>NC_056743.1:686716841-687329341 GCF_019279795.1 Protopterus annectens
TCTGTCCTGGGACCCATACTGTTTGGCATATACTTCTCAGAAGTCCAGGCAAAGACAAAAGGCCTGTGGCGATTTGTGGGCGATTGTAAGTTGGATGCTGTCACTGACTCCCCAAATGATGTTATCATACTGCAAGATGGTCTCACAGCAACAACTGACTGGTGCTAAAGTCATGGCCTTGAGTTACACGCAAAAAAATGTATTATCATACCATTCGGCAAAAACATGGCCCCTACTGATTACCACATCAACAGCAGCCCCCTAAACACACAACCTGTGGCAAGACATCTAGATACTCAGGTTGACAATAAACTCACATTCGACCATCATGTGGTGGCAGTGATCATAAAAGCCTTTTACTTGGTTCATCTCATAAGTAAAGGGACTGCATTCAGAAAAAGGAGGTTATTACCTCTATGTACTCCTCCCTCATTAGGCCAATAATTGAGTATAACACCCTGTTTGGTATGTGCCTCTCCAAACACCTGCACCAACTGGAAAGGCCACAGAAATACTTCACAAAGAGAATCCATGGCCTCCAACACATGTCCTATGCAGACAGGCTCAAATCACTATCACTCTACTCAGTATCATACAGATTGCCCAGAGGTGATCTGTGTCTCACCTACAAGGCAATTTCAGACCCTGCCCTACTAGAGATGCTCCATATACGTAAGTCTAACTCCTCGCACATTACTCACTCAGAAGGCCTAAATCTAATATGTGACATCAACAAAACCTGTTGGCGAGACAGGTTTGTCTCCCACAGGCTGCCCTGTCTCTGAAATAGACTTGCCATACATGTCAAACAGAGTACCTTGCTGACCCTCTTCAAGCACAACTTTCATGAGTGGATGGGAAACCACAAATTTGTCCCAGGGGTTCCATCTGTGTACCTCATTGACAGGGGAGACAGGTGCTAACTGAGATTTCTTTTTTGGGGGATAAACTCTTGGCTAGGCTTGTAAGGGCCACAGGGCCATTAGCCTAGTAACTTCCTATGATCCTGTGATGTTAACAATGTAGTCAAACGTACTGCAAGCATGACTTATTAAAACAAAGCTACAGTAAAATAAGAAATTATTTCTGTTACATGCTCCTACACTGTAACACATAAACCACCTAATAACTTCAGTTATGCATAATGCAAGAATCTCAGAAATGTATGATCACCTGCATTTTGTAGTGTTGTTAATATTCCTTCATAACACATTAGCTAAACTAAAACTGTTGTATTTTCATAGTATGGTTGTAGATGGGCCACCCTTCTCATGCCCAGTGTTGTCATTCTTTACTAAAAGGTGATATTTTTGCAGGACATACCATACCCTTAAGTAATACAGAAGATTTATTTTCACTTTATTGTTATAAATAAAAGGTCATTGTCAATTAGCACCTATAATTTTAAGGCATTTCTCATATACTATCCTATTCTTCAGAGTGGACCGGAGAGGAGAAGGAGGGCAGAATATGGCTTGAGTATAGGGAGGTGTAGTAAGACAGTGAGGCCATGTAGGGGTAATAGGAGAAGTACTTAATCAGATAATCTCATAAAAGACAATAGCACCTCCTTCTTAAAAGTAGACCTGAATGGCATCACTGAGATTGTGTATGCATTCTAAATGAAAGTTATATATTTACCATAATGACAGAGCTGTTGGAGTTGATCCATTTTTCATAACCTCTAGGGCTAAGAAATCAAGCATTTGGATGTCTTGGCACACAGAGCTCTCGTCAGCTGCTAACTGCCTCCTCCTGTCTCACATCAGGTCAGGTCTCCCACTCCAGATTGGAGGTACCCACACTAAGGTAACATCTTTAAGGCAATGAGACCACTCACTGAGTTAGGCTGCTTCAGAGGACAGACCCACTCTAAGACATATATTATTATAGTATGCATATATATTGTACTATAGAAGTGGCTCCTTCTTCTGCAACCATCAGGGCAGCTAACCAAACTTGTCTCAATGGGTAGAACCTAAATCAACATACCTGTGATTACACCAGACCTAAGAAAAATCTAGGCTTAGATGCTAGATCCCATTTATATGTATTCAGGGACATCCAAGTAATAGCCACACAATTATCACCCACAGAAGCATTACTGAAAACATCCCTGGAGATAGTCATGGCCCACATAGAATGCACTTTGAGATCACCGAGTAACTGTCATGGAAGATGAAACAAAATTTGATCCTCTCGGAAAGAGACTTAGCAAGGGGAAACCTTCTCAGTTTTTAACCCAACGTTTTTATAATTTATAATAAAACATCTGTGAATGCGTCTGGAAAGATGTTCTAATAACATAATACATTAACTACCTGTGAGCATCTGTCAGTGCAAAAGACAAAAGACACTCCCTATGACAAGAATATTTTGGAAGGAGACATAAATGAATAGTCTAATTAATATTAAACTTTGAAGCCACCTTAAGCATGAAGGAAGAGTTAGTGCTAAGGCAAACATTATATGAGGAACCTGGGAACAATTCTAAGCAAGGGATCACAGATACCATAAGAGGCCTAACTATATATTCCTTAAAATAGACTCACTTAAAAGTTAATGCCACCCATTGCGAGTACTTAACATGGTCCACATATCAGTCAGGGTCATGATAAGCCTAATGTAAATTTATGTCAACACATTCAGTCATCAAAACTAGCCATAAAGGTAGTATTTTACTGGACTTGTAGTGGTAACTTATTTTATAGGCTAGGAATGTGTTGCATTAGGAACCTATCCCTACAGCAAGTCTTGTTTATTTGTTGGTGTAAATTTAGGTGTCTACTATAAGTGTCTGAACAACCACTGGCTTTGTGAAGAAATAGGAGGTCAAATAGAATTGCATCTTTCAGCTCAAAAGGTGAGACACGTGTCACCTCGGGGTAGCCGATAGGCTACTATGTATAAAGAAGTTGTGCTAATCTTTGGGGATAGTTAAAGGATTTAAGGCCTTTAATTAATTAATTTATTTTTTTAAATCATTGGGATTTTTCCAAATGAGCAATATGCTTGGGCCTTGGATTTGTACATACCAAATTGTTCCTGTGGCAGCTAGTGTTAGTTAAAGGCTACAATGCAGGTGATCCTGGGTACTAATACAGCAAAGTATAAAGTTTTGTTGTGAATGTGATTTTATGCACTTTGAATTTCTAGTACTTCTGCATATTATAGCATAGGCCAGATTCAGACTTGCCGAATCTAGTGTTTGGTATCACTTCCGCATTAAAACCAGCTCTTCATTGAGATGCTGAAAGATCTGAGGCATCCGTTGCTTCCAACTAACTATAAGTATCAGTTTCAGTTTTGGCTCTTATATTGCACTTTAAATTTGTATTTGAATTCTAATGTCTGTTTGAATTGTCTGAACGTTTTTTTTTGCCACATTTTACTGTATACTGTACTAGTTCAGCTGTAGCATAGTCCATTTCCAGACTTGCTATTTCTGGGTCTATTCTGTAACTTCTGAGCATCAACCTCAAGCCACCCTTGTTGGTGAAGGCCCTTCTGCACCTTTGTGGGAGGAGAGTGCTATTTGGGTCCCATCTAATCAGGGATGATTGGACTAGTCCTTATTGGCTAGTTTGAGTTAAAAGGGTTATTTCTTGTTTTATTTAAGCTCCCCATTTGTGCTTGTTTGCGTGTAGTGCATCATCATGCACTGCCATGCAGCGATGGTTACCATTGGTGATTATAGATGTAGATCAGAGTGTGTGATGTACCTTTAAGAAGCATTCCAGTCAGTGGGCACACGCATATAAGTACTGAGCACATGCAAGCAAGAGTACCATTTTGAGTGAGCAGCCATAGTGAAAGCATATATGTGTGTAGTAGTCAGTTAGTTAGTTCATTTGAGTTTAATGTTCCTGCCATCTATCCTGATGCATTTGTGTGTAATAAACTACTTAAGCAAACACCCAAGCCTGATCATCTTATTCAGATACACAAGACAAGAGACAATAGATGCAAACATTTTGCTTGTTAAATTTTCCCTTAGCACTTTCCTTGCAGTCCTCCACAGGTTTTTTGCAGCCCTGCTCTACTGTCAGGTGAAACACTAAACCTAGCTATTCTTAAGTGTGACCTCTTTTCCCGAGCATATAAACTTACTTAACACTATGGCAGAATAATTTCCCACAGTTTCTCCAGCCAGCTTGGTCAACATGGGCATCCTGAGGCAGTTTAGCAACTGCCTCATGTTCACCGACAACCCTCTACTTCTAGTCCACACAAACTCAACACATGAGAGATGCAGCTATATTACAAGCTTTGAATCCATGCTCTCTCTCACACACCAGTCAGTACATATGACAATGAGCGGTTTGTCAGCATGCACACTTCACCTCCTACTCCACCCAAACACATATCACACATACCTAAATATGCAGAGGTCCTCACCAGAAACATACCTATACACCAGAGACCTCCCAATCACAAACACAAGCATGTTACACATAATACTTCCTCTACATAACACAATACACACAATAGCTTATGCATCAGTGTCTCACATGTCAAGCTTTTAAGGCAAAACACAAAACCAAACATATTAGTCTTAGGTAATTCCATTGTGAGACACACAGATGTTGGAAAAGTTCATGGTCAGCTTTCTGTCAGGTAGGATCTGCCATATCACACATGCACTCAAGTCTCTCAATAACAGGTACTGTTATGATTCCATCATAGTCCACGTTGGTGTGAATGACTTGAGACATACCTCTCTGGACTATATGAAGAGAGACACGACTGAGCTCTCAGATTATGTGTCTCAGGCAGGTATGTGCCTGGCCTTAAGCAGCATTTTACCTTCACCTAGGATGATGCCTCACTACAAACAGAAAATGATTGACTTCAATAATTGACTTAGTTTCTAGTGTCATTCTAAGGGATCCAGTATCTGTCAGCCTGGGATGACATGATTGACAGACCTCGATGCTTTGCCAGAGATGGTCTTCATCTGGCACCCCTAGGATTTCGGCTACTGGCTAAGGCTCTTGCCCCATCCCCCCCCCCCCACAGTGCATTTTTAGGCAATGTCTCAAAGGACAAAATTCCCGATGTTAGAACTCCATCTAAAAACAACTTCAAGGTTATGCTGCTAAATGCTAGGAGTCTTAACATGAAACTGCACTCACTGGAAGCAGTCCTCATCTTGGAAGACGCAGACATTTGTGCAATCACGGAGACCTGGTTCAAGGCTGTGGAGTGCACCCCAGCCATACCGGGTTATACCTCCTTCTACACATTCAGACCACAAACTGAAGGCATGAAAACTAAAGGAGGCATTGTATCAATATTCATTAAAGGTAAATACACCTCCAGATTGGTTAAACAGTATGATTCCCGGGAGATACTTCAGGTGCAATTAACTGTTGGTAGGACATCTATTCAAGTCATTGCTAGCTACATGACCCCCTCCATGAATCAGGACACCCACTCTGCCTATTTGGATCTACTAGAGTCTATCAAGAAACATCCGAACACCATGGTTTTGGGACTTTAACTACTCATCCATAGACTGGGTAAATTATTCATGCTTAAACTTACTTGCCCAAAGGTTCCTTGAATTTGTTAACTCCAGTGCTCTGGACCAGTTGGTTGATACACCCACAAGGGGTGCCAACATCCTGCATCTGGTGCTTATCAATATGGGGGACCACTGTAGTACTCCCACTGTGAGGTCTTCCCTGGTGAGATCTGACCATAAATTAGTCTCATTCGAAGTAACTATCACACCTGACTTCCCCCAGCAGCAACTAAACTAAAAAACTTCTCCAAAGCAGATTATAACCTCTTACGGGATGGTATAAATAGCTTCATTGCATTCCCCCTCGGATGGAATTGAATTGGCAACTTGCTGTGTTCTACACCAATGCTTTATACAAACACCTGTATAACTGCATTGACTCGGCCGTATCTGATAGAATCAAAACAAGCTCCTCAAGGAAGAGCATACCTGCTTGTTGGACAACTGCTATTAACAGGATTTACAATAAGAGGAAGAAACTGTTGTCTGACAGTAAGAAGGAGGGAGCTCTAAACTGGAAACATTCCTTCCTCAGCTTGAACAAGCAAATAAGACTTCTTATGAAGTTCTTCAAAGCAAACTATGAATCCAAATTAGCTTCATTAAATAAAGACAACCATATGACATTCTTTAGTTACATCCGTAACCTAAAAGGAAATGCCCAGATTTGTGCTGAACTGGTAGTTAATGATACAACATATGCTGAGCCTGTGGACATAGCTAACCTGTTGGGCAACAGGTTCTGTGGAAACTTCACTCCCCTGTCCCCGCCACATGTACCCCATGACACCCCTACCTTGTATCTCTAAACAGAAGGTGAGAAAGCCTTCTCTAAGGCCAAAAACATAGCATCTATGGGACCGAATAACATCCCAGGCTGCGTCTTACATGGGCTCCAACAAGACTTAGCAACACCATTGGGTACTCTTTTCAATCATAGTCTAAGCACTGGCTTCATCCCAGCTGAATGGAAAATGGCCACCGTTATTCCCTTGCACAAAGGTGGTGCTTCCACTGACCCTGGGAACTATAGACCTATTAGCCTGACTAGGCTTATCTGCAAGGCCATGGAGTGAATCATCATGGACCTTATCAACAAAGATATAGGTAATCTCCAAACACTTGACCCTACTCAGTTTGGATTTGTCAAAGGGAGATCATGCCTGTTAAACCTGGTGGACTTCTTTGAGACAGCCACCAAGTCCCTGGATGAAGTGAAATCTGTGCATACAGTCTATCTAGACTTAGCCAAGGCTTTTGATACTATCTCCCACTCAGACATTGACAAACTCACCCAGCTAGGCATCAACCCTTATATTGTTAGATGGGCTTCTAAATGGCACACTGATAGAAGACATATAGTCAACATAGGGAAATCCACCTCCAGCATCAGACCTGTAACCAGTGGTGTTCCACAGGGATCAGTCCTGGGACCTCTACTGTTTGGAATCTATTTCTTTGAAGTACAAGCAAAAACTAAAGGTCTGTGGCTGACAAAGTTTTCTGATGACTGCAAACTGGGAGCAGTCATAGAATCTCCAAATGATATCAACATCCTACTAGAGGTTCTTACACAAACAAATGACTGGTCATGACCTTAAACGCAATGCAAAAAAATATATATTATCATCCCTTTTGGTATGAGTGATGTTCCTGCTAACTACCACATCAATAGCAACACACTAAGTATGCACTTGGCGAGAGACCTGGGCATACAGGTTCGCAGCAATCTTATCTTTGATCACCATGTCTCCACAGTGGTAAGAAGGGCATTCTATATTGCTCATCTCATAAATAAGTGCATTGCCTCCAGAAAAAAAAGTTATAAACTCCCTGTACTCTTCTCTCATCAGGCCAATAACTGAGTACAAGTCCCCTTTTGGTATGTACTTTTCCAAGCACCTGCAGCAACTGGAGAAACCACAAAGGGTCCTCACAAGGAAAATTCAAGGTCTTCAGCATCTGCCCTATGTGGATTATCTGAAATGACTGTCAGTTTGTTCTGCTTCACGCAGACTACTTAGAGGCTATCTATGCCTTGCATATAAGGCATCTCTGACCCTGCTTTATTGGAAATGCTACATATCCACAAGTCAAATGGTACACAGGTTACTCACTCTAAAGACCTTAACCCGGTATGTGACATTAATAGAACCTGCTGGAGGGGCAGATTTGTCTCACAGAGGTTGCCACACCGTTGGAACAGACTCCCACTTCATGGTAAACAGAGCACCGCATTGGCCCTCTTCAAATGCAATCTGGACAATTGGATAGGTAACCAGAAATTCACGCCAAGGGTTCCACCTGTGTCCCTCTTGGACATGGGCATTAGGTGCTGATCATGGAAATAAGGGTAGAACTTGGCTAGCCTTGTAAGGGCCCTAGGGCCATTAGCCTAGTAACTTCCTATGCTGCTTTGAATTACAATTGCTGAAAAAAGATCTGTATGACTTGACAAAAATGTAAGCATAACTGTTAAACAATTTACCTAAATTAAACGTGCATAATGAAAGCATTAATATTCAGCACTTGGGCTAAATAAAACAATGGTTTTGCAGGGGTGTGTGGAAATACATTAGGGGTTTCAGTTGTGAGTGCTATGGCTTTTAATATAAGGCACTGAACTAAAAATAACTTTCTGCAACTTAAAAGTTAGAAGGTATAGAAATCTTGTTGGTAATATTGTGCAGCAAAGTATAGTTTATGCAGTATATCCAGTTACAGCTCTGGCTGGGGAGAGTAGGACTAAACCAGTACACATATTTAACAGAAAGGGAAAGGACTATATGCAGAGATCTCAAAATGAAGAACTGAATAAACAGTTTGCAAACTGTTGCTTAGGGAGATAATAAACTGATTATTTTCCTCTCTTTTTGTTCTGGAATGTAGGGACTTTTCCTAGTGTTGGAAGCTAAGCAAAGTTAAAAAAATAAATGTTGTTGTGTCTTTCGGCTTATCCCGGTTAGGGGTCGCCACAGCGGAACTCCGGTCCGCTAATGTTTGGTAGTGGATTTTTACGTGCCAAATTACCAGCCCTGACACACAACCTTCAATGAAGGCATGCCCATTCATGCATGCCTCCACACAGAAGACGCTCTAGCTGAGAATCGAACATTACAACGTCTTGCTGTGAGGCGACAACGCTACCGCAGCAAAAAATAAATAAATAAACAGGGAGTGCCTGTCAATTTCTGGTCTTTTCACTAGCTGGTATAGCTAATTAACAGACAAACAGGCACCAGATACAGAACACAAAGATAACTAGATAGTATTGAGTGGGTCATAGCAAATAATCCTTAGCAATATACTAAATTGCAGGGAAGTCAGTAATGTTAACCATTCAAGCTTCTTCAACTCTGTAATGTATAAAGCTAAAATAAAAGGCAGAGAGTTGAATAATATAAAAGGTGATTGGGAAAATAAAAATTAAACGACTGAGGAAAATATAATTAGATAAATAGGGAATATGTAGGATGTTTTCCATGCTGGAAGGGGATGGTAGTTGGATAAATTTTATATTGCAATTTTGCTTTTAGTGCCAAGGAGAGCAGGTGAAAGTATGTGGTTTAGCGGAACAAACCTATGGTTTATGTTACGTAATACCCATTTTGTTGCCATCAAGTCAGGGGCACTTGCCCTGATGATAGAAGAGTTTTTTTTTCAAAAAAATATATGTGCAGTTATTTATTTATTTATTTTTTTAGTGTTTAAGGGGTTGAGAATGGGATGTAATATTAGGAAAAGTATTACAACGTATAATGTCCAAACAATTCAGTATTTTAATATGAAGTAATGAAATACCTTTCACTGATGGATATGGGAATGCAGTTGTGGGAAGGGTTATACGTGAAAGAAAAGTCATGCAGTAACAAAGATAAAGTGGATTACATATGGAAATGGTTACACTTCTGCATTAACCTGGGATGTGAATAGTCTTATAGACACAGGGAAAAGGCAAAAAGTATTATCTTTAAAAGTTAGAGTTTTTTAATAAGTATGTTTTTCTTTATAATAGATTTATTGATGATTTTTTTTATGTAAGGACAGTGCATGGCTAGTGGATTCTTTTGTAACTTCTCTTCAGGAAAACCATTTTGGCTTACAATTTGATGGTGTACAAAAAGGCATTTCTGTTGTTTTTTTAGATTTGGAACTAAATATTGTTGATAATATGATTATGACAAAGATTCACAAAAAATGTGATGATGGTACTCATTTTTTTAGATAGTAACAGTTGCCCCCCCATTTTAAAGGCTTTGCCTTATAATGAGTTACTCAGAATAAATAGGCTGTGTAATAACACTCAGTCTCTCAAGGAAGATATTCTGCATTCTTGTATAGCCTTTAAACAAAGGGGATATCGCAATGAATTAATTATTAATTCTTTGAATAACTTGTGCTTGAGAAGGGATACCATTAGTGTGGTTAATCTTATAAAATGATATGAAGTCTGTGAATAGATATAGGAGTCATGCAGGGAACATTAGTGATAAAAAGATATATTTTATCACTACTTATAATATTTATAGTGTTGAGTTAGTAAAAATCTTAAGATACTACTGGCCATTCTTACATAAGGGGAAGTCTGGGATTAAGAATTTACCTGACTCCTTTACTGTCTCCTATAAGATAGCCAGAAATATAAAAGACATGGTTGTTCATAATTTGTTTTCTATGCCTACTGAAATTTTAACTATTCCTTTACAAAATTCTGGTATATTTCCCTGTGGTAAATGCTCTATTTGTATAAATGTGATTAGGACTTTTGAAAAAATAAATAGCATTTTATTTCAGCCTAGGGTTATCTTCTCTTGTGTGTCCAAGGGAGTGGTTTACTGTCTTTCATGCCCTTGTGGTTTCTTCTATATATGTGAAACCAAAAGAATGTTTAAAATCAGAGTACAACAGCATGTTAGAGACATTAAGAATCAAAATTTGGATAGCCCTGTGACATCACATTTTCATGCAGTACATTTGGGGTCTTGTACCAGTTTAAAAGCATGTATTTTAGAACAAGTTTTGATTAAGGATGATGTTGCAATTAAAAAAACTGTTAAATAAAGAAGCTGTCTGTATTTTAGTTTGGCACGTTGGTGCCTTATGGTTTAAACAAATAACTTGAGTGGAAGGCTTTTCTGCACTAAGTGTTAATAATTAGTTTGTGTTTAATTGTTTTAATTAATTGATTAATGAAGTGATATTTGTTATTTAAGTGTAGCTTGTGCTACTGTGGTGTTAACTCTGTAAAAGGCTTGTTAGTCGAGGCGCTGGAGTATTAAACAATTTTGGATTTTTTGCTCCTGCAGTTGGTGTTCTTCACTTTCTCTGTTTTTTTTTTTTTTTATCAATCAGGGGCACCTGCTCTGATGATAGAAGAGTTTTTTTTTCCAAAAAAAATATATGTGCACAATTATTTTTTTATTTATTTGTTTTTTAGTGTTTAAGGGGTTGGGAATGGGATGTAATATTAGGAAAAGTTTTGCAATGTATAATGCCCCAAAATAAATCGGCATTTTAATTTGAAGTAATGAAATTCCTTTTATTGACGGATATGGGAATGCAATTGTGGGAAGGGTTATACATAAAAAGTCATGCAGTAATAAAGATAAAGTGGAATACATATGGAAATGGTTACACTTTCTGTATTAACTTGGGATGTGAATAGTCTTATAGACATAGGGAAAAGGCAAAAAGTATTATTTTTGCCTTAACAGGAGTAAGGTGCAAACAATGCTGTAGAAGACCTATACAGAAAGGATTGAAAATAGCCTGATAAAGAAGAGATTCAAGAGGGGGTATTGAGCTGAATACTGGGGACAGACGAAGAATGAGTGACTGTATTTCTATGGAAAGAAGTTCCTTTAGTAACAGAGGAGGAAAAAAGAATATACATTGAAGGTGTGTGGCAGTGAAGGCCTACTAGCTTGGAAATAGAATTACTTTCGTAGTCATGTATATGCTGCCCAAAACTACAGCTTCAGAAATAACGAGAATGCAAGGGCAAATACACTTTTGGCAAGGGATGTTAATTATAGGGGGATGCTACAATATGGTCTGTAATTATGCATTAGGGGATCCAAGGAGGGAGGCTATTACTACAGAGTAGAAGCTTATACAAATATAAAAAAATATTTGGGGTGGAGCAGTAGCCTTAGGAGCTCAAGTGGAATATACCATTCCCACAGTTAAAAAAAAAATGGTCTATATTGGACAGATACTAAATAACTCAACATTTACTTGAGAGAATGTAGCTATACTTGATTACAATAGCTGATCATGTACCTGTAAAGGTTAGGGTAAGGGCCCAAGATAATGTAAATGAAGACAATACCAAAAGACTTCGGTTCCACCAATAAGCGCCAATCGACCCAGTAACCACAAGAAAACGTTCCTGCTCACACGATTTATTAATCCACACAATGCCAGCAAAATACACAGATAACACGAACGAGACTACAAAAACTAAGAAACAGATGTAAAAAGGCACATCAGCGAACTAACACCATATGATAAACGCACACAAAATAAAAAACGCCAGAAATTCAAATTCGTTTACAGGATGGGATGTAATTTGAAAAAATTACTTGAACAACACAATAGGAAAAAAGGTGCATGTTTGAATAGTTCTAGGAATATTACAAGCAGAAAGTGTGGATTTTGCAATTACTGTAAATATATGTCCAGTGAAGACAAGATACATTTAAGAAATGGACATAATAGTATAATAGCTTGTAAACCTGGTAATTGTAACACCAAACACGTAATATACTTGGCCAAGTGTAGTGCTTGTACAGCGTTCTATGTAGGTAGAACTGAACGCTGTTTGAAAAAATGGATTTATGATCATATATATTGCATCAGGACCAAGGATACAACAAATGCTTTATACAGACATATAGAGGCATCGGGTGAACAACATACTTTTAAATTTGTAATTTTAGAGGTGGTTTCAAATGATCCCAGGGGAGGTGACACTAAAAGTCTCCTGGCATTTAGAGAAACATGGTGGCAATTATATCTGGATGCCACTAACACACCTGGTCTAAATGACTGTATTTCGATAAAATCATTACTTTTTTAGTATTTAATACATAACATATTATACATTATATATTTCATAGTATAGTTACTATACTCTAATCAGTACACAACAATTCCATTAATTTATATAATTGATTATTTATTATTAAGAATTATTATTTCATCCATTTATACAATTTTTCATAGTTGTTCAAACAATTGATTAACATCCCATTTTTAATTTTAATTCTTAATTTTACTTTGTATTCTTACACTGTATCTCATAGTTATGAGTTTTTTAACGTTATTTTATAAAGTTTTACAAATTTTAAAGTGTATTTATGAACACAGATAGTTGGGAAGTTAACATTCAGAACATTTACAAACACTATTCACTAATACTACATATTCATTATATATATTTATGGATATATTTATTAATATTTATTTATATATTATATTTGTATATTATATATATTTCACATTTTTAATTGTTATTTATTATTTATGTTTATGTAGTATATTCATGTCCAATACTTCACATTTAGCATCAATTTTTGTTAAGTATTATATACTGGACATATTTAGTCTATAAAATTTTGGAGGTATGGACATGTAGGCAGATTTTATTGGATACTTTTACACACATAGATATTAGACATATTTGCCACTATATTTCTTAGAATTTTTAGACAATATTTATTTTCTTGATTTAGTCTTACAGTGTCTGTCAGTTTTATTATATCATTGTCCTTCATTATATATACATCAACATATTATTTATTAATGTTAAGTTGAATATGAGCAAGAAATATTACGTATGTGAATACACTATGTAAAGGTTGCCACATGTATTTTAGTTATACTCATATTATATTAATATTATGCATTAATATGCTTTATATTCTTGTTATGCTCTAATTTCTTTATTAAGTTTTAAATTGTATTAGTCATTGTTTATGCAGAATTTTTATTACAAACAGATTACGCTATTATTTGAAGTATTGTACCTTTAAAAAACAATTAATTTTTGGCGCCAAAGAACTTATTTAAAGTGTGAGAGAATCAGTTTTATCAGTTCTGAGGAAGACCAGTTATCTGGTTGAAAGCGCTAAACTATGAAAAATTCTGGCGTTTTTTATTTTGTGTACGTTTATCATATGGTGTATACGCTGATGTGCCTTTTTACATCTGTTTCTTAGTTTTTGTAGTCTCGTCCGTGTTATCTGTGTATTTTGCTGGCGTTGTGTGGATTAATAAATCGTGTGAGCAGGAACGTTTTCTTGTGGTTACTGGGTCGATTGGCGCTTATTGGTGGAACCGAAGTCTTTTGGTAAGGGCCCAAGATAGTGAGAAGACATAGCTGGATTTGTATTCCCTACATATTTATTGCAAAGACAGGCAATTGAGGAGTGGGTAGCAGATAAGATGTGGGAAATATCATGAAAGAAAGACAATGGGTCAGATGAGATAGCTGCTACTTCGGAAGCAGTAAAAGGAGATATCAGAGCTGTTTTTTTTTAAATAAAAGAAAGAGAAATGTGAGAAAATTGTAACATAATAAGAAGCTTTGAAAGAAAAGGGGCTGAGAAGGACTGGAATGGTGTTGATTGTGTTAAACTGGACTGTAAAGCATATACCCCACTTTATGTCATTAATGTTCATAAGGCTAATGAAGATTACTCTAATACCAAATAAGTACCTGTATGGAATCAATTTTTGTTAATATTAATATTTGTATAAAGATTTCATGATGTAAATTGCATGTTATATTGTAAAGTACTTTTGTATATTTTGAATGTTTGTTGGTGGAATCTTCAGTGACAGCTGTATATGTTAAATATATTAAAGCAAGAAAGTACCTTTTCTTAGTTATAAGGTATCCAGGCTTTACACTGTAACAAGGTAAGAAAGGTTGGGCAAAAGCAAGTTAAAGTTATAATATTGTGATTTGGATCTGCTGGGGTGGGAAATGTAAAAGTGCACTAATCAGATCACTGTATAGATCACATCATCAGATGACTGTAGAATTACAATAATTTCCTGTTTTATACAAGTGGAAATAGAGATTAATGTCATTGGTTTAAGTTACAATCAATATTTTTAAGCAAACATGCTTGAAGAATAAGAAAGGCATGGAAATGGCAGTTCTTTCTTGAATTTTGCAAAGTCACTACCTATTGTTTTTCATTAGCCACGGCTTTTACTGTGAGACAAGAAGTCTACAGTTGCAAGTAATTAATCCATGAGAGGCCTGAACAGTGTGTTTTGCATAAAATTTACACAGATTCTTTCATACATCAACAAAGTCAATAGCTGTTTTATTTCCATTATCAGCTACTTTTACTTGGAGATGAAAAGTCTGCAAGTGCAAACAATTAATCAAGAGAGATCTGAATACTGTCTGATGAGTGAATTATACAAGAGACATTGTAATTAACATTTGACTGTACATTGACAAGCAGTGAAAAAATAAATAAAGTTTGAACATGCTGGGAGGGAATATGCTATACAAGTAGTTGCCACCCCAGCAGTCTTATTACTTTATTGCATTTAATGTTACAGTCCGTGATTTGTGTTATTTATTTAAAGGTAGTCAGTGCACTTTTTCCTTAGGACTAAAAGTTAATGTTTACTGAAAGCATGAAAGCTGTTTTTCTCATATCTGAGAGGGGAATATAGAAAAGAAAAGAACAGAAAGCAATTAGTGTAAGTGGGAACACATGCTGTAATATATGTTTTAGCAACAGTAACCTTAATTTTAGATTAAGTAATTACTATGGATGCAGCCATAAGTTAAGGGTAACTGTTCCAATCTGGAGGGCTAAACTTTGTTTTTTTGGAAATGTATAGAGTTTTGTGTGCTGTTTTATGTTAAAAGGGGATGACGGTTCTGAACATCTGTTTAGTTTTTTGTTTGGTTTTGTTGAAGAAAGAAATCTTGAAAAATGTGACACAGGTTCAAATGAATATGATAAGAAACAAATACATAAGAGATCAGCATGACAACCGATAGGCACATGTAAACTAAAAGCTGGAAATATAAACAATAGTTTTTTTAAATGTATAATAAGGAGGAACAATAACTTCCTATCAAAAAGGCTATTCTGTCCATATTATTATGGGCTGTAAATAGCCTTACAGGTATGAATAAAAAGGAAACAGTACTGAATTATATTAAAAGGTGTCGGGTACAAATAACAATGTTGCAAGAGACACAGTTGGTTAGAAAGAAGTATATGAATTTGACAAAAAGGATTTCAGGGTGGACTTTCAGCAGACCATTAGAGACAAACGAGCATGGGAGTAATGATACTGATTATAAGAGGGACTCTGATAGTGATAGAAGAGGAGAAAAAGACAATAATGGTGGATTTGCAGTAGTAAGGGATTATTAGCAGTTGACAAGGATTACTTTGGATTGTAGTTACATTCCAACTAAAAGTGCAATTATGGAGTTTAAGAGAATTTTGGAAGAAACACAATTTCAGTAGGACATATTATTTATGGGTGGAAATTGGAAATTGGAACCTGAGTTAAAATAGTGAGGATATATCAGGGAAAAGGGAAAATACATCATCAAGAGATGGTACATCTTTGTAGAAATATAACAAAATGTCAGTTATGGAAGATTTTGATTCAATAGCAGGAAATCAGAATTTAAATATTATTCCCCTTATTCCCCATGGTACAATAACTTAGCTAGACTGGATGGAAATTATATTTTACAGGAGCATGAGTATTTAATTGAAAGCATTGATATTTATTTATTTGCAGTTTGATTACCTGGGAAGTCCACTGGGCTGAACTGACACATTTTCAGTGGAGGACCGGGGAGAAAAGCTCCAAGATGCATTATACAATTTAGATACAACTGATAGTTAATATTATGTAGAATGGTTACTCATAAATGCATTTAATATCATGCATAGTTATCAAATTCATTAAGCTTGAAGGTAGGGATCATACAGTTTTATTTGAGGAAAACAGATATGTGTTAGGTGTGGAAATAGTTTACATACAAACCTTTTAAGAAAAATGTAAATACGCTTTATATACACACATCAACAGTAGAATGCTATTTACAATATTTACAAGGTTGGGCTGTGTGAGGGTAGCTGTAGTAGTTGTTGAGAACTTAGACAGAAGCTATAGAAATTGTTGAGAGCTTAGATAGACTCATAGGAAGATAACTATGAAAGTTGTAGGGCTTGGGAACCAGAGAGAGAACCCCCTTGGATTAGGTTGGGTGAAGTCAGGTACATTTCCATTTAGTGGACAGGTGTTTAAATAGTTGGGTTTTGAAGTTTTCTGAGTTTGGTATGGTTCATAGTGTGGAGGGAACAGAATTCCATTTTTTGCCTAGCGAGAAAAATAGGAGAAGTTGGCCAGCAGGACGTTTAGGTCTATGGACAGTAATTAAGCTCTGATTTTCAGATCTGAGAGCTCTGTTGGGTGCATAAGGGGGAAGGATGTTAGTTAGAGTGGGACATTTTGTTGGATGAAATATGAGTCTATGTGCAGTAGTGAGTTGGAGATAGTCTAGGTAGTTTGGGAGTTCAAGCCAATTCAGGGATTTTAGGGTTAGGCAGTGATGGGTGGTATTTTTAGATTTAGAGGCAAATTTAGAGATTTTGTTGTAGCAGTTTTTTAGTTTAGAGGTGATAGAGGAGGACAGGTTGGTTAGGAGAGGGGCTCAGTGTAATAAGGAAGGAAGAAGATAAGTTGAGGCCAGAGTTTGCCTGGTAGAATTGGAAAGAAAGCAATTATTCCGATACAGCGTACCTAGCTTTTGGTGAGTTTTCGTAATATTTTGTTAAATATGAATATCAAACTTGAGGGTGTTCATCTACAGTAATGCCAAGTAGTTTGGCGGATGGAACCACTTCTATAGGTGAGTTGGTTTGACTATAGACTTAGAAGTTGTTTTTATCATACGAGAGGGTCTTTGTGGGAGAGAATAGTAGAATCTTTGATTTATTTGCATTGATAGAGAGGTGGTTTTGGCGCACCCAGTTTTCATTTGTTGAGAAGGCAGTTTGGGTTTTAGTCAGCAATTCAGAGAGGTTTGAGGCAGAGCAGACTAAGGTTGAATCGTCTACGTATTGAATGATTTTAGCATCAGGAACAGCTGTGTGAAAGTTATTGATGAAGATGATAAAAAGCATTGGCCCAAGGATGGATCTCTGTGGTACGCCAGTTGGAGTAGGTAGGAAGGAAGAGATAGAGTTCTTCCATTTGACTGCCTGTAATCTTTCTGATAGATAGCTGGAGAACCAGGATAAAGCATTATGTGAAAGATTAAGGTTTGAGAGATGACAGAGAAGGTGCTTGTGGGAAACAGTATCAAAGGCTTTAGACAGATCGAGAAGTAAAACCATAGAAACTAAGTGTCCTGAATCTCGGGCTTGAGTGACAGTTTCTAGGAAAGAGAGTAGAGTGGTTATTGTGCTAAGGCCTGGACAAAAGCCATGCTGGGTAGGAGTGAGAAGATTGTTTTGGGTCAGGAAAGGCATACTTTGGAGGTGGATGCATTTTTCTAGGATTTTGGAGATTGGTGAGAGCAAAGCAATGGAGTGAAAGTTTGAGATGCTGGTATTTTTGCCTCCTTTATGAAGAGGAAGAATATAAGCTGAGCTTCAGAGTTTGGGGGACGTATGATTCTTTTATGGATAAATTGATAATGATGCTGATTGGTAGAGCAATGCCATCAGCAGCACATTTTAGGAAGGAAGAGGGAATATTGTCGGGAGCGTTAGAGCAAGGTTTAAGTTTGGACAAAAGTTTTTTTATAAAGTTAGTGGAGATGGGTTTGAGTTCAAACAGATGAGGTGAGTTAGAAGGGGGAGAGTATAGAGCAGTTGAATTATTATTAAGAAATGTCTTGGTGAGGGTAGTAATAGTTTCTGTGAAAAATTAGTTAAATTCAGAGCCTAGTTCAAGGTCAGATTTACTTGGGTCAGGACAGGGATTATTCTTGGAACCTGGATTGAGGAGTGAGTTTATTGAGTTCCAGAATTTTGGGGGGGGGGGTTATTATTATTGGACTGAAGTCTGATATAGTAGGATTTTTTGTCTTTGATGATCAGTCGTTTTGCACGGTTGCAGAGCTGTTTATATTGGAGCAAGTTATTGACCAGCTTATTATTTTGGTAAAGCTTCCATAGTTTGTCTCCGTGGTGCATAATCTGTTTTGACTCTTTGGATAGCCAAGGAGCAGTTTTAGTTTTTATCCTTATGTTTCTTAGTGGGGCTAGTGAGTTTAAAGTATCAAGGAAGACTGAGTTGAAGTATTCTATAGCCTTGTCAAGAGGAAGGATGTTTAGAATTTGCCAGTTCATTTGTTTGAAAGTATTTGAGAAAGTAGCTGGGTTGAAGCTACTGAGGTTACGAGTTTGAATGTATTGATGCTGGTGTGGGGAGGAACTAGTTGAGCGATGCATGAAGGCTGGGAGGTGGTCGCTAAAGGTATCAGGAATTGTGCCAGAATTGGTTATTTTATTTGGATCTGAGACTAGGATCCAATCTATAGTGGATTTGGGAGGGTTTATTTTGTTAGGTTGAGTAATGGAGAGGATTATTTGAGTGAAGTTATAGATGTTAATGGATAGGGAGGGAGAGGGGCAATTTGTTTGAAAGTATTTGAGAAAGTAGCTGGGTTGAAGCTACTGAGGTTACGAGTTTGAATGTATTGATGCTGGTGTGGGGAGGAACTAGTTGAGCGGTGCATGAAGGCTGGGAGGGCATTGCTAAAGGTATCAGGAATTGTGCCATAATTGCTTATTTTATTTGGATCTGAGACTAGGATCCAATCTATAGTGGATCCGGAAGGGTTTAATTTGTTAGGTCGAGTAATGGAGAGGATTATTTGAGTGAAGTTATAGATGTTAATGGATAGGGAGGGAGAGGAGCGATTAATTTTATTTCAGTCAATATTCACATCACCAAGGATATAGGTTTCATAGTTAATTTCAGTACAGGCCCATAGGAGAATATTTTCGAGTGTAGAGATATTGTTACCAGGTGAGATATATAGGGCAATGATGCAGATATTTTTATGTTTATTTAGTTTTAGAATTCCAGGAGTTAGTTCAGTGTTCTGGAATTGAGGAATTGGAATTTGGAGGGGAATTAAGGTAAGAAGGTTGGAGTAGACAAGGGCAGTGCTGCCACCTTTTTTATTTAGTCGGTCATTTCTGAGACAATGAAATCCTGGGGGAAGAATCTCAGAGTCAGAGATAAAGGGCTTTAGCCAGGTTTCGGAGATGGCTAAGATATCTGGTTGGTTATGGCTTAACCAAGCTTAAAATTGGCGTACTTTGTTATTTAGACTTTGTGCATTAATTGTAAAAATCTTTAGGGTGTTGAGATAGGAGGAAGAGGGTAAGTGATGAGTGTTGTTAATAAAGGATGTAGGACCAGGGTTACGATAGATATCACCAGCTTGGACTAGGTTGTTGAAGGAGATATCCTTTAGCCATATTGGTCTGCCAGGCATGAATTTTGGTAGATTGTAGATTGGAGCAGGTGACAGTATCTTGACATTAGAGGAGAAGAGTTTAGGGTGGAATAGGTGCAGAGGGTTGGGCTGAATGAGAAAAGAGGAGATAGAGTGGAAATGGGAGTAAGAGTGAGGGAGAAGGTGGGTTTGTATGGTAGTTGTCTTTGTAGGTGGTATTGGACAAACATAAGTGGAATATGAGGTAGCATATTATAACAGAAGTAGGAAAAGAAAGAGGAGGCTGTGGGACTGAAGGGTGTGATAACTTGAGGAGAGCATGTTGGAGCAAAGAGAGAGTGGTATGAGTGGTTGGGAAAATAGAGAAGGCTATGAAGAAGAAAGAGTTTAAAAAGTGATGGGGGTATTCTAGAGATTTAGAAAGAGGAGGGGACTATATTGGGTGGAGTACAGATTACAGAGTTTAAGAAGGATGGTTATAGGTGGGAGGAGTAATGAGGGGGAGCTGGTATTGGGTAATTAAGCTGAGAGGGTGGGGTAAGGCAGGAATAAAGGTAGGAGTACTGGGGTGGGTGGGAATTGGGGGAGGGGAGGGGAGCAAAGTGAGCTCGTAGGGCAAACGGAGTGGGAAAGAACACTAGAGGTAAGTATGGCAGAAAAAGTATCATCAAAGAGCAGTTTAAAGACCGTAGTCGGAAGGTATGAGCTAAATATTTCCAGCCAGAAAATGAAGACTGCCTTTACAGAGAGTGGTTTAGCGGGGGGGGGGGTGAGAAGATATTTACAGTCTAACGATATTAACTCACAACCAACTGTTTGTGAAAAAATAAAACTTGTTGGGATTATAAAGAATATCTATGATTTATATTGGTAGATGCTGCCACCTAATGGTAGAAGGAGATAGCAAACAGCAGGGATAGCTGGACCAGTCTTAGGTTTAAATATATTCTAGGGTAGTGATAACAGGAGAGGGAGAGGGCAAATGGTCTGCGGTAGGCCGCTAGAATGCGCACACGGGCGGGCAGACTAACTCTATAGATAGTACATCACATCTACATTTAATTAGTGTTAAGCAACATATATTTACACAATCTTGTTGGGGAGTCTTCTTAGTAGTATTTTTCTAAGTACCAGGCAAGCTGGCCAATTCAGGGTGTCTTCAGGTCATGGTCAGATGCATTCCTTTTGCGTTTAAAGCAGGGAGGGAGCACCTGGGATGGATTACTGTAGAGGAGAGGGAGACAACACTGAGTTAGTTAATATTGCAGATGTAGAAGGGAAAGGTATAAGGTAAGGGATGTTTAGAGAAGAAGGGAGGGTGTAACAAAGCACAGTAGTAGAGAGAGGCTATGGTTAGATGAAGCTGGAGCAAGTATGTAGAGGAAGGTTAGGTTTAGGGGATTAACAATGGAAAGCAGCAGATATTATGCTATGAACAATACAAGTTAGGCAATATAGGCTCCATTAAATAGAACAAAACACTCATTCAGCAGTTCAGCATGCTATCAGTGACCCTAGTCCGTTTGAGAGGACAGGGTTATACAGCAGTAGAGCCAAATATAAGCAGCAGAAAGCAAGGGGTAAATTATAAAGTAATACTATAAAATCTCTAAACAGTGCAATATATAGTGCTCAACAGACTAAGTATACATACATCTAATAACTATTTCAGATCATGCGCCAGTATAAACTAAGATAACAATTTGTGATAATGAAGTAAAAAATGATTCACTGATACATTCCTACTGTGAAAGAAGGGGTTTTAAGGAATGGATAGTTGATTTCAAGAGTTATTAGGGAAGGTAAAATGTTATCAGAATGGAAAACTAGTCAGTGAGAGAAATTGAAAGTTTAGAATAAAAAATGGTAGAAATTAGAGAGACAGAGATGGGGAAACGTAATAGGAATTATTTAGGAGGTTGACAAAAGTTAAAGTTTTGCAGAAGAAGGGGATCTCAAAGAACAACAAGAATAACTCCAAAGTGCTAAAGGGAAAATAAATTAGTATTTGGATAATATGCATGAGTTTTGAAAGGTTGCTGTTAAGCAGCTATTTGATAACTCCACAGCACAAAAATGTTTAGCATAAGGGCTTAGGCAACAGACCATAAAAGATTTGTCACCAAACGTAGGAAGCCTATATCAAGAAAAATAACCAGAACTCCTATAGATGCATTAGACATACTATGAACATTTTATGCAAATGTGTATAAAGTAAAGGACTATGGAAACTAAGGAATGACACAAATGGAAATTTATGTGGAATACTTACTTATACAAAGGTTAGAGGAAGATGAGGCTCGACATTAAATAGCTAAGACAGGAATGGATGATTTAAAAATGGTGCTGCATAATTAATCAACAGGGAGTCTCCAAGAACAGATGATATATCTGTGGAAATTTAGAAGGAAAAAAGTGGTAAAAGGGGATAGAAAAGCAACATCTTGGAAGAAAGTAGTGGAGACTGTATTACCCAAAAAGAGAGTGAAGACCCTTCAGACCCATCTTTATTTAGACCTATTTCAATTTTAAATCAGGATTATAAAGTATGTATATCTCTACTAGCTATAAGAATGGCAAAGGTGTTTCCAAAATTGATAAATATGGATCAATGTGGTTTTGTGGAGGGAAGGCACACATTTGACACCATTAACAGAATGGTGATTCAAAGAGATACAGACTGTAACAAAATTCTGCTACTGGTGATGGGACTTGATGCAGAGAAAGCATTTGATAGAGTCCGTAGGAATTTTTTATGAGTGGCATTTGTGTTTTCTGTCAGAATATTATGATTAATTAGGAGGCTATTTGAATGGCTGAAGGCAAGAATTAAGTTGGGACAGTTCCTCTCCGACAAGCAGTGTTTGAAAGGTGGAACCAAGCAGGGGTGTCTAATTTCCCTTTGTTATTTGCTTTATATTTACAGCCATTGGCTAAGAAAAAAAAAGGATTCATGAGCTCAAGGCTGTAACTAGTATGGTAATAAAGAAAAGTTATCTTTAGTTGCAGATGACACTGTTTTCTACTTGATAAATCCAGAAAAGGACATGCTGGTTTTGCATAGCATTTTAAGACAATGCCAGTTTTTGGGGGGATATAAAATAAATAGAGAAAAAAACACAGTAATTGGTTCAGAAATATCAGTATTTATAGGGACATGATAAGGTCCAAAGTATTTAGGTATGTGGATCAGAAAAGCATTCTATTATGGCAGCTAAGGGTATGTAGGAAGAGACTAAAGAAAAAAAATAGTGCAAAAACTGACAAGGTGGATGCTCTTGATTATGGATATTGATAGTAAGATACAAGCAGTGAAAATGTTTTTAGTTCATTTAGTTTTATATATAGATCAGTCATATTCTTATCAACCAGTGAAGTTGTGGACCAGAATTAATAAACAGTTGAATTAATTTATTTGGAGGGGAAGAAGGCAAGAGCTAAAGGACAATTATACCCTAAATGCAACATTTCCTTTCTCAGAATGCATTTCCATCCCTAGAGGATGATCCCTATACTTTCACATATTTTCAGTCTTTGGTATTTGTAATCTAGTCTGCTTTCTCAGTGCACACCATGCTGAGGCTGAATGAAATCACACGATACTTTCATTAGAAAGTATTCTGCTAAGAAAACACAGCAAGGTACTTGTACCTCTTTTTTGTTATTTCACACCTATTGGGGTCATAAAGCAATTCAGGCTTAAAATGCATAATTCTTTGATTCTGTACTGTTGTGAAAAGCTGCATTATTTTCCTTTTTTGTGGTCATAAACATGTTAAACCTTTTATAGTTTAAAGATAAATAGACCTGATAATCACAGACAACAATTTCACTAATTAGCTGAGCTTTGCAGTCCAAGAAATATAACGATAACCATTTGAAATGTCAGGATCTACTAAAGCGAGTCTCAAAATGTGCAGACTGATTGTCTGAAAGATTGGACTTGTATATACCAAGTCTGAGATGCCATTTCTTGGAATATTCCCTCTTCTCTGAGATATAGTGATCTTCGAGTTGGTATATACAAGTTCAGGGGTGTGAGGGCGCAGGTGAAAGTTTTAAAGAAAGGAGTGATTTTCAAAATTTGCTCTTCTCCAGGTTTTCTGTCTTTTTTTTTTTGGCACTTGGCATTCCATGTGCCAACATCTCAATACGTTGCCAATAAAACACTCTGGCTGACTCAGGGGAAAAAGGACAGAACTCAAAATATCACCTTTTAAAAAGGCCAAATTTTCAGTCGTTTCTTTATTATTTTTCAAAAAACTTTTCTTTGGTGGTGAAGCTTATGTGTAGAAACCACATATGGAAGAGTCACTGACCTTTTTACTGAGGAGTATCAAACCTGACAGCATTTCTCAATACTTCCATTTTAAGTGAAAGGGGCTGTGATCTGACAACAAAATGTAGGGAATTGTAATCTCATCAGCTGTGCCCTCACACAGCATTATGGACAAGAAGTAGCTTTCCAAGAGAATAAGATGATCATGTCAGCATGTCAGCCCTGATGAGGGCATTCTGGGTTAGGAAAAATTAAAATTAGTAACATAACAAGTAGTTACTGTGGTACTGACAGGTTTGAACTGTGTAGAAATTCAAGGTAGGACAAAAATATACTTTTTTTAGTTTTTGCCAGTACTGGCCTGTTAAAAGGGGTACGTTTATTCTGCCCACAGAACAAGGTGGTTTAGGATTAACCCATTTAAAAGAATACTTTAGAGCAATGCTGTTAATGATTATATGTATAGCACAAGCAGAAGGTTAGAAATAAAGGTGGATGGGGATTATAATGAAAAAAGAAGTTATGTACTCACCATAACATTCTATGTTTGTAGTCCATCTCGCCCTTCATTCTTACATTCCTCGGCTCCGACTCAGCCTATTTACAAGCTGGAAGTCTTCTAGTTGGCTTGTGGCTAGGTAGGTATCCCATGGTGCACCAGTACAATCCCCAGATCTTGTTTGCTGCTAGCTAGGAGAGATAATAACAGAAATACAAAAGAAGCCAATACTAAAAGGTCTCCATAAAAAATAATAATAATATTTTTCTGTCTCCAGGTACTTCCAGGATGGGGGTAGGAGGGTGAGTTCATAAGAATGAAGGGCAAGATGGACTACAAACATGGAACATTATGGTGAGTACATAACTTCTTTATGTTCTGTAGTCCTATCTCGCTTTCATTCTTACATATGGGACAGCATCCCTAGCGCCTTATTCTTGTTTGGCTCAAGGAAAAATACTCCTTAGTATCGTGGAACCAAAAGATGCTCTAGCCCTGGAGGTTAAATGCAATTTGTAATGAGTAATAAAAGTGTGAGGGGTAGCCCATGTTGCTGCTGCACAAATATTATCAAGTGGGACCCTGGCTTGAAAGGCTGCAGAGGTAGACTCAGATCTGGTAGAATGAGCCTTGATTTTAAAGGGTAAAGGTCTACCCTCACAGTTGTAAACGTAAGCTATACAGCTAGAAATCCAATTAGAGAGTGTTACTTTGGAAACTGGCAAGCCTGACCTGGATTCGGAGAAGGAAATAAATAACTAATCTGATTTCCTGATTTCCTTAGTTCGGTGCAAATAAAAATGTAATTGTCTATGGACATCCAGCTGATGAAACCTGTATTCAGCTGCATTGGAATGATTTGGAAAGAACACTGGAAGTTCTATGGATTGATTCAAGGTGGCATGGGAATAGACCTTGGGGACAAAGGAAGGATTAGTACGAAGGGACACCCTGACTTTGTGAAAAATCAGGTATGGGGGTTTCACAGACAATGCTTGTAACTCTGATACCTGTCTGGCCGACGTGATAACCACCAGAAACAAAGTCTTCCAAGACAGGAATTTCAAAGGGGATGAATGAGAAGGCTCAAAGGGCGGAGAAGTTATTTAAATCCCATGAGGCAACAGGTTCTTGAAAGGGGAGTCTTAACAAGGTGGCACCTTTAAGGAAAGTTTTGCAAAGCCTATGTGACATCAGATTAGAATCTTGAAAACCTAGATGAAAATTTGAAATCGCTGCCAATTGAAATCTGATAGCGGCAGCCACAGATCCCTGGTGAAAAAGCTCAGAGAGGAATTCCAAAACCACTGGAATGGAGGCAGTTTAAGGGTCAACATTCATTTTCTCTGCCCAGATAAAGAATCTTCTACATTTACTAGAATATAGTCTCCTGGTGGAAAGTTTATGAGAAGACGTAAGGATATGAGTCACGGAGGGTGAGAAGTCATGAAGCCTGATTAGGGATGGAACTGGAGCAGCCACGCTGTCAAATTGAGGGTGTGTAAGGAGGGGTGAAATGAACCTGACATGTGAGTCAACAGGTCTGGAACTGGGTCCAGAATCCAAGGATCGTCTAGAAGAAGAGGCCCGAGAAAGGGGAATCAAACCTGACGAGGCCAGTAAGGAGCAATGAAGATCAGTTTGTTTCCCAGCTGTTTCACTTTCTGAATAACCTTGGGAAAGGGAGGAAAAGCATAAAGGAGACCCAGGGGCCAATCGTGAACAAGTGCTTCTCTCGGTGACTCCCCCGGAGGGGGGATGAGGGAGAAGTAGCTGCTGCATTTGGCACTGACTGGGCTGGCAAAGAGATCACAGCAAGGCTGTCCCCATCTGCGGAAAATCTGTTCCGTTGTTTCCTGTTTCAGAGACCACTCGTGGGGCATCAGGATTTCCCGGCTGAGCTTGTTGGCTATCACGTTGGTTGTCCCTGGAATGTGCATTGCCACCAGAAAATGCTGGGAAGATATTGCCCATTTCCAAACTTGAATGGCCTCTCGACAGAGTGGGTAAGATCTGGTTCCACCCTGTTTGTTGATATACCATACTACCGACATGTTGTCTGATTGTATTGCAATAGTCGCCAGAGGCAAAAAGGTTGTGAAGTGCTTGCAATGCCAGGAGCACTGCCCTCATCTCTAGAATGTTGATATGCAGGTGAGCCTCATAATCTTGCTATGTGCCTTGGACAGTCCTGCCTAGATAATGCCCCCCACCCTATCTGTGAGGCATCTGTGGTTACAGTGGCAATGGGTTGGGGAGAAACAAATGAAGTGCTCGTGGTTAACTGATTGGGTAGAGTCCACCAAAGGAGGTCCTTCTTGCAAGAGTCTGTCAGTAGAATGTGATAAGATAATGGCAGGTGCTGAAAGGACCATTGGGACGACAGGAGCCACTGAAGAATCCTCATGTGTAGTCTGGCTAGTGGCCACCCTGGGGGCTGTGGTAAGACCAAAGGCAGAGCACGAAACTGGTAATGACTGGCTCCCAGCTGGAAGCATAGATGACTCCTTGATGCCCTGTCCATTTTTATGTGGTAGTAGGCATCTTGGAGGTCTATTGAGCACATCCAATTGTCTTTCCCTAATAACAGGAGAATAGACTGCAGTGTCACCATCCAGAACTTGTCCTTCTTTACTGATTCATTTAATCTGCTGAGGTCCAAGATGGGCCTCCAGTCCCCTGTACGTTTTGGCACTAAAAAGAATCTGGAGTAAGTGCCAGATCCTATTTGGTCTGCTGGGATGGTTTGGATGACTCTTTTTGACAGCAACTTGTTGACCTCCACAGTTGCCTGATCCTTGTGATTGGGTGGAACATCCGGGATCCTTTTGGGAACAAAAGGTGGAAGAGAAAAGGGTATGACATAACCTCTGGTAATAATTCTTTCTACCCACTTGTCTTGAGTGATACCCAGCCAGGCTTCTGGATACAAAGAAATGTGACCCCCGACTGGCCCCAGAGAAGCACAGTTGGGCTCCACATTAGGAGTGCTGGTAAGGCCAGCCCTGAAAGGAATCGCGACCTCCCTGATTTTGTGGACTGCCCCTGCCTCTATGGTGACGTCTACCATTTCCTTCTCCTCCTCTGCCTCTGAAGGAGGAGTCACCCTGTGCATCCTGGAAAAACCTCTGGGACTTCTTGAACCACATTTTACCACCCCTCTGACTCTTAGGATATGGTCTAGAGGGAACAGTAAAATGTACTCCCATGGCAGAGAGTGTTTTTCCTTCTTGCTCCCACTGGGTAAGAGTGTCCTTACCTTGGGTCCAAACAATGAGGAACCTTCAAAGGGGGCATTGGTAAAGGTAGACTTGAACGGTTCTGCAAAGTTACACAAATGGATCCAAGAATGACGCCTTAAGGAAATTTCTGAACCCGCTGCTCTACTCACTCCATCGGCTGTATACAAAATAAGCTGCATGGATGAGTTGACGATAGAGTTCAAGGTGGACAACTGGACAGACACCTTGTCAGGGACTCCCTCAGTACATGTACCTTGTAGAGAATCTCCTAATTCTTTAAACAGATGTCTCTGAAGCCTCGTGAAGTAAGGTAGTTCAGCGATCTAAGGGTAAATGCCGCTGAAGAGAAGATACGCTTCCGTACCTGTCCATCATTCAAGACTCCTTATTCGGCGGATGGACAGAAGAAGAAGTCTCAGCTAGCTCCTTCTTAGTGGCCACCGCCACCACCATGGCATCTACGGGAACACCTTTAGACAAAAAAATCCTTTTCTGAGGGTGCAGAAAGAAACTTATTCAGTCTCCTGAGGACTGGCTCCATGGCATCAGGAGTATCCCACACCTTTTGTCTAGCTAGCTCCATCAGTTTGTCGATGGGTGGAGACACCCAAGAGGTTGAAGGTTGAGACCCGAAAGCCTTCACGTACACTGACTCCTCATCAGAAGGGTGACGGTGGGCCAGCCGCACCTCTGTTTAAAGATTTCCACGATGTCTAAGAAGGAGACATTGTCAGACTTGAGGGACCCTTCTGACTCCTCAAGGTCAGTGTCAGAGGTCAGAGACTCATCCTGGGAGTCTACATGCTTCCTCTTACATGCCCTCTTCCATGGGGGCTCCTTGGAAGGATATTCCGGGGAGGTCTCAGAAGAGTGGGGGCCACCTTCCAGTGGCTCCTGATGCTGAGGATCTCTGCTATCCACGGAAAGAGTAGGAGCTGAGACAGAAGTAGGTGCCTTAGGGGGAAGAGTGTCGATACCCCTGGTAGGAGCTGAAGATCGGGACAGCACACTCCTCATCATCTCAAATGCCGATCTCTCTGGCTCTGAAGACCTCCCTGGTTCTGAGGAGACAGAGGATGCCATCGGCTCCAAGACAGACGTAGGACCTGAACTCACCCTCGCTGATGCACCACGAGGAAGACTCTGAACCAAAGAGGTTCAGTTCTAGGCATCCCTGTCGGGGCCGACTGGGGAGCTACGGCACCTAGACACCACGGACGGCACACAGAGTGTCGGAGCGGAACTCGGCTCCGAAACATCCACAGGGGGAGCTGGAGCCGAGGGTTCCACCAGTGGTACCAAACACTCTGGCTCCAAAAGACCAGCATGGCTCGGAGGAGGAATGACCAAAAAGGACTTAACGGACTCAAGTGGCTCCGGAACCAACTGGGTCAGAGCCAACAACAATTTAGGTAAGGCAGATGACTTCAAAAGTCTCAGCACTACCCTCTCCACATCTTCTTCCAATAAACTCCTGGAAGACCTGGAGGACAGAGTAGGAGAGCGGGATCTCTGCAGTACTGGAGACTTTAATATAGGGGAGACCAGTAGAGGATCCATAGACTGGCTCCGGTTTCGAGCTACTTGGGGCCGAACCTGTAATCATAGTACTACTCTTAATTGGTACTGAGCACTGTGGAGCTGATGAGGCAGTGGACTTGTCCGATTTAGTGATTTTAAGAGGTAGCTCCGAGACACCAGCCAGTGCCGGGGAGGGCTTCTTTGAGGACCTAGACTTTTCCTTTTTAGAACCTTGAGATCTAGAAGAGGAGGAAGAGCTAGCCAGATCTTCCTCAAAGGAAGGTTTAAGAAGACCTTTTAGGATGAGCTTATTTTTCTTTCTTGCTACACTCTAGCACTGAAAGAGTGGCAAAATAAGCAAGTTTCCTGTAAATGGATGGCCCCCAAACAGTAAACATTGTTACTGTGGCCATCCATTATGGACATCTTCTGTGAGCATTTAATACATTTCTTAAAGCCAGAAAAAGAAATGCCGCTGAAATCCCTCGGGTCTTGAGATGCTAAAGAAGGAAACTCAGCAATTGCTTCCACAACGAAAAGGAGCTCCAAAAGTGATGATTATAATAAAATGTATTTATTCACAAACACTGGTTAAGCGCTTTCACTCGACACAGCGAGCTTCATCAGAACACTTGCACATTTTAAAAACATTGTTTAAATACTCTATTTGGCGCCAATATTTCATTCAAACTTTTAAAGTGATATGAACATGATGTTGAACAAAGTCTCTGAATTTTTCTAACTTATAATATATTACTATTACATGCTATAATACATAATACATATAAAAAATAAATATGTGTAATGTAAATAAATATAACATCTAGGTTAATAATAAAGTTAAAATTAGTGTACAATTACATCAAATCATATACTTTATACTAATAAAATAATTTAAACCTGGTTCAGTAGCTGCATCAGTAAATATTTGCCACCAGGTTTCTTTGTATAATAACTGTGTTTTAAAATCACCTCCTCTATTGTCTAAGTGTACATGGTCTAAAATACCAAATTTAAATGTATGTCTCTCACCGTATTTTCTAATGTGTTTATACAGGGCATTGTTTTCATTTTTTGTTTTAATACTATATAAATGCCCGTAAATCCGTTTTTTTTAATTTTTGTTCGGTTTTCCCTATATAGAATCCTGAACAAACCTCACATTTGGCTAAATAGACCACCCCTCTATTGTTGCAATTACCATATTTAAATCTAATGGTGGTATTATTAATATTGTCTAAAATTAATTTCTCTTCTTCAATTATATATCTACACTGTTGGCAAGTACCACATTTGGTTGTATGTCTAGCCTGATGCGGAATGGCTTCAATTTGATTTTCCAACAACAACTTGATATTTCTTCCTATTTTATACACAAAAATGGGATGCGTGCCCAATGTCTGGACCAAATTGTGGTCAGCTAGAATTATACCCCAATTGTTGGTAATAATTCTTTTGATTTTGCCCACATATGGTCCAAATTCAATAATACACGACCTTCCTTGTTTACATGTTGTTATTTGTGTCCTGTGTTGCAATAATGTGCCACAATTAGTATATTCTCCCAACAAGGGCTTGTATTTACTACCCCATTCCTTTGTAATGGTAGAAGTAATCTTGGCTAATTTCTTACCATCATAGCCCCTATTTATAAATAAATGTGTAATGTAGGAAACTTCTTCTAACATATTATCATAATTTGAAGTCATCCTTATGGCTTGAATTATCTGACCTTTAAAAATGTTATTAAACATTTTCCGAGGGTGATTACTTGTATATTCAAGATAGTTGTTTGAGAATGTACTCTTTCTATATAATTTTGACTCAAAACCTCTCACCCCTTTGTAAACCAATGTATCCAAATATGGTAGTCCAGTGGGATCACAATTGGAAGTAAATTTCAAATACTCACTACTGGTATTTAAATATACAATAAACTCTTCCAACAATTCCATACTGCCATCCCATAAAATGTATATATCATCCAAGAATCTTGAATAATATAAAATATTTGAATAAAATTTACTCTTGAATACAGTGGATTCCTCCCAATCAAGCATGACTAAATTTGCATAAATGGGAGCACAAGCGGCTCCCATAGCCACGCCTTTAGATTGTTTGAAGAACTCACCCTCATATTCAATGTAATTGTGCTCTAACACTAAGGACATAATTTCCATAACTAAACAAATGTTGTCCCAGCTTAATCCACTGTACTTCCTTAAACTGTTTGAAAAAGCGGACAGGCCGGATTCTTTGGGTATACAGGAAAAAAGGTCTATAACATCCACTGTAACGAATAATAAATTTGTATTCCAGACTTGAATGGGATAGTTTCTCAAGAATTCCCATGAATCTTTTACCATATGTGGTATAATATTATATATATGTTTCAAAACTTGATCAAACATCTTGCCTAATGGGAATGTCTTGGACCGACTCCCTGAAATAATAGGTCTGAATGGAGGGTCTGTTATATTTTTGTGTATTTTGGGTATGCCCACAATTCTAGCCAGAATAGGGTGCTCTGCCTTAATAAATCCATAAATGTCTTTGGAAATTCTGTTGTCTATGTGAAATTCTTCTATATGATAATCTATCTGGCGATAGGCCAAATTTATCTCGTTTAGTGATACTACATCATAATTATCCGAATTATATAGTATCTCATGTATCTTCGTGGTATAAACTGTATTATCGTATAAAACAATCCCACCCCCTTTATCCGGCTTCATTACACGGATGTTATTATTTTTCCTCAATTCGTCTAGTAATACATTTTCCTCAGTGGTTAAATTGTCCTTCAATTTGCTAGCTGAGATCCTATTAAACAATGAATAGATATGTCTAGTGACTACTTTGTCATAAACTGCAACAGTTGGGTGCATCAGTGGTATAAATTGACTCTTTTTCCTTAATGTGTCCTTATAACTGACGTCAATGCTAGTGAGAGACATACTATCTTTATCCTTGTCAAATAAAATGGCCAAATTTAGTTTACGCACATATTTTTTAAATTCAACGTGTGTGTCAACTAGTTTAGGTTTAGTAATAGGTATATACTTCATGCCTTTTGAAAAAAGTTTAAAATGTATTTTGTTGATGTCGATATCCGTAAAATTATAAATATTAAAGTTGTTATGAGAGTAGATGTTACCCGTCCTACTAATATGAACATTTTCTTGTATGGTACAATCTAGTTGTAAATTCTCTTCAATTTCCACTTTAGACAACCTATGTATGCCAACCTGTTCATAGATGGGACTAGAAAGATAGTTAGTGATATACTGTTTGTAACCTGTATCATTTTCTATTGTCATATCCTTGTCTTTAATTTTATTCTGTTCAGAATGTATTGTTAATGATGTTGGACATAACTGGGTGCATCTTCCTCCCATCGTTTGTATCGCTGATGTTTCTGGCCTCTTCTCTCCCCCAAAACATGTTCATTATTGTGTTCATAAGTTATCCCTTCCTCTGGTGCTCTATCATATCTATAACCTTTAGTATGTACGTTGTTAAAATTGTTGAAATTATTAAAATTACTGTTACTATTAACTGTATTAGCCCATTTGTATGCAGCATTTTTCTGATACTGCCTTAAATCTCTTTGTAATTTGTTAATTTTCCTATAATATACTTTTTTACTATTGGCTTCCACTTGATGAAATTGTTTCTGATATAAGCGTTCCCATTTTTGGAACACCAAGTCCCGCTTGATTTTATTGTTAATGTTCTCCACTTCATTGATTAGCAAATTTAATTGGCCATCATTACATTTAATAAGCTGTTTCATGTATTCAAACCCAAATGAATCAAAAAGTGTATTAAATTCATTTTTTACTGTTTCAGTTAATTTTAAACCCATAGGGACCTTGAAAAATCTAAGTCCCATAGGAACCACTTTTGCTTCAATACACTTCATGAAATAAGCATTGTCCAACTTCAAATTGTTGATAAGTGTTAATTTCTTACCAAATAGATATATATAAGTTCCTCAAGAGATCCGCCATTTAATTCAGACTTATTAAAACCAGTTTCAACTGTATAATTAGTATTAAAATCACAAGTATATTCTAAAAATTTTTGCAAACAGTCACCTTGCTGCGTCTGTCCATGCCCTACAGTTTCAAACGTAGTGTGTCTTTTAACAGAGGAATCCTGATGATATGATTTCGTAGTGTTCTTGAGAAACTATCCCATTCAAGTCTGGAATACGAATTTATTATTAGTTACAGTGGATGTTATAGACCTTTTTTCCTGTATACCCAAAGAATCCGGCCTGTCCGCTTTTTCAAACAGTTTAAGGAAGTACAGTGGATTAAGCTGGGACAACATTTGTTTAGTTATGGAAATCATGTCCTTAGTGTTAGAGCACAATTACATTGAATATGAGGGTGAGTTCTTCAAACAATCTAAAGGCGTGGCTATGGGAGCCACTTGTGCTCCCATTTATGCAAATTTAGTCATGCTTGATTGGGAGGAATCCACTGTATTCAAGAGTAAATTTTATTCAAATATTTTATATTATTCAAGATTCTTGGATGATATATACATTTTATGGGATGGCAGTATGGAATTGTTGGAAGAGTTTATTGTATATTTAAATACCAGTAGTGAGTATTTGAAATTTACTTCCAATTGTGATCCCACTGGACTACCATATTTGGATACATTGGTTTACAAAGGGGTGAGAGGTTTTGAGTCAAAATTATATAGAAAGAATACATTCTCAAACAACTATCTTGAATATACAAGTAATCACCCTCGGAAAATGTTTAATAACATTTTTAAAGGTCAGATAATTTGAGCCATAAGGATGACTTCAAATTATGATAATATGTTAGAAGAAGTTTCCTACATTACACATTTATTTATAAATAGGGGCTATGATGGTAAGAAATTAGCCAAGATTACCTCTACCATTACAAAGGAATGGGGTAGTAAATACAAGCCCTTGTTGGGAGAATATACTAATTGTGGCACATTATTGCAACACAGGACACAAATAACAACATGTAAACAAGGAAGGTCGTGTATTATTGAATTTGGACCATATGTGGGCAAAATCAAAAGAATTATTACCAACAATTGGGGTATAATTCTAGCTGACCACAATTTGGTCCAGACATTGGGCACGCATCCCATTTTTGTGTATAAAATGGGAAGAAATATCAAGTTGTTGTTGGAAAATCAAATTGAAGCCATTCCGCATCAGGCTAGACATACAACCAAATGTGGTACTTGTCAACAGTGTAGATATATAATTGAAGAAGAGAAATTAATTTTAGACAATATTAATAATACCACCATTAGATTTAAATATGGTAATTGCAACAATAGAGGGGTGGTCTATTTAGCCAAATTTGAGGTTTGTTCAGGATTCTATATAGGGAAAACCGAACAAAAATTAAAAAAACGGATTTACGGGCATTTATATAGTATTAAAACAAAAAATGAAAACAATGCCCTGTTTAAACACATTAGAAAATACGGTGAGAGACATACATTTAAATTTGGTATTTTAGACCATGTACACTTAAACAATAGAGGAGGTGATTTTAAAACACAGTTATTATACAAAGAAACCTGGTGGCAAATGTTTACTGATGCAGCTACTGAACCAGGTTTAAATGATTTTATTAGTATAAAGTATATGACTTGATGTAATTGTACACTAATTTTAACTTTATTATTAACCTAGATGTTATATTCATTTACATTACACATATTTATTTTTTATATGTATTATGTATTATAGCATGTAATAGTAATATATTATAAGTTAGAAAAATTCAGAGACTTTGTTCAACATCATGTTCATATCACTTTAAAAGTTTGAATGAAATATTGGCGCCAAATAGAGTATTTAAGCAATGTTTTTAAAATGTGCAAGTGTTCTGATGAAGCTCGCTGTGTCGAGTGAAAGCGCTTAACCAGTGTTTGTGAATAAATACATTTTATTATAATCATCACTTTTGGAGCTCCTTTTCGTTGTGGAAGCAATTGCTGAGTTTCCTTCTTTAGCATCTCAAGACCCGAGGGATTTCAGCGGCATTTCTTTTTCTGGTGTTTTGGTACGCTGAATATTTTGTTTGCTTTGGATCTTATTTCTTAAAGCCAGATGGCTTATGGTCCTTATTTTTTTTAGACATTCTCACAGAGGTGAGCACACACACACACACACACACACACACACACACACACACACAGACACACACACACACACACACACACACACACACACACACACACACACACACACACACACAGAAAAAAAAGGGACAGGACTAGGTTCTCTAATTTAAATGGGCCAAGCCCTGCAGGAAAGAGAAAGACACCACGAGGACTAGGTCCTCTAACTTAAACGGGCCTAGCCCAGGCAGGAAAAGAATCAGAAAAACTAGGTCTTCTAACTAAAACAGACCTAGGGAAAGTTACAATAAGCAGAGAAGTCACACACTCAAACAGGAATAAAGTGTAAACTATCAATATACTCAACAAGGAAACAGAGCCTAGTTCTGTTAATAACACTAACCAATGTAGCAGACGGAAAACCACAAAAACTCAGACTTATGACTAAGGAAATAAAATAGAACCTCGCTCTGTTAAGAACAATAACAATTTAGCAAGCAGGAATCAGCAAAAAACTTTGACTTATGCCTAATAACAACACACAGTCTAACTGAGCGCAAAAGGCACCTACAAATACTAAGTCTATTAAGAAACACGAAAACCAGCACACAGGATACCAATACTATGAAGCCAAAAGGCCAATGTACCAAGAGATTGCACACAAATGGCGCAATTATAAAGACCAACTATTCTAAATTGCAAACTACACTAACTATGACTAAACAATGATACAATAACAGTTTTGACTAAAAACAGTCCAAAAATTTTGAATACATTTTGAATAAATGCAAAACTTAGCCAGAGCCAAAGAGAAGCACAACCGAACTCATCGACGTGGCAAACGAGATCTGGGGATTATACTGGTGCACCATGGGATACCTACCTAGCCACGAGCCAACTAGAAGACGTCCAGCTTGTAAATAGCCCGAGTCAGAGCCGAGGATCGGCTCTGATCCCATATGTAAGAATGAAGGCGAGATAGGACTACAGAACATCAAGGATCTTGAGAAGTATAGTAAAAGTAGGATTTTGGATGTAATTCCTTAAGGAGAATAACAACAGTCATGCTGAATATTATATTCATAAAGTAGCAGAAAGCATTCTAAGAACTACATCAACACTGGACTGGAGAAAGGAAAGTTTACCAATATGGATAAGTGCAAGTAGGGGTATAGAAAATAGCTAATATTATCTCAAATTTACTGGAGAAAATTTGCAATAGAACTAATGTATTTGGAGCAAATAACTATGTAGTGAAAGGTAACAAGACTGGGATGAGGCTAAGTACAAGTAGGACTGCAGGTTTGAGGTAGAGACTATCTCCTCTACCAGAATTTGATAGTAGAGTATAGGCAAAGTGGATATGAGTGGAAAAGGAGGTGAAAGAAGATTACATTGTTTGTAGATGATCTTGTGGTGGCATTCTCCTTCCATTAGGATGATATAGGTATCCTCTCAGGGACACTGGAGGGACTAGATCAGGGTACAAAATTAACTGGGACAAATCACAAGCCATAACTGTATATTTTGAACTGGTAGGTCAACTGAGAGAGGAATGCATCTTCTTATGTGTAAAACGGTAGAATAATCCATGAATAAGCCATTTGAGAAAGCATTGGATAAAGTCAAAAATATGATTCTGAAATGAGAGATCATACCTTTAGAACTGGATCAGAGTCTTCAGGTATTACAACTGTATATTCTCCCACATTTCTTATACCCCAGTCAAATAAGATTTTTATTTGAAGAAAGTAAAGCAGTTGATGTTTAAATTAGTTTAGGCTGGTGAGAAACCCAGAGTGGCATAGGAATATGTAGCAATGGTGAATGATATTGGGGGACCCTGATATTAAGGGGTACAAGTCAAGCAAGTACTTATCACTAATTATTAGATTGATGTGGCCAAGAAATAAAATGGAATGGAAATCCATGGCCTGAGAGAAAATGTGGGATATGAGAAGGGGAGAGATATAGTGGAGCTTAATGGAAACATCAAAATAACAACTGGGACCACCTATGTTGAAGGAACTCCATGGATTATGGAAAATACTATTAGAGCAGGAGGAAATGAACAGCTGGATCAAGAGTCATTACAGATTGGGGGGTAGATTAGCCCAAAATACCCTACAGAAATGGATTGGGAAACAGAATAAAGTGAGATATTGGTCGCAACTAATTCAAGGTGACATGATAAAGCAATGGGATGGCGTAAGAGAATTTCAGATGGAAGAACATTTAAAAATGGGAATATGTAGGGCTTGTAGGAAGAATGAAGAAGCTACAGTGGGGTAAGGAGAAGATAGAAGCAATGCTGGAACTGATGAAAGGAGGTTAATGAGTATATAGAGCCCATTGGGGTAAGTAAGGCAATGTTATTAGAGTCTGTAAAGTCCTTGGGATTATGAAGAGAAGTATGATGAGGATGATGAGGAACCAGTGGACTAGACAGGAAAGAAGCCTGCTGAGCAAGAGTGGGCCCAAACAATCTGGATTTGCAACAAAATCCAGGGATTTCAATTTTTTATATGGAAGTGCCTTTTTTGGCACTTCTAAACTCATAGTAGTGAATTCCCCATTTGTCCACCAGGTGGCACCCTCTCCCTACTATTCTCAATTCCCTACTCCGTTGTACTCTTTCTCTCTTTTAGATTATACAAACCCTACCTTCCCTTTGTTCTTCTCTCAATACTTGATTCTAAACTTTGTAGTCCTCTCTATTCTGCTTAATCCCCTGTCCCCAGTACTTACCTTCTGCATTCTAAAAGCCCACTGATAGGTTCCTGCTCTCTTCCTGCCTTCCTGGCTCTGCCCGCTCCGTTCGCCCTGCGGGCTCACTCCGCTCCCCTACCCCACCCCCAATTCCCACCCACCCCCAGGGCATCTACATTTATTCCCCCCATCTCTCCCTCCCCCCTCCTCCAACCAATCCAGACTCTCCCCTGACCATCCTCTTCCTCTCTCTAACCACTCCCCTTATTCCTATTCAAACTCCCCTTCTCCTCCACTTACTTACCAACCTCTACCATCATGATGTCCCCTCCTCCCAAAATCCTTCCACTGTCTTGCTTCCTTCTCCTACTTATATCTCTATACCACATCACTTGCTATACTCATGTCCACCTACTCCCTCCTCCTCCTCCTCCTACTCAGCAACACAACCCTATCTCTCATTACCACAACATATCCACCTCATTAATTCCTTATTACCCAATACTCTTCATGAAAATTAAACATTTTCCAACTGCGGATGTAAACCTTAAATATAAACCACACATCTACCTGCCCCTTCCATCAAAATATAAAACTAATAAGCACCTCCCCCATCCGACTATCATTCACTTAGCAGGAGATATTCACCCCAACCCAGGTCCTACATTCCATCCAAAAAATTCTCCCAACAAATATAAGACATCCTCCAACAAACAACTCAAGTTCCTCACCATCAACGCCCAAAGCATAAAAAATAAACTATCCCTCTTCCATGCCTGGCTCAACCATAACTCCCCTGATATAGCAGCTATAACTGAAACCTGGCTAAAACCTCATATTAATGACTCTGAGTTCCTACCCCCAGGATTCCATTCTCTACAGTCTGATCGACCTAATAAAAGAGGTGGTGGTGTTGCTCTAATCTACTCCAACCTCTTGTCCATTACTCCCTACCCAAACCCTATTCCATCATTTAAAAACACTGAACTGGTTATCGGCCTTCTATATATGAACAGCCATAAAAGTATCTGCATCATCTGTCTCTACATCCCTCCAGGCAACAATACTAATACTCTAGAAGACATCCTCTCCTGGACTTCTTCTAATATTAATCTAGAAACCTTCATTTTGGGTGATGTAAATATCGATTGGGGCAAAATCTCTAACCAAAATCCCTTAATAACCATTAACCTATTTAATTTCTCCCAACTCATTAACTCCATAACCAGACCAAACAAAGCGAATCCTCCTGGCTCCATACTTGATTGGATTCTCGTATCTCATCCAAATAAAGTTATAAAATCTGACACTTCTCCAGACCCCTTAGGAGACCACCTCCCTGCCTATGCCATATGAGCTACCTCCTCCCCTCCCCACTCCCACCACTACACTCATACTCGGAACCTCTCTAACTTTAACCCTACTTCCTTCTCTGACTCACTTAAACTCTCCAACTGGAAACCTCTAAAACTATTACCACTAGATGAAGCTGTCCACTACTTTTATTCAACATTCTTAGCTGTCCTTAACTCCCAAGCCCCAACTAGACTTATAAGAGTTAAAGCTAAAACATCCCCTTGGCTCACCAAAAATACAAAAAAGTTAATGCTACAAAGAGACAAAACCTGAAAAACTTACCATAAACACAAACAACCTGAAATACTCCTTAAATATAAGCAGTTAAGAAACCTAACCAAAAAACAAATCATTAAAGACAATAAGTCTTACTACATCCAACTTCAAGAAAACCATGCTAGAAACCCCAAACAATTCTGGAATTCCATCAATTCACTTCTCAGACCAGGAACTAAAAATAACCCCTGTCCAGACACCAGCAAAACCGACCCCGAAATTGCTTCTCTATTTAATTCCTTCTTCACCTCTACCATTGCTAAGCTAACTAAAACATTTCCCAACAATCACCTCTCCCCTGCCACTACTCAGTCTTCATTAAACTGTTCTTACCCCCCCTCTTTCAAACTGCAACCAGTATCTACTGACCAACTAAAGAAACTCCTTCATAAACTAAAACCTTGCTCCAATGCCCCTGATAACATCCCATCTGCCTTCCTAAAAATTGCTTTTGACTCTATTGCTCTTCCTATCAGCATCCTAATTAATAGATCATTACTTGAATCCTACATTTCCTTACTATGGCGTAGCGCTTATATCCTACCCCTCCACAAAGGTGGCAAAAACTGTTCTGTCTCAAATTTCCGCCCTATAGCCATTCTCTCCCCTATATCCAAAATTCTAGAAAAATGTATCCACCTACAACTCCTGCCATTCCTTACTAATCACCACCTTCTCTCTCCTACCCAACACAGTTTCCACCCAGGTCATAGCACAAATACTGCCCTCCTCTCCTTTCTACACTCAGTCAACTCTGCCCGTGACTCCAGTAATTTAGTATCCACTGTCCTACTAGACTTATCTAAAGCTTTTGATACCATCTCTCACACCCACCTTCTAAATCACCTATCTAACCTCAACCTTTGCCCTGAATCCCTTTCCTGGTTCTCCAGCTACCTTTCTAACAGATCCCAAGCTGTAAAATGGGGCCAAGCCACCTCTACTTTTCTTCCGACCCCTACAGGAGTTCCTCAGGGTTCCATACTTGGCCCACTAGTATTCAATATCTTCATAAATGATTTCTACAAAGCCATCCCTAACACAAAAATTGTACAATATGCTGACGACTCTACTTTGATATGCTCTGCCCCCAACCTAACAGACCTCCAAGCCCTAACTCAAAGTGCCTTCTCCACCACTGAAAACTGGATGTTACAAAATCACCTCTCCCTAAACGCCAACAAAACTAAAATACTCCTTTTCTCTCCATCTAAATCCTCCTCCCTTGACAAAAACTCATTTCAAATTTCCAGCCTCAACAACTCCTACATCGAGATCGTACCCTCCACCAAACTTCTTGGTGTCACAATCGACGATCAACTAAAATTTAATTCCCACATCCTACTAAACATCAAAAAAACACATATAAAACTGGGTCTACTGTATAGAAACAATCACTTCCTCTCTCCTCATTCTAGACTAACCCTTGCTTCCACCTTCCTCCTTCCAACCCTCCTATATGGTGCCCCCCTGCTCACTAATCTCTCATCCTCTCTTACCACCAAACTAGAGTTATGCTATAACAAAGATGCTAGATTTGCAACTAATGCCAAATCTTCTTCACATCACTGCTCCTCCCTTCACTCCCTTAACTGGCTTGAACTTCCCAATCAACTTAACCTCCTCCAACTCACCACAGCCTTCAAGCTGTTTCAAAATCCCTCTAACTGCCCTGCTCTTTCTTACATTCTACTCCCCTATACCCCCCCTATATCACTTAGATCTTCTCAACAAAACCTAATCACTGTTAATAAACCCCTGCACCCTGCTGGCCAGCTTATATTATCCTTTACCCTTGCTAAAAAATGGAATGCCATGCCTTTGTCACTTAGGACATGTAACAACCTAAATAACTTCAAAAACCAGCTTCATTCCTACCTTTTTCAAAACACAATTTGCAACTGCACTCTTCTGCCTATAAACCCTAAGCTTTCTACTCCATTCGCCCCAGACTAACCTCCTCCTACTCTGCTTCTTATTCCTTTCTAAAGTATTACACTTAGTGAACAACATAATAAAACATGTATTACTCATGTGATGCCTTTCGTACCAAACTAAAAATATAAAATGTTGTATTTCTTTCTGTTGTAACTACCTGTTTTTTTTTTTAGTTATTCAGACTACCCATTAACTTTCCATGTTAATTGATTTCATTTTAGTAAACATAATATTTGAATTGCTGAAATACCTTGTTTTGGAGCTTTTCTCCCTGGGCCTCCACTGAAAGCGGGCTACCAATGCCCAGTGGACCCCCCAGTAATCAAACTGAAATAAAATAAATAAAATAATAAAATAATAGTAGGTTGGCCAGAATGTTTCCAGAATTAGAAGGAGTGTGATGCAGGTATGAAGAAATGTTTCCAGGAACCTGGGATCATATTTTCATGGGTTGTGAGAAACAAGTAGGGTTTTTGATAGAGATACAAAGTTATTAAACAAAATATTTAAAGAGGAGATACCAATAACAAAGAAGATCTCTTTCTCGGGTTGGTTTAAACATGCAAAATGAATGGCACAGAGACTGTTATGGATAATAATGATTATGACAAAAAAAGGCCATAAAAAGATGGTAGAAGAAAAAGGAACCCCCAGAAGCAGCAGAAGTAAGGGAGATTATATACTGCTTTTGTTTACCAGGATTGTCTGGGTGCAAAAATGGCCTCTTTTTTCAGCAGAGGCCTGAGGAGAAAAGCTCCACACAGAACTTTTGGCATATTCTTTTGGACATTTGAATTAAGAATATTCACATAGTTGATTGTGAGCATTTTAGAGACGATACATACTAAAAATATTGATACAATTTACAGTAAACAGCCAGACTAATTGGACAAAATTGCTAATAACAGTAAACATTTCAGAGAATTTACAACTAGATTATTGATAGAAGTTGCTGAAAACTAGGAAAAATAACTTATTAGAGTTAAAACAGGAGGAATGATATAAAGGACAACTCAACACTGAAACAGAAAAGAGTAAAAGAAGACAGAAGAGAAAACTTTGTAGAGAAGAAAGAGTAATATGAAAGGAAAAATATTGCTGGATAAGCATACAAAAAATATTAGTTGTGATTTAGTATGGGATTCGTAAATGAACAGAGTATGGTTACTGACATGATGGAAGAGAATGATGAGACAGATGAAGAGCTAAGATGTTAAAGTTAGAAGTGAGTACATGACAGAGGTTGCATCATTTGCTGTATTACCTTGCTATTTAGGGTAGATAATCAAAGAAGGGTAAAAAATTGGCGATTAAACTTAAGATTATGTTTTTCCTACTCACATTATTTGCTATCCTAGAGAGAAGCTCATAGTTGCTTTCTGATCTGGCTGAGAAAGAGAAAAGAGTTGACCAAGGAAAAGTGATAGAAATTCATTCAAAATAGGAAAAATGGACATGGTTCCTAGATGAAGAAAGCTGAGAGGGGAAAAAAAAGAAAACATTGAATATATCCCCCAGTATACAAAAATACATGAAACTGATGACTCAGGAAAAGCATTTGAAGGCATAGACAAATGCATTAATATTGTTAATAAAGGAGACAATAGCTCTATCTGTAAAATGACCAGACATCTAGAGTACAACTGCACATTCTGGCAGTGTTGCCGGTAGACTTTTTTTTTTTTAATTTAAAAAAAATTAGATTTTCATGTTGGAGAAAAAGTGGGAAAAAACACAAAAAGTAACTAAAAATGAAAGCATTGTATTTGGGCTGGTGAACCTTTAAAACCTGAGCTGGGATGGATGATAAGCCAGAGTAAAACATTTTGTGGACAGCTGCCAGAACAAAGAACTAAAACCCTGCACCCCCTCAGCTGACAAACTTCCAGCTGAATACCTTCAATTAGCTGCAAAAGAAATAGCCTACCCAGTATCCATCTTAATAAACAGAACCATAACAGAATCCAAAATTCCATCCTGCTGGAAAATCTCCCACATTATTCCACTCCATAAAGGTGGAAACTCTAATGAACTATCCAATTTTAGACCTATTGCCCTTCTATCGCCTCTATCCAAAATAATGGAACGCTGTATTCACCATCAACTACTAAACTATCTCTTAAATAACAACCTGCTTGTAGACTCTCAACATGGTTTTAGACCCTACCACAGCACTACTACTGCCCTTCTCTCCTTCTCTGACACCATAAATAAAAATCGAAATAGAAACCTATTCTCATCTGCACTATTTCTGGACCTCTCAAAAGCATTTGATATGGTCAACCATCAACTTCTCCTTGATACCTTAAAATCTCTATCACTGGATTCTCAAGCATTACAGTGGTTCAACTCGTATTTGACTAATAGAAAACAAGCTGTCCTGTGGGACAGCCATCTATCCACTCAACTCCCTGTTACTATTGGTGTCCCACAAGGATCTATCCTAGGCCCCTACTTTTCTCCATTTTCATCAATAATTTGCCCAATTCCCTACCAATATCCACATGCATACAATATGCAGATGATTCCACTCTCATCTGCTCTGCCTCTACCCCAGCAGAACTCCACTCCACTACCCAAGCAGTCTTCACTGCAGCAGAAAATTGGTTTCAACACATCTGTCTCCTCCTTAATCCAAAAAACCAAACTACTACTCTTTACCCCTACCTCTAAATCCACCCCTATCTCTTTTCTATAACATCCTGTAATGGCACTATCATCAAACCTGACAACTGCACTAAACTCCTAGGCGTCACCATAGATAACCAGTTAAATTTTGACTGTCACATTGATTTAACTATCAAAACTGTCAATAAAAAGATTGGTGCCCTATACAGGCTAAAGCCCTATCTCACTTCAACCTCCCGAGTAGCCCTGGCCCAAACTCACCTTATCTCTACACTAACTTACGCCTCCCCTCCTTTGTCAACTTATCTAAAAGCAATCTTCAGAAACTGAATACTGCCTACCACAGTATAGCCAGATTTGCCACTGGCTCACCTTTCCAAACTCACCACTGTCTTAACTTAAAGAAACTCAACTGGCTTGAACTCCCGAACCTTATACTCCTACAACAACTAATCATCACTTTCAAAATTCTTCATTACCCCTCCAATATACCCATACTAAATAAACTCATCACACCTTATAAAAATCTCAAGACACTCAGATCAGCCAACAAGCTACTAGTTACTACCTTGAAATCTCATAACAAATCAGGTGATTCCCTATTTGCAAACACTATCGGTTCTTACTGGAATAAACTTCCCATTGAACTGACCTCCCTAACATCTTGTCACCTTTTCAAAAAACAGATAAAAAACCACCTACTAATTCACTGGCTATGCCCCTGCTCCAATCCTGACTGAGCATAGTACTGTTCATTACTATATACAGTCTGCTACTTGCACTTCTTTCCACTCCCTTTCTTACCTAGACTAACATCCTCAGCCCCCTTCACTTGACCTTCACTCTTTTCTCCTATCTTATTGCCTACTTCACCGTATAGCCATCCTCTCTCTATTTTCTTTCCAGCCATACCTAGACCATCTTTATCCTACTACCATAGCATGTCATCTCTATCCTGCTTCCTCACTCTCCTTTTCAACTTGACTTTCATAACATTTATCTATGTTAAAATACTTTTACCCTACGTAACCATATTCTATCCACAATTTCTATCTATCTTTTCTACCCTTTTTCCCATAGCTTTACTACCTATATACCTGTTTACCTTCTAACTTGCTTTTTAATACTTGTTACCATCAGTTTCTTTCCCTCTGCTAACTACCTAATCTGTCTTCTAGCCTACTGACCGATGATTAAATTACTTAGCTTGACTACAGATATCCTTAACTCAACTTTATATTTTTGTGCCTGAGCTTAACTCCTCAGCCACATAATGTGAACTCTATTTGTTGCCTACTTAAATTAGTCCAGGCAAACTGTATTTTGTCTCTGTACATTTTTGTTTTTTGTTTTTAAAAAATTGATATATTTAGTAAAGTATTCCTCATGTATTGTCTTAGTCTGATAGTGGAGCTTTTCTCCTCGGGCCTCTGCTGAAAATGGACATGTATCCAGCCAGACTAGCCCGGTTAACAAATGTAAAATAAAAAAATAAATAAAGATATTTAGTGTGCCCTACATGAGGTTTGCACTTATACTGTATGTTATTTGTTGAACATTGAAAAAAAGAATTGTATTTTTAAAGTACAATATAGGTTAAACAGAAATGGATAAGGGTGTGAAAATCGAAAGATCAGCTCTGGTAGAGCTTTTAGTTCAGTCTAGAAAGAAGCTGTTGTTAAAAAAGGGATAAATATTAGGGGATATAAAATGCATGATAACTATAAGAATTAATCAGAGCAGGATAATAAAGACTGGGAAGAGAGAATGGAAAGGCAACATACAGGTATGCATCAAAGTCCAGAAGATTTTGAATTTTTGCTAGGAAGTATTTGCATATGTATTTTCATACCACAAGCAGACTTCAGAGAATTTTTTCCTCAGCTAGATAGCAAATGCTGGAGATGTTATGGGAAAGACAGAGAGAAAGGAAATAATTTGGAACACATTTTTGGGAATGTAATATTTTATCAGATTTTTAAAAAATTGCTACATAGTACTGTCTCAGAAATATTGGGGGTGGTGGTTACAACTAAGAAAATGATTCTTTGAGCTGGGATATAGAATCAAAATTATTGAAACATAGTAAGGCCTTACTAAGTTTAAGGCTACTGGCTGCCAAAAAAATACTAGAAAATGGAAATCTAAATCTAAACCAGCTGTAACTGAAGTACCAAATATCGTAAAAGAGATAAAAGAACTGGAGGTGAGATCTTTATACAAGGGAAAGAGGTAAATACATGCAAATAATGTTCAGATAGAGGACTGAGATTTAAGGGAAGGTAGGAACTGAACAATTTATGTAACGTTGAATTGAATGATAATTATTAAAAATAAAACGTATGTAATGTATAATATTTGAAAATGAAAAATGTTAATATATTTTTTGTCTATTAATGTAACTGTAACTACGTCATTGATTAAAAGTCAGAATTTAGTAAAGGTGTTAAAAAATCTTTTAGCTCAGAGGTTAAGGAAGCAGAAAAGTGGAGAGAGCAGTAGTAAAGCTGAAAGATCCTAAATCCAGGAAATTGATAAAAGACCCTGAAGGAATTAGGGAAATATTCTCGGTATTTTGTGCAAGTCTTTGCAAAGCAGATGAATAGGGTGACCAATATAAAATCATGTTAGAGAATGTTATGGTAAAGTAGAACTTACTAAAGATGCTGGAGTTACAAGACCAACAGTTAATTGTAAATAATGATGAGGATGAAATGGAAGTGGGAAGGGGTAGTCAGGCTACCAAGTATGTCACCAAGGTCAGATGATATATAGATATAGATGATATATAGATATCTGGAAATTTGGGGGGGGGGTCTTAATAAGGATATGGATACAATTATTTAATAGCGCATTGAAGTGGGGATGCATACATCCTGGAAAATTGCGGTTGTGGTTGTTCTACCCGAACAGTGAAAAGATCCATCAGATCTAGTCTTGTGTATGCAGATTTCAATTTTAGATCAGAAATACAAAATATTTTTAAACACATTTATTGAATTATCACTTGTGACATAGGCAAATTTACATTTATATAAAAGTAATCAAACTGTGCTAACAATTTTACACTTATAAACATTACACTTCACATATATTACTATATATCATATAACCTAAGCAACGTTACATAATTCCTGCCATTTTTTTAACAGGAAACATCTTTATTAAATCATCATTTATGAGACAGCAGGCAATCATACATTTATATAAATGAAAACAAACAACACTGACACAATCCTAGCTGCAAGCATTTTACATCACAAAACATACTGATACACTCCCAGCTGCAAACATTATACATTACTTATCATCTACACATTCATTTGCAAACATTACAGAGCTCAATTAAGTCCTGCCTTCTCTTAAACCTCATTCCTCCCCTGTATGTATTGTTCCCACAATTCCCATTTTTTTCCTGTGTAGTTTGCTCCTACCTTTTTCTAAAGATCTGAATTCCTTCCAGTTGATTTATCTCTGTTACTATATTCACTACTTGTAGTATAGTTGATTTAGATTTTGATTGCCAGTTTCTAGTAATTGCTTTTTTGGCAGCTACCATAATTAGACACAGCAAGTCCTTACCATGTATGGGCAATTCCAATTCTCTATCATAGCTCATAAAATCATCTCTCTCATCACACCAATCTGCCCACCCAGCATCTCTGACAGTGCATTCCAAAGGGAATCCTTAAAGTCTGTCAAGTCACCGCACTCCCAGAAAATATGTTCCCAATGACCTCTTTCTTCCCTGTCATATCTCCAGCACTTGCAGTCTACCTAAGGAAAAATTCTCTGGAGTCTACTTGGGGTCTAAAAATAGCTATATAAACATTTCCAAGCAAAAATCCTAAATCTTCTAGATTTAGTTGCATATTTGGGAGACAAACATATATCCTCTCCATTGTTTCTTTGTGAATTGGACAGGTCGAGACTAGCAGGGTAACCAATTAACAATTCAAAGTTGTTTGTGATGATTCACAGGAAGATGAAACAGTTAAAATAAAATAAATTTATTCCAAACTGGACGATACAACAGTGTCACCAACACGCATGAACACTCAATAGAAGCCACAGCAGAAATATAGTTAAGCGCTTTCTCCTGGTATCAGTACCAGGCTTCTTCAGAACATTTTTGAAAATAAGCAACCATGTGCTTAAATAACTTCTCAAAACATCATGTGACCCCCACATCATCAATGAACAAAAGTTCGTTGATACACAAAAAATTACAACTATTCAATCATTTAAAATGCTCAAACCCATGTTAGAAAATTATTATTGCACCTTAAATACATAGGTTTCGTAAAATATAAATAAATTAATAATAAAGTATAATATTGAATATAAAAGAGACCTGGAACCACTCAATTCAATTAAATAAAAACTGAAGTATGTTTAAATAAATAAATAAATAAATATTCTTTCTTGTATTATATACAAATTAAAAATTACCATAAAAATGTTAATCAATCCTTCCCAAAACATACTCATAAAACATGTTTTAAACAAAATATTGAATAAAAATTACCCTGTCCTTACTACAACCTAGCCGATCTTAATTTAAGAACACTACTAATATTAATGTTATCTTTCCTGCGTCCAACTTCAGTTGCCACAGCAACTCCCTATACTCCAATTTTGTCTCCCAACTTCCACCCCTGGGGTCTAAATCCACTTGCTCCAGCACTAAAAACTTAAGAACCATATTACAACATGTAAGGGAATGTTTATAAAAGGCATTAGTCTCTTTTCTTTTATTAACATCATAAAGATGTTCATAGACTCTTCTATTCAAGTGCCTTTCGGTTTTCCCTATGTAAAAACTGGAACATGTTACACACATCCCTAAATAAACCACCCCTTTCGATTTACAGTTAAAATATTGCAAAGATCTTACATTAAATTTCCTAGATGGAATGTACAAAGTAGTCTTGTTAAACATGAAAGGACATTGATGACATGACCCACATTTGAAAGTGCCCTTCTTTTTTCTTTTATCACATGTCTGCTCTCTGTTTCCCCTCTCCAAATATTCCTTAAGGTTCAAATCTCTTTTTCTAACAAACCTAGGTTGGATAAGTACATACTCAGATATCTCTTCATTTACTCTTAATACATGCCAAAATTTGTTAATAATTGTTTCAGTCTCAAATGATGACTCAGTAAAAGTATGAACAAATGCTCCAGTCTTGTACTCCAAATTAGTACAAACTGTCTCTATATTGGTTTTTCCTTTGACAATAAGTGGATAAAGAAAAGAGACTAATGCCTTTATAAACATTCCCTTACATGTTGTAATATGGTTCTTAAGATTTTAGTGCTGGAGCAAGTGGATTTAGACCCCAGTGGAAGTTGGGAGACGAAATTGGAGTATATGGAGTTGCTGTGGCAATTGAAGTTGGACGCAGGAAAGACCCCGGGGTTAAATGATAACATTAATATTAGTAGTGTTCTTAAATTAAGATCTGCTAGGTTGTAGTAAGGACAGGGTGATTTTTTATTCAATATTTTTTATTCAATATTTTGTTTAAAACATGTTTTAGGAGTATCAAAACAATTGGGTCACTGACCCTAAACCAAAAATTAAAAAGAAAAAAAATCCACCAAAACTGTATAGCCGATAATGGTTTAATGCTCCAAGGTACACATATAAAACACTGTTACACCGAACAACTAAGCGCTTTTGCCGAGGTTAACAAACCATTGGCATCATCAGAGTTGTTCGTATGATTTACTCCCATCATATTTATCTTAGACATAATTGATACCAATTAAACAATAAAACTTTTTAAACAGCCAATACTTCTTTCTTTCATATTGTTCCCCAATGACTATGCTTCATTACATAAGAAACATTACCAACGTTAAAAAACACTCAATAATTTCTCTGAGCACAAAACATAAAATATGACTTTAAATAAAATGCATATATTTACACACATAAAATAAATATATTGAGATAACATATCATACGTTTCTAATTTTTTAAAAAAACTATTAATGATTGATAAATATATAAGTAACTGGCTGAAATTACCCAATTTTATTATGTTTAATTTTTAAGAAGGGCTTTATTGAAATATGTTCGTTTAATTCTGGGGGGCTGGTAGCATTAGTGCGTATTTGCCACATAGATTCTCTTGCTTCCAAAATGGATTCCCAATCACCCCCCCCCCATCCATTATCAAATACCTTGTCAATAATAAAAAATAAAAATTTTTTGAAATTCAAACACTGTCCCAAATGTAAAAACAAGGCATTGTTAAAATCCCTATTTTTTATAGCTCTTATATGTTCACTAATCCTATCTTTGAGTCTACGGGAGGTCTTCCCTACATAGAAGGATGTACAGGACAAACAGGTGGCTACATATACTACCCTCCTAGTATTACAGTTACATTTACCCGGGCAATTAATTGGTCTACCAAGAACATCAATATCAACATGAGGTCCATCATTAATATATCGACAAAACCTACAATTTTTACACTTGGACATTCTAGAAATAATATTATCACTACCATGCTGTCTCTCTAATATATTTTTAATATTGTTTCCCCTACTGTGTATTATTTGTGGTTTTGTTCCAACTATGGCAGTTATATTTTCATCAAAAAATAAATCCCAACCCCTGTTGATAATATTAATTACCTCAGGAGTCCTTTCACTAAACTGTAAAACCATTTCTGTTAGACCCGAATTTTCCCTATGTTCTTGTAAATTATTCTCCATTAACAAGATAGGTGAAAAATTAGTCCTTCTTTTCTGTACCACTTCCTTTTTTAAATTGATTAATAGTTTGAGGGGGTGACCTCTTTCTACAAACATTCCAATGAGTTTATATAATTCTTCCCTAAACATTGTTTCCTCACTTGTTAACCTGGAAACTTTCACCATCTGGCCCTTGACTACACTACGTTTTTGAAAAAAAGGATGATGACTAGTGTAGTACAAAAGATTATTTGAATATGTTTCTTTTCTAAAAATAGAACTTTCCAAAATACCATCTTGTACATTGAATTTTATATCCAAATAATTAATAGTTTTACTATTCCATTGAAAGGTAAACTTCAGGAACTCAGTTGTTTCATTCAAATAATCAATAAATTTTTTGGCCTCATCAAAGTCTCCTTTCCAAAGGATGAGAATATCATCCAAAAATCTACTATAACTCACTATATGAGATGTATACTTGGAACTTAACACAAACCTTCTCTCCCAATCAAATAGTACAAGGTTTGCACAAATGGGGGCACATTTAGCCCCCATTGCCACTCCTGATGTCTGATGAAACAATTCACCCTCAAACATCATAAAATTATTCCTAAGAATTATATCCATGAAATCGGTCACTACTTCAACCTTCCCTTCACTCATACTGGACAAAAACCTTATACTATTTCCGAACATTTCAATTCCTGCTATGTGAGGTATCACTGTATACAAATTTACAACATCCACTGTCAAAAAACTCACAGTGTCATCAAATGAATTACGAAACTTGGACAAACATTGAAGACAGTGCCAAGAATCTCAAATTATATGTGACACTCCCTCGGTGAGTTTACCTACCATTGTATCAACCAGACTGCCAAGGGTTCAGTCTTTGACCCCTTTGCTGCCACTATGGGTCTAAAAGGAGGGTTTTCTACTGATTTATTTGTTTTAGGTATTCCAAAAATTTTTGGTATGATGGGAAAGGGAACTGTCAAAAATTCCTTCTCTTTTATGGAAATTCTACCCTTCATAACTTCTTCTTCCAATACAATATCAATCCATCTATATGCCAGATTGATCTCACTTCGAGAGACTCTAATATAGGTATTCTCGTCATTCAATATTTTCTCCATCTGTGTGTTGTAATCTATACTTCGCATAATCACCACCCCTCCCCCTTTATCTGGTGTCATGATGCGAAGTTGTCTATCTTTAGCTAAACTACTTAAAATCTCTTTCTCATACTCATTTAAATTGTAGGTAACACAACACTTTCATTTATCCAAATTTCTAATCTCCTTTTCACAGTATGTTTCAAACAATTGTATTACTGAGTTTTGGGGGGGTTGATGAATGTACTGGGGCACACACATTAATGTCTTTCATATTTATCGTTTGTCCCGTGAAAATACATTTTAAGACTTAACTGCCTAGAATATAATTTTATATTCAATAATGTTTTAGCTACATTAAATCTGTATGTAGGAACAAAGGACATACCTTTTTTAAAAAGACCAAAATGACCTTCTGTTAACGTCAGTTCAGTAAAATTAAAAATACGAAAACCTTCCCTTACCACCACTTGACATTTTAATTCCTGTAAAACATCAGATGTATCATATAAGGAACTTGTGGATTCACTCCATCTACTCATTCCACTCAGTTCCATATTCACTGCTATTGTTCCCAGTTGTTGCCCTGAACATTCCCCCTCAGTCTCCATTGTTGTTGTTTCTGTTGCTGTCTCCCCTGGTTCCATCCCCCTGTCCACCTCACATCTCGTGGGCCTCCCTGATTCCTTATTCGTTCTGACCTCCTGGGTAAATTTTCTAAAAAATGACTATCACTGATGTTTCCATTCTCCTGTCGAACACCCATTTCTTGGTGTTCCCCACTGTTCCCTGTTGAACTAACAGCCCTACTGTTAACATTTGTTTGAAAATTTTGCCCTTGTGGGTATGCTAAATTATTAAAATAATCATGCTTGTCTCGAGCCAGTTTACGCTGTTTATTTTCAATACCTTTCTTCACAAATTTCTCTACATCACTTAAAACTTTGTCATATTTAGTTTTGTATGGTACAAACAAAGCATCATCAGTTATACATTTATTAAGCTCATCAATTTTACCCTGAAGTTCCTTGATTTTGCTATCATTGTTTCTCACAATAATGTCCAGCATTTCCAATCCAGTCTTGTCAAATAATGAAATTAACTCCCGGTAGGCTGATGTTCCTTTATCTATGCCCATCGGTAGTTTCCATATACGTAAACCCTTGGGAACTTGTTTTAAATCAATGGATTTACGTAAAAACACATTGTCCATTTGTAAGGAACGAAATTTGTAACAGTACCTTTCAAAGGACTCCAACTGGTCTTTCCATGTAGGAATAAAGTGATCCATCTTGTTTTTAGTTATAGTACTCTGCTCCGGATTACGCGTCCAATCCACATCTGGGACTTGAAACCAGGAACTAAAGTCTCTATCCAAACCTGCTCTGCCTCGAGTTACGGAACGTTGTTCTCCAATTATGGAGCGTTGTTCTCTTAAAGGTACTATCCCCTTATCATGATTGCTGGCTAACGGGGAATGTAAAGTGAAAAGTTCTCCTTGACTGTCCGTAAAAAGCCCTTCATTGTCCAAATTACATGCCCCCTTGTCTTTTGAGAGCATAGAAGTCAATTTGTTGACTGAGTCCAATAATTGCACCAATAATTCCTCCATAGTTAGTGCGTACTGCCTGGGGAACGATGCTCAGTTCTGCCACGAAGGTACTTTTAAGCTTAAAATTATCCGTGCACCTTCAAGAAGAAAATGAGCACTAACCGTGACCACACAGAACGGTGATAAAACTAGTAACAAAACAATTGGGTCACTGACCCTAAATCAAAAATTAAAAAGAAAAAAAAAAAAGAAAAAAATGTTGATAGTAATTTCTTTAGAAAATTTACCCAGGAAGTCAGAACGAATAAGGAATCAGGGAGGCCCACAAGATGTGAGGTGGACAGGGGGATGGAACCAGGGGAGACAGCAACAGAAACAACAACAACAATGGAGACCGAGGGGGAAATGTTCAGGGCAACAACTGGGAACAATAGCAGTGAATATGGAACTGAGTGGAATGAGTAGATGGAGTGAATCCACGAGTTCCTTATATGATACTTCTGATGTTTTACAGGAATTAAAACGTCAAGTGGTGGTAAGGGAAGGTTTTCGTATTTTTAATTATACTGAACTGACGTTAACAGAAGGTCATTTTGGTCTTTTTAAAAAAGGTATGTCCTTTGTTCCTACATACAGATTTAATGTAGCTAAAACATTATTGAATATAAAATTATATTCTAGGCAGTTAAGTCTTAAAATGTATTTTCAGGGGACAAATGATAAATATGAAAGACATGAATGTGTGCGCCCCAGTACACTCATCCCCCCAAAACTCAGTAATACAATTGTTTGAAACATACTGTGAAAAGGAGATTAGAAATTTGGATAAACTAAAGTGTTGTGTTACCTACAATTTAAATGAGTATGAGAAAGAGATTTTAAGTAGTTTAGCTAAAGATAGACAACTTCGCATCATGACACCAGATAAAGGGGGAGGGGTGGTGATTATGCGAAGTATAGATTACAACACACAGATGGAGAAAATATTGAATGATGAGAATACCTATATTAGAGTCTCTCGAAATGAGATCAATCTGGCATATAGATAGATTGACATTATATTGGAAGAAGTTATGAAGGGTAGAATTTCCATAAAAGAGAAGGAATTTTTGACAGTTCCCTTTCCCATTATACCAAAGATTTTTGGAATACCTAATACAAATAAATCAGTAGAAAACCCTCCTTTTAGACACATAGTGGCAGCAAAGGGGTCAAAGACTGAATCCTTGGCAGCCTGGGTTGATACAGTGGTAGGTAAACTCACTGAGGGAGTGCCACATATAATTTGAGATTCTTGGCACTGTCTTCAATGTTTGTCCAAGTTTCGTAATTCATTTGATGACACTGTGAGTTTTTTGACAGTGGATGTTGTAAATTTGTATACAATGATACCTCATATAGCAGGAATTGAAATGTTCGGAAATAGTATAAGTTTTTTGTCCAGTATGAGTGAAGTAGTGACCGATTTCATGGATATAATTCTTAGGAATAATTTTATGATGTTTGAAGGTGAATTGTTTCATCAGACATCAGGAGTGGCAATGGGGGCTAAATGTGCCCCCATTTATGCAAACCTTGTATTATTTCATAGGGAGAGAAGGTTTATGTTAAGTTCCAAGTATACATCTCATATAGTGAGTTATAGTAGATTTTTGGATGATATTCTCATCCTTTGGAAAGGAGACTTTGATGAGGCCAAAGAATTTTTTGATTATTTGAATGAAACAACTGAGTTCCTAAAGTTTACCTTTCAATGGAATAGTAAAACTACTAATTATTTGGATATAAAATTCAATGTACAAGATGGTATTTTGGAAAGTTCTATTTTTAGAAAAGAAACGTATTCAAATAATCTTTTGTACTACAGTAGTCATCATCCTTTTTTTTCAAAAACGTAGTGTAGTCAAGGGCCAGATGGTGAGAGTTTCCAGGTTAACAAGTTAGGAAACAATGTTTAGGGAAGAATTATATAAACTCACTGGGATGTTTTTAGAAAGAGGTTACCCCCTCAAACTAATAATCAATTTAAAAAAAGAAGTGGTACAGAAAAGAAGGACTAATTTTTCACCTATCTTGTTAATGGAGAATAATTGACAAGAACATAGGGAAAATTCAGGTCTAACAGGAATGGTTTTACAGTTTAGTGAAAGGACTCCTGAGGTAATTAATATTATCAACAGGGGTTGGGATTTATTTTTTGATGAAAATATAACTGCCATAGTTGGAACAAAACCACAAATAATACACAGTAGGGGAAACAATATTAAAAATATATTAGAGAGACAGCATGGTAGTGATAATATTATTTCTAGAATGTCCAAGTGTGAAAATTGTAGGTTTTGTCAATATATTAATGATGGACCTCATGTTGATATTGATGTTCTTGGTAGACCAATTAATTGCCGGGTAAATGTAACTGTAATACTAGGAGGGTAGTATATGTAGCCACCTGTTTATCCTGTACATCCTTCTATGTAGGGAAGACTTCCTGTAGACTCAAAGATAGGATTTGTGAACATATAAGAGCTATAAAAAATAGGGATTTTAACAATGCCTTGTTTTTACATTCGGGACAGTGTTTGAATTTCAAAATTTTTTTCTTTTTTGTTATTGACAAGGTATTTGATAACGGATGGGGGGGTGATTGGGAATCCATTTTGGAAGCAAGAGAATCTATGTGGCAAATACGCACTAATGCTACCAGCCCCCCAGGATTAAACAAACATATTTCAATAAAGCCCTTCTTAAAAATTAAACATAATAAAATTGGGTAATTTCAGCCAGTTACTTTTATATTTATCAATCATTAATAGTTTTTTTAAAAAATTAGAAACGTATGATATGTTGTCTCAATATATTTATTTTAAGTGTGTAAATATATTTATTTTATTTAAAGTCATATTTTATATTTTGTGCTTAGAGAAATTATTGAGTGTTTTTTAACATTGTTAATGTTTCTTATGTAATGAAGCATAGTCATTGGGGAACAATATGAAAGAAAGAAGTATTGGCTGTTTCAAATTTTTATTGTTTAATTGGTATCAATTATGTCTAAGATAAATATGATGGGAGTAAATCATATGAACAACTCTGATGATGCCAATGGTTTGTTAACCTCGGCGAAAGTGCTCAGTTGTTCGGTGTAACATTTTATATGTGTACCTTGGAGCATTAAACCGTTATTGGCTATACAGTTTCGGTGGATTTTTTTCTTTTTAATTTTTGGTTTAGGGTCAGTGACCCAATTGTTTTGTTACTAGTTTTATCACCGTTCTGTGTGGTCACGGTTAGTGCTCACTTTCGTCTTGAAGGTGCACGGATAATTTTAAGCTTAAAAGTACCTTCGTGGCAGAACTGAGCATCGTTCCCCAGGCAGTACACACTAACTATGGAGGAATTATTGGTGCAATTATTGGACTCAGTTAACAAATTGACTTCTATGCTCTCAAAAGACAAGGGGGCATGTAATTTGGACAATGAAGGGCTTTTTACAGACAGTCAAGGAGAACTTTTCGCTTTATATTCCCTGTTAGCCAGCAATCATGATAAGGGGATAGTACCTTTAAGAGAACAACGCTCCGTAATTGGAGAACAACGTTCCGTAACTCGAGGTGGAGCAGGTTTGGATAGAGACTTTAGTTCCTGGTTTCAAGTCCTGGATGTGGATTGGGCACATAATCCGGAGCAGAGTACTATAACCAAAAACAAGACAGATCACTTTATTCCTACATGGAAAGACCAGTTGGAGTCCTTTGAAAGGTACTGTTACAAATTTCGTTCCTTACAAATGGACAATGTATTTTTACGTAAATCCATTGATTTAAAACAAGTTCCGAAGGGTTTACGTATATGGAAACTACCGATGGGCATAGATAAAGGAACATCAGCCTACCGGGAGTTAATTTCATTATTTGACAAGACTGGATTGGAAATGCTGGACATTATTGTGAGAAACAATGATAGCAAAATCAAGGAACTTCAGGATAAAATTGATGAGCTTAATAAATGTATAACTGATGATGCTTTGTTTGTACCATACAAAACTAAATATGACAAAGTTTTAAGTGATGTAGAGAAATTTGTGAAAAAAGGCATTGAAAATAAACAGCGTAAACTGGCTCGAGACAAGCATGATTATTTTAATAATTTAGCATACCCACAAGGGTAAACTTTCAAACAAATGTTAACAGTAGGGCTGTTAGTTCAACAGGGGACAGCGGGGAACACCAAGAAATGGGTGTTCGACAGGAGAATGAAAATATCAGTGATAGTAATTTTTTAGAAAATTTACCCAGGAGGTCAGAACGAATAAGGAATCAGGGAGGTCCACGAGACGTGAGTTGGACAGGGGGGTGGAACCAAGGGAGACAGCAACAGAAACAACAACAACAATGGAGACTGAGGGGGAATGTTCAGGGCAACAACTGGGAACAATAGCAGTGAATATGGAACTGAGTGGAATGAGTAGATGGAGTGAATCCACAAGTTCCTTATATGATACATCTGATGTTTTACAGGAATTAAAATGTCAAGTGGTGGTAAGGGAAGGTTTTCGTATTTTTAATTATACTGAACTGACTTTAACAGAAGGTCATTTTGGTCTTTTTAAAAAAGGTATGTCCTTTGTTCCTACATACAGATTTAATGTAGCTAAAACATTATTGAATATAAAATTATATTCTAGGCAGTTAAGTCTTAAAATGTATTTTCACGGGACAAACGATAAATATGAAAGACATGAATGTGTGTGCCCCAGTACATTCATCCCCCCCAAAACTCAGTAATACAATTGTTTGAAACATACTGTGAAAAGGAGATTAGAAATTTGGATAAACGAAAGTGTTGTGTTACCTACAATTTAAATGAGTATGAGAAAGAGATTTTAAGTAGTTTAGCTAAAGATAGACAACTTCGCATCATGACACCAGATAAAGGGGGAGGGGTGGTGATTATGCAAAGTATAGATTATAACACACAGATGGAGAAAATATTGAATGACGAGAATACCTATATTAGAGTCTCTCGAAATGAGATCAATCTGGCATATAGATGGATTGACATTATATTGGAAGAAGAAGTTATGAAGGGTAGAATTTCCATAAAAGAGAAGGAATTTTTGACAGTTCCCCTTCCCATTATACCAAAGATTTTTGGAATACCTAAAACAAATAAATCAGTAGAAAACCCTCCTTTTACACCCATAGTGGCAGCAAAGGGGTCAAAGACTGAACCCTTGGCAGCCTGGGTTGATACAATGGTAGGTAAACTCACTCAGGGAGTACCACATATAATTTGAGATTCTTGACACTGTCTTCAATGTTTGTCCAAGTTTCATAATTCATTTGATGACACTGTGAGTTTTTTGACAGTGGATGTTGTAAATTTGTATACAGTGATACCTCACATAGCAGGAATCGAAATGTTCGGAAATAGTATAAAGTTTTTGTCCAATATGAGTGAAGGGAAGGTTGAAGTAGTGACCGATTTCATGGATATAATTCTTAGGAATAATTTTATGATGTTTGAGGGTGAATTGTTTCATCAGACATCAGGAGTGGCAATGGGGGCTAAATGTGCTCCCATTTATGCAAACTTTGTATTATTTCATTGGGAGAGAAGGTTTGTGTTAAGTTCCAAGTATACATCTCATATAGTGAGTTATAGTAGATTTTTGGATGATATTTTCATCCTTTGGAAAGGAGACTTTGATGAGGCCAACAAATTTATTGATTATTTGAATGAAACAACTGAGTTCCTGAAGTTTACCTTTTAATGGAATAGTAAAACTATTAATTATTTGGATATAAAATTCAATGTACAAGATGGTATTTTGGAAAGTTCTATTTTTAGAAAAGAAACGTATTCAAATAATCTTTTGTACTACACTAGTCATCATCCTTTTTTTCAAAAACGTAGTGTAGTCAAGGGCCAGATGGTGAGAGTTTCCAGATTAACAAGTGAGGAAACAATGTTTAGGGAAGAATTATATAAACTCATTGGGATATTTTTAGAAAGAGGTTACCCCCTCAAACTATTAATCAATTCAAAAAAGGAAGTGGTACAGAAAAGAAGGACTAATTTTTCACCTATCTTGTTAATGGAGAATAATTTACAAGAACTTAGGTAAAATTCGGGTCTAACAGGAATGGTTTTACAGTTTAGTGAAAGGACTCCTGAGGTAATTAATATTATCAACAGGGGTTGGGATTTATTTTTTGATGAAAATATAACTGCCATAGTTGGAACAAAACCACAAATAATACACAGTAGGGGAAGCAATATTAAAAATATATTAGAGACACAGCATGGTAGTGATAATATTATTTCTAGAATGTCCAAGTGTGAAAATTGTAGGTTTTGTCAATATATTAATGATGGACCTCATGTTGATATTGATGTTCTTGGTAGACCAATTAATTGCCCGGGTAAATGTAACTGTAATACTAGGAGGGTAGTATATGTAACCACCTGTTTGTCCTGTACATCCTTCTATGTAGGGAAGACTTCCCGTAGACTCAAAGATAGGATTAGTGAACATATAAGAGCTATAAAAAATAGGGATTTTAACATTACCTTGTTTTTACATTAAGAACAGTGTTTGAATTTCAAAAAATTTTTATTTTTTATTATTGACAAGGTATTTGATAATGGATGGGGGGGTGACTAGGAATCCATTTTGGAAGCAAGAGAATCTATGTGGCAAATATGCACTAATGCTACCAGCCCCCCAGGATTAAACAAACATATTTCAATAAAGCCCTTCTTAAAAATTAAACATAATAAAATTGGGTAATTTCAGCCAGTTACTTACATATTTATCAATCATTAACAGTTTTTTTAAAAAATTAGAAACGTATGATATGTTGTCTCAATATATTTATTTTAAGTGTGTAAATATATGTATTTTATTTAAAGTCATATTTTATATTTTGTGCTTAGAGAAATTATTGAGTGTTTTTTAATGTTGTTAATGTTTCTTATGTAATGAAGCATAGTCATTGGGGAACAATATGAAAGAAAGAAGTATTGGCTGTTTAAAAAGTTTTATTGTTTAATTGGTATCAATTATGTCTAAGATAAATATGATGGGAGTAAATCATACGAACAACTCTGATGATGCCAATGGTTTGTTAACCTCGGCAAAAGCGCTTAGTTGTTCGGTGTAACAGTGTTTTATATGTGTACCTTGGAGCATTAAACCGTTATCGGCTATACAGTTTCGGTGGATTTTTTCTTTTGTCTTTTTAATGTTTTAGGAGTATGTTTTGGGAAGGATTGATTAACATTTTTGTGGTAATTTTTAATTTGTATATAACACAAGAAAGAATATTTATTTAAACATACTTTAGTTTTTTTATTTAATTGAATTGAGTGGTTCCAGGTCTCTTTTATATTCAATATTATACTTTATTATTAATTTATTTATATTTTATGAAACCTATGTATTTAAGGTGCAATAATAATTTTTAACATGGGTTTGAGCATTTTTAAATGATTGAATAGTTGTAATTTTTTGTGTATCAACAAACTTTTGTTCATTGATGATGTGGGGATCACATGATGCTTTGAGAAGTTTTTTAGGCACATGGTTGCTTATTTTCAAAAAATGTTCTGAAGAAGCCTGATACTGATACCAGGAGAAAGCGCTTAACTATATTTCTGCTGTGGCTTCTATTGAGTGTTCGTGGGTGTTGGTGACACTGTTGTATCTTACATTGAGTACTTTTTTTCTTCTTTGTGAATTGCTTGTTTAATCTCTCTACCCAGTCCTTCCTAACCTCCTCTGATCGATTCTTATATTTATTGTGCAATATTTTACATGCTCTACTAATTATTCCTTTTTTAATGGCAGCTTCTGTTCTAGATTCTACTAAAAGCTGGTCTTTTGTTTAGGACCCCCTATTTCTTTCTCTTTGCCTATACTCTGATGTCAATCCTTGATAGGGAAGGCAAGCTCTAACCTGTGGTCCAAATAAATTCTTGGTATCCTCCCATTCAGTCATCTTTCCCTCTCTAGTTATTTGCTCACAATACCTTAGTTCTTTTGACAGTTTCTCCAATAAAGTCCGGCCCCCTCTTGTATATATCCATAACTGAAGTCATCCCTATCGGTAGAATCTCCTTATTCCATTTCCATGTTGGCTTAGTTCTTAGGATACTTTCTACTACTTTACATATTTAATATTCTGTATGATTATTGTTATTCTCCTTAAAGGCCTGCATTCAAAATCCCAGTCTCTGTTTATTGAGCTTCCCCCCTGTTTCATCATCATCCCTTTCCACTATGAATTATATTTTTCTACTTGTGCTATGTATAGGAGCCTTAACTGTGTAGTTCTGAAATATCCCTTTAAATCTGGTAATCCCAATTTGCCCTGTTCATCTGGAAGAATCTATTTATCCCAATTGATTCTTGCCATCTTCCACTCCCAGGTGAAGTTCTTCAGCTCTTTATTAATTGTTATCCACAACTTCTCCCCTGGCTGATAAAAATATGTTTGACCTGTGTATAAGACTAATGGGACTAAAACATTTTAACTGCTTGCATCTTACTATCCATATCCGTATAACAAAGCTTCCATTTTTCAGTTTTTTGTATTATCTTTTGCTTAGTCTCTTCACACATATCCTTAGCTGCCACACCAGAATCATTTTTAATTCATACTCCTAAACACTTCATCTTATCATTTCTCCATAAATATGGATATTGCTGAACCAATTCATATGTTGGTAAATAATTTATCACTATTGCCTTTGTTTTAGCTTCATTCATTTTGTTTCCTGAAAAGATTTGAAATGGTCTCAAAATGTTCCACAACTCTATAATTTCTCTTTCTGTTTTTGTCAGGTATAAAATTATATCATCTGCAAATAGAGACAGCTTTTCTTGACTACCATACCAATTATATCATTGAATTTCTGAGTTCCTTATTTTATTTGCCGGTGGTTCTAAATATAATGCAAATAACAAAGGGGAAAGAAGAAACCACTACCTGTTCCCTCTACTCAAGCAGAAATTATCAGAGAGACCTCTACTCACTTTAAATTTTGCCTCCAATCCCTCATATATCCTTCTAATTAACCTTATATTTTTTTCAGGAAATGCTAATGCTTACATTGCCTTGCTCATAATGTCACAATTTACTCTGTCAAATGCTTTCTCTCCATCAAGACCCACCAACAACAATGGTATTTTCTTACATTCTGCTTCCCTCTGGATCATCAATGTTCTGTTAATACTGTCAAATGTTTGCCTCCCCTCCACAAAACCACACGGATCCATATCTATCAAGTTTGGCATTACTTTTGCCATTCCTTTAGCCATTATGGACATGAGCACTTTATAATCATGGTTTAGTATTGAAATGGGCCTGTGTGAAGCTGGATCTGATGGATCTTTACCCTCTTTAGGTATTACAGCTACCACTGCTTTCTTCCAGGATGTTGGCACTTCTCCTTTTAAAATACTGTTAAACAAATCCTTCCAGATGTTTATCACTTTTTTTCATCTCCTACCTTCCAAATTTCCATGGGAATGCCATCTATGCCTGGGAAATTTCCTGTAGATTGGTTATACATCACAATTTTATCTAATCTTCTCTTATACTAACCATTAGTAACGAGCCTCATCTACCTAGCTCTAACCTTGGCATATTTAATTCTTCCATAAACATTTCCATTTGTATCTTTTCTTGATTTTGATATTTCTCTGCTTTATACAGGCATTCATAGAATTTCTGAAATATTTCTAATATCTCCACAGGATTTCTCATTACCTTCCTTGTTATAGGCTCTCTAAGCTTCTTGACAGCCTTTTCTACTTTCTGTTGCCTGAGTCATTGTGCTAAAAGTTGTTGTGCTGTAGTTTTATCAAAAAAACAGTTGCTTTACAGCAATCTTTCTAATCTCATGTTTATAATTGAGGTAATCCCATATTTTCTGCTTAGCATTCTGCAGTTGATCCTCTTCTTGTTCTGTGAGATTCCCCCATTCTGCAGTACTTTAACATTTGTCAATCCTTCGAAATAATTCTTGTTACTTCTTAACCAAAGCTCCTTTTCTTTTATTTCCACCCTATTTTAAAGTTCACCTTAATTTTATCCCACACCCTAGCTATATTTTCAGAAGTAATTTCTATCCTCTTGAATAGCTCCTGAATAATATCCACTACCTATTCCTTAAATTCCTCTCTTTTCAACATATAAATGGGAAAACACCAGTGTCTCATTTTTATTTCATTACCCTTTATTTTTAGTTTAGTTATTATTGGCCCATGATCTGAAATAGTTATTGGGTGCTTATCAAGACCTTCAATTAAATGCACATGTTCCTGTGAAATGTAAATTCTGTCTATAGCCTAGACCACGTTTTTATATCTCGGGGAATAATATGTAAATTTCATCTGAAACTCCTATTACTGGATTCACATCTTACATGTCAAATATTTTCAAAATTTCTTCAAAAATCTGCTCTCCTTTGTTATATTTTCCCTTCTGGGCCCCCCAAATACATCTTCACTGCTGCAAATCAAATTCCAGTCCCCACCTATAAGTAATATTTCTTGCTGAAAACTGATTATTTCTCCCAGAATTTTCTTAAGCTCCATTACAGCAGTTTTAGGTGGAATTTAAATACATGCCAGTGTAATCCTCCTCCCTTGCCAGTAGCCTCTTATCACTACAAATCTGCCACTATTATCTTTTTTATCCTCTTCTATCACTATTAGAGCTCCTCTTGCAATTACTATAAGTACTTCTCTTTTCCTTTGTCCCAGATATTCCACTGAATCATGTTTGTGTTTTTCGGCTTTTCTTAGGGGTCGCCAAAGCGGAACTCCGGTCCGCTAATGATTGGCAGTAGATTTTTATGTGCTGGCTTGCCGGGCCTAATGCACAACCTTCAACGAAGGAATGCCCATTCGTGCATGTTGCCACACAGAAGACGCTCTAACTGAGAATCGAACGGGCCACGTCTGTGTGCCACTGAATAACCATCCTAAAATCTTTTCATTATCAAATTCACATGCTCAGTTCTTTCCAAGTGTCTCTCCTGTAACATAGGTATCTGCAGTCTATATTTTTAATACAGTTCACTATTCTTTCTTTTTTGTATTTATCTTTGAGACCATTGACATTTAAAGACATTAAATATTTTTAATACAGTTCACTATTCTTTCTTTTTTGTATTTATCTTTGAGACCATTGACATTTAAAGACATTACAGAACTCAGCATTGTATTAAAAAGTTATTATTCCCACCTTTTATGTATAACACCTACATTGTTAAATGTCTAGTTCCATCTTTTGTGTTACATGCATACACTGCTTGGCAGGTTGAATTTTTATATAGTTGTTTCTTGACATATCCATTTGACAGAAATACAAACTATTTAGGTTTATATTAGCAAAAAGATTCACAAGTATGTTGCCAAACTGACAGACCTAGATCAATGTGGATTTATAGTGGGGAGGCAGACATTAGTAGAAGTCATATAATTCTGAAAGGTAGAGAGGACAAAACATATTAGTATTACTGGTAAACCTGGATGCAGATAAGGCATTTGATAGGGTAAAGTGGGACTTTATGTGTAGGGTAATGGCTGAATTTGCATTTCATATCAAAATAATTTAATTACCAAATTAAATATATACAGGGTTAGAAGTGAGGGTAAAAAAAGGTGGTGGTGGTGGGTGGTGGGGATTTTGTCTGATAACTTGAGTTTGTCTAGACAAAGCAGGGATGTCCACTTCTCCATTGTGTTTGCAATGTATATACAGAGCTATTAGCAAAAAAAAAAAAAACAAGTGCAAACATCCAAGGGTGAGGTAGGAGGAAGAGGAGACAGGAAATAAAAGCATGCCTAATGATGACAGCTGACAAATCCAGAATAAGATGTCCACATGTTGTGGAATACTCCAAGACAGTTCAAAATGTTTTCAGGAATAGAAAATAAACATAGATAAAGAGATTGAGATAAACCATGTATCCACATATTAATTAGTTCAGCAATTCCTGTACCTTTAGAGGCATGGAAAAATAAAGTACCTAGGAGTATGGCTTAGGAAAGACTCATTAGAAGCAAAAAAAGGAGATGTGCGAGGAAACTAAACAGAACATAACGCAAAATGTAAGGTAATGGAAATTCATGATTATGGATCTTGATAGTAAGTTGTAGGCAATGAAAAGGTTTTTGGTTTCCCTGATTCTACATGTTGGACAAGTAGATTTCTATCAGCTAGATGATAAATTATAGCAAAAAATAAATAAGGAACTGGAGAAAGTTATTTGAGAAACAAAGTGTCCCACAGGGTTAAGTGGAATAAAATGTTCCTAGGGACTGAACAAGGGAGCACATGGCTTGGCTAATTTAAGTCTATGCAGTTAAGGATATTGAAAAAAAGTTCTACACACACACACACACACACACACACACACTTATATATATATATATATATATATACAGTGGATATAAAAAGCATACACACCCCTGTTAAAATGCCAGGTTTTTGTGATATAAAAAAACGAGACCACAATAAATCACTTCAAAACTTTTCCCACCTTTAATGTGACCTATAAGCTGTACAATTCAATCGAAAAGCAAACAAATCTGTTAAGAGAAAAAAAATATAAAAAATAAAAAACGTACAATAAGCATAAGTGTGCACACCCTTAAACTAATACTTTGTTGAAGCACTTTTTGATTTAATTACAGCATTCAGTCTTCTTGGGTACATACCTGCCATCAATTAAAGAGACTCTGATTAACCCCAAATAAAGTTCAGCTGTTCTAATACGATTTTCCTGACATTTACCAGTTGCCTGCTACAGCAAAAGCCATGGTTCGCAGAGAGCTTACAAAGCATCAAAGGGATCTCATTGTTGAAAGGTATCAGTCAGGAGAAGGGTACAAAAAATTTCCACAGCATTGGATATACCATGGAATACAGTGAAGACAGTCATTAAAAAGTGGAGAAAATATGAGACAACAGTGATGTTGCAAAGAACTGGACGTCCCTCCAGAATTGATGAAAAGTCAAGACAAAAACTGGTCAGGGAAGCTGCCAAGAGACCTACAGCAACACTAAAGGAGCTGCAGGAATTTCTGGCAAGTACTTGTTGTGTACTACATGTGACAACAACAATCTCCCGTATTTTTCATATGTCTGGACTATGGGGTAGGGTTGCAAGATGGAAGCCTTTTCTTACACAGAAAAACATCCAGGCCTGGCTAAAATTTGCAAAACAATACATCAAGTCTTCCAAAAGCATGTGGGAAAATGTGTTATGATCTGATGAGACCAAGGTTGAACTCTGGCCACAATTCCAAAAGGTACGCTTGGCGCAAAAATAACACTTTGCATCACCAAAGGAATACCATCCCCACTGTGAAGCATGGTGGTGGCAGTATCATGCTTTGGGGTTGCTTTTCTTCAGATGTAACTGGGGCTTTAGTCAAGGTGGAGGGAATTATGAACAGTTCCAAATACCAGTCACTTTTGGCACAAAACCTTCAGGCATCTGCTAGAATGTTGAAGATGAAGAGGAATTTCACCTTTCAACAAGACAATGACCACAAGCATACATCCAAATCAACAAATGAATGGCTTCACCAGAAGAAAATTAAAGTTTTGGAATGGCCCAGACAGAGTCCAGACCTAAATCCAATAGAAAATCTGTGGGGTGACCTGAAGAGGGCTGTGCACAACAGATGCCCTCACAATCTGACAGATTTGGAGTACTTTTTCAAGGAAGAGTGGGCAAATATTGCCAAGTCAAGATGTGCCATCCTACCTAAGAAGACTGAATGCTGTAATTAAATTAAAGGTGCTTCAACAAAGTATTACTTTAAGGGTGTGCACACTTACGCAACCAACTTATTGTACGTTTTTTTTATACGTTTTTCACTAACAGATTTGTTTGTTTTTCAATTGAATTGTACAGGTTATAGGTCACATTTAAGGTGGGTAAAGTTTTGAAATGATTTATTGTGGTCTCATTTTTTAATATCACACAAACCTGGCATTTTAACAGGGGTATGTACACTTTTTATATTCACTGTATAATGTATGTGGGTATAGAGGAATATAAACTGAAATGCAGAGATATGATGATGAGGCAAGGAGGGACTACCAGAGATAGAAAGAGCTTGTGTTATTGAAAAAAAAATGTGTTGAGAATAAAAACAAGTAGGTAGAACATTATGAATGTGAAGTAGTAGATAGTAAAGTCAAAAATAAGCTAGTGAAAGTATGGGATAAGGAGATTTTAACAGTAGATATCTTAAATAACAAAATAGAAAGTAGGCAAGAGTAAATGAAGGAAGTTAGCCAAGGAACTGAGGTATTGGGGAAAAAATTACCTAAGGGGGATACTAAGAGAATGGGAGGAAGCAAAATAATTGTGTGGATTACATGACATGTATAGGGTTACATATTTGGGAATAATATCGGAATATAGACAGAGAAAGTGGGAAAATACTGATAGGCAAGTGGTTACCCCTGGTGGAATATTTGGTGGAACCAAGAATGGATTGGGCTAAAAAAAGGATAATTAGTATGACACATACAATCACAGGTGATAATTATAAAAAAAACAATTGATGGAAAAGGCTGGGTGGACAAATTACAAAGCATGAATGTGTAGAGTGTAGAGCTTTGAAATGTGTGACTAAATCAAGAAAGTTCAAGATATTTATATAGAAATGCTTGCATAGATATTTTTACACATTAAGTAGATTGCAGAGAATCTTCCCAGAGTTCTAGAGTAATTGATGAAAGTGTGTTGATAGGGGAACTGGTAGCATGTTTTTTTTGGCAGTGTGCAGAGCTGACTTGAGTTTAAATAATTTTGCAAAAAGTCTTGGGCAGATGTGTGAACAAGTAGAAGTTACCAAAAAGATGCTGCTGCTAAGTTGGAGTAGGGGAACTAGAATGTCAGGACATCAGAAGCCATATTGATTTTAACAGTTTAAACATGATAACCAGAAAAGTAGAAATCAAAGGTTATGCACACCTTGGAAGATGTGCCAAGTATCATAAAGAAAACAAAATAGTTGTAGGGAAGCTTGTAAGGGAAAAACAAGATGTTTATCTTTAATGGAATATGCGTGATCCTTACCTTCACAATGGGGACCAGAGAGATGGGAAAGAATGGTATACTGGGAGAACTGCAAATGGTGGGGGGTTAACAGTAGTGAATAGTATGGATATTTACTGGCTGGAAATGTTAACAGTTTTAAATGTTAAAAGTTTATGGTAAAGTGAATATGTATACTCAATAAGTATATGGAAAGAAGACAGTCAAAGAACTTTGGATACAGGTTGTTTGATAAGTTTCCTAGACCTTGCTCTGCAATGCCTCACTGATGCTGCAGTCAGCAGCCCAAGGCAGATTGGATGATTTGAGTTTCACTAAAAAGGCAATGCACTGGGAAGAAGTTACGTTGTGCCCTGGGAAAGCTGACTGCATTATTAAAGAAATTATAACAGAGACCTGGACTGATGATTCAGCAGATTTGATGAAGGAGCATCAAGGAGCTAATTATTTATATATGGGAAGATCCTGGCTCCTAGCAACCTCTTGTGTTACTGCCACATACTTTCCAGAGTAGTAATGTTGACTTCTTTTGTCTGGTGAGCCCTGCTGGAGACTGTCCACTTCCTTCTCTGTTTCTCACTTTTGACCAGGTGGGATGTCTGGCACGGACATAAATGCAGGCAGCTGGGTTAATAAAGGCTAAACTGCAGCCACTCTATATGGTGCACCTCACTCATCTGTCCCAAAGGAACAAGCATTTATGGTAGTAGAGAGAGAAAAATCCCCCAGCTGACTCTTGACAAAAACTGTTGGATTTCTACTGACCTCCAATGGGATGGCTGAAGCCTCCTGAGGAGAAACAGGCACCTCTTCCTCTGCACTAGCAGCTCTTCAGTGACTCTGTTATGACCTCTCCTTCCTGCCCTTCCATTTGATGTCTGCAGCCTCCTGGGGGTTTCAGGCACCACTTCTTCTCTACTAACCGTTGTTCTGAAGTGTCTCTGCTACCCGCACCCCCTTGATGAACTTGCAGTGGCCCCCCATTTATCTCATTCCCAGCAATGGATCTTCCAAGCCCCACTGAAGGACCACAGTGGAAGCTGATATTAACTTCCAATCCCTTCGGGGTCTTGTCCTGCTCTTCTAGCTTTAAGATGCCTGTTTTGAGCCACAGCCATAGATAATGGCGGTTACTGCTGTCTGAACCCACAGCCATATTGCATATCATACTGATCCTATAGTTTTGCAAGATTACAATACAGAGAGAACAGAGGTGTGGGCTGTTTCTATTGCCCATTTTGCAACTTCTCAATCATCTAAAGCACTTAAAATGTCTGTTGCTTGAAATACATTGGCATCTCCCACTATAAGGTGGAAGACATGAAAGCATGCTTCCCAACTCTGTTCATCATCAAAAACTGATTCTTTTTTAACACTTTTATTGAGATTACAGTGTTAATAGTAACATGGATATACACACATTTACAAAAAAAGGTAACATTTTTACTATTTTTCTGCATTATACGCATACTTTTTATTAGCAATTATCACTCAGTCCATCATTGCATAAATTGCTCAAGTCCAAGTCCTTTGTCACTCCTTTTCCTCCTGAATATTATTCCACATGTACTGTTCCTACAAGTTCTGTTTATTTTATTAATTTGCTCTTTCCTTAAAGATTCCATCTCCACTTCTTTTACCTCCTTTACAGTATTCAGTATACTGCCCCAAATTCCTCTTCTGAATAGAGATATGGTTTTGGTATGTAGCAGCCTCCTAGTCAGCTGACATAATAGAGGCTGGCTTGGGGGTTAATGATTAGACTGACCAATACCTGTTGTAGAATATGTATTCACATTTCTATGGCACTGTGGCTATTGTGTCATTGTTATATGAAGTAGACTTCATAGCCTTTTTAAGGCTATCCACCATGGGCTGGACTTCCAAGGAGTTTAGAAGAATAAATCTGCATGCTTATTGCAGCCTTCCCGGGGGGGGGGGGGGTCAGGGGATAAAACCTTTGGGCCACCGACCCCTATCCAAATCTGATCAAGCAAAGCAACATTATCCAATTCTGCAACCGCTGACTCCAGATGAGTCAATATGCTTTGATGGGGCTTTTTTGGGAAGAATTTCAAAGAAAAAATTAAAAATGGAATGAAAAAGACCCCTTCAATGTTTTGTATGAAGACAGGATGGTGGTCAGTCAGCATCAAAAGGATGAGTGCTAGCACAAGGTAAGTGTCAGTGGAAGCTATTGTATAGGTATGAGCAATCAGTGACAGGTGTGTAAGAATGAGAAGACCCTCTGCAAACTATGCCCAGTATAGAAAAGGTGCCGGAATACTTGACATGGAGTACTGAGACTGGGGGCATAGACATCAGATCTGCTGCTTGACAAAATGTTGATGCCAAGTACTTCCTAAGGAAGCAAATTTGGGATCCAAGAACCGCAGCTGGCCAAGCTAATATTATGTACCTGCAACTGGGAGTGCAGTGGAAAAGGCCAACAAGTCAAAATAAGTGAAGCCCCCCAATGCTCCTTAGCTGAGTTAGGGAACTGCATAGCTAGTGCTCTCTACTTATCTTCCTGTAGTGTCTTTCTCACTCTGAAGTCCATTTCCTTGGTAAAGTAAGCCCAGGATGAAGCAGGCTTCTGTAGCAGTATCATCTCAGAGTGCTAGAAAAAGATGGTTCTAAAACCAAGATTGTCTCAGGTCAATTCCTAAGATGCTAAGGCAGGTGAAATATCTGCAGCCCAAGTTACACACAGTTAAGTTCATAGTTGGTGCCCTCTTGATGCCAAAGCACATGAAATGTCTGGAGACTAATGTACAACATAGCTGATAATATACTTGCTCCCAAAGCAGGAGATAGAGCATTGGTTTATGCAGGTGGTAGTGCAAGGCAACTGATGCAGACTCTTATTCAGTAACTAGCTTCAATGCTGATACATCCTTCATTATAGCTATCAGTGCTTAACAGGTTTCTTCTGGGAGACAGGATATCTGTGAAGAACCCTTGTCCAAATCTTCCTGGACCAACTTAGCTGACAAGACCTTATTCATTAGGTAGACTGGCTGCTTCTCTCACTTTTTTGTAACCCAGTAAAAAAAACCCTCAAAACTCAAACTAGGTATTCCAAGAAGCTATGTTCCTCAACAAAACAACTGAGACAATGAGAATAATTGCCATTTGCAACAATACAGCTGCTGTGATGGCAGGACTTGAAAAAGGGGGTTGACATGGTACAGAACATAAGCCATAGGCCTGCATGTCAAAGGATTAAAAGGAAGAATAAATTGAGAAACAATATAGAAAAGGGGGAAAGGACTGAAGACTGCATGATGCTTCTTAGTATTAAACCAAAAATCTGTTCACCTTCTAAAGCAGTAAATTATGTAGTGATTTTTAGCCTGAAAATAAGTAATGATGCCATCACTAAAATGATATTACAGGAGTAGTGCCCCAAATTTGGGGGATAGGAGGGACACAAGGTGGCAAGTGAGTTGGGAGGATTAATCATGAGGTTCAGTTGTGTGTGTTGAAAGGGCTTTATTGAGAGTTGAGCTTGAATAAAATGCTAAGGTTTCTAATAGTATGGAAAGTGATTAAAGCTGAATTATATCAAATTTAACAGGACTATTTGATGAGCATTGCATAAGCATGTGGCCTATTAAGCAGCAGTAGAGCCCCCCCCCCAAAAAGGGACAGGATGATGTAGCCATTAAGTAGTCTGGCCAAATTAAACAGAATTTATTTGCTATAGAAAACAAAATGATAAAAGCAAATAAAAGAATTTATGTTTCTGATGGAGAGGGAAAGCTGACTTTGAAGATCTTGAAAAATAAGATAGCAGACTGAACAGCTTGCTATGGAATCACAAGGTACTGAAATGGTCAAAAGACCGCAGTTGCCACATCAAGTTTAAGGATAGAAACCTATTCCAGCTTCAATGTTTTTTTATAACATAAAAAGGATCAGTTCCCATGTTGACTGTGGCAACCAGGGCATTTATGGATGCACACCAATAAACATCCCACTGTTTGGCATAAAAATAGCAAAACTTGGAGGTTGGGAGTGGAGGATGCAGCTACTGCAGCAGTGATCTATTTGAAAATCTACTGTTATGGTTAAGTTTACTTATACATCTGTACTTTATCAATAGATCTTAGTAGCCTAAGCTATACATGTGAACATCAAAGCTTAAACAAGGGAGTAGGAATTTAGTTTTGCAGTGCTTGGTAAAGGTGTGTATAGGTGAACACATGTGCTTCCTCTTATGAAAAGGCAATAGCATGGAACAACCATCTAGATATAATTTGTTTACAGATACTGGTTGTTCCTTCTTACATTCATAAAGACAAATGGTCAATTTGCATTGAGTTAGGCCTTCTGCCCTTGCTCTGCTGTTTTCCAAATACCTGATGAGAGACTACAAAAGATAAGTGCTTATTTTCAACTGTTTTCTGCATTTTCTGATTATCTAAAACATATTTGTTGCATATCTGCTTGTTTAAACTATGCAGGTATATTTCACTGCATGTTGTAGATTTTCTGCTAATTAAATTCCTCTTGCAGCTGTAATTACTATTCATCTGCTTGTTTTGTTTGTTTCACTTGTTTGCTGCACTTGAAAAACACTAGCATAGACTAGGTTCAGGTTTTTGTTGAATCTGGTACTGTTTGTGACCTTTGGAACTTGTAAAACAGTTATTTTTTTATCTGGAGAGGCCCCCCTGTGCCCTCATGGCAAGAAGGTGCAGTTTGGTCTGATCTTACTAGAGTTACTGCGGCAGGGCTCTATTTAGGGTGTTTTTATTGAGTAATTTGAACTTTCCTGTTTTTCTGCTTTAATAAGCCTCTGTTTGAACTGGTATGTGCTTATTTGAGCCTGTTTGTGCACCATGCACTATTGAGCAGAGGGATTGCTGGTTACAGACGCCTGCTGTCTAGCCTCACAAATATTACCTAAACCAACTAATACCGGCCCCTGCTGTATTCCCTCTTCAACTGCTACATGCTGACCAAGACTACTCCTAGGACCATGAACTGTCAGTTTCCCTCCTTTTCTCCTAACAGCCTGGTTGACATGGGTCTACTGAGGCAGTGTAGCAACTGCCTCATATACACTGAGAGCACCCTACTAATAAATCATTCCTGTACCATTTGTGAGAGATGCACCTACATTATGAATCTGGAACCACAGCTCTCTTGTGCAATAGATAACAATACAGCGCAGGTTATCAGCCCACCTACCACAACTCCTATTCATGACACACAGCATACACATAGACCAACGTATATGGAGGTACTCCCAAAAAATCTACCTAAACACCAGAGACCACCAAAATACATACATACTAAACCAACCATAACACCCAATACACATTATGACACAAGCACAAGTGTCTCATCATCAAAACCCATAAAGCAATGCATATCCACTCCAAATATCTTAGTTGTAAGAGATTCTATAGTGAGGCACTCAGACACCCCCCCCCCCACCAGGCTGAACAAGGAGAAGGTCATGGCCAGATGTCTTTCTGGTGCCAGGATTCATCAGATCATGCAGGCACTCACATCTGTCAACTACCGCCCCATCAGTCTGACGAGCCTGATCTGCAAGGGCATGGAATGCATTATCATGGAACTTATAAACAATGACATTGGCAACCTTCAAACACTGGACCCCACTCAGTTTGGGTTCATAAAGGGCAGATCTTGTCTTTGACTTCTTCAAATCAGTTTCCAGAGCTGTGGACAAGGGTAAGGCAGTCCACACAGCCTATCTGGACCTCACCAAGGCCTTCAACACAATCCCCCACTCTGGAATCACAGATAAACTTACTAAGCTGGGCATAAATCCCTACATTACTTGATGGGTTGCCAACTGGCTTACTGACAGAATCCAGACTGTAAAAGTAGCCGACTCTAAATCCAGCTCCAGACAAGTGACAAGTGGAGTATCTCAGAGTTCAGTGCTGGGACCGCTCTTGTTTGGCATCTACTTCTCTGAAGTACAGGCCAACACTAAGGGATTCTGGCTAACAAAGTTCGCAGATGAATGCAAACTGGGAACCATTATTGAATCCCCAAATTATGTGGATATTCTACAAAAGGGCCTTACAGAAACAGATGCTTGGTGCCAGAGCCATGGGCTCAAGCTTAATGCCAAGAAATGTATAGTTATCCACTTTGGGAAAAACTATGTACCGATGAATTACCACATAGGTAGCAGTACACTAAACACTGAAAGTGTAATGAGAGACTTAGGGACACAGCTGGACAGTGGTCTCACCTTTGATAACCACATCACCACAACAGTCAGGAAATCCTTCTATGTGGCACACCTCATCACTAAGGGCTTTTCATCCAGAAAAAAGGAGGTCATTGTCCCACTGGACTCATCCCTCATTAGACCCATTATAGAGTACAGCGCCCAGTTTGGTATGTACCTCACAAGACATCTGCAACAGCTGGAAAGGCCACAGAAATACCTCACTAAAAGAATCACAGGCCTAAAGCAGATGCCCAATGCTGACCATCTAAAAAAACTGCAGCTATACTCTGTGGCATATCGTCTACTCAGAGGCGATCTCTGATTAACATACAAGGCCATTTCAAACCCTGAGCTGTTGGACATGCTCCATTTAAAGAAATCCCAATCCCTCAGAGCCACATGCTCCAGGGATCTAAACCTTGTCATCACAGTAAACAAAACATGCTGGAGGGATAGGTTCCTGACCCAGAGACTCCCCATACTCTGGAATAGACTATCCATACATGTCAAGCAGAGCGCCTCCTTGGCCCTCTTCAAAAGGAACCTTGATGACTGGATGGGAGATAGGAAATTCACCCCAGGGATCATGTCAGTTGCCCTGATAGACAGGGGTCCAGGGAAGTAAATATTGTGGGAAGAAATATCCAGGGAATTGATATGGCTAGGCTTGTATAGGCCCTAGGGGGGCTGACAGCCTAGTACCAACCTATGAACCTAAGTACCGTTATGATTTGCTCATAATACATGTTGGTTTGAATGACTTAAGACGTACCTCCCTGGACTACATATAGAGAGACATGATTGAGCTCTCGGATTATGTGTTGCAGGCAGGTATGTCCCTAAACTTGAGCAGCATATTACCCTCACCTAGGATGATACCACAATATAAACAGAAAATCACTGACTCCAATAATTGGCTTTGGTTATGGTGTCATTCTAAGGGGATTCAGTTTCTATCATCTTGGGATGACATAATCAATATACCTCGATGATTTGCCAGAGATAGTCTTCATCTGTTACCCCTGGGATTTTGGCTACTGGCAAAGGCTCTTGCCACCCCCATAGTGAATTTTTTAGGCAATGTCACAAGGACAAAATTCCAGATGTAAAACTTTAATCAAAAAAACAACCTCAAGGTTATGCTGCTAAACACAAGGAGTCTAAACATAAAACTGCACTCACTGATCATCTGTGCAGTCACAGAGACCTGGTTCAAGGCAGTGGAGAGCACCCCAACCATACTGGCTTACACCTCCTACCACACTTTCAGACCACGTATGTAAGGAGTGAAAACTAAAGGAAGCAGTGTATCAATATTCATTAAAGATAAACACACCTTCACTGGAATTTAACTATGCAAACAAAAGAAGAAGAAGAAAAATATTTGAAAAAAAAAATAAATAAGAAAAAAGATAAATAGACCTCCAAATTGGTTCAACAGCATGATTCCCTGGAGACACTTCAGGTGCAGCTAACTGTTGGTAGGACATCTACTCAAGTCATTGCCAGCTACAGGACCCCCTCCATGAATCTAGACACCCACTTTGCCTACTTGGATCTACTGGAATCCATTAAGATACACCTGAACACCATGGTTCTGGGTAATTGTAATTACCCATCCATTGACAAGGTAAATTACTTGTGCTCAGACTCACTCACCTAAAGGTTCCTTGAGTTCATTAACTCCAATGCCCAGGACCAGCTGGTGGACACCCCAACTAGGAGCACCAACATCTTGGATCTGGTGCTTACCAATAGGGGGGACAGCTATAGCACCCCCATTGTGAGGTGTTCCCTTGTCAGATCTGACAACAAATCAGTCTCATTTGAAGTAACTATCACACTGTACCCTTCCCCCAGCAACAGCTAAACTAAAAAAAACTTCTCCAAAGCAGATTATATCTTTTTAAGGGATGGTATAAATAGCTTAATTGCACCTCCCTCCTCAGATGTAACTGGCAACTATGCAGAGTCCTACACCAATGCTTTTTACAAACACCTGTATAACTGCACTGACGCAGCTATACCTGATAGGACCAAAACAAACTCAAGGAAGAGCAAACTTGCCTGGTGGACAACTGCCATTAATAGGCTTTACAATAACAGGAAGAAATTGTTGTCCAAAAGTAACAGGGAGCGTGCCCTAAAATGGAAACAATCCCTCCTCAGCTTAAACAAGCAAATAAGACTTTTTGTAAAATCCTCCAAAACAATATGAATCCAAATCAGCATCCTCAACTAAGGACAACCATAAGGCATTCTTTAGTTACATCCGTAGCCTAAAAGGTAAGACCCAGATTTGTGCTGAACTGGTAGTTAATGATACTGAGCCTGTGGACATAGCAAACCTGTTAGCTGACAGGTTCTGTGAAAAGTTCACTCCCCTATCCCCACCACACATACCCCATGACATTCCTTCCACCCTGTCCCCAATCTTGTATCTCCAGAGAGCAGATTGTAAATGCCTTCTCTAAGGGCAAAAACACAGCATCTATGGGACCTGATAACATCCCAGGCTTCATTCTACATGGGCTCCAACAAGAATTATCAACACCGTTGAGTACTCTTTTCAATCATAGTCTAGCACCAGTGTCATCACAGCTGAATGGAAAATGGCCACCGTTATCCACCTGCACAAGGATGGTGCTTCCACTGACCCTGGGAACTATAGAACAATTAACCTGACTAGCCTTATCTGCAAGGTCATGGACTGAATCATCATGGAGCTGATCAGTAAAGATATAGGTAATCTCCAAACACTCAACTCTGCTCAGTTTGGATTTGTCAAAGTGACATCATGCATGTTAACCCTGGTGTACTTCTTTGAGACAGTCACCAGAGCCCTGGATGAGGGGAAGACTGTGCATGCAACCTACCTGGAATTGGCCAAAGCTTTTGACACTATTCCCCACTCGAGCATTATTGATAAACTCACTCAACTAGGTATCAACCCTTATATTGTTAGGTGGGTCACTAACTGGTTCACAGATAGAACCAATACAGTCAAACAGGGGAATCCACCTCCAACAGCAGACCCGTAACCAGTGGTGTTTCACATGGGTCAGTCCTGGGACCTCTACTGTTTGGAATCTATTTCTTCAATGTACAAGCAAAAACTAAAGGTCTGTGGCTGACAAAGTTTGCTGATGACTGCAAAGTGGGAGTGGTCACAGAATCCCCAAATTATGTCAACATCCTACAAGAGGGTCTTACGCAAACAACTGGTTGTTGCTAAAGTCACAGCCATAAACTCAATGCAAAAAAATGTATTATCCCTTTCGGTAAGAGCAATGTTCCTGCTAACTACCACATTAACAGAAACACCCAAAGCATGTACTCAGTGATGAAAGACCTGGGCAAACAGCTTGACAGCAAACTTACCTTTGATCACCATGTCTCCACAGTGGTAAGTGTATTCTACATTGCTCTTCTCAAAAGTAAGGGCATTGCCTCCAGAAAATAAGTTATAACCTCTCAGTACTCTTCCCTCATCAGGCCAATAATTGAGTACTATGCCCCTTTTGGTATGTACCTTTCCAGGCACCTACAGCAATTGGAGACACCACAAAAGTTCCTCACAAGGAAAATTCAAGCTATTCAGCATCTGTCCTATGTGGATTGGCTGAAATCACTTTCACTTTACTCCATTTCATATAGACTACTCACAGGCAATCTCTGCCTTGCTTATAAGGCAATCTCTGACTCCACTTTATTGAAAATGCTGCATTTCTGTAACCCTAATGGCTCATTGGTTACTTGTTCTAAAGACCTTAACCTGGTATGTGACATTAACAGAGCCTGCTGGAGGGACAGGTTTGTCTCCCAGATGTTACTGCACCTGTGGAACAGATTCTCACTTCATGTCAAGCAGAGCAGTTCTTTGGCCCTCATCAAGCACAATCTGGACGACTGGATGGGGAACCATAAATTTACCCCGTGAGTTCCACCTGTGTCTCTTTTGGACAGGGGCAAAAGGTGCTGATCATGGAAACAAGGGCAGAACTTGGCTAGGCCTGTAAGGGCTCTGAAGGCATTTCTCCTGTCAGAGTGGTATCCATGTTGTCTGTGGAGACCCAGTGCATTTACAAATTCTCTCTCTCTCGTTTTCCTTCTGGAAAGAAAAACAGATGAACAGCCTGGCTTAATGTAAACTCTGAAATGATCTTGGTCATAAAAAGGAAGGGTTGTTCTTAAAATTACCTTTTGTAGAAAGGCGGTGATCAAAGGGCATACAAGTAAATATGGATGAAAGAAGAGTCTTAATAGGAGTGTAATACAGGCCAAAGATTAACAACTCCCACAAAGACTGAGGAATCACATGAGTCCGAGTCTTGATCCTTGTTCTATGAATGGAATCCGCTAGAAAATCTTTTCTGCTTACCCATATATGATTTTTAGATTCACTTTATAATCTCGAAATACTGAAATATCAAATTTCAGTATTTTGAAACTATAAAGTCGAATCTGCAAAATACCAAAACAACAAAACCATGAAACTAAAAATCACGAACTTAAACACACCATACACCACACAACACATACACCATCCTACCCACACTACAAAAAACAAACAAAACACACACAATTACAAAAACACAAATTAACAAACCTACACTATAAATAAGCAGGGGGGCAAGCCCCCTGCGCCCCCGCACACCTGCTACTTATATATACTAACTCTGAGATTGCACCAAACAGAAAAAGACAGTAAACTCACAACTAGACATTCTTCAATCCCCTCGCACACAAACATCATGTATATACAAATACCACCACTTTCAACACTTAAACACTCATACTTTTACCTGCCTACCCTCACCAACATGTACAACTTCCAAACACACTCACATACACTCAAACACCTACCCAAAACCCTTACAAACTAGTCATTTACCTTAAATTCCACCTAAATCCACACACTAAACCATACACACCCTTTCACAAACCCCAACACTGGAATTTGAAATGAAACTCCAAATTGATATGATAAACCATTTAATCATTCTTATATGAAGTCTGGTAAAAGGAAACAAGACAACAGTAGAGGCCATAAAATCTAGAATTCTCAGTAATTCTCTGGCAGATGCCAGAGCCTGGTTTGAAAATGAGATTTTTTTCCCTCAGGACACCGTGTTATATTAAAATTTTTTTTTTTGTGAGAAGGCATGAAAGACTATTTCTCTCTCTATTCACTTGAAATCCCAGGCTAAGAAATAGTTTAACTACCTAAGCCAGAGATTCTTGACAAGCTGTGAAGGAATTTGCAAAAATTAGGCAATTACCTAAATAAGGGAAAATATTAATGCCCTGGGCTACTACAGGAGCCATACGCTATCTAAACACTCATGTAGCTGTAAATAAACTAAGGGGCAACCAGAAAACTGAAAATGCAAACCAGAGACATGCAAAGTACAGTTGTGTACTCTTACCATAAATGTAGATGTTCGAGTGTATTCACTGTTGCAGTCATCACACTTGGGTTAAGTGCCTGCAGGTAGCCACCTCAGTTGGCCCGAATACCAGAGTCTTAGTATTTCTGCGTCGGATGCTGCTGCTTCTTCCATGACATCAGGTCGTCAGGAGTATAAAACAGGCAGCTGACGCCATTACATCATTACACTGGACACCACCTTAGGCATAAAGGACAGGTTAGTCTGGAGGGAAACCCTGACAGCATGGAAAATAATGAAGGGTTCCACAGCCATTAGTGTCAGTAACTCAGACACTCTTCTTGCTGAAGTTATGGCTAAAAACAAGGCTGTTTTCCAAGAGAGGAATTTTAACTCTGCTGATGCAGCAGGTTCAAAAGGAGGGAGTGTGAGCTTTTCCAGTACAAAGTTAAGGTCCTAGGCAGGGGTGGGTGCTCTCCTAGGGGGCCTTAAGTTGCTAGCCCCTCTCAGGAACTGCTTGATGAGAGGGTGAGAAAATAGAGGTGGCTCAGTATTACAATGAGCTGAGATGGCAGAGGCATAAATCTTAATGGAGGAAAAGGATAGGCCACTGTGAAGTAGCTCTGCTAGGTAATCCAGGATTAGAGGTAAGGAGGGCACTGCTGTGTCCTTTCCTTGAGAGTGATTCCAAGAACAATATATTTTCCACTTTTCAGCTTTGGATTTCCTAGTACTAGGCCTTCTGGCTTCAAGAATGATGTCCAGCACTTGTTTGCTGAGGGCTGCTGGTGGGGTATTCAAGGGATAAGCCAGGCTGCAGAGTTTAGGGTTTGCAATTGAGGATGCAAAATCTGTCCCTCCTGCTGAGATAGCAGGGTAGGAGTTTGTTGAAGGTGCCAGGGTGGCACTGTTGTCAGGCTGCATAAGAGTGGGTACCAGTGCTGGCGTGGCCAGTCTGGAGCAATAAGAATTGCCCTTGGCCTGTTCTGTTTTATCTTGAGTGGTACTCTGGAGAGAGGGGGCAGAGGGGGAAAAGCATAAATGGAGAGGTTTTTCCATTGAAAGGATAGGGCATCCACCTTCTAGGCCCTGCTGTGAGGGTTCCTGCTGCAAAATTTGTTCAACTGGTGGTTCTCAGGGTAGACAAAGAGGTCCTCCTCCGGTATCACCCACCTCTGGATCAGATGCCTGAAGGTGCTGGGCTCCAATTTCCACTCATGTGGATCTAGGAGATTTCTGCTTAAGTCATCTGCCAGTGAATTTTGTTTGCCTGGCAGGAACTGAGCTTGTAGATGCTCTTGGTTGCTCAAGGCTGTGTTCCACAGGGCCATGGCTAACCTGCAGAGTGGGTAAGAATGGGTTCCCCCCTGCTTGTTTATGTACCATATAACTGTGGTGTTGTCTGTTTTTATATGCAGCTGTCCTGGAAGGATTAGGTATTTGAAGGGTGTCAGCGCATTCTGTACAGCTAGCATCTCTTTTTGATTGATGTGCAGGAGACTCTGGCTTGGGCTCCAGTGGCCCTGAATGCATTTTCCTGCCATTTGGGTCCCCCATGCATAGTCTGATGAGTCTGTTGTCAGGGTTTGGGCGGCGAGGGGTTGAATGGAAAGCAGTCCCTTGTTGTGGTTGCATGCTTCTGCCCACCATAGGAACTCTGCCCTTAGACAAGGAATGATAGGAATGACTGTTTCCAGGTCTTGAGAATGTTGGCACCAAAGACTTTCTAAGTACCATTGAAGTGTCCTCATATGCAGTCTTACATATGAAATTAGCAGAAAACATGAGGCCATGAACCCTAGGGCTAGTAGTATTTTCCTTGCAGAAAGCTGGGTTCTGGTGACCATTTGTTTGAAGTAATCTGTCAGATAGACCTGTTTTTCTGAAGTGGGAAATGCCAACTGGGAAGTTGTGTCCAACCTTGCTCCCAGGAATACAATCTTTTGACTGGGCACCAGCTGTGATTTCTTTTTGTTGATGGTGTACCCCAATGAAGTGAGAAGGCTTTTTACAAATGCCAGGTGCTGAAGTAGCAATTCCTGACTGTCCGCCTGAATCAGGCAGTTGTCCAAGTATGGGAAGATTTGGATATTTCTCTGCCTGCAGTATGCAATGGCTGGAGTCAGGCACTTTGTGAATATTCTGGGTGCAGTAGATAAGACAAAGGGAAGTGTAGAGAACTGATAGTGCATAGAGCCTGCCCTGAAATGTAGATATTTCCTACATGACTCCTTTACGGGGATGTGCAGCTAAGCTTCTTTTAAGTCTAGAGTGACTAACCAGGCATCCTTGGCTAGCATGGGGAGAAGATGTTGTAGGGCAAGCATCTTGAATGTTGGGACCACCAGAAGGGTGTTGAGAATAGAAAGATCCAGGACTGGGTGCCAAGAGCCCTCTTTACTGGGCACCAGGAAAAGTCTGGAGTAGAAACCCTGACCCCTTTGTTTTACTGGAATTGGTTGAATAGCTCTGATATTGTGCAAAGACAGTACTTGCTTTTGAGCCTCTGCCCACCGGTTTGGAGGAAGGTCTGGAAACCCACTTGGGGTTGGCAGTGAATGGAAGTAGAATTTGTACCCCAGGGATACAATGTTTAGGACCCATCGGTCCTGAGTAATGGACATCCAGTTTTTTGCACGAAGGCCAAGTTTCTTCCTAGGGGCACAAGTAATTGGGCAGGGCTGGGAAGGATAATTGAAAAGTCAATGTGAACTTTTTCCATAAGCTTAACACTGCCTGTTTTTGAGGTGGGGGCACTCCATTGTTTAGATCTCTGCATAACTGGAGACTGTAGTCTGGGTGGCCTGTTTCCTCTGGGTCTGGTCTGGGAAGGCCTGGCAGGGGCTGGAAAGGACCAGTTTATTGAAGGCCAATGCCTACTGAATCTAGGTGGTTGCACTTGTAAGAATTATTTGTCAGTTTGCATAGATTTAGCTTTTTCTTCCATTTTTTAAGGACTTCTTCTGCTTTGGTGCCTAACAAATGGTCCTGATTTAAAGGAGCGTCTAGTAATTTGGATTTGACATGATCTGGCAAGGATTGTTCCCTCAGTCAAGCATGCCTTCTCAGTATAGACCCAGTGACTGCAGCCCTGCAAGATGCTTCTAGGGCATCAAAGCCACACTGCAAAGTATGCTTACTAACTTGGTTTGCAGAATGCATTAGCTCTTGTAAATCTTTATTTTCTGCACAGTCTGGCAATACCATTTTTGTTTAATTAATTCCATAATATGTTGCTGGTACTTCAACATGTGAAACTGGCAATTCAATGCCCTGATGGCAAGAGTTGCAGAGCTATATACCTTCTTACCCCATCTTCAACATCCAGGACAGGGGGTATAGCTAGAGGCCTGTGCTGAGGCAAGTCTAAAAATTCTCTGAGTCTCTTTTTGGACTGATGGTAGTCCTGGCATTCCCAGTGGAAATGTTTTCTTAGAGTATGCAAGGTTTCACCAAAAAAAAAAATCCTCTGGAGGGGGGCAGAGGGAAGGGATTCCTCTGCATCTGAATCCTCATAGGTTGATAAGGGCACGCCCCGATAATCAGAAGGGTCAGAGTCATTGGACTCCTGGTCTGTAGAATCAGAAGGAAGCTCAATTAGTTGTCTCTTAGCAGGGAAAGGCTATCTTCCCCTAATTAGGGTAATAAGGTCTTCAGCCATTCTAAGCATTTGTTTTTGTGGCATGAGAGCTTGAGCATGCGCTTTGGCCGTCGGTTTTCTAGGTTTAGTGTGTACTCTGGGCCTGAGAAACTCAGTAGTTTTAGCTAAAAATGAAGTTGTCAGTTTAATTCGAACATCGGCAGGTCAGAATACACCCTCAGACGCCGGTGCCTGCACAGCAGCTTCAGACCCATCCAAGGTAGAGATATACGCAGGTTCCATAGTTGAAGAAGCATCTCACGGCATACCGAACTCCGAATGGGTCTCAGCAGAGGCCTGCAAATCTGTAGAACAGGGCATCAGGGGCTGCAAAGGCACCTCACTGAGTACCGACAGACTGACACCTAGCTTAACAGAAGCGTTGTCGGCAGTTTTGGACCTATGCAGTCTGTCTCTGTCTTTATCTTTACGTTTTTTTCAAAAGATCGGTAGTCGGATGGCTTATCTAAGCCATTTCAGAATACGGACAATGAGAGCGAAAGAATTTAGCGACAAAGATAGCCTGAAGATGAATGGTTCAGGCATTAAACACATCACAAAACCGACAGCAAGGGACGTCGTGCTCTGGGCCTAAACAAGTGATGCAGTAAGAATGAAAATCTCTGTAAGGTATTTGCTTTCCACAAGCAAGGAAATTATTAACTTTTTCTGACATCGGCTAGAGCAAGAAGAAAGGATCCCCAACAGGGTACTTAGCTTTAGAAGACTTCAGGTTTAAAACTTGAAAAACAAAAATTTCAGGTAGCGGCTGACTGGCACTTGTGAACGGCTTCTGCTTTGGGCTCCTTCTCAGCAAGAAAGACTAATGTAATGGCGTTGGCTGCCTGTTTTATACCCCTGATGACCTGACGTCATGGAAGAAGCGACAGCATCCGACGCAGAAATACTAAGACTCTGGTATTCAGGCCAACTGAGGGCTACCTGCAGGCAGATAACCCACGTGTGATGACTGCAACAGTGAAACACAAAGAACATCCATGATGATCCTGAAAATGCTGTTGATGTTTTGACTGATGACAAGCATCTTTTAAATCCAGTGTTACTACAAAAATGAAATAACTGATGGGTAACACATTGTAGAGAAAACATTTTGTATTTTGGAATTGTAATATGGTGGTTTAGAAAAGAAAAGTGTAGGACAGGTCTCCAGCATCCATACTTCTTTCTATGATACCAAGAAAAGTTTTTAAAAAAAACCCTCACCTGGGAAAACAGGTTCTATTACCACAAGACTGCCTCTGAGTGAGACCAGGCCAGTTTGTAATGACGTGGAAAGATTCTCTGAAAATGACAGTCCCTCTGTCAGCTGTAACCTTTCTGAATGATTCTTAGAAACCAAGTGTCTGAAGTTATCAGGTGCCACATAGTTAATTAAAGACCTAAGAGACTTTGGGAAAGTTTTATAGGGTTGCCAGGGTGGGGAGGGATACAATCTTAAGAAAGGAATATAATCAAGTCTGATGTCTTAGTTTGTCCTTGATTCTGGGAAGATCCTTCTTTCTATTTTTGAACCTCCCTGCCACCATTTTTTTTTTTTTTTGGCATTTTGTCTACCCGATTCTTACAGTGAACACTTGTCCTGCTCCCTGAAAACAAAACCTGAACTGGAAAAAGTTTGTTATATTTTGGAAAGGAAGACTGAAAAAATCTGGGTAACCCCTCCCCCCAAATTAACTTTCCCCTTTTATCAAACCCCTTAAGGGCTTCTGCGGATGAAGGACCAAATACTTCTTTATCAAGGGGAGCATTTATGATTTTAATTTTAACATCTTCTAGTAAATTTTGAGGGTATAATCAAGCAAATCTCAAAGTGTCAGTGACAGCAGCTCTGGAAACAAAATGTAGTGTGTCATAAGCACATTTCAAAGAATGTTGGCTTACTCGAGACATTACAGAGAAAACTGAATACATAGAAGCTTTAGAATCTGACAGACGGAGACCAGCAGTTATTTTTATCATAACAAGCCAGAAAAAAATTAGAGATGCATGTTTGATGCTTTGCAATTCTGAATGCCATGGTGGAAGAAAAAACTTACCAAAGTTATCCAAAACCTTTCCGATTTTGTCAGGAGTAAGACTAACTGTTAACAGAAGCTATCTTTGACAGGGAAATTACTGCAGGATCTTCTCTGGATTTATGGGAAAAAAAACATATTGAGCTGTGACACTTTAAACAACTTATCAGAATTTTTAGGAGCAAAAGGTTTTCTGTAAGGCTGGCAAAACAGTGGTTACAGAAACGGGTTGGGGAAAGTCTACATGTAATACCTTTGTTGAGATTTAAGCATATTTTGTTCCCAGTGAAAGAATTCCCTGATTCTGTCAACAGTATCAGAAAGACCAATCTTGCGGGGTAAGTCTTATGACAAGCTCACTTCAGTGTCAGATTCTCCATTCTGTAAAGAGGGAACATGAAAAATACAGTCCTAATCCAAATCTTGTCCTTAGACTAAGAATTATTTATTTGGCTAAGGAAGAAATTATCTTTTTCTGAGAAGGATGATTAAAGTATCAAAGGCTTTCAAATTTTTTGCCAAGCCTGCCAGCCCCCTACTTTAAGAGAGAAAAATATCCCATACTTCCCTTTTGTAGGGACCCTTCCTAAAAAAAGGGTTAAAACAGTCTCTGTCTAGGGAAGTGGTTTCTCACTGAAGCCATACATAGAAGCATCCCTAGTACCATCTTCAAAGCAGACAAGGGTGGTTCTCCCTTACTCCAAAAAGACTTGACAGCCAAAAAAGGATAAGGATGTCTCCTGGTCCATAGTGACATTTCAACAACCAATACAAGAAGGACCAGATAAAAAAAGATGAGTGTTTCAAGAAACTGATGGCCATAACATAGTAACCCTTCAGCTGAGGCAAGGAAGAAGCTGGCTTCATGACCAAAGCTACCCAGATAGCTCTCTGTGCCATAAGCTAAATGTTATCAATAGTCCTACCAGGATCCCGGTCCATGTCCCAGCAGTAAAAGGGGTCCTGCAGCCAGGTAGCCAAGCCAAGAAGACTATGTGACTGTGATACTTCCTGACCAAAAAAATCCCATCTTTGAGGGAAAACCTTAGAGACAATCACTTAAAATTCTTACCATGCCACCTCACAAGTTTACATATAATCAGAACACTTTTCATCACAAAAATGTGATGTGGGAATCCACTAAAGAATAAAGGCAAAGAAAGTGTGTCTAAGTGGCTAGCATAACTCAAGACAAGTTGGTCATGTATTCTGAGAAAAACTTTGTGGCAAAAATTACTACTGACCAACTGAATTGCAGCCTAAGAAAACAAAACCAGAGGTAAAAAAAAATACAATTTTACACAGAAAATATCTCAATGAAGTCTAAAACTAGAAGGAAGCTCAAAGATAAATTCTTCTGTAAAAAAAAAGTGAGAAATACCCACTTGCTATAATAAAATACAGAGAGCTGCAGAAGGTAACCCCCAAAAAGGAACTTGCCTTGTTGAAGTGCTAGCTGACTGATCATATGAAGCCTACAAAGCAGTGCAGTCTTTAGTGACAGTTTCTGAAGTTTTGGTACCCAACCCATTGCCTTTTTACTGCTTCTCTTCAAGATGACAAGTTTTGAAAGGTAGACGGTTGGCCCAATCCTTTGCAGGACATTCTAGTTAGCTTAAGCTACTGCAACAGTAATCCAATGAACATCCCCAGTTTCTGAACTCATTGCAGTGCAAAAAAGGCAGCCCTTACATTTTCCTTCTTCAAGAGTGCCTGCAGACAAGGACTTCCAAGATGGCTGTGCACTGAGAAACAGCTTAATTTCAGCTCTCCCAGTGTACAAACAGAAACTCAGAAAAGACAGTCAGTGAATTTCTTTCTGGATAAATTTCAGTTACTGGCTAGTAAGTGCACTGCTTAGATGCCAGCAAAAAAAAATTACATAACCTGAGAGAAAAACAACCACAAAAGGTGAGGATAAAACAGTGGCTGGGAAGAATCTTGCAGCTGTTCAACAAAAAACAGTTCAAGCTCCAGTTCTGGTACAAAACATGACTTCCAGTAATCCAGAGGAAAAAATAAAGCAAATGTGCTCAGAACTGATTAAAATAAATGAAACACTGAAGGAGGGTATAAACTCAAAAGGTTGAGGAAAAAATGAATTAAACTTTAAAAATATATTCAGATGAGCAGATAAAACTGCAAAAAACAGAGGTCAAAATGAAGAAAAGGCTGGCTGAGTAGAATTAAGGGGATAGAAAACATATGGAAAAACATGAGATTTTCTGCTGCACCAGAAAAACTAGAACATACTGTATTAATTTTATGAGACACAAATAAGCAACTGGACTGGTATTCCACAGCAGGGGTTGTTAAATGAAAGAGCATATTCTGTGTATGCTCCAAACCTGGCCATGAGAAAGCAACCAAGACCTCTTATAGTAAAGATGCAATCCTACCAGCAGAAAGAGTGGATTCTAACTAAACTGTGACAGAAGAGCAAAGTACTAAAAATTGAAGACAGTAGAGTGTTTGCAGAAAATGATTACTCATTGTATACCAGGAAGAAAAGTAAATTTATTCCAGCAATCAGAAAATGTTGAGAGGCATCAAAGAGAAGGGGGCTCTGCTTTTTATTCTTTTGATAATAAAGCTCATTGAGAAACTATGCCAGTTTCTAATGTTCCCAAGAAAAATGCTTGAGAGATGGAAGAAAGAACAGTTGACTAGAAGAACCAGGAGTATTCTGGATGTGAACCGGAGGCTGGAGTTGGGAGATGGTGATCTACATGAAGAAAACCTGCAACTCAAAAATTAAGGTATAAATGTGGGATTACAAAGCATCAATTACATTTGTGAAACATGGCAGAAAAAAAAAAAAACGTGGAAATATTGGGCTTTTATTTTTTACTTTGTTAAACTTGTATGGGACTCCAAAGCATATGCCCTGCTTTATGTCATTAATGTTTGGAACATTAAGAAAAAGGGAAAGAAGGAAACAGTATTTTTTTATAAAATGTAGAAATAAATCATTTGACTACCATGGTCTAGGTCATATACTTTAATAAAATAAAAAAAATTAAAACAGATAAGCGCTTTTGAGTTATTTACAAACTCTTCATCAGATCTATTAAAACAAAATGTGTATAACTATTTAAAACATATCTATCCAATCAACAATCATGTCTGCAATAAATACATTAATAATTAATGACCAATCAAACGCAATGGAAGCAGTTCATAGAGGTACAACTATCCAATTGTTGTCTATATACCAATGCATACCCCTTCATTGGTGTGTCAACCCTGAGCCTTTTATATTGCTGTGAAATGGGCTATTGGTCAAAACACTCAAGTCCTATCATCCCTTGAACAAACAGAGAGCAGGGGGTAAAATACAGTTATAATCACATTGGGTGCTCAAAAAAATTCACATGAAATCATCTCTTCATTGTTTCCAAAACAACCTATGCCCCTTAAGGCATTTGTTACTGATGAACTCAATGTTTATTGGTCAATACTTTCAAGTTCTAATGTCCCCTTAAACAAGGAAATGAAGCACGGAACTGTAATCACATAAGAAACTCTAAAATCCACATCAAATCAACTCTTTTTCCAAAATAGCATATGCCCCTTAAGGGCTGGTTTGAGGGAATCACTTCCATCAAATCCCAGTGGCTTATCTGCCTGTAAATGAGTTATCCAATTCACCTCTGTGATTTCAGCTTGGTTCACAACATCACCACCACTAATGTTTTTTCTTACAACCTGAAGCACCATGAAACCAAATAAATGTTTCTGGTTGACTGAGGTGTGCTTCGCCAGGACATTCTTGATGTCACCATTGTAAATATCCCTTAAATGTTGTAAAATCCTTTTCTTCAACTGTCTGTTAGTTTTTCCAACGTAGAAACCATTACACAATCTACAGATCGCAAGGTAAACCACATTCCTAGTACTGCAGTCGACATACACGTCTGGTTTGTATTTCTTACCAAAAGTGGGATGCACAAAATAATTAGCAGATTATATACATAATTACATGCTTTACATGCTCAACGGGGGTATGTCCCAATTCTACTGGATACATGGTGACCAGTGTAGCTCATACCCTGGCATAAACATCTCTTCAAGTTAAAACTATTCTTGAAGCTGAAGGATGGTTTGTCTCCTACTATCCCTCTATTTTCTTGACCTGTGGTAAGAGAATCTTCCAATTCTCTCTAATAATCTCACATATATGCCTGATATCATTTGAAAATGTTAACATCACTTAGACACCCTGGTCCATGGAAGTTTCTGTTGTCCTAGGATGCTGTATCTGATTATTCTGTTTGGAACAGAATGGTTTCCCTTTTGTATTCCTTAAGTTCATTACTTCCATCATAGAGTTATTAATGTCTCTATCCTTATATCCACTTGATTTAAAATCACATTCAAGGTGTTGGAATGCTTGCAAATATTCACCATCCACTGCAGTCAAGATGTTCTTAATAATTGTCCTTTCAAGAATATTTGGTATACATGAGCAGGGTGCATGCTGTTACAATACAACAAATTGTTTTTCCCACATTCCTTCCAGTGTAAATTGGTGTTAATGATGCCATCATCTTCAATGCACAGAGCAACATCTAAAAAGGCTATAACATTTCTAGATACTTTCATGTGGAATCTAAGAAATGTGCTTGTTCTTTCAAGGCCCTGAATAAAATCATTAAGCTGCTCCATGGTGTCATCTCATAATAAAAACACATCATCCACAAAGAACTTATAATAAAGAATCTTCAAAGAAAATGATTGACTACTTAATGCATATTCCTCTTCCTGTTTCACCAACACTAAGTTGGCATTAACTATTGGCACAGGGGGTGCCCATTGCTACACTCCATTTTTGCTAATATATTTCCTCATTGAAGATGACTACATTGTTTTCAGTTATCAGCTCTAAAAGCATACATATCACAGTAATAGTCTCATTGTTGTATTCACTTCTATTATGGAAGAAAGTCCTTATGGCGTCAATACCACAATCATTTGGTATTACCGTAAATAAGTTTTGTACATCTAGAGTCACCATGAAGTAGCTGGCACCACCATCATATGTAATTATACACTCATACAGAGAAGTCAAAAATTGTTGAGTCTCAATACCGAAGAGACACTACTCAACACTACCTTTGTTTTTTGTTCAATAAATATGAGCGCTGATTCTGTAGCCCAGCCATTCCCTGAAAATATGGGTCATAGTAGCAGGTAATCGCGATCCTTGGGGAGGTCATTGATAATGGGAATCACTGGTTTGTCAACCTTTAAATATTCATATAGATTCTGTGAAATTATTCTGTTCATGTGATGTCATACAAAGTGTCATGTATCTTTCCAATACATCTGCTGTTATTTTGGTGACATTCTTATATGTTTCAGGATCCCCCAACATTTTATTGATATAATTTGATGTATTCATAAGAACAATTATTTCATTGTTCATTTGTAACTCTTTCATTTCTTCCTTGGTTAGACTGTAAAAATGTGATATATGTGGTTTATTTAAAACCTTTGAAATCTCAGTTTCACAAGCCCATAGAAAAGTCTTAATCATGGAATTCAGTTGTGGTGTAAAAATACTGAGTTTCCTCAGGATATTCAAGTTGTTAACAGCCTGATTATCAAACATGCTCCTAAGCATTATATTTTTCCCAAATAATGTAAGATTAACATCACTTAATTTTGAAGATAAAGCAGAAATGAAAGACAGACTTTATTCAGCAATAAAAGGTGCTCATCTTTTAATGTAAAACTGGATACATTAATTACCAATGTGTTCACATCTACCCTTCCTTGTTCAATTGATTTATTCCACATTGAAAACTTTCTTCTCTTCCACCCCCTGCTTTGGCAGTGTGCAGCTTTGCTTATCCAGGGTTGTTTCATGTTCACTAGGAGCTGGGGGGAAACTGATACTGGTGCAGAGTTTTCCTTGCATCTGACTCCCAGTTCTAAACTACTCTGCAATACATTCATCTTGTTTAAATTCTGTTGAGTTTATTTGCCATGCTAATTTGACTACTGGCACAGTTCTCAACTTCTACGGAGGTAGCGCTCTCAGTCCCCAGAGGTATTGATGCTGTTCTACCATAGTTTCTTTTGCCTGAGTTCACAGCCATACAAAAATATGATCCCTTTTAAAGTCCTGAAAGTCTTTCAATCATTTCTTGCTTTTAATCTGTTCAGGTTTAGTCATAGGCTGACACACTGTTATACAAATTGTCTAACTTATTCATGAACATATCAGCTGTATAGTTATGTTCTATGTCTTTATGTAGTCCCTCAACTTTGCTAATCAGCTCTTCCTCCATGGGCTTGAAAAACTCAAGAAGTCATTTTAGATAATCAAAACATAACTCAATATTTAGGGCTTGCCGCTGTTTGAGTAACTGATATGTATCCCCGTACATCGGCATCTGGAGTACTGTCAAGCTCGAGTGTTTTGACTAATAGCCACCACGTTTATCAGAAAACAACCAGCACTTAGTGTAAGTAAAAGCACATGCTATACCACGTGACTCAGCACTGATAACCTTCATTATAGGTCATTAAAGTCTGACAGTGTAGCTGTCAGTCTAGGACAATTGTTCCTATTATGAGTGTAGATCAAGGAGTGTGTGTATATACCTTTAAGAAGCTATCCAAAGACTTGCACTAGAGTATTAAATACCGAGCACGTGCAAGCCTGACTGCCATTTTGTAATCATATTGAGATGTGAACACGTATGTATGTAAGCTGTGTTTGTTAGTTTGTTCATATTTAGCTAGAGATACTGCTATCCATCCTGATGATGTTTTTATATATTAAAGCATCTGAACAAAACCCTAAGCCTTCTTATTTGTAATAGAGACGGAGTGACATGGTGTCAGAAGAGGGATATCTAAAGGACATAAGTAAGAACAGGCAAATCTAAGCGGCATAAAGGTTGAAATGGCTTGGCTAAAACAAGAGGCAAAACAGGTCAGAAATGAATTTAAATATTAAATCTTGCTCAGCACTATTTCTTACTCATACAATATGATAACGGGCATACACAACATTCTAAATGATATTTGTGTAAACAGATATGTCTGTTATTGATAAAAATATTTGAATTACTGTGGAAAATGCTCGAAATAAAGTCCAAACTGAATAAAATTAATAAAATAAGAGAAACTACCGCATTTTCCCAAAGCATATGCATTTTTTGCATTAAGCAAAGATAGCAGAGTTTTCAAAAGTGCATACAGTGTTTGCATGTTTGTGCAGTGTTACAGTAAAGCTATTTCACAAAAGTACAGGCATTACAAGGCATATTTCACAGAATATAGCCACTACAGAGCATATTTCGCAAAGTGAAGTATTTTGAAGAGTTTATTGTGCATATGAATCTTGTTACAAGCTCACAGCACAGTTCATACATAACTACAAAGGCCATATTTTCAGTCTGTTCACAGTTTGTTCATACATAACTACAAGGGCCATATTTTCAGTCTGTTTGTGTATACTTTGTGAGCATGGCAGACAGATTTTGAAAACCCAGTGCACTTGTGTTTGACAGTAATATTGTGGAGAACTGGAGAGTATTTGAGCAAGAGTATGACATTTTCATACAGGCTACATTTTCTGATAAAGATGACTGTAAAAAGACATTTATTCTACTTAATTTAGCTGGGTTAGAAGCCATAGAAAGGGAGCACTCCTTTGTGTATGCACCTGCTATTTATGCTGGAGAGGGGGAAACCGTCATATGGATGTACCGGCTGAATCAAAGGAGGGCTCAGAGTGCTTAAAAAGTAAATTAAGAGAGATGTGTAACCCCAGACAAATGTTACAATGGAAAGGCACTTATTTTACACAAGAGATCGCAAGCCTAGTGAAACTTTTGCAGCATATATAACTGACCTCAGAAATAAAGCTAAAATGTGTAGATTTGCTGACTTAAGGAATGAATTGATAAAAGACAGACTAGTATGTCGCATAAAAGATGATGCTGTGGAAAGATTCTGCTTTGTGACAGTGATTTAACTTTGAATATGGCCATTGAGATTTGTCAGATATATGAACTTACAGAAAAGCACACAAATATGCTTACAAATGAGAGCAGCTCTAGAAGTCACAGTGATAAAGCTCACATTGATAGTATGCAGCACGTGGTTAAAAGAAAACACACCCAAGTACATGGCAGCTATGGGGTTTCCCAGGGAATGCAGCAGCACATTCCAGAAATCGCACAGTCTCAGTGAAGCATGAGTGAGTCAGCAAACTCAAAGCATGAGCCCCAACCTAGTTTCATTGCCAACTGTAATTGTGGTGGTAATCATGAATCCAAAAGGGAGAAATGTTTAACTTTTGGTAAACAATGCCACAAATGTAATAAATGGAATAATTTCAAAAGATTCTCTAAATCAAAAGGCCCACATTCTTTTATTAAAAGGGAACATTTTAAGAAACAAGTTGACCAGTTAGAAATATATGGAGTAGGATTGCTGCCCACTCTTTATGTTGATGGCATGTCAGTGCTTCGTGAAATGGTCAATGCAGTAGATTTAAGGGCAAAGAATTAAGTGTTTTGTACTGTTTGGATAAATGGCAAACTCACAGAGCTCTTAAGTTGACACAGGTTCCATGTGCAATGTCCTGTCTGCAGAAGCATTTATAAGACTGTGTAAAGGTGAAAGGTTTGATGTGGCAAGATGTGTGAAAATTGTTGCTTACGAAGGTGAAGAAATTCAAACTGAAGGCTTAGTTGTGCTTTCATGTTACTCTGCTGGAAGAAGCTATGACTTACTATTTTATGTGGTCAAGAGGCACATTACTAGGGCTCGGAGACACTTTGAAAATGGAACTGCTTTCATTTAATGTCCACCAAGCTAGCTTAAAAGACCACTACTCTAATTTTGCCCAGCACATTTTTTCTACCTATGCTAATCTTTCCAAGACAAACTAGCTAAACTTCCAGTTGTGTACACCATGAAGTTAGACCCAGAGGTCAGTTCAGTTATCAGACCAGCATGTAAAATTCCAATAGCCATGCAGGACAGAGTCAAAGCAGAGTTAGATAAAATGGTGCAACAAGGTGTTATTTGTCCAGGAGAAACTCAAACAGAATGGGTATCTTCCATTGTAGTAGCTCACAAGAAAAGCTCAAATGACATCAGAATATGTATTAATCCACGAGATTTGCACAAAGCGCTAAAAAGATCTCAACATCCAATATACACATTGGAGGAAGTCGCAGCTTTGATGCCAAATGCCACTATTTTTTCTTAGATACAAGGAGTTAATTCTGGCAAATTCAGCTTGACAAAAAATTCTCATTGCTCACTATTTTCAGTACTTCATTTGGCAGGTACAGATTTTTAAACATGCCATTTGGAATAAATTCTGCAAGTGAAATCTTTCAGCGTGCAATGGAGCAAATTTTTTCTGGGTATCCTTGTACTATCATAGTGGGCAACATACTAGTAGGAAGGCATGATGAAGCAGAGCATGACAGAAACCTCAGAAAGGTTCTTGAAAGGGCTTGTCAAGTGAATCTTAAGCTCAACCCACACAAATACAAATTGAGGCTACAAGAAGTTTTTTATGTTGCTCATTTATTTACAAGTACAGGCCTATGACCAGACCCTTCAACGCAAACAGCCATTCTCAAGATGCCAGCTCCAGGCAATGTTCAAGCCTGGAATGTTTTCTTGGCATTATCAACTATCTAGGCAAGTTCACTTCAGACTTGAGCCACTCAGAGAGATGACACGTAAAGATGTATCCTAGTCCTGGTTAGAGCTACAACAAAGGGTATTTGATGTCCTGAAACAGAGAATTTCTAGCCAACCAACACTCGGATATCGTGATGTTCGCAAACCAGTAACACTTTCCTGTGATGCTTCGAAATTTGGACTTGGTGCAGTCATTCTACAAGAGGATCAACCTGTTGCCTATCCATCGAGAACTTCAAGCAGAATCGGAAACATTTATTACCAGTGTCCAAGCCTGTACCACAACAGATAGCCTGTGAGAAAAACTCTACCTCAGAGTGAGTTGTCTGGTGTTCCAATTCCTGAGGAAGGTCCAGAAGACATTCCTGTTCATGAGTCGAGAAGTTCCTGATACAAGTTGTGCACTTCAGACTGTCCCTCTTGCTAACTTTAGTACCAACTGTTATATTACGAGAAATGGTCGACTCTCTAAACCCTACAATAGATATGAAGCAAGTTGGACATGAACATTGTGTTTTGTTTCTAATGTATATAGTAATGTATGTCTAGTTCTAACATTGTTTTTCATAAAAGGCAATCTTTTTACGGAAGATGTAGATCAATGAGCGTGTATATACCTTTAAGAAGCTATCCAAGGGCTTGCACTAGAGTATAAATGCTGAGAACGTGCGAGCATGACTGCCATTTTGTAGTTAGATGTTGAGATGTGAACATGTATGTAGGTAAGCTCTATTAAGTTTGTTCGTATTTAGAGATGCTGCTACCCATCCTGATGTGTTTGTATATATTAAAATATGTGAACAAAACCTCAAGCCTTATTTGTAATAAAGACGAACAAGCAAAAAGGAGGATTAAACTTCATGATTTGAACATGAACACAGTTTTGAGTGTGTTTTTTTTTTTTTTTGAGTATTTTCATTAAAACAAAAAGTATTTTAATGTGCAACATAGGTTCAAATGGATATGACAAGAAAACAATTGCATACAATATCAACCTACCAAATAGCAGTGTATGCATGTAGCATAAAAGCTAAAACCAGAGATTTTTAAAAAGCTGTTATAACAGTGGGAATAATAACTTATCATAATGGCAACACTTTTCATATTATCTCTGAACATGAATGGTCTCACAGATGCATACAAAAATAGAGTAACAAACTATATTACGAAATGCAGAGTGGAAATAGCAATTCTTCAGCAGACACATTTGGAAAGAAGTGAGCATATGAATTTGATAAAAGATTTGGGGATAGTTATTCAGCAGAATATCTGGGACAAAGGAAAATGGGAGCAATTATATTAATTGCTACAGCAGCTACAATAATGATAGAAGAGGAAAAACATTTGTAGTAGTAAGGGGACACTGACAATGGGGGAGGATTATGCTGGTATGAGTTTATATTCCACCTAATACTGTTATAATGGAGTTTAAGAAAATTCTGGAAGAAATAATTAGCTTTCAGCAAGGATTACTACTGATAGGTGGGGACTGGAATTTGATTTGCAACAGTGAAGATGTATCTGGGAGGCTTAAAATGGAAAATAAGGTAGATTTTGTGAAGAAATATATGAAAATACTTGGTAGGGATTATGTGAATTCAACAGTAGGAGCTTGGAGAGTTTACATATTCTCCAAGGAACAAAAACTGGGCTTGGATAGACAGAAATTATATTTCACAAGAACATGGGCATTTAATTGAAAAGTTCCATAACTACTTCAGATCACATGCCAATAACTAAAATACAAAGGCAGGGTAAATGAAATAACAATGAGACACTGGCACATCCCCACCTGTTAAACAGAAAGGAATTGAATAAATACGTAGTGGAAATTATTCAGGAGTTAATAGAGAATACAGAAATTTCATAAATATAGCTAAGGAGTGGGATAAAATGAAAGTGGAGTATAAAAAATAGGGTAGAAATAAGAAAAAAGACATGGTTAAAAAGTATTAATTATTTAGAGGGACTGATGAAGGTTAAACTATTTCAAAAGTGGGGGAATCTCACAGAACAAGAGTAACAACTGCAGAGGGCACAAAAGAGCAGGTAGAGGGCACAAAAGATTTCAGCATAATGGATCAAGGTAACAGAATAAAGAAGGTTGTCAAACTTGGGGAGCCTGTAACAAGGAAAATAACAGATCACATAGAGGTATTACAAACATTTCAGAAACTTCATGAAAATCTGTATAACAGAGAAATGTGGAAATCAAGAAAAAGTACAAATGGAAATGTTTATGGAAGAATTAAATATGCCAAAGTCAGAGGTAGACTAGGCTCAATTACTAACTGGTAGAGCGACGATAAAAATGTATAACTGCATAACCAAATCTAATTGAAAGTCTCCAGGAATAGATAGTAGTCCTGTGGAAACTTTGAGGGAAGAAAGTTGATGGCAAAGATCCAGCTTCATACAGACCCATTTCAAAAGTTATTTCTATAGTGAATTAAAAAAAAAAGACTGTTAAAGATAATACCAAAATGGTTATAGGATCATAGGAAGTTACTAGGCTAATGGTCAGAAACTTAGAAGCCTAGCAAACTTTTACCCTTGTTACCATGATCAGCACTTATTGCCCCTGTCTCAGAGGAACACAGGTGGAACCCCTAGGGTGAATTTACTGTTGCCCATCTAATTGTCCAGATTGTATTTGAAGAGGGCCAATGAGGTGCTCTGTTTGATGTGAAGTGGTAATCTATTCCAAAGGTGTGGTAACCTCTGGGAGACAAATCTGTGCCCCCAGCAGGTTCTATATTGATGTTTAGGTCTTTAGAGCAAGTAACTTGTGTGCCACTTGATTTGCAGATGTGCAGCATTTTCAATAAAGCGGGGTCAGAGATCACCTTATACGCACGGCAGAGATTATCTCTGAATAATCTGCATGACTCAGAATAAAGTGACAGTGATTTCAACAAATCCATATAGGATAGCTGCTGAAGACCTTGAATTTTATTTGAGAGAAACCTCTGCGGTCTCTCCAATTGCTGCATGTGCTTTGAAAGGTGCATGCTAAAGGGGGCTTCGTACTCAATTGGCCTAATTAGTGAAGAATACAGGGAGGTGATAACCACTTTCTCGAGGCAATGCCCCTACTTGGTGGTGATCCATATAGAATGCCCTTATCACTATGGAGACATGATCAAAGGCAAGGTTGCTGTCAACCTGAGTGCCCAGATCTCTCACCACTGAGTGCATACGTGGGGTACTCCCACTGATGTAGCCATTTGCAGGAACATCGCTCTTACAGAAAGGGATAATACATTTTTTTTGCACTGACTTTGAGGCCATGACTTTAGCACCAATCACTTATGAAAGACCTTCTTGAAGGATGTTGACATCATTTGGAGATTCTATAAACGCACCCAGTTTGCAGTTTTCAGCAAACTGTCAGCCACTGTACCTTGGTTTTAGCTTAAGAACCCCTTAATGAAGAAAAGTACTTATAACCTCCCTTTACTTCCTCAGCTGAAAAATCTGGAGAACCTGTTAGAATTAGAAATAAGGAAAGCAATAGAGAAAAATAAAGTGGTTCCAAATATTTTATATTCAGAAAAAGTTCTAGATGAAATTAAGAATATTTATAATTTAAGAATTATGGCACCAGATAAAGGAGGGGGAACAGTTTTTACTTATGAATCTAAAGTGATGAACATACTAGAAGACAATGTGAAATAGTCTAATGTGTCACTAAATGAAATATTTCCTATAAAAAAAATTTCTAACATTAAATGAATTATTACTAGAGGGATCAATAGATTTAAAAATATTTATATTCCTACATAACGAGAGACCTAAGGTACCTAACATATTTGGAAAACCTAAAGTGCATAAAGATTTATGAAATCCACCCCTTCGATTGATAGTAGCAGCAGAAGGTTTTGCTACAGCCCCTTTGGCTAGATTTTTGGATATTAAATTAAAGTCTTTATCTGTGACTTGTAATAATACGTTAAAATACTCATGGGATCTGCTTAGACAGATAAGACCAGAAATATATGATGAAAGAATTATCTTTATTACTATAGACATAGTTGATTTATTTTCTTTGATCCCACATGTGGGATCACTTTGGTTAGAAGAAGCTATGGTTGATGCTGGAATACTAAGTCATACGGATTTTAGACTATGTTTAAGTTTGATGGATCTTGTGTTGACTAATAATTATGTACACTTTGGAGAGTTTTTCCAGCAGGTTCAAGGAGTAGCAATGGGTGCACAATATTGTTCTCTCATTATGGGAGAAAAAATATATTCTAAATTCAAAATATACTAAGTGCTGGAAACTCTATAAACAATATTTGGATGACATCTGTCTAGTATGTTGATACAGAAGAAATGTTTTTTGAATTCTATGACTATATAATAAATACTACAACATTTTTAAGGTTTACTTATAATATACAATATGATAAAATGAACTATCTAGCTATCACTATACATAAAGATGATGGAAAATTTAAATCAAGAATATAGGAGATACATATGCAAATTCATATCTCTTTTTTACAAGTTCACATCCTTTTAGTCAAAAACGTAGTTTAGTCAAAGGACAATTTGTTAGGGGAAGTCGAATGTGTATGGAGAATAATGATTTTATAGTTGAAAGTAAGTTCTTAGAACAAATGTTCTTACAGAGAGGCTACCCATTAAAATTAATTGAAGTAAAAAAGGAAGTAATAGGTAGAGCTGATAGATTTGCTACCGTATTAAGGAAGAACTCTAGTGAGACAGATATAATTTATGATAATGAGCATACTAAAAGTATATTTGAATGAGCATTTGTGACTAACTACAGCAGAGATGCTAAAGCTATAGTAAAAACAATAGAAGTATGGGGAAGATTCTCTGCAATATCAGATTTAAATATTTTTGATACCCCATTTAACTGTATTTTTAAGAAAGGATTAAATATAAAAAGAAGTTATATCTTACCGTAACATTCCATCTGTATTGTTGATCCTCGTTCAGTCATTATGCCTGGGTTATCGGTTCCGAGGCCGGCCATCTTCCAAGCTCGCAGACTGCCACAAACTCGCGAGCTAAACTCTTACCCACAATTCCCCTCACCCTGTTACCTCAGATTGAATTTGCAAGTCAAAGGAAGTAGAGGCTACTTCTGGTCAAAGAACCTACCAGAACAGGGTGAGATCCACTATAAGCCTCAGGAGGGGGAAGGAGGGAGGGTCATAATGACTGAACAAGGATCAGCAATACAGATGGAATGTTATGGTAAGACATAACTTCTTTATCTGATACTGTTAATCCTCATTCATTCTTTATGCCTGGGACAGAGTCCCCAGCTACCTTTATTCCTGGGAGGCTCTCATGGAAGGACATTCCTGAGCACCACTGAACCAAAGGACGTTCTTCCTCTGGAGGCCAAATCCAATTTGTAATGGCTGATGAATGTATGAGGTCTAGCCAAGTTGCAGCTGCACAAATGTCAGGTAAAGAAGCTCTGGCATGGAAGGCAGGAGAAGTTGCGACCAACCTAGTGGAATGAGCCCTAACGGCTGCAGTCAAAGGGATAGCATCTTCTTCTTCTTTCGGCTTTTCCCGGTTAGGGGTTGCCACAGCAGATCACCAGTCTGCTCATGATTGGCAGTGGAGTTTTACAGTGTCAAGTTGCCAGTCTGGTGCCCAACCTTCCACAGAAGGCACACACTCACACCTAAGGCCAATTTAGTGTGTCCAATCCACCTACAGCATGTCTTTGGGATGTGGGAGGAAACTGGAGCACCCGGAGGAAACCCACACGACCACAAGGAGGACATGCAGACTCCGCACAGAAGGTACCCCAGCCGAGGACTGAACCAGAGAACCTCTTGCTGTGAGGTGGCAACGCTGCACCACCGCGGCCGCCCCAGTCAAAGGTATAGCATGTGTTTTGTAAATAAATGTTACACAGTCTTTTAACCATTTAGCCAATGTGACCTTAGAAAAGTACAGTTTTGTACCTACCATAAATGTAGATGTTCGAGGATCCACATTGCTGCAGTCCTAACTATTGGGTAGTCCGCTGTCCAGTCGGCCCGAATACCAGAGTATATGGCTGACGTCGGTCAGGGCGCATTAGACTGACGTCAGTACGTCAGGGTACTAATGCGCATGACCGACGTCATATCCTCAGTCTTTTCTTGCCCCAGATGTCAGAAGACCCTAAAAAGACAAGGCCCAACATACCTGCACCAAAAATATGTACAATAGATACAAAAGTATATACAAAAATATCAGCATATAACCTCACCTACACAACCACCCCTAAACACAGAGGGGAAGGAGGGAGGGTAAATTGGACTGCAGCAATGTGGATCCTCGAACATCTACATTTATGGTAGGTACAAAACTGTACTATGTTCTTCGTTCCACATTGCTGCAGTCCTAACTATTGGGTAGAATCCCAAAGCAGAGGTAAGGGAGGCTGGCAAATCATAAAGAAGCAGGAGCTGACAACATGCCTTGCAAAATAGCTGTGGCAAAACCAGCCCTAGACTTAGAGTAGAGAGGAAGGTGATAATGCTTAGAGAAAGTATGCACTGAACTCCAAGTAGCTGCTTCCAAAATATCCTTAGTTGCCACCCCCCTTAGAAATGCTGTTGAAGTGGCAGTAGCCCTAGTGGAATGAGGCCTAATCCCAGCTGGAATCTCCTTGCCATGATGGGAATAACAAAATGCAATGCAAAACCCGATCCACCTAGAAATAGTTTGTTTTGACACAGGCTTGCCCTGCGAACTCAAAGCAAAAGAAACAAACAACTGCTGAGACTGCCTAAAATCCTTAGTCCTGCTCAAATAATAACGCATTGCCTGTGCACATCTAAAGTGTGCAAAATCTTTTCCCCTTTATTTTGGGGATCTGCATAAAAAGTAGGCAAATGAATAGTTTGGTTTAAAGCCACACTAGAAACCACCTTAGGCATAAAAGAAGGATTAGTACGTAATGATACCCTATCCTTATGAAAAATCAAAAAAGGCTCAACCGCCATAAGGGCCTGTAACTCAGAAACCCTTCTTGCAGAAGTAATAGCCAACAAAAAAGCAGTCTTCCATGACAAGTATTTCAGTTCAGCAGTAGCTGCAGGCTCAAAAGGTTGTAGAGTAAGTTTCTCCAACACAAAATTGAGATCCCAAGCAGGAGTAGGAGCTCTACGGGGGTCTTATATTCTTTGCCCTCTAAGAAATTGCTTGAACAAAGGATGTGAAAACAATGGTGGGTCACAATCATAGTGAGCTGAAATTGCTGCAGCATGAATCTTAATGGAAGAGAAAGACAAACCTTTGTCCAATAACTCAGTAAGATATTGAAGAGCCACACTCAAATTAGGCTCTGAAATCTCCAAATTCTTTGCTGCAGTCCAAAATAAAAATCTCTTCCATTTTTCTCGTACACTTTCCTTGTACTAGGTCTTCTGGCTTCCATAATCACATTTAAAACTTGTTGAGGAAGTTGAGACCTGCTGTCTTTCAAAACAGAATATGCCAGGCTGTTAGATGAAGAGAGTGAAGCTTGACATTGAGCAGACGACCTTCCTTCTGAGACAACAGATGTGGAATCAAGGGTAAAGGCCATGGAGGCTTCTTTACCAGACTCCTCAGTAATGGGTACCAGTGCTGCCGAGGCCAATCTGGAGCTATTAAAATCATCCTTGGCTTGTCTTGTCTGACCTTTAGAAGCACCTTTGGAAGAAGAGGCAGAGGTGGAAACGCATACACATGAAGATTTTTCCAACTGAAAGAAAGAGCATCCACTTTCCAAGCTGTGTGATGAAACCTCTTTGTGCAAAACTTTGGCAGCTGGTGGTTCAGTGGAGAAGCGAACAGATCTATGTCTGGAGTTCCCCAGGACACTGTCAACTTTTGAAATACATGAAGATCCAGTTTCCACTCGTGGGGATCCATGATTTGTCTGCTTAACACATCTGCTAAGGAGTTCTGTGCTCGGCAGAAACCTTGCCTGAAGAGTTAGTTGCAAGCTGAGCGCAGTCTCCCATAAAATCATTGCTTGCCTGCACAATGGGTAAGAATGTGTTCCCCTTGTTTGTTGATGTACCACATGACAGTTGTGTTGTCTGTTAGAATCAACACCTGCCCTGGAAGAAGTAACTCCTTGAAAGCCATTAATGCAAACTGGACTGCTAACATCTCCTTCATGTTGATATGTAGATGCTGTAGTCTGGCAGGCCACTTGTCTTGTATCCACTTTCCATTTAGATGAGCTCCCCAAGCAATGTCCGAGGCATCTGTCGTTAAAATCTGACTCGCCTCTGGCCGGGTCACAGAGAGTCCCTTGTTTAGGTGACATTCCTGAGCCCACAACAATTCTTTTTGAAGGCAAGGTATTATTTGAATGACAGTGTCCAAATCCTGGCAGTGCTGTGTCCATACATTTTTGAGATACCATTGTAGCTTCCTCATATGCAGTTTGGCATTGGGAAGCACCAGAATACAAGATGCCATGAACCCTAATGCTTGAAGGACTGTCCTTGCAGTCAGCACGGACTGATGAGATAGTTGATGGAAGTAAAGTGATAGACTCTGTTGTTTGTCCGGGGTTAAAAAGGCCATCTGGGCTGCTGTATTCAGTCTCACACCCAGAAAGCACATGTCTTGAGAGGGTACTACACTGGACTTTATTTCGTTCACAGAATACCCTAGGCATCTTAGCACTGCTATAACATATTCCAGATGCTGTAGAAGGTCTTCCTTTTCTTGAGCCAGAATCAGGCAGTCGTCCAAGTAAGGATAGATCTGAATTCCTTGTAGCCTGAAGTAAGCTATCACTGGAGCCAGAACCTTTGTGAATACTCTGGGCGCAGTAGATAAGCCAAAGGGCAATGCAGAGAACTGATAATGAGAATTTCCAGCTCGAAAACGCAGATACTTCCTGCAACTTAGTCTTATAGGCACATGAAGGTAAGCTTCCTTGAGATCTAAAGTTACCATCCAGTGATCTTTGCCCAGCAGAGGTAAAAGCTGTTGTAACGTCAACATCTTGAACTTGGGAATGTCCAGATAAGTGTTGAGGATAGATAAATCCAAAATTGGTCTCCACGTGTTCCCCTTCTTTGGTACTAGGAACAGGCGAGAATAAAATCCTAGGCCCCTTTGTGATACAGGGACTGGCTGAATGGCCCCTATTTGGAGTAACTGAAAAATTTGCTTGTGAGCCTCTTTCCTTTGTGGAGGAGGAACGTCTGGCATGCCTTTGAAAGGGGCAATGTATGGAAATAAAACCTGTAACCGTGGTGAATGATATCCAACACCCATCTGTCTTGAGTAATTAAATCCCAATTTTCTTTGAAAAGAGACAGTCTTCCTCCCAAAGGAGCTGCCAGGCGAGAATCTACTGGCAGCTGAAAAGGCAGGTCATTGGGTCTGTTTACGAAAGGACTGACCCTGCCCTCACCAGAAGTCTGAGCAGGTGAACTCCTGTTCTAGGCCTAAAAGAACCTTGAGCTCTGCCCCTACCACGTCTAGACCTACCCCTAGACTGGGAATCATAAGCAGGATATGTCCAACCCTTAGTAGGCCAATTTCTACTAAACTTGGTGGCTGCACCTGCAAAAATCTTTAACAGTTTGCATAGACTTAGCTTTGTCCTCCATTTTCTTTAAAACTGCTTCAACAGGCGAACCAAACACCACATCAGACTGTAAAGGAGCATCCAAAATCCTTGTCTTAACATGCTCAGCTAAATTCTGATCCCTCAACCAGGCATGCCTCGAAGAACAGAACTAGTGGCAGCCACCCTCGAGGAGGCCTGTACAGCATCAAAACCACATTGCAAAGAATGCTTACCCACTTGTTCAGACACATGAACTAAATCCAGCAACTCTTTACACTCAATACCTTCCGCCAAAGCATCCACCTTAGATTTCAATTGTGAAAGGAGATAATTTTGATATTTTAGCATGTGAAACTGACAATTCAACGCCCTCATGGCTAAAGTGGAAGAAGTATACACTTTCTTTCCCCATCTATCCAAAGCCCTTGCCTCTTTATCAGTGGGAACAGGGTTTTTAACCACAGAGGCCTTAACACCTTTAGGTCCCTGAGAAACAGTTTCCGGGTCTGCCCTAGGACTCTTAAAAAGATACTTATGAGCTTCAGGCACCCTATAGTACCTATCAGGTTTAACAGGAGCAGGGGGCAAAGAATCAGGGTACAGGGAAGCCTGTGGCAAAACAGCTTCCACCACATCCAACACAGGAGGTATAGCTAAGGGCCTATGCTGGGGTAAAAACAAGAATTCCCTAAGCCTTTTCCTGGAATCAGAGTAATCCTGGCCTTCCCATTTAAAGTGCTCCCTCATGGAATGCAGAGTCTCTGAAAATGAGAAATCCTCAGGAGGAGAAGCTGTAGGAGTGGAATCATCCACATCAGAATCAGAATAAGGAGGGAACTCCGGCAAATCTTCCGCAGAAGACTCAGAAGCCTCTGAATACTGTTCAAAACTTTCAAACTCAGGCTCCACCCTAGGCCTCTTATCAGGGGGGGGCATAGAGCCTCTAATCATAGTAATCAAATCTTCTGCCATTTTAAGCATATGTTTCTTAGGCACAGAGCCTGAAGTGCTAGGAGAAGCCCCCACTGAAGCTAAACTTGGCCTACCTCTCAAAGAAGTTTTTGAAACAGAAGGAGAGGCTCTAACTACCTTAGGAAGAGAGGGAAGAACAGTTACCTGAGAAGCCCCCTCAGCCTGGCCTACTTCCTGAGAAGGCACATCCTGTAACAGTAAAGTCTCTGCCTGAGACTCCAAAGAAACTCCTGGCAAAACCTCTGGCTCCACTGAGCCTTCTAAAGAACCGCCGGTCGGGACTGCCGGTTCATCAACCCTAGGCTTCGCTGTTTTGTCCTTGCGCTTTTTGGACGAAGCGGGCGTCGGAACATCCGACGGCATTTTATAATTGCAACGCTTCCCAAACACTAACCTGGCACAGTCTAACCTTCTCTTAATAGTGCGTTTGTTAAACCTAGCACAAGAGCGGCATCCAACAACGTCGTGCTCAGGCCCTAAGCAAGGTATACACAAGGTATGGTAATCCCTATGAGGTATCTGTTTCCCACAAGAAATACAGTTATTCACTTTTTCTGACATCCGGTTAAATACTGAGGCAAGAAAAAACAAAATGTTCCCCAACGGGGTACTTAGCCAACTCTGATTCGGTCTGAAACTCCGGCTTCAGAAAATTTCAGAACGCCAACCTGCACTCGCAAAAAAGCTTCTGCATCGGACCATGCGGCAAAAAAGACTGAGGATATGACGTCGGTCATGCGCATTAGTACCCTGACGTACTGACGTCAGTCTAATGCGCCCTGACCGACGTCAGCCATATACTCTGGTATTCGGGCCGACTGGACAGCGGACTACCCAATAGTTAGGACTGCAGCAATGTGGAACGAAGAACATCAGCACATCTACATCTAGGACCAAAAAAGGCCAGGAATAGCTGATCTGATTTGCAAGAAGCCTTAGTTCTGTCCAGATAGAAATGAAGTTGCCTGTGAATGTCAAGGGTATGCAGACAATACTCTCGTCTGTTAGAATGATTGGGAAAGAAAACTGGCAATTCAATGGATTGGTTAATGGACATTTCAGAGATCACTTTTGGCAGGAAGGAAGGATTAGTTCTCAATGACACTATCTTTATGAAAGATCAAGTAGTCATGGACACCATTGTGAAAATTAGACATCGCGGCCAAATGAACTCGAATGGTAGAAGCAGATAGGCCAGATTGGAATAAACTGGACAGGTACTCCAGTACTGGTGCTGAAAAAGGGTCTATCTCTTTTTCCTTCAACCAAATGGTAAATCTATTCCACTTTCTGAGATAAGTAGTTCTGGTGGAAGACTTATGTGATGCAATAAGAATGTCATGTACTGGGGAAGAAAGATCAGTCTGCTTGGCAATCACTGGAAGTGGAGGAACCAAGCTGTGAGCTTCAGGCTGTTCAGGTTGGATTGAATCAGGTTATGTGGATGGGAGATCAAATCCGGAGTTGGATCGAGAATCCATGATTGATCTAGCAGGTGAGGCCATAAGAAGGGGAACGAAATTTGCCAAGGCCAATATGGCGCAATGAGGATTACCTTGCTCTTTAACCGGCAGGCTTTCTTCAGGAACTGGGGAATGAGATGGAGAGGGGGAAAGGCATAAAGCAGACCCGGGGGCCAATCGTGGACTAAAGCGTCCCTGGGTGACTATCCCCGAGGGGGAATCAGGGCAAAGTAATTGCTGCACTTGTAGTTGGCTGGGGATGCAAAAAAGTTGCAGCAAGGGAAACACCAGCAGTTTCATCTCCGCCACTATAAGAGGATTCAGAGACCACTCGTGTGGTTGCAGAATGCACCTGCTCAATCTATCACGTTGGAACTCCCGGGAATGTGCATTGCTAAAAGAAAGCGATTGGTAGCAATATCCTCATGGCCTCCCGACAGAGTGGGTAAGATTTGGTTCCGCCTTGTTTGCTGATGTACCAGACTACAGCCATGTTGTCCGATTGTATTGCAATCGTCCCTGACGGGAGGGATGAAATGCTTGCAACGCTAGAAGCACCACCCTCAGTTCTAGGACATTTATACTCAGATGAGTTTCTAGGTTCGACAACGTCCCTTGGACAGTCTTCCCCTGAAAAAGCACCCCATCAGGGAGGCATCCGTGGTCACTGTGGCTTTGGGCTTTTGGGGTGTGAAGGGGCGAAACCATTGCAACGGGTTCTGCAATATCCACCAAATCAAGTCTTGTTTGCATCTTTGAGTCACCCGAATTTGGGATGAGAGGAAACTGAAAAGGGTACTACTGGGTGAGTAGTAACCATTGTAAAAGCCTCATGTGAAGCCTCGTGAGGGGGGGGGGGACAATAATGATGGAAGCTGCCATGGAACCCAACAGCTGGAGAACAGAATGTGCCATCGATCTTTCCCTTGCAAGGATGGGCATGAGTTGTTTTCTTAAAATTCTGTGCTCTGGAATCGATGCCATGCAGTTCTTTGTATCCAACAGGACCCCAATGAATTCTATGGCTTGGGATGGGGACAGGTTGGATTTTTGCCAGTTTATAATTATGCCTATCCTTTCTGCAGTGTGAAGAGAATATGCAAAGGCTTTTTCCAACAGATGTGGGGGCGGTGATGAGCCAGTCGTCTAGGTAAGGAAACACTCAGAATCCTTGCAGTCGCAGGTGAGCTGCAATGACTGCCATGCACTTGGTGAACATTCTGGCAGTACTCAGAACTGGTAGTGACTGGCGCCTGCACAGAAGTAAAGGAATCTTCTCAATGGTCTGTCCACATTTATGTGGTAGTAGGCATCTTAAAGATCTATACAACACATCCAACCGTCTGCCTCCAGGAGTGGGAGGATAGACTGTATTGTGACCATCCAGAATTTCTGTACTTCTACGAATTTTAGTACACCGAGATCCAAAATTGGTCTCCAGTCCCCGGTCTTTTTTGGCACTAAAAATAATCTTGAGTAGAATCTGGATCCTATTTGGTTTGGTGGGACTATTTGGATGACTCTTTTTCTTAGCAGCTTTGACATCTCTAATGCTGTCTCTATCCTCTGACTGGATGGAATGTCGGGTAAGCTCCTTAGTGGGGTGGGACAAAGATCGAAGGGAATATGATAACCTCTGGTTATCTCTCGTACCCAAGAATCGGTGGTAATGGGTAGCCAGGCAGAAGAGTACAAAGAAACGACCCCCCAACCGCTTCCAGAGGAAAGCAGTTGGGCCGCTCTTCAGGGGCGCTGGTAGGACTGGCCGGAGAAAGAATCTCTGGAACCCTGTTTACGCGGACCTCCTCTGCCCTGAAAGGGGCATCTTCTATATGAGTTTCCCCCTCTGCCTCTATGGGAAAACCCGGCTCTTGTGTCATGGAAAGAACCCTGAGACTTTTTGTGCCACACCTTCCCACTCTTCTGGTTTCTGGAGAAAGCCCGTTGAGGGGGAGAATAGCGGACACCCATGGCAGAAAGGGTCTTACCATCCTGTTCACACCTAACCAGTGTGTCTTTAACCTTGAGTCCAAACAACGAAGAGGCTTCAATGGGAGCATTCAGAAAGGAAGCCTTGAAAGGGTCCGCAAAATCACACAAGCACATCCCGGCATGCCATCTCATGACTATGCCTGCAACTGCTGGTCTAGCCGCTCCTCCTGATGCATGAGAAATCAGACGCATGGAGGAGTTAGAAATTGATTCAAGTGTGGCTAATGTGAGGCCACTTTGTCCTGGACCTCATCAGACAGCTCTGGCCAAGGTTTCAGACAGCTCAGAAATTAAGTCTCTTTGAATCCTGGCAAAATGTGCCACATAATTCAGGGACCGGACTGCAAAGTTCGCTGATGCAAAGGTATGCTTCCCTAATCTGTCCAGCACCCAGGACTCTTTGTTGTGCAGGTGGATAGTCTGGCTTTCTTCTGCCAAATCCTTCTTTGTTGCAGCCGCCACCACCAAGGCATCTACAGGAAGACCTTTGGACCAGTGAGGCTCACTATCTGGAGGGGGCAGGATTTTATCTGGCCTGCGGAGAATGGCATCAACAGCATCAGGAGCCTTCCAAGCACGCTGCACAACGAGATTGACAAGGTCATCGGCAGGTGGAGTAACCCAAGAGGTAGGGGGCCGGGCACGAAAGGCCTGTAGGAATACTCTTCAGAGGTCGGGTTAGAGGGCCACCAATCACCTCTCTGCTTAAGTATTTCGAAGATATCTCCAAAGGATACCTCAGAGGGTGACCAAGGGGACCCTTCCCCATCATCAATGTATGTGTCTTCCATGAGGGACTCTGTGGAGTTCACGTGCGTCTTCTTACACAAACTCTTGTGATGAACTTTCTCAGGGGGAGAATCTGGAGAAGACAGCACAAGAGGAGCCTCCAGTGGGAGTGTGTCCTGAGGACTTTGTACCTGGTGTCCGCCAGAGGTGTCTTGTGTAAATTGTGGTCCAGAGGAGTACGGGGGCACTGACAGCACAGGATCACCAACAGATGCAAGAGCCTTCTCCATGAGTTGGAAGGCTGGTCCAACCGAGAAGGTCACACCCCACTCAAGCAAATCAGCCCGCCGACTCGGAGTCCCTGGATGGCTGTGAAAAAGAGGAGTACGTACATCACAGCTAGCATCCAGAGCAGTGACAAGTCTCTCCTGCCACAAAGTCAACTGTGACTCCTTAGTGAGGTCCATGAAAGGAGTCCTTGGAGAAGGGTGATCACCTCCAAAGGAAATGTAGTTCATGGAGGATTGGCTACCTCTGGCCAAAACCAACTGATCCACAAGGCGCACCACATCATGTTCCGAGGCTTCTAGTGGATCTCACAGACACAGCTGAAGGGGAGTCAGGTTTATTCAAGGGTGCAGGAAACTTGTAGCCCACAAAAGGGTCTTTTAGACTGTGCTAAAATAGGCGTTTGCATCAAAACAATGGAGCTGTAAAGGCTTGTACTACTGGTGTCTGCACCGAGGAGATCAGTGCCGAAGGTGAGGTCGGTGCCAAAGTGGTAGTTGGCACTATGGTAGGTGCCGAAAGAGTCTGTGCAGAAAACGAGGTAGTCGGTACCGAGAGAATAGTCGGGGTCGAAGCAGAAGCTGGCGTCTTAACAGTCATCAATGCCGGAAAGGTCTGTATTGAGGAAAATGTTGGTGCCGATAAGGAAGTCTGAACCGAGGGGCCCCTCGGTTCCGATGAGGTATAGGGCACAAAACTCTGTGCCGAAGTAATGGGTGGTGCCAAAGGCTCCGGGTGCTGAGGATCTAGGCATGAAAGCATCGAAAGTCAAATCCGAACTCAAAAGTTTGCCCTTCTTAGGTCTCTGTTCCTGTTTGCCCCCAGCAGGAGATAACGGGAGAGACTTGGCCTCTTGTGTCCATCTCTTTTCTTATGGGAACTAGGAGGGGTTGAAGCCTCCACCCCAGAAATAGCCTCTGAAAAGGTAGATGAGTAGTCCCTTTAAAATCAGCTTATTTTTCCTTTCTACCAAAGTCCTGTTAGAAAAATTAGCACAAATCCCACAAGGCGGGTCAACAGTCAAGTGAGGCACACCCAAACAATGCATGTGCATCTGAAATAAGCAATTTATGCCCACAATCCACACCTTTTAAATCCCGGACTACCTTTTTTTCTGCCATGATACGAGGAAGAAAGAAAAAGAAGGAAGAAGGTACCAACAATGGTACAAGAAATACCCAAGGGTAAAGCAGGAAAGAATTTACCAACGATGGTTGAGTTACCTCATGGTAAGAAAGAAGGGCTAGAGAAAACAAGAGTTTCTGGATGCGATAGGGTAAGAACTATTCAACCAATTTAGAACAGAGAATAACTAATACAATAAAGTATTATCAAAGAAGTTTACTTAGCTCAAGAGAAGTGGCTTGACATGACTGAATGGCGATACAACAAACGAAATCTGAGGTAACAGGGTGAGGGGAATTGTGGGTAAGAGTTTAGCTCGAGAGTTTGTGGCGGTCACGAGCTTGGAAGATAGTCGGAACTGATAACCCAGGCGTAAGGAATGAACGAGGATTAACAATATCAGATAGAATATTATAGAAAGAAACAAAGGGGTGCACCCTTATGGATGTAGTAAGAAAGGCACTTAAATGTGGCCACTGTTCACAATGCCCTTCTATATACAATGGAGAGAAGGTAGAATTAGTAGCTAGGAATAGAGTAAATAAATGGTAAGGAATATTAATACGGGATAGTTGTGGACTCATTTATTTAGTATTATGTAAAGCATGTAGTGGCTTCTATATGAGTAAAAGAGAGAGAGAAAGCTCCAAAGAATATATGAACATCTTTATGAAGTAAAAAATAAAAATACTAATGCCCTTTTTAGACACACTTTAGTATGTCATAAAGCATAATTTTCTTTGTGTTAGAAATGGTAACTAAAGATATAAAAGTAGAGCTATAGGAATTATATATAGAAAAGAGAACTATATTGGCAAATAATGTTGGAAGCCAATAGATTCCCTGGCATGAATATCTGTCTTTAGCTCCTGTTTTAAAAATTAGAGCTGCTAAACTTTAAAGTGCAATATTTTTTTGTCCACCAGATAGAGTACTTAGTACCACTATTTTAATATAAATTATATATTTATTTTGTGTTTTGTACATGCCACGGTGGTACGGCAGTAGCGTTGTTACCTCACAGCAAGAGGTTCTCCCATTTGTTTCTCGGCTGGGCTTGGGAGTGCCTTCTGTGTGGAGTCTGTATGTCCTCCCCGTGGCTGGGTAGCATTCGAAAGACATGCGTGCGTAAATGGATGTGCCTTCATTGAAGCTGTTACCTGGGCATTTCATAAAAATCTACTGCCAATCATTAGCGGACCAGAGTTCTGCTGTGGCGACCCCTTACCAGGGAAAGCCCAAAGACAAACATGTATTTTGTTTTATGTTTTTTAAAAAGGATACTTTTTTTTTAAATATTTACTGTGCATTTAATATAAATGTATATGCCTAAGAAAATATGTTTTAGTATTTATGATAGTAAATGTTTAATTGAATGGAATATGCTATTGGTTGATGGTTTAAGTATAAAAATGGCTGCTTTCATGGAGTTATCTGAAGTCAGGAGAAGACGAAAACGCATTTATATGTGGGTGTCTTTTTACTTCGTGTAGCTGAATAAAAGTGCTTTATTGGAGTTGGACTGCTTCCTGAGTGCCTATTTTGTGAAGTGTTGGTTTTAGCTTGTACTTCAGAGAAATAGATTACAAAGAGAGGTCTCAGGACTAACCCCTGTGGAACACCGATAATGGGTCTGCAGTTGGAAGTGGATTCCCCTATGTTGACTGTATGGATTCTATCAGAGCGCCAGTTTGCAACCAGTCTAGCTGGGAGAGTTCGTGAATGATGCCAGAGTCAGGGGTAGTATCACATGCCTTGGCCAGGTCTAGATAGGCTGTATGCACACATTTCCCCTTGTCCGTGGCCCTTGTGACTGTCTGAAAGAAGCCCACCAGGTTTAACAAGCATGACCACCCCTTGACAAAGCCAAACTGGATAGGCTCTAGAGTTTGGAGATATTTGTTGGCAAGGTTCATGAGGATTCTCTCCATGGGCTTGCAGATAAGGCTAGTCAGGCTAACAGGCCTGTAGTTCCCAGGGTCAGTAGAAGCACCACCTTTGTGCAGGGGGATAGCTGTGGCTGTATTCCAATCAAATGGGATTAAGCCAGTGCTTAGAGTGTAACTGAAGAGTAGCTAATGGTGACACTCTTGTTTGAGCCAATGTAGGACACAGCCTGAGATGTTATCAGGCCCAATGATGCTACGTTTTTGGCCTTAGAGAGGGCATTTATGACCAGTTCTTTAGAGCTACAAGGTAGGAGACGTGGTAGTGATGTCATGAAATACATGTGACTGGAAGGGGGGGTGAAGTTTTAACCAAACCTGTACGCTAGCAGCTTAGCTACATCCACCAGCTCAGTGTATTACCATTAACTACCAGTTCAGTGCAAATCTGAGCCTTACCTTTTATGCTACGGCTGTAACTAAAGAATGCTTCACGATGGTCCTTGGTGGAGGAAGCTGACATGGATTCATAGTTTACCTTGATGGATTTCACAAGTCTTATTTAAGCGGAGAAGGGTGATTCTCCAGTTTACAGCCTGCTCCTTCTTACTCTTGGACAGCAGTTTCTTCCTTTTATTATAATGCCTGTTTAATGGTGGTTGTGCACCACGCAGGTCTGCTTTCCCTCAAAGAGCTTGTTTTGGTCCCAACAGTACTGCCAAGTCAATTGAGTAATACAGGTACTTGTAAAGGGCAAGTGTGTAGAGCTTGGCGTAGTTAGCAGTTCCATCTGAAAGGAGAGTTGCAATGAAGCTATTTATACCATCTGTAAGCAGAAAGGTTTAGTCTAGTTGCTGGCTAGGAGGGGCTCAGGTGTGACTAGTTACTTCAAATGAGAGATTTGTGGTCAGATCTCACCAGGGATAAACTCAGAGTGTGTGTGGGGGGGAGCTACAGTGGACTCCCATATTCATAAGCACCAGGTCCAGGACGTTGGCACCTCTGGTGGGAAAATCAACCAGCTGGGCCAGGGCACTGGACATGACAAAAGTCTAGGAATCTTTAGGCAGGTGAGTTTGAGCACAAGTAATTCACCCAGCCAATGCTAATGTAGTCTTACAAAACTATGGCATTAGGATGTTTGATACAAACAGGCTGAGTAGGTTGTCCTGATTCATGGAGGGGGTTCTGTAGCTGGCAAAGACTTGAATAGGTGTCCTACCAATGGTTAATTACACCCAAAAGTCTCCATAGAATCACACTGTTTGACCAACCTGGAGGCGTATTTATTCTTGTATATTGATACACTGCCTCCTTTAGTTTTCTTGCCATCAATTTGTGGTCTAAACATGTGGAAGGAGATTAACCTGGTATGGCTGGGGTGCTCTCAAAGGCCTTAAACCAGGTCTGACTGCAAAAATGTCTGCACCCTCCAGAGTGAGAACTGGTTCTAATGAGTGCAGTTTCATGTTGACTCCTGTTAATCATTGTTTTGTGAAGAGGAGGCAAATGTTTTGAAATTATAGGAACAATGATGATCTGGAAGGAAGCAGAATGCAAGAAAATACCACTGGTGGGTCTTGACAAGAGCATGCATTCAGAGTAAGCTAGGAGATAAAAAAAAATAATAATTTGTATACATATACGAGTAGGGCAATGGAAGAATTTGTGTTCCCTGACACAATAAGGGGAATTAGGAAGATACGGGGGAAGATACAATAGCTATGACAATCAAGAAAATTTGGCTTTATTTGTAGATATTTTGTGCCTGAAAACCGAGACAATTCAGTTTTGTGGAGCACAGAGATGGTTTCAAGTCTATTTTGAGATACAAAATTAATGGATAAAACTAAACCAATAGCTGTAAACAATCTACCCCCACCACAAGACTTGGTTCAGCAATGCCTACACGTTTATGGGGACATGATAAAATGATGTACTTATTCATATGGGTTAAAAAGGATTCCGTTTCTGTTAAGTCAGCTAAGGATGTGTGGGAAGAGACTAAGCAAAGGACTACTCAAAAACTAACTGGAAGCTCTGCTTTATGGCTATGGATAGCAAGATGCAAGCAGTGAATTTAGTCCCTTTAGTTGTATACACATCAGGCACATTATCAAATATGTGGATGGCACTTGAACTGAATTTAAGTAAGGGAAGTGGGATAAGTTAATCCTTACAGGACAACAATATTTTAGGACTGCCCAATTTGAAGGTTACAGCTACATAGTTAATGTTTCTATACACAATGAGCAGAAACTAATACTAGGTAAGACTGCAATCCAAATTGTAGCTTGCTACAAATCCCCCTCCATGCCCCAAGATTCTCACTACACTTTCCTAAACATACTGGAAATTAAGATAAAACCAAACACCCTAAAACTGGGTTATTTCAACTACCCTGCTATTAACTGGGAAAACTAATGTACTGACACCTTTGCCCAAAAGTTCTTGGAATTCATAAATTCCAATGCCCTGGATCAACTAATCCACAGTCCCACCAGGGGCTCCAATACCCTAGACCTTGTCATTACCAACATGGGAAATCAGCGCTCCATACCAATGGTCACCCCCTCACTGGTCAGGTCTGACCATAAGCTAATTACCCTCAACATCCACATCCCACCCACAAGTAAGGAAACTTCCATAAAAAACTTCTCCAAAGCCTACTTCATGCTACTCAAGTCAGAAGTGACAAACCTGACAACCATGCAGATGGGAACTGAAAGTTCAACTGCCGAATCCTACACTAAGGCACTGTACAAGCACATCCACTCATGCATGAATCAGGTCATCCCAAATAGAACAAAGATGCTCTCCAAAAAAAAAAAGTGGGCCCCTGCCATAAACAAGCTTAACAAAAAGAAACTGAAGAGGAGGAAAATCCCAGGATGCAAAAAACTCCATTACTAACCTCAGTAAGAAACAGAGATCCCTCAAAATCCTCCAAAGCTAGTTATGAAAAAAAATTGCCAAAGATAACACTAGGCATTCTATAACTGTGTCAAGAATCCAAATGGCAACGCTCTGAGCTACAACAGAATGGCATTAAATATACAGATCCCAATGATATTGCCAATATGCTGGCAGATCAATTCAGTGCCAACTTCAACCCTCCTTAACAGCCCATCTCAATACCAGAAGGTTGCCAAATTCCAGTAATAACGGCCGCACCAGTAAAAACGCACTCTCCAAAGCCAAAAATACAACATCCATGGGACCAGATAACATTCTGGGCTGTTTATTACATGAACTACAAAATGAACTGGCACCTCACCCAAGTGTCATGTTTAACCATAGCCTCACCTCAGGCTTCATGCCCACTGAGTGGCTCACAGCTAGTTCTCATTCCACAAGAGGGGATCCACCTTGGATCCTGGATACCACCCCATCAGTCTAACATGCCTGACCAACCTTCAAAACACTGGACCCCACCCAGTTTGTGTTAGTGAAGGGACAGTCTTGTCACCTAAATGACTTCAAATCAGTCTCCAGAGCAGTGGACGAGGGTATGGTGGTCCACACAGCCTATCTGGACATCAAGGCCTTTGACACCACCCCCACTCTGGAATCCTAGATACCAAGCTAGGCATTAATCCAAGTCACTCGGGTTGCCAACTAGCTTACTGAGAGAACCCACACGGTAAAAGAAGCAGACTCCAAATCCAGCTACAGACAAGTGGAGTACCTCAGGGTTCAGTCCTGGGAGCGCTCGTTTAGCATCTACTTCTCTGAGGTACAGGCCAACACTCTGGCTAAAAGTTTACAGATGAAACTGGGAGCCATTATTGAATCCCCAAATGGATGTGGATACTCTACAAAAGGGCCTTACAGAAACAGATTATTTGTGCCAGAGCCATGGGCTCAAGCTCAATGCCAAGAAGTGTAGAAGTTATCCCATTTGGGAAAAAGGATGTACTTGTGAATTACCACATAAGTGGCAGTACACTAAACACCAAAAGTGTGATGAGACTTAGGTACCCAGGTGGACAGTGGTCTCACCTTCAATAACCACATCAGGAAATCCCGTGTGGCACACCAACAGCTTTTCGTACAGAAAAAAAGGTCATTGCCCCACTATACTCATCCTTCATTAGACCCATTATAGAATAAAATGCCCCATTTGGTATATACCTCAAGATTTCATAGGTTGGTACTAGGCTATCAGCCCTACGGCTGATACAAGCCTAGCCATAATTCCCTGGCTATTTCTTCCCACACTATTTACTTCCCTGGACCCCTGTCTAGCAGGGCGACTGACGTGATCCCCGGGGTGAATTTCCTCTCTCCCATCCAATCAAGGTTCCTTTTGAAGAGCGTGTGGCTCTGAGGGATTGGGATTTCTTTAGTGCAGCATGTCCAACAGCTCTGGGTTTGACATGGCCTTGTATGTTAAGCAAAGATAGTCTCCGAGTAGACGATATGCGACAGAGTATAGCTGGAGTTTAAGGCGGTCAGCGTAGGGCATCTGCTTTAGGCCTGCGATTCTTTTGGTGAGGTATTTGTGGCCTTTCCAGTTAACTCTCCAGTTAGATCTCGGCAACTGGAAAGGCCACAGAAATAGCTCACTAATGAATCAGGCCTGAAGCAGATGCCCTATGCTGACCACCTTAAAATTCCAGCTATACTCAGTTGTGTATAGTCTACTCAGGCGATCTATGCTTAAGGCCATGTCAAACCCAGAGCTGTTGGGACATGCACTTAAAATCCCAATCCCTCAGAGCCACACGCCCTCCAGGGATCTAAACCTAGTCAATAAACAAAACATGCTGGAGGGATAGGTTCCTGACCCAGGGACCCTGGAATAGACATACACCAAACAGAACACCTCTTTGGTGCTCTTCAAAAGGAACCTTGACAACTGGATGGAAGGAAATTCACTCAGACCACATCAGTTGCCTTACTAGACAGGGGTCCAGGGAAGTATATTGTGTGGGAAGAAATAGCCAGGGAATTATGGCTAGGCTTGTATAGGCCCTAGGGCTAATAGCCTACTAGCAACCCCTATGAACTACAATTCAAAGTGGAAAAGGACAACAGCTCAAAAAATGAGCTTGGGATTTTGGATGCAGATATTTAGAGGACACAGAAAATTACATTCTGCAAGTATTTTGAGTGTCAAACCATCACAGGAATGGAGATTCTGCTGATGAGGATGACTGCAATTTTGGGTACAAAGAAGCAAGGGGGACTGAATTTTTTTTTTTTTAAGTGAGAATGGAAACAAATTAGTGAGAAATGTAACAGAATACCAAGGACCAAGAATACATTTGGACTGTAGGCCAGAAATTGCCTATATTCTATCGGCACTTCATAGAGAGGGCAAAGAGAAAGGAATAGGGGATTCCAAAAGAAAACCCAAGCACTGGTAGTGTCTGGTTAACGGTAGAAAAAGTTAAAGGATATATAACACTGCACAACTGGTTAGAAAGGATTGGGTAGAGACCAGATGAGTATGAGCAAGCACAACTTCAAAACATACCATTAAGTCTAGAAAATGTAGACTTCAGTCATATTTGCATAGGTATATTTCCCTGCAGACTTTCAAAAATACTCTGAGCAAATTGGTGCAACTCAGACATGCTGCAAGAACTAGAAATTTTAAAGTGTAGGAACACCTACATAAAAATGGGAACTGTGGAAATACAGAATATTTTTAGAGCAGTAATGAGGTAGAGACTGCAAGAACTGAAGGAGCGATTTCTGACAAATTACTAGATGTGATGCTAGTCTGCAACTATGTCAACTGCAGTGGATTTCATTTATATAACAAGGACTGAATTATAGTGGTCTAATATATGCACTCTACTACAGTAGGCAAAAACATGGGGCATATTTTAAAACAGTAGCAACTAAAGAGTGAAGTGGGGCACTGATAAGGCTCATTCATCCCTTGACCAAAATTTAAGGGTTAGTACCACCAACTATAAACTCACCTTGGGTCCCAGGGAGGGGAGAAGTTATGGAAAGTTAATAGCCACATTAAAACTAGTACCTTTCAGGGGAAAATGTTGACACATCCAGAATAGTCTGCATAAAATAAAGCTTTCTTGGTACCACAAATAACCTAAAGTCAAGACTTAATTTGTTTCGTTTGGGAAGAATTCTACAGCTCCTTGCTATGAGAATTTTGACCCAAATACCACTCCGTACCAAGGTCCAATAATTGGTCAAAATCTTTCAACCTGTCTAAAGTGCAGAATGCTCCACCCCCCAACTATTAGCTAAAGCCAGGGATTAACCCAACTTGTACTGCAGTTCACTTGTAAAAGAATTTCCTTTGTTACCTATTACCCTAGGTCCTTTCTACAATTCCCCCCTTATGTGCAAAAAGGGGGGGGGGATGTTTTGTGCATGCATCTGACCAGACCATGAAAGTGAAAACTCAATCCCAACACATCACAAAGATTTCTGGGTAGTCTGAGCTAGTGTCCTTCCGAGTTCTGATGTGAATTTACATCTGGGAATTAGTCCTGTTCAGGACTTTTTTTTTTTTACAACAGCCTTAAAGGAGTACTGCACCCACAGACAAAAACAGTGTTTAAAACATCATGGCATGATGTTTCCTACACTTTAAAAGCACTCTGGGACTATCTACAGGATTTTAAATATTTTTATATGTAATTTGACTGACCACCTGGAGGCTAGCATATTGATGTGGCTTGGATAAAACAGGCTGTCATCCAGTATCCCAGAAATCATTGTTTGGCTCAAAAATGTTCCATCATGCAGGCCTCAGTTTGCCTAAAGTTCCCATCTATAGATGTTGCATACGTACAAAGTACTGAGTAAAATAGAACAGTCCCTGCTGCTGGATGACTACTTAAAACAGAAACAGTGCTAATGCCATAGAACACTCAAAGTGCTGTTTCAGTAATTTGAGACTCAATGAATGTCCATTTACTTCTCCCCTCCACCTTAACACTTAGCTTCCCTAGCTGTCAAAGTCCTGAGGGTAATTTGACCTGGTAATGCCATTGATTGGCAGATCTCAGGGTGCTTGACTCATGTAATTTAATCTTTGCTCTAGCATTTGCTTTGTTACAGGGGACACTTATTGCTGCACTATAACCATGGCCTTACTTGACTGCAATCACATCCAACAAGGTCTTGCACCAAGGAGCTAAAGAATAAAACATTTATACTATTAACCAGTTTAGAGCTTTATTAATTTAAGTGTTAAGGTATCACTTCGTGCTACCACCAAAATTGAGATTTACATGTGCAAAGTGTGTTGGTATGCAGTGTTTGCCTTAATGTTTCGGTTCTAGGACGCAACAATCGACAACGAGAAGACAGACACCAACTTCACCGATGTGAAAACACCGACACAGAAATGAAACTACAAACTACAGACATTTAACAGGTAAGGGGTTTATATTTCGGTAATCAAGCCTACCATGTTCAGGTAAGGGGTTTAAATTTAACACATGCATAACACTGCCACCTTACCTGAACATGGTAGGCTTGATTACTGAAATATAAACCCCTTTACCTGTTAAATGTCCATGGTTTGTAGTTGATCATTTCTGTGCCTGTGTTTTTGCGTCAGTGAAGTTGGTCGGTCTTCTCGTTGTCGATGTTACATCCTAGAAGTGTTTTTTCATATGTTTTTACTCCACTGGTCACTCTGCAAAAAAACTTTTGCAGTGTCACTGGATTTGTCTTTGTACATACAAACCACAGCATTTTCCCCTTCCTTTAGTCATTTATAACAAAAGTAAATTTTTTTTTAAAAAAAGGATATCAGGTCAACTTACCTTGAATCAGATAATGGATGCCACTGCAAAGAATCCACGTTGAAATTTGTGCATGGACAACATCCCTTACTAAATATACTGGTATTTGCTCATGCCTTCCAAATATCTCCACCATTACATACCAGTTTTGCAGTGTAGTAACCACCTGACATGCCCATAACACCTTTATCCATCAATATGCAGCTACTCCTGTTTATGTGAATTCATTTTCAGACTTAAGGTGTGGAAGCTGCAACTAATAATTCTAGGTGCTTGCGTAAGAGCTACTCATGTTAAGCTACTATGAATGTTGCACTGCCACCTCTGATACCAGGGTAATGTTTCTCTCTATTCATGCACTGCACACTAGCAGTATCTGGTGCAAATACAACAGAGAAGTATGCAAACGATACACCACCTAAGCATCATTTGCCGTGCAGAATGTACAAGTATGCATATCAAATTTCTGTTTCCAAACATCGGTGTTACACTACTACTGAATAAAATGAACAGCACTCAAGCTGGGGGAAGGACAAGGGAGCCATTATATCACAGAATGGATGGATCTTATTTTAGTTAGAATCAGATGGCTGTGGTGATGTCACTTCAGGGTAGGGAACCGATTTAAAGTACCTGCACTGCTTGGCCTCGATGTCAGTAATTGGGTGACTCCAGAAAGCTTTATTCAAAACGTGAGAATCATTTTGTAAGTGAAACCATCACAGTATGGTAAGGTAGGCTTCTGTTACAGAAGTAAGGAGAATTATAAAAAATTGTAAATGCTTTATTGTTGTTGCTTTACAGAGGACAATGTAAATAGGAAGGAAAAGGGCTGTGAAGTTGAGGAATGAGAAACCTGTTGTACTCCTTTAAATGATGACTGGAGTGTCCCAGTTACAGTTATGCCTCAATGAGAATAAAGGGTTTTCTATAAACACAAGCTCAGAGGAATGTGGGGCCCCTAGTACAATATAGGGAACTGTACAGAAAAGATCACTGGATGAAAAAGGTGCGGGGGGGGCAAAGTACAGCCTGCTTCTCTCCCAATAGAGCGTTTGGGAAAACATACCTATATAGTCAGTGGCTCAGCAGGCACAGTGCCTTTGATGGAGGGGGAAAAAAAATGAATTATTCCCACACCAGGTGTGGGGATTAATTTCCAGCTCAGATGCTTCAAACCGCTACTTGTGCTTACGATGAGCAGACTCAGGCAAGGGCCCAAGTCTCCATGAAGAAATGTAGGTGCAAGCAGTACAACTAGGAAAGCAGCATAGTCACTTAATCTATATAAGAGGAGGTTTTAAACCTAAAAGGGATGCAAATTAAACCTGATGTAAAAGCATAAAATGCAAACTGTCATGAACTCAAAAAATCTGCTTCAGCACTGAAAGTGGATTGAATGCTAGGCCTTCTGAGTAGCATTTGACATCCAATGCAATGTTCTTGAATTATGGCTTGTATGACTAAGCTGGGCAATTATTCACTCACCTACAGATATTACGCCAGTCACGTCCAGTATTGAAGTCTCAATACAGCTGGTAGCATTTAGTAAGAGTCCCAGTTTCACATTACAAATTGTATTCAGATGTTGCAAGAGACCTGGTACTTAGTACCTCAGCTTTTTCACCAGGTGGTTTAAATCCTATCTAACCTAAAGATATCTGCCCCTTTAAAGGACCCAAACACCCCCTCAGCATGTAAAAAAATCCAGGTCTTGCTCAACTGGAAAGAGCCTAGTTATTTCAACACCCCCCCCCCCAGCAGCCTGAAACCCCTTCCAACTACAACAGTCATTCAAGTAGAACACTTACTTTCCTGCTTTTCAAACTCTGAAAAAGCAAATTTTACTAAATCTGAAATTCAGAAAAGTGACTAGACTTCTACTACGGACCCAAATCCACACCAACACAGTGGAGGGATAGGTTTATACTCCCAGCCCAAAGAACAAAGTCACCACAGGTCTTTTAAAGTACCACTTTACCTTCAAGTACCAAGGGCAGACAAATGCCAGGATGTATGGCCCTGCTTGAGATGACCACTTACTGTTGCCCGTTTGAGCACTTAAGCATCTTTAAAGGTGTGTACAGATAGGCATCTTATGGTCTGCTTGCCTAGTACTGTTACTGCAACACATTCAAGGGAACTTGGCACATCCATAGAAGAGATTTCTGTGGTAGATATCCAGGAAACCACTTCCTGTTCTTCAGGGAGGGTGGTAGCAATCTGCTAGCAATGAACACCGTGGAAGCAACTGGCACAGCCAGCCCACCACATGTTCCAGTGTAGGCAAGGCCTTAAGGAAAAAACTCAAACCACCCCTTGTGTCTTAACCTCTCACACCCTTAAACCAGGGAACATGGGATTAGTCAAGAGGAAGCAGATCAGCCAAATGGCTGAGACAAGGGGGAAAGGGACAAGTAAATACTTGTATCCCCAAACTGGGCAACCCTAAACACCTTCTAAAATTAGAGCCCATTGAGCTCTAAAGGACAGCAAAAGCCCTTGGGGCATTACTGCTGCACTCTTGGCCTGACCAGGACTAAACATCTGCACAACTATGAAGCAAGAATTCCTCCTCAGTATAAACATGGAGATGTGGGGCCACTGCAGGAAACTCAAACCTGGATGCAGGACTGTCTGGAACAGACTCTGATCCTAGAACAGAGTGGATCATGGGTGAGCACCCTCCTCTGATCCTAGAACAGAGTAAAGAATGTTCACCATAGACATCCAGTCCTGCAACACTATTTAGGAAGGGAAATGATGCTCTAGGACCCCCCCCCCCCCCCACAAAAAAAAAACAAAAAAAAAAAAAGATTCAATAGTCAAAGCATCCCTGTCAGGAAAAGAAATTCAGATCACAATTCTGAAGAGGCCAAACAGGCAGTGAATTATACAGAGGCTTAAATCCCTGGGCTGCTGGCTAGACTACTCCAAATACAGTCAAGAAAGGAGCTACTGAAGCTTCCCAGTAAGCTATGACATCACCAGACAATACCTTCCATTAAGCAAATGGGAGCCCTCCTGTGGCTAGATTACTGCTCAGGTGACGGAAAAATTGAAGACTCAAGTTCATACAATTGCCTGTCATCTTCCAAGTCAGACCAATGAAGGTACTCCGACAGGGAGCTAAAAACAAAAACAGAAGTCAAATAGTGATCCAACCTCCCTAACAATGGAGATCCCAAATGTGCACTGTGGGGAGCACACCAAATGACCACTGAGAAAAAGACTGCTGGGACCCACAAGTCAGTATTAAATCATAGGTAGGCATTTGGCTATTGGCCCTAGGGCATATATAAGCCTAGCCAAATATGTACCCTAGCTTTCGCCACCCAAGAAAATTGCTTGACAGAGGCACAGGAAAATAGAGCCACAGAAGTGATCCCTGGGGTGAATTTCCCATCCAATCAAGATTTTTCTTGGGAGTGCTAACGAGGAGCTCCGTTTGACAGATAGGTAGTCTGAGTATGGAAGTCTCAGAGACAGGAATCTATCCCTCCAGCATGTTCTGTTTATTGTGGTGACAAGGTTTAGGTCCCTAGAGCATGTAGCTTGGAGGGATGTTAGGCAGATATAGCCTATGAGCAGGCGATATGTGGCAGAGTAAAGCTGGAGTTTGAGACAGTCTGCAAAGGGCATCTGTTTTGAGGCCAGTAATCCTCTAGGTATTTGTGGCCTTTCCAGTTGTAAAGGTCTTGAGGTACACACCAAAAGAGGTGTTCTACTCCATGATTGGTCTAATGAGTGATGAGTAGAGGGGAACTCTGACTTTCTGGATGAGAAACCTTTTGTGATTTGAGCCACACTACTGTGGCAATGTGATAAAAAAAAAAAAAAAAAAAAAAAAAGGAGACTGTCCACCTGTGTCCCAAAGTCTCACATTTTCGGCATTAGACTACCAGCTATGTGGTAGTTCATGAGTACAGTTTTTAACAAAGGGGATAACACTTTTGGCACCGAGCTTCAGACCTTAAGTTTTACTCCCCATGTGAGGACTGCTGTAAACATGTCCCTATACCCTTAAAGGAGGCTTACGGTCTTTGGAGTAGATAAGTTAAAAAGGGAAATTGCTTTAGAGAGTCAGGCTATCATGCCACCAGCAGGTCTACACAACTTTGGCTAGTACCAAAAGATTCCACGGAATAAAGGGGAACATCTCAGGCTTTTTGGGAAAAAAAAAAAAAAAAAAAAAAAAAAAAAAAGCAGCCATACTGCAGATGCAAGACAGGATCTGGCAATTGCTACACAGGAAAAACAATGTGAAAACCAGTCTACTTGGTTGACAAAATGACAAAGTACAGCTACTCAATGCTAATTCTTCCAACCATGAAATGGCTTTATGCAATAGTCTCTTGAAATGGTCAAATATGACTTGGGCCAGTAGTGTGGCAATGAGCAATCAAGATGGACATTGGCAGGGATTTCAGTCACAAGTAACCCATATAAGCATCACCTCAAAACCTTAAGTGCCAGTATTCCATCAGTTGGCACAAGCTCTTGGCACGGGTTTGACAAAGCAAAAGTTTGCATACAGTGGTTATTTACTTAAGGTCAGACTACTACAGGGCAACTGAGCATGTGATGGGGGTCTGACAATTACTTGAGTGAGTACTAGAATACGTGTAGGTCTTTGCACCAAGGCAATTGGGCACTGCAACCAAAGCCAAGAAGCTAGCATCTTGTCCAAGCACTCCTACCAACCTAAAGCCAGAATGTCATGCACTCATTTAAACAAGTTACTATGCATCAGAATTGTAAGTTTTACCCTGGGTATTGTAAAGTGCAAATGCTCTCAAAAGATGATAGCTTCAGTTCATTTGTAAAAAAATTTTATTACATTAGATCAACTTTTCAATATGAAAAGAAAAGCAAAAATGCAGTTAGGGGAAATAAAGACTAAGAAACGATTGCCACCTTGAGGGACAGTACTCTAGGTGGGTACTCCAGTACAGCAAGGATGGAGGTCTGCAAGACAGTGTGACACATTACCATGAAAATACATACAAATGTTAAAACATTTTGTCTACAGAACACCATAAACAAAATGTCAACATGTAGACAAAACGGAGATAAATAAACCAATGTCTACAGATTACCATCATGTTTGGTTAGTGTCTGCAGGGCAAAGATACTTGTACCAAGGTGAAAGTGTATCTCAGTTTTAAACTGACCCCCCCCCCAAGCTAGTCTCAAGTTGCAGCTAGTGGCAGCCAAAGTAATCAGATGTTAGGACAGTGAAGGTGTTACATGAAAGACAGGCCAAAGAAAATCTGACCCATTAGCATACCACTGCTGCCAGTCTAAAGCATTACAGATGCAGAATCCTAAAATTCTACAACAGGGCACCAAAGCTGCAACAGAACAGTAATGAAACACTTTCCTGATTTTTATATATTTTTTTTATTTACCATTTTGACACTCTTATGCTGAGCTTCTAACATTTAAAACCCTTCCAAGTTAACCAAATGCTTCTGCCAGTATACCAAAAATTAATACCCCATGGTGCCATCAGGTAAACATTAGAGACAGAAGACTAAACTGCATAACAGGTCCCCCATTAGCCTTGCATGTTAGACAGCAATACTTAACTCAAAAGCAAATTTAAGATGGCACCAAGGTACTGCTGCACCACTTCCCACATTTCACTTGGTTGAAAAAAGCGAATCAAGTCTTACAATGCCCGCTAAAACCATACATCATTGCTTTACACTCAGAGGCAAGACTACTACAATACCCAGCTACAAAGAATTTTAAATGTCAAAGATCAGCAACAGAGGGCTTCAGTCTCTTTACTACTGGAATAGGGCCTCAGAAATTAAGCTTCTTCCTCTAGTTCCTCTTCGAATTCTCCTTCCTCTTCTGCAGTGGCATCTTGATACTGCTGATATTCTGACACCAGGTCATTCATGTTGCTCTCTGCTTCAGTAAACTCCATTTCATCCATACCTTCACCTGTATACCAATGCAAGAAGGCCTTTCGACGGAACATGGCAGTAAACTGCTCAGAGATGCGTTTAAAGAGCTCCTGGATGGCAGTGCTGTTACCAATGAAAGTGACAGCCATTTTGAGACCACGGGGCGGGATGTCACAGACTGCAGTCTTCACATTGTTGGGGATCCATTCTACAAAGTAGCTGCTGTTCTTGTTCTGGACATTAAGCATCTGCTCATCTACTTCTTTCATGGACATGCGACCCCGGAAAACAGCAGCCACAGTAAGGTAGCGGCCATGACGTGGGTCACAGGCAGCCATCATGTTCTTTGCATCAAATACCTGCTGTGTGAGCTCAGGTACTGACAGGGCTCGATACTGCTGGCTGCCTCTACTTGTAAGGGGAGCAAAACCAGGCATAAAGAAGTGGAGACGGGGGAAAGGAACCATGTTTACAGCCAATTTACGGAGATCTGCATTCAACTGGCCAGGGAAGCGGAGGCATGTGGTCACTCCACTCATAGTGGCAGAGACCAGATGGTTGAGGTCTCCATAAGTGGGTGTTGTAAGCTTGAGGGTGCGGAAACAGATATCATACAAGGCTTCATTGTCAATGCAATAGGTCTCATCAGTATTTTCAACCAACTGATGGACTGACAGAGTGGCATTATAAGGCTCTACAACTGTGTCTGACACCTTAGGAGAAGGTACAACGCTGAATGTGTTCATGATTCTGTCTGGGTACTCCTCACGGATCTTGCTTATCAAGAGTGTGCCCATACCAGATCCTGTACCACCACCCAGTGAGTGGGTAAGCTGGAACCCTTGTAGGCAGTCACAGCTCTCAGACTCCTTTCTTACCACATCCAAGACAGAGTCCACAAGTTCTGCTCCCTCTGTGTAGTGACCTTTTGCCCAGTTGTTTCCAGCTCCACTCTGACCTACAAAAAAGTTAAACATGAAGTTAAAGCAATAATTTCAACCTGCAGCTTCTGGCATTTTCTACATCCAATTGCAAAGAGCCAACAGATTAGTCAACACTTGAGACACTGAACAATTACTCAGACCAGAAAAGGAGAGGACTGCAAGAAAGGCAACATGCACCAGAAATACAATTGCATTATCCCTGCCCATTCCAGCAACAGAAGTTACTGTCAGTACTGTCACATGAATGCATTCCAGACTAACAATTTGACAACCATGAAAACCTGCTGTTAAGAGGTTGGCCAAACAAAAACCCACTGTCCTAACATTGACCACACCCTCTGCACTTGGGGGAGGGGGACTACCACAAGGGGACTGGTGCATCCAACTCCAGGGCACAGCATCTATGAAGATTTCATTATGGTGTCACTGGCACAAAAAAAGTTGTGGCAGCAGTTTGTGACCCAATATTGTAAGAGCTGTCCTGCCAAAACTGATACATACAGGGATAACACTATATGGCAGGTTATGCATGGGATGTGATTTGTACCCTCCGAGAACACACCTGCACTGTGCTCTGGCTACATAGCTTTTTGAACAGGTACTATCTGCCAAGAGTAGAACTTTTCTGCCAGCAATTTGACTACCCACAAAACCATACTGAACTTAATCCATTAAATCTGCAATCCGAGTCATGTCCAGGCAAAGTCACAAGTGCGCACGATTACTTTTCACCTAAATTATCCACAACTGCAGGGTCCCCAAACTTGCTTGCACAGTAGCTATAATACTCATGCTAAAGGCTTCCTTAAACCCATGCTGTCCTCTCACATATGCTCAAGTGGTCAAACCCATCACTAGAGTTACTTCAGAACTTCAAACTACTGCTCCTCCCTTAAATGTAATGCTGTGGAAACACTGCACGTTTTCCCCCACACATTTGCACCCTACTTTGTGCACTATGCCACAATCTGGTGCCAATTTTAAAGTATAGTGGAATAAGGCTCTGGACTAGATCAGCCCATTTCAGTTTGTAGCTCAGGAAGTTGGAGGGGAAGATGGGTGTGAGCAACAGCTGGTGGCTCACGTCTTGCAAAAGGTGGGTGGGGGGGGAAGGTATCCCATTTCCACCACTTCAGTGAGATTAGCAGGCCTAGCTGCACCAAGATCTGCAGACACCCCAGAGGAGAATCTGGGTATGAAACTATGTAAAAATGAAGCTGCCAAAAGGCATGGTAGGTCATCATGAATGACAGATGACCCAGTCAGCAACAAGAGTAGCCTGACCAATGACACCCCATATCCCCCCACATTAGGTCTACATTTGTGGAATACCAGTGTAGAATCACTTCCTGAATTCAAGCTTATGGAAAGTTTCTGAAAGCAAGTCAATCTTAGGCAGGACTGTTGAGTGCAAAGAATGATTACAGACCATTGTTAATGTACAAGAAAGTCTGATTTAATACTTCATATTAAAATCCAAACTACTTCAGTAGGTACCACCACTCGAGTGCCTCATGCTCTTACTTTAACCTCAGCATGCATATTTAAGATTCTGCCTTTAGAGTGTTTGCTATTAAACTTAAATGCAATGGTCCTTGCACTTGAGGCCCACAGACATTACCTGGCTATATACAAGCTTCTGATCCAGACTCAAATCTCCAAAGCCTCAGCTCTTAAACTTGGCGCCCCTGGAGAGCTGTTGCACTGTGCATTCATTTCTGCTTAAAAGTGCCCCTCCCCATCAACCACATAAAAGGATTCTTTTAGCTGTGATAAAGGACCCGAATTCCTTGACAGCCAATAGGAACAATTCGGGTTGCTGTAAAAGCCTAGATTACTAGAAAACTATACTACAAGTCTAAACTGTACTTTTAGTGAAATGTACAGACATGAAATGTATTGTTAGAACACAGAAGTAATTGCCTAGAAAAACAAACTGGAATAAGTTCGAGGCAGGAACTTAATCTTAGCCTTGCCATCCTCTGGGAATAGGGTTACCCCACCTGTCCCACTTTTGTGAAAAAATGGCAAATGTCCTGAGATTTTAGGACAAAATTACTTTCTATATTTTTATGTAATAGTTGCATAAAACAGTTATTCTGTATCTGAAACACCTAAATATAAGAAACAGAATAAGGAACTAAAATGCTACAAGAATAAACTTTTATTCAGGCAAAACAATGAAGTTCTGCCCTTTGTACTGGCCGTGATGTTTGTAGCACAAATGTCCCACTTTGGGCATTTGGAAAGGTGGCAACCCTATCTGGGAAGGACACCCAGAACATAGAGCCATCAGCCAGTTTGTAAACCAGCTCAAAACAAGAGCAATACAGAAAGCTACTGGAAACCAGAGCAATACAGAAAGCTACTGGATACTCTAAACACCAGTTAGCCAGTTAGTGTAATTTCTGCTGAACAAACTCAGCAGGCAAAGACCCTAGAAAAAATCTCCATGACTGCCAACTACCAAAATTTTACAAAATCATAAGCACTAAGTACACAACTACAGAAGTCAGATTGTTTAGAGGTACATGCTGGGAGAAGACAACTTAATTTGGAAGTGGGTAAACATTATGCAGCAGGCCTCACTAAGATACTGTGCAAGTGTTAAGGAGAGAACTTCTTAGACTCCACCCCACTGCCTAAAAGTAAGACACCAGGAACTTACCAAAGACAAAGTTGTCTGGCCTAAAGATCTGACCAAAAGGCCCAGATCTAACAGAGTCCATTGTACCAGGTTCCAGATCCACCAAAATAGCACGAGGAACATATTTGCCACCTGCAAAAATAAGTCAACATGTTAAGTTGTATTAAATTCCTATTTTCAGATATACAATGAATGCTGTACACTGACCACTTTTGTAGATCTACACTGCCACAAATTGCATTAGCTTGGCTTGTGGCTGTAAAAAGTAGGCCAAATTAAAATCCAAAAGCTGTTGAAACTTAGCAAAATGAGCAGTGGCTCAATGATTTAGCCAAGAGGTATACTTACCAGCATACCAACCATTTGACACTTTACCCCCCCCCCCAAAAAGAGCGCTTGGCAAAGTGACAGCAAGAAAATGCAGCACAAAGCCCAAGTCTAGGGTGTACACGGCTCTGTTCTTTAGGTAGCAGCCCTAAATCATTTTTAAGTATAAAGTAGTGGGCCATATCTTGCATGCCACACCAAAACTGTGTGGCATCAATACTAGCATCCAAGTGCCAATAGTTAAAACTTCAAATTGGTACACCCTACCACATTGCTTGGGTTTAAAATAACTCACCTGTAGCTTCATTATAGTAAACACTTATTCTGTCAAGCTGCAAGTCACTGTCACCGTGGTAGGTTCCTGTAGGATCAATGCCGTGCTCATCACTGATTACTTCCCAGAACTGTAATAAAAAAAAAAAAAAAAAAAAAAAAAAAAAACACTTAGCATTTTATGAGCACCATTCCTAGTCCTAGAGGAAATGTTGCAGCAAGGTCCTAGTACCTGCCAGCAATGCGTCATGGATTTAAACTGAAACAGCATGGCAGTGCACTCACTGCCAAGTCACCAAAGCAAATTTTAACTCTTTCAGGAGAAGTGCACTTGCAATCTCCCCACTTTTCAGTGAAAACAGCATCCCAAACATCCAAATAAAGACCGTTAATCTACACCACTAAGGGTTTAAACCATTTACTTTGTGCGTACACTACAGTAATAACTGTTAGTATCCAACAGAAGGTTAAATGTCCCATTGCCTTACTACTTTAAACTAGTTTAAACAAAAACTAAACAGCCACTTAAAAGCAAACAAGTTTTCCCTTACAAATGGTTGCACTTAGATGGCAAGATGAATTAACTTTGGGTATCTAGCAAGTCAATAAACGATACAGCCTCTACTTAAGGTTTGATCATAGCCTCAAGACTAGCCCCAGACACTACCTTTAACCTACTATAGTTTGTTACATTGGAAAAAAAACAGCTTTGTTTTAGTAGCTTAATTGCATTTGTTTACCAGGAAAGTCTACTGGGCCAGTGAGCCAATATTCAGTGGGGGCCTAGGGAGAAGCTCCCAAGACGTACATACAAAAGTTACAATGAAAAATGTACAGAGTAGTAAAATTTGCAGCTAGTTACAATAGTCAATGATACAACAGAGAAAATTTCAGTTGTGTAGGTGGAGCTCAGCGTACCTTTAAATACAGTTTGACTAATTTACATGCACTGCAAAGAAGAATGAGTACAAGCAGTTAGTGGTACAGTTAAGAGTCAAAGTAGTTGTGAATGATTATTCCATCGACACATACAAGTGAGGAGAAAAGGCAGTGTAGGTGTAATTTGAGTTTGGGACTCAGGCTTTGGGAGGTTGACAGATGGAGCATGAGCAGTGGCCATAAGATGGAGACTTCAAAGAGAAAGGAATGGATTAATATAAGCTGCCATTTTACATTACATGCAACCACCCCAACTGTAGTCCTGTATCCAAATGAGGTTCAGGAAGAGGAAGGTAATGCAAGTTACAGCTTATAACCACAAAACAACCTTTAAAAAAGCATCTAGAGATTTTTACTCCATATGCCCAACCACTCCCTTCATGTTGGATTTTAGTAATTACCAAAAATCCAGTTTGCAATGCTATATGGTTAATGCACTGCAACAAGTGCCTAATCTTTGGCAAGAGATGCTATTCTTTGCATTTATCACTATAACTTACGAGGTTTTTTTAGTGTTTTGTCAAAATATAAAACGTTTGTCAGGATGCCATCTCCCATACATTACAACACATGAACTGGCAGCGCTTCAGAGGTTTAATTAGTAACTTCACAAGCCTGTGTAACAATTCTTTGCCCATACCCTTCAGAATGTCTGCCCATACCCTACTTGCCATACTAAATCATAGGAAAAACCACGATATTTAAGTTTATTAACCCACCTGATGTGAATAGCAAGCCACACCCAAACCCTACTGACAGCAATGTCAGTACATCGCCCACCTTTTGACTGAAAGCTGCCAAGTCATTTTCCCTAGGCAGGAATAGGAACACAAGTTTAAGTTTGAATTTACTTAATACATTAAAGTTCATTGGCAGAAATGCCCAAAGGTAATACACAATCACCAGAGTACCATTAAGACTTAAGAAAAACCTCACGACTACAGATGTGAAATCAATTCATTACTTCATATTGTACCCGCGGTGGTGGTGCTGTGTAGCATTGTTGCCACACAGTAAGACACTGTCTGGATAGATTCTCAGCTAGAGCATCTTCTGCGTGGAGACGTGTGAATGGGTGTACCTTCATTGAAGGTCGTGCGTCAGGGCTGGTAACCAACTACCAATCATTAGTGGACTGGACTTCTGCTGTGGCGACCCCCAACTGGGAAAAGCCAAAAGACACAAACGAACTTAGTTTACCAAAGTTAATGCAGTCCACAAAAGTTGAGACATTCGAGTGCAGAAGTTAGGTCAGTATCCAACATTCCAGAATATTAATTCTATTGTTCAAGAGGAAAAGAATTCTGAACACAAGGAGTGCAGAAGCTACAGGCATTATAATTCAGTTTATCAGCACTGTTATTGGAGAATGTAAAAATTTGACATTGAGTACAGAATTTGTAGACAGTACGAGTGCAGGAGGAGGTGATTTAAAAGCAGTAATTTGCTATGACTGACAGAATGCACACTGTATATGATAGTGTGGTTCCAGTATGGTCTTAGTTGTGGGATGCTCTGGACAAGCAAAATTTTTAGTGGTTATGTACTTGTTTTTGAGACTCTTTTTGCTTCTGAGATATTAGTGATACAAGTGTTGGAATGTCATGTTAAGCCGTTCTTGTATGGGATTACCTTGTTAGTTCAATCTCTGAAGAAAAAAAAATTGTGCCAATTAGATGAGACCAATTATCTTTGTCTCCAACAATAGCACTGGTAAACTGAATTACGTCTTCAGCTTCTGCACTCTGTCCACAATGTCAAATTTTACTTTCTCCAACAGTGCAGATAAACTGAATTATGCCTGTAGCTTCTGCACTCGCGTTCAGAATTCCCTAAAAAATTAATATTCTGGAATGCTGGATATTGACCCGACTTTCTGCACTCCTTTGAGTGTCAAACTTGTGGATTGCATTAAATAACTTTGGTAAATAAAGTAATTTGATTTCACATCTCCAGTAGTGTGGAAATTGTACTCTGGTGATTGTGTAGTTTAGTCATTTCTGTCTGCCGATGAACTTAAAAGTATTCAGTAAATGCAAACTTGTGTTACTCCTATTCCTGCCTAGGGAAAGTGACTTGGCAGCTTTCAATCAAAAGATGGGTGGTGTACAATCAAGAGATGGGCGGTGTACTGACATGTGGGGTTTGGGTGTGGCTTGCTACTGTGCATCAGGTGGGTTAATTTCAACATCGTAGTTTTTCCTACAATTGTCTAGTATGGCAAGTGGGTTCTATGCAGACATTCTGAAGGGTATGGGCAAAGAATTGTTACACAAGCTTGTGAATTTACCAATTACTAAACCTCTGAAGTGCTACCAGCTTGTGCTAAACGTTACACATTTCTAAGTCCATTTCATACTGCTGTACGAAATTGTAATGCTAAACATGGCAGATTATAGACCTGTGCCCAACTCAGCTTGTGAACACAATTACACCAAGAGATACAAGTTTACATTGGGTATATTGACTGAATCTTACAAGAATAGTCTCATCTGGCTGAAGTTATCGCTTGGTGATCTCAAAAGATAACTACATCTGCACAAAACTCCGCTAGCATATGCAGCTCAATAGTTTTGGGGTTTACGCCCAACTTCTAGTCACTGAAACAACCTGCATTCACCCCACTTTGTAAACATGGCCTTTTCCCCCTATTAACTTCCTCCTTACAAGAGCAAGATGGTTGCTGAACTAGTCCAGATAGTTACTTCACCAAATTGGTCCTAAACATCTTGCACTGTGTGGCATGACTGAAGACCTTAGCAAACAGCTGGCAAGCCAGTCACAACCAAGATATTTGTCTGAGGCAGGTCAGCTCAGACACAGGTTGCAGAGGGGGTGAGGAACAGGTACAGACAAGATAGGTCAGGAGGGTTGGGCTGTTCTGCTTTACCAGCCTTTCAGTTCTCCAAGATCAGTCTCTACCTGGACAGATTTTCCCATCCTCATAAATGCAGGGGGATAGTTGCCAGTTTAGGGTCAGCTGTAAGGGAGTTAATAAACCTGGTGACCTGGAATCCCCCCCAACTGTTTTTTGCACCCTCTCCTCCAGTCATGCAAGCATAAGGCAGGAAGGGTAAAGGAAGCCAAAGTAATCTCAGAACTCTAGCTAGACCGTCCACAGGCCAGACAGCCCAGAGGGATTGTTGTCAGGGACTTCAGTCTGGCAATGGGCCCCTGGCAGATTTAAGACTGCCCAGGGGAATTGTGAAAAAGAGTTATGATGAATCAGAAGGGCCAGATATTGATAGTTCTATCGCCCTGTAGGTTTAGGACGATTCTAGACGTTCCTGCCTTGCTCACATCTCAAAATAATTCTATTACAAGAGGTCATTAGCAGTAATTGGCAACAAACATGACCAACCATTTAATCCACCTGTGCTGTACACGAGTTATCCTGTGTTGCATCAATTGCCAAGGTAAGGTATTTGACAAAGTAGGATTAGGTGGTTTCCTATTTTAGTAAAGGCAGGTAGAGCTGTACCAATCTCAGACAAATGTCTTGCTCTAACTATTGCGAGTGTATACGTGTAATAGGACGTACTGACCCAATTCTCAAATCATTCGCCCTGCTCAAAATCACGGGAGCCTGCTTAATAGCAAATGCAAGACTGCACACAGCAGTTCTGCCCAATCTTTGGCAGCAAGATGTTTTCGGGCGCATGACGTTGGGGTATTTAGGATCAGAAAAAGAAACTTCGCAGTGTCGAGAGCTTGAGGTTCGCATCTTAAAAAAATCGAACTGTAAAATACGTGCTACAAAACAGAAAATAGTAGAAAGCTAATGGAAGAGAGAATATACTTTGTTTTGAAACAAGCGATCCTACTTAAAAAGGAGGCACAGAATGGTCCACGCTATGCTTTATATAGTATAAGACAGATAAACATGACACTATGACAAAGGAGGGATATCAACCTCAGCAAAAAAGCCGAGAAACGGAGCAGCAATACGCTGCTGAAGGCCACACCCAGCACTACTAAAAGCTCACTTCCTCCAAGCTCCATTTCGAGACTGCTCGCCTACCATTTTGTATAACCATCGCTTACAAACTACGCCAACGCCTCCTCCTACATCGTGCAAACTATGAAATTACTCGCTTTCTTAAGACCACATTAAGTGTATAACAGGTTTAACTAATTAAACAAAGGGGAAAGAGCATTTAATGCGATAAGCACGGAAGCAAGCCAGAGCCGCGTGAGGGTGTGGAATTCCCCAATTCAAGATAGAAATGAAAATTAATTTCTATAAATCCTCTGAAGTTTGTGCATCAAGACATTCAAAGGCGTGCACCACTCCTTGCGACCCCCTCCCATCCCCCAACCATGCGGTACCCAACCTCAAGACAAAAGAATCCGCGCCGCTAGAGGGAGGAAGGTGTTGGCGCCAGATTTTTTTTAAGCCTTTCAAACAGCTTTCAATTTTTGTGCAGTTGAAACTGTAGTCACTCAGTTCTATAATCTAAAATAAAGACTTAAATCATGAAGCGATTAACAGGCAAATAACACTGAAATACATACCCAGCTACAGAGCTGGCAGAGGTTTCGAATCCTACAGTTTTACCACCTATAAAACTACTCAAGAAACCTAACGGAAACTCTCCAAAAAACTGCACCTAAAGCTGCTCATCTCACTCCTCCATCTGTGAGAAGTTTCAAGCCCCGCATTGCAGAGATTCTGCCATGTAGCAGTTTCCTGTCAAATCAGGAACACCCACCCCTTAAAAGAAAAAAAAAGGGCAACAAGGAATTTAGCTAACAAGGCTATAGAGCCAATAACAAAGTCAGTATTACAGCGGAATCGGTGACATTAAGTAACAAGTCCCTACCACCCAGCAACTATTCAAACATGTACTGTAGGCATTACAATGTTACACCATCCTCAACACGACGGGCGCGCAGAAAGGAACACAAGAAGGTTTAAAATTCTCAGTGCTAGAAGTGTTACCAACTGTACATGTTTCATTGCATGTATCTTTTTACATACCCCTCCCCCACAGCTACAAAAAAATAATGCGTGTCAGCGTTTACGTTTTAATTTTCAATTCAGTTTGTTGATATCCTTAAAAAGGACAAAGGCATACAAGTTTCATAAAATTAGACTTTAAACACTTTGAGCAAACGTTGAAACAAAGTTACAATACAATTTTCATTCAAAGACAGCCAATTTTATTTTCAATATGCAAGACACCTTTGATTACAGAGGAATGTACAAAATTAATTTCTCCCCAAAGCCAGCTCACCTTAGCTCCAATTTGGTTACCACATTGACCGGCCTGAATATGCACAATCTCCCTCATGATGACTGCTAAGCTGTCTAACACTTGAACAACTGATCTACACGCCCGCGCGGATGGTTCTGAGGTTGAACTGGTGAGCGCTTCAGCTACAACCAATATACTGCTGTAAAGCCCGCCTTCCGTCGTTTCCACTGGCTGCAACCAGTTATCAGAACAAAGCTTATATACGCTGGACAGTGGACAGCGCCCAGCACACGACGCTCATTGGTTGCATGGGCTGCAGAGGTGGAGACAGTTCCAGATATTTTACGCCTATTGGATCTACATCCTGCTGAATTTATTCGAATATGCTATAGGAACCGTACTTCATATTGCTGCAACATCTGGAGATGATGGGGGTTGTAGTTTTTTTTTTTTGATAAAATAAAATATTGATTATTACTCTCGGGTGTGGATGCGTATTATAGAAGGAAACACAGAATAGAAAATATGTGCAGAATTATTACCTTTGTTCTTAAGTGGACACGATATAATAATTAATGCTTAGCTTAGTAACATGTTGATGCACTAATTACTTTCTGTGGAGAAACGGCTGTCGTACTTCATCCCCAGTACTTTCCAAATACTTTGCTATAATGTAACTGTTTTTTAACACTCTCTAAATAAAATCTTAGGGTATTGCAGTGAAATGCTTCTTTGTTGAACGAGAAACGTAGTATGCAGCGTTAAAAGCAGGTGCTGTTGTAAAATTATTGGTGTCGCTTTATGACCATCAGGTCCAGAATCTAGAAAATGCATTTTATTGGCTGCATTGGGTTTGACTATTGTATTTTAACCGGTAAATTTGCAGAGGATAAAGTATATATAATCTTTCCCTTCCCAAATCCCGCTTTGTTCATGTTATCTGAATCTATTACTATGGATAATGTGCTCCCCACTCCTTATGTAACTTCGTTGCTTCTCTTTTTGCCTTAGTATTCCTTATTCAATACATAGCTGTATTGTTCGACTTGTACAATTTGTTTGAATCGCTGATTCGCTTGTATAATTGCTACTACGCTTTCCGTTATGTCTAGAAAGGGTCTTTTGTTCTAACCACCCTAACAAAGCAATTGAGGTATACCCATTAGACACCAGTGCCTCTTCAGGGGCAGACTGGGAACACTTCCTGGCTGAATGACTTGCTTTGAACAAGCAAATAGCAACTAAAGTTCCTTCTCCAGTTCAAAAGACTTGATTCTTTCGGTGTAGTTCTTTAAAATAAATACAGACACGGACAACAGTTAAGGTACATAATTAAAACAAAACACACAGTTACAAAACATGCAGAACTATAAATAACTTTTCTGGAAATGCAGCCTACAAACGTAGAGCTAATCATATTGCATTATCAAAATGTAGGCCTACAAGATGAAATACTGTGGGAAAGTTCATACATCTATCTAAATCACATCAAAAACAGTTAAGTGAGGTTTCTGCACTGCTCTAGAAATTGTATGTCATTAAAAAATCTGGTGTAGACTGCATTTTGGAATAACGGGCGGAGAATTACACCACATATCATTGGGGAGGAGGTCAGAGATTAAGAGACCACATCAGGTAGGCTCCTGAACCTCAACACTGCAGTAGTACAGTGGTTGTGTCTTCTCACTGACACAACCCATAACTCTGCCCTGCACTGCAGTATAAGGGAGTGGTCATGTTCTCCTTTAACTGCACAGTTTCACTGGATGCTTTTATTGCCAAAATGTGCCATGATTTTTGTACATCTCAACGCAAGCACGCTTATACAAATATTTGAAACGTTTGCTGTACTAGACTGGAATTTATAACCCAATCACATATGAAAAGCCGTATTTGTATACAGATATTTTATGGTGTAAGTATTCTGACATTCAAGAGAAAACTGTATGGATGCCAAAAGTGATAACCCAGCAGACCTTTGTTCTAGCCACCAACTCTTGACATGTTATCTAGCTGTGTTTTCTGAAGGATAATGATATACAAGCCTAAGCAATGAGGAGTCAAAATGCCGATTGTCAACAGGCTGTAACCACAGGGTTGATGGGCCAAGACGTAGAATGCGCATTGCAATCTGTTGTAACAAGATGGTCTGGAGACAGAATTACAGTATTTATTTCTTTAAATGGAAACACGATGACAGATCAGATGTACACTATGTTTACACATAGAAAGGATTACGTACTAAGTATTACAAAAGACTGAGTGCAATGGGGGACCTCAGCATAAACGTATTACTGTATACAGGATGAAAATTAAAATTTGAAACGAGATGTTAATCTGTTTTTAAACATGGCAGGTTAGGAAAAGCAACTCTAGTTGCTGTTCATTTTCATATCAGTGAGCTAAGGGGGTACTTGCAGGGATGCTCGGTCCTCATTTTCTAGGGTGTTTGTTTTCATACCCAAATGCATCTGAAGCAATCAAAATACTGATAATTATGACTAAAACATATGACCCACAGAGGTAAAAAGCTAACAACAGGAAAAGACCTCTTGGCATGTCCTGCATGCCCAGTTTGCTCATTTGTCAACAAACTACAGATGCACGTTTATTTTCCTCCTGTTAAGAAATAACTTTAGGATGTTTATATTATGTAAATATTTTGTATTCCTCCCTCAACTATGGCCAACTGTTTTCTTCTTCTGGTCACATTTTTTTTTTTCCACAGCACTTTTTTAGCACCTAGAGTTTGTATTATTTTTGCACAGTGACTAATCCTGTATCCTTTTCATAATATTTTATTTTTTTATTGCATGCAGTCTCTGACTTGATTTTCAATACCAGTATTAACCGTTTCAGTGACACAGTCAGTAATCATACTCTTCAGTTTTCTCAAAACTTTATACCGATTTTCTTGAAAAAAGTGACTTTGTAACAAAAGATGGTGAATTATAATCATCAGATACTGGAAATCATTACAGCTATGGACAACTTTAACATTAGAAATTTTTACTAATTCATATCCATTTATTCTGTCAATATTACCTACAGTTATTTCTATGTAATTTGCTATTTCCCTTTTCTAGGATCAATAGATGCAAAATAACATTTAGGAGGAGGACTGAAATTTAAGAGAAGGCATGACTTGATCAATTTATGTAATGGTGGACCAAATATGAGTTATAATGAAAGATACATATAATTTATAATGTATGTAAATGGAAAAAAAATATTTATTTTTCTTTCTATTAATGCATGTGTGTTTATGTTTTAAGTGTTAATTTAATAGTGTTAAAAAGGTGTCCGTGATTCTGGACATAAGAAAGAGCTTTTACATACAGCTCAGTCAAAGCATTAATTACTTCAAAGACAGGCAGTTAAAAATAGATCTAGTGGGCTAGCTACCATGGCTACTAAAAGAGAACATATTTAGTATACAATGTTCTAATCCAAAGTGTCCGTGTTTTCTCTCTACTGTGTAACTGGTAAATGTGTACTGTTAATGATCCTTTTAATTTTTCAGATCTTTACTAAATAGTTCTGATAGTTCAACCACCTTTTCTGTAAAACAGAATTCATACGTCTGTCACCCCAGCACATATGCTGAATGGTCTCATTATGTAGGAAAGAAATTTCAGACATGCCTTTTCATTTGCAGTTTGACCACTAAGAAGTCTATCTTTGACTACCCATTTCTTTGCTGTTCCCTATATTTATATCCTAAAAAGGGGAACAAAATATTTGTTCAGAATGACATTTTTTTCTTGATCCCCCTTTCTATGTGATGCAGTGAGCTCAGAGGTCATTATATTAATTAAGAAGGTGGGAGTCTTTAAACTTTTATTTTTCTTTTCACTTGGGTAGAACACGATATCCTTACATTTATAACTGTGGTGTAAAGCCCAGTAGCAGTACATGCTAAATGTGATTGAGGCTTTTGTGACAGTTGCTACGTGAGAAAATGTATTATTTTTCAGCAAGATCATTGCAGGGGAAATCATCCTTTCTCCATGGGACAGTAACCTCAGAGTTAATTATACTAAGAAAATAGATATACAGCAAAGCCCCTTGATGGGATTGTGTTTACTTGGGGCCTTTGCCCTCCATTTGAGCACTGCATTGATGTTTTGCCTCAAACTTTACCATAAATGCAGGTGCAATTTTAAATCCTACCATTCTTTGAGCATGGCATGGTGCCTCCTCAAGTAAATATTCTTCATCATTTGGTCTGCTATTCCTTTCTTCCTTAGTGTTTTTCTTTCTACAATTCCCTCCCAAGAAAAAGGTGTGGCTTCTCATTTTCATTAATGTGATTGTACTGCTGTTTCCCCCCATAATTTCTGTTTTATTTTCTGAGCATTTTCTTAAGATTCCCCCCCCCCCATATGTTTTGGTCATATTAAATGAATGCATTTAAATAATAAACTTTTTACTACTAATATGGGGCCCAAGGGCTGGCTACTGATGGTATCATATGAGGGGCACCCTTACCTTAGTATTCAAAAGGTACCACAAAGTTAGTGTTAATCATCTTACTGAGGCTGTTTATGAGAAATATGTATGTGGGTATAAGGTATCAGATGGTATTCCTGGATAAAATAAAACTTTATGCATCCATGACAAATACCTCTGTTATTCTACAGATTATGGGCTATAGTGGCTATTATGACTGCAAAAACTTAAAGATCAAGTGCAAACATTTTTTTACCATTTCTCTTTGTTATAATTATGCCATCAACTTTAAAATGGGCTTTCTTATTCTAAAAAAGTGTACTTTTTACTTTAATTAATACATATAGACCCACTGAAGTAAGTTTAACAAACTGGTGTTTATGTCTACTGTGTACTGAATAACTGTTGAATTACTCCTGATTACATGTCATCCAGCCACACCTTCTGAAGATTCATTAGAGGGGTGAAAGATTTTGTAACGGATAGGCATGTTTTCTGTAGTCTGCAGCAGACTTTATTACAAAGTAACCAGAATGCAAGATATTCAGTTACTCAAGTCAAACAATAAATCAAACATAGACCACTATATTCAAGTGGAGGGTAACAAAAGTAAGATAGAACAGGATAACATTTTTTAGTAAGGCAAGCAGTGTAATAAAACAAATGTAAAACTAAAACCATTACATGACATGTATAATACACATATAACACCGATAAATACAATATCTTGTAGCATTTAAACATGTTGACATGTTATAAGTGCAAGACATTATTACTCACTAATAAAGCAAATGTCTGAGTGGAAAAATCCAAACAGTGGATATAAGGAGGAAGAGAGGGGAGAGTGAGGAAAAAGTATTTGTTACAGATAAGTTGGGTAGATATAGGCGGCAGGAGAAACAATGAGTGAAAGCAAGATTAAGAGTAAATGAATAGGAGAGCTAGGATGTATATAGCTATTAGAGGAAAGCAGCAAGTGCAAGCCAGAAGTCAGAGAAGAAACTCACATAGTAGCTTTAGTGATAATGCTGTGAATCTAGGTGGACTAACTCTCTTTAGAGCTGATAGATGTAAAGCACAGAGTGGTAAAGCTATAAAGGTGGTGGGTGTATGCATCTATGTTAATAACAGACGGTGCAAAGACTGTAAGCTGATTCAGTCATACTGCTCCAAAGATGTGGAAATACTGACACTAAAATGCAGACCTTTCTATGTACCAAGGGAAATCAGTGGGATATATGTCACAGCAGTGCACATCCCACAAAGTGCTAATACCACTGAAGCTCAAAATAAACTCCATAATATTATCTGTGAGCTACAAAGCAGAAATGCAGAATTTACACACGTGATAGCGGGTGATTTCAACAGAGCTCAGCTACCCCGTTTTTATCAGTATGTGGATTTCCACACCAGAGGGGAGAATACCTTAGACAAAGCTTACTGTAATATTAAAGGAGCCTTTAAAGCTTTGATGCACCCCAGCATAGGCAGCTCTGATCACACTGCTATCCTGCTTCTGCCTACCTATAAGACAGCTTTGATCAGAGAAAAAAACGACAACTAAACAGATCAGAGTCTGGCAGGAGGGTTCCATGGATTGCTTTCAGGGCTGTTTCAATGCCACCTGCAAGGAGGTCTTCAAAGAAGTGGCTATGTACAACCTCCTGTTAAACATAAACATCTATACTGAATCAGTTCTTGTCTACATAAATAAATGCATGGAGGATGTAACTACCATGAAAGCCATCATTGTGAGTTAAATCAGAAGAATTGGCTCACCAGGATATATACAGAATTGCTCAAGAAGGACAGATGGGGATGCAGGGATAACCCAGAAGGCCATGATGTGTCAGCTGGGGAATGGACAGTAATTATTATTATTATAACCTCTTTCATCCTGGAGTTGGGCCACAAAACCATTATAGTTAGTTTTTGGACAAAAAGCTAGAATTACTATGTGGGATTTCTCAAATAGTAATAATGATAAAATTAACAGCATATTAGATAATCATAACTTAGATTTTTAATTTAGCTTGGATATAGAATACATATAAGGTAGCTGATTAATCTGAATAATGAATGAATGCACAGTCAGTTCCAGTAACACACAAATGAACTGTGAAATTCAAAAAGAAAGCTTTCTGATGGAGCTGTAAAATTACCAGGAAGCCACTACACAGGTTTAATAAAACAAGATTAAACAAAAAACTAAATAGCTCTACATAGAATCATTTTTTTTTTTCAAAAAATAACAGTCAGTACAGTCAAGGAGAAGAATACAAGGGATTGTAACTACACTGTTATGTGGTTGAAAAATGGATGTCAAGAAATTTAACTTTGAGGCCAATGCTTAATAGTTTAATTTCTTGGCATACATTTTGAAAACATTCAAGAACTGGATATGATCGATGACCTTCAAGAAATGTTTTGTACTGCATTCAAGCATTAGTTACCCCTTTGTAATACTACCTCTTAAAAATGTATGGTGGCATAAGGTATGTTAGTTTCTGCTGATTTTGCAGTGTGAAGTTCATATGTAAGACTCTGGCTATAAAAAGGTTATTTATTTTTCCTTGTTTTGAAGCACAGTCAGGGTGCTCAGTATATTACAAGGTATTTTATTTAACAACATGAGAAAATGTATTTATTTATGTAACCTCTACTAACCACGTAGGAGGAGGAACACTTCCAATGACCATTTCCAGCCACAACTGGAGTCAGATGACAAAGACAGTATGTCAGTAAGTGAAAATATTTGTCATTAGACATTTTAGTTGACAGTTCTAGGAATTCATATCCCATACAGCTGAATATGTATAAAACACTAATGAAAATAACTTTTGTTAAACATTCTCTGCCATATTAAGTACGTAGATATTGTTGATCATTAGCAATGAGTAAAATCTCAAGTTAAAATGAAAGGCAAAATCAATCACTGCAGCAGACAAGACAATAGGGAGAGTTTCTTGCCCTAAAGATAAGTCCAGTGTACTCTCTGAAATATTTAACAACAATTTTAAAATAGCTAGAGGTGAGAGAAACAACACAGCTAGAATGTGGTTATAATATACCACTTGTCATAGTCAATGTTGTACAAACAGCCTTGACTAAACTCAATATTTTTAGTTCTTTGACAGCCAGCCTAAACAAAATGAAAAATAACATTGTCAGGCCTCTTGCAACACCTTTTAGTCCCACTAAGTCGATGGCCTCTTTTCAGGGGGAGACCCGAGGTGACATTCTTACTGACTAGGCAGAATTTGGCCAGAGCATTGGAGAACTTTTCCCTCTCATTATGACGTGTAGAGGACACTTGTGCATCATAACGGCAAGCAATCTGGATTGTGAGGGTAATGGGGAATTGGAAGTGTAGTTGCCTGACAGAAATAGTGGTTACTGCTTTACAGAATGGTGGTTTGATTTGGATATACATAGAGCAGATGAGGAGCACAGTGAAAACTTGTGGTCAGAGACTTAATAAAAGCCTCATGTGTAATGCAGAAGCTGTCTGAAAAGTGATTCAGTGACTCATCTACTACAAACAGAAGGTGAAGGTTTACTGAGGCGTGGCAAATTAGCTGCTCCTGCTGCACCTGGAACTGAAAAAAAAAATGGGAGTACAGAGTTTGCTCTGTCTGGGGAAATGTAAACTTGTCCTTTTGCTGATATAATATGCAGTCAGTGTATCAGGGATTTTGGTCAAGGTCAGGTTTCTGTTTTGGAATGCTAATTGTTGCATTTTAGCTTTACAGGAGTGGGGGCCCCATGGGCAGATATCAAATTATGGTACTTGTCTATTCATCTATCTATTTATTTTTGTTTACCACTATAGTGAACTGATTTAGCCTAGGTGAAATATAAAACATTTCACAAACAAAAATACAGAAATGTTTTCACAAACAAAAATACAGAAATGTAAGCAGTGACAGAATAGTTCAATCAGGTTACACTGAAAAAGTGTGTGTGTGTGTGGGGGGTATTCTAGTGAACAAACAAGAGTGTAATGTATACGTACATACATTTCTAAAGTGGGTTAACCATCAGTAAATCTAAAAGAGGAGAAGACTTGGAAAAGTGATAGGGATGGTGTGTTAGGTGACAAGTCCCGCGCTGAAGCAGAATGAGGCCTGAATGAAGAAGAGCTTTTTGAGTTGCATTCTGCTTTTTGATTAAGTGCTGATTTTCTTTAGGGAGATGATGGGGAGAGCTTATCAGAGTAGGTGCCTGAGAAAAGAATGCATGTGCAGTACTGTGGATTTTGGTTCTAGGGGTAATGAGAGCTGGTATGGCTTATGAGTAGTGTCTCAGGTTGTATGAGGAGTTTTTTCATGAAGTTTAGCTAGCTGCAAGGGGAGTAAATATCTGGAGGTGGAGTAGTTTGTAGAGTTGGGATCCTAACAGTAAGTAAGATCTTTGCTTTATGGTTAAATATTTGTTTTTTCTATGGTGATACAGTGATTCTCACAGAGAGATAGGGTTACCACCTTTTCCTCTTTGGACAGCTGTGTCCTGCTGAAAAAACGAAAAAATGGCAATTGTCCTGAGATTTTAGGACAAAAGCTATTTCCTAAGTTTTCTTTAATGGTTGCATAATTCAGTTACTTTGTATTTGAAACACTTAAATGCTATAAGAAATAGTGTAAGCAACTTGAATACTAAATGAATAAGCTTTTATTTTGGCAAAGTGAAGTTCTGTCCTTTGCATTGGCTATGGTATGTTTTATACTGCAAAATTTAACATTTCTACAAAAATGACCCACTTTGGGCATTTGGAAAGGTGGCAACCCTACAGAGATATAAGTTCTAATAAACTGGCAGATGCTGTTGGAGACTATCTGGAGCGTGGTATGTTTTTCTTGGAAGCATAAGCAAAAATGGGAAGTCCATATTCAAGTTGATATGGGGAGAACTCCTTTGCTGATTGTTACTGTGTCTAGTTAGGATGGAAAAGGGGAGATGTTTTTTTTTTTTGGCCCAGAACAGGAAGGAATGTATTTTTGTTCTAACGCTGGGCCAGATTCCAAAAGAGTTACTCTGTGCAGGTGACTTACTTTGCTTTAAGCCTATCTACAAATAAGCTTACACCATGGACCAAATTCAAAAAGGCCTGTTGTCAGTGTAAGCAATCACTTAAACTGAGAGTAGGTATTTTGGAATTGGGCCCTCTGCCTATATAGAAATCAAAGTTTGGCAACCGATCAAGCCATAATCCTAGGTATTTGAAGGTGGAAGCTGTTTCTATGGTATGGTTGTACAAGTCAAAGAGTAAGGTACTTGGTGAATTCTCTATGGAATTCTGAAAGGTATAGTTTTACTCTTGCAGAGGCTATTTCATCTTTAGGTGTTACAATATCACTCACGAGAACACTAATTTTTCCAGAGAAAACATTTATGATATTAGTTATATTAGTTTTCAGATTGAAGACAAGTTACAGCATAACTTACATGCGTTTTAGAGTAAAGTTATGTTGATGCCATAGTCATCTTCCCAAGTATGATTTACATTTACATAAATATAGGAAAGTGCAGATTTAGAGAGTAGAGTTCTTATCTGATGAAGAAATAAGGCCAGAGCATTGCAAACACTGTACTTAAATGAATATGAAAAAATTTGTTTGGCTGTATGCTTTGCATTTACATCTTTGTTACAATAGTGGATATATTTAAAATGGAAGCTAATTATGGAACATAGATGGTGCCTCTTCCAAGACAGAAATATGGATCTAACTAGTTATGATGTTTTACTAAAACACTGTGAGGAAGTGGTATTTAACAACATAGATAGTAATAAGAAGAGACTGGGTCTTTTAATGAAAGGAGAACGCATTTTGGTTACATAATAGGAAATATAAAAGAAAAGGGTTGGAGAAGATATACTACCTGTATCTCTGGATACTAACAGCAGATTTTTTGGATGAAACATATTTGTGATAACAGTGGTAAAAGGTTTCTAGGAACTACTGAAATATTACACATGGTACATGGTTAAACAATGGTTTACAAAGAAGATCCAGAAATCTTCTATGGCACATTTTTTACCTAGTACGAGGGCCATTCTGGAAGTGCAGCTCCCTTAGATATATACAGTTAGAACGATGGCAGATGCATATACAGATTGCAATACATGATTGTTTTTTCAAGGAGTTGACATACATTTCAGTATCTATTACTGCATATATATATTTTTTTATTTATAGTTTAAGGAAAAGTTCATTGGGCCAGAATGAGCACTTTTTCAATGGAGGCCCGGGTAGAAAAGCTCCATGTACATACATACAGAAACAATACAAATAACAATCACATCAAAATGAATATAGGGTAATACAGAAATAAAAGTCAGCAGAAGTTATTGGAAACACATAAAAAAATAAAAACACTATATAGTATGCTAAAGTTATAGGTTTATGGTGCATTAGTATTTCTGGGGGTTAGATAACCTGTAATATTTAAAGTGGAAAAAAAAAAAAAGAGGGAGAGTAGGAAGTTATAGGAGTCAGGAGAAGGAGAAAGAATAGGATGTCTGAGTGGAAGGTAAAGTTTTTGAGAAGGTATACTTGACAGCATATGTCTCTTTTGGTCTTAATTTAGAAAGGGGGTGACAGACACAAGTTTGAAAATTGGAGGCTCATATCTCCCAAATTAGAATCCATTAGCAGAGTAGGGATTTTATGGGCAGTCAAAAGATTATATGAGGTGTTACCAGAAGGATAATGAAACAAGATTGTTTTGAAGATTAGATATTTCTAAAGCATTTGATTCTGTAGGGTGGGAGAATCCACCTCCATCATGAGGCCTGTTACTAGTGGAGCCCCACAGACTCAGTACTGGGATCTCTCCTGTTTGAGATATGCTTCTCTGAAGTCAAGGCATATGGAGAGGGCCTTTGACTGACCAAATCTGCTGACTGCAAGTTGGGTGCAATTGTTGAATCCCCCAGAGATGTAGATATCCTCCATGAGGGTCTGACATGGACAGGTAACTGGTGCCAGAACCATGGCCTAAAACTCAATGTAAAAATATAATTATACCCTTTTAAATAAATATAATTATAAATGCATAATTATACCCTTTGGGAAGATGACCACTCCTGAAAATTACAACACTGATAACACTCCCCTAAGAGTGGACCCAGTGGTAAGGGACTTGAGAGCTCTGGTTGATAGTAACCTGAACTTTGATAATCATATGTCCACCATAGTGAGAAAATCCTTCTACACGGTGCAAAGTAAAGTTGTGTAAAATCTTATAGCAGTAGATGCCCTTTTCTTCACTGTTGCAGTATACTTTACTAAAGGGATCCCTGCCAAGGGTAGCTCACTGTCTGGCCAGTATACCAAAGCCTTAGATTTTCAAGGATGTTGTACTTCACATGTACGCTCCCTGCTCATGGCGTATGGCATAAAGGGAACGTACATACCTCAGAACTGAATAGCCCCAGGAGGGATACATCCATCCAGTAGGAAAAATGAAGGGGAAGTAGAGAAAAGGGAGGGGAAGCAAATACTGCAACTGTGAAGAGTAGGTCATCTACTGGTATGGTAAGATTTTATAAACTGTATTATATCCTTCCATATCACTGTTGCAGTATGTGACACCTGTGCCCTGGCCCAGCAATCAAGGAGCCTCAATCCTCACCACTAACACCAGTAAGGGGCATCTCATATAGGAGGAAAGGATAACAAATACACACAGTAAAGTGCAATTTCCCTTAAGAGCACACAGTCCGGGGCTGGTCGCTCCCTCGCTCTCCAGGTCCCCAATAAGACTCCCCATTGTCACAGCTATAGGGTCCAGATCTCAGCCTAGTGGGCAAGCTAAAACCTCCAGCACCATCTCTGTCCAACCAGTGCTTCATGTCCCTGCCCAAGTAGCTGACAGACACACTTTGAGAAGAGTTTATATAACCACACCGACACTCCTGGGGAAGGCTGGCACAGGTTCTCCAGCTGTGCCCCCTTTTCCCAGACTACAAGGTAGTACTAGCTGCCACCACCCACTAATATTTATCAGCTACTCAAAGGCCCTTAAAGGGTGTCCAATTATTACTGTGCAATATTATTATCCAATTGGTAGTATAGCCCAGGGCTAAAGCTATTAGAGTGGATTTGTACAATTTTACCAATGGCATGCAAGTACTCTAAACAGCTTAAATTATCTCTACAAAAACAGCCACAGTTAACAGTTTTTAAAAATATTTAATAAATAGTCAAAACACAAGACAATACTTTTTACTACACAGTGCTAAGTCAAGAGTTCAGAGATCACAGAGAAATACTTAAAATAATTCAGTAGTACAGTTCTGAAATCACAGAAAAACAGTCTAATCTTTCTAGTTTCTAGCTATTTCTAAGAGAAAACACACGTCTAAGATAAACTTACATATAGAGCAAGACAGTGCTGGTGAGTTGGATGGTCAAGACAAAAATGCTTAATGCTCTCTGATTCTGTTTTCAAAATCACATTCTTGGTTCACATTACATCACTCTTCACACTTCCCTGGGTTCCCAGGCTAACAGAAACTACATTTACATTCTTCACCTCTGGTCAGAAACCAGAGCAATAAAGGACATTTATGCATTTAAATTCTGGCCATTAACTCTGGCCTGAAACAATAGCAAGAACTCCTTCATCTAGACCCACCAGAGCCATGTTTACATCAAAGGGTCACAACATGCTTTACTTGGTCAGCAGAGTGCACCATTACACTTTTTGCAGTTCCACATATAACAATATATTTTTTTCCATTTAAGACAACAAGCCTGTGGCTTACATTAATATTTACAAATGACAGAATTATCTCCAGAATTCCTTCTGGCTTGGCTGGCAGCCTTCATCTAGCTTCACCCAATCTTCACACAGTAATCTTCAATAAAGGGAGAGCACAAAATCTCAAGAGGAAACCTAGGAGGTTGAAGGCCCAGAAGAGGCCTCAAGAAAACCATACAGGATAGGGCAGGCAAATCCATCTGTTGCCCTGGAAACCACATCTAATTTGTAATGCTTAGTAAGGGTATGTGCAGAAGCCTCCAGAATGGAATTGGTATCCAGGCCTTTGAAAAAAGCACCAGAGGAAGCCACAGCCCTGGTAGAGTGAGCCTTAATAGAAGTAGAAGGGCTTCTACCATGAAAGGAGTAACAAAACAAAATGGCCTTAGAGTCATGAAGAAATGGTTTGCTTGGAAACAGACAAACCAAGAGATCTGGGATAAAAAGAAACAAAAAGTTGCTAAGACTTGTAATTGGCCTTAGTATTACACCAAAATAATACCCGAGCTATCTATGTAAATCCAAAGTGTGAAGAACATTCTCACTAGCAGACTGTGAAGAGGGGAAACAAGTGGGCAAACAGACAGATTAAGAGACAATTCATTAACTACCTTTGGCATAAAAGAAGGATTAGTATGAACAGACACCCTATCCCTAAGAAAAAAACCAAAAGGAGGATCAGCCATAAAGGCCTGAAGCTCAGACATTCTCTTAGCTGAAGTAAGGGCTAAAAGAACAGTCTTCCATGTATGATGCTGCAAGGAAGCTGAAGCTGCAGGCTCAAAAGAAGCTTGAGTCAATTTTTCAAGAACAAAATCAATGTACCAGGAAGGAGGAATAGGTTTCCTGGGAGGTCTAATATGAAGGACGCCTTTAATGAATTGTTTGACCTCAAACCGAGAGGCCAAAGATGGAGTGAAAAGTAGGCAAACAGAAATAGCTGATAGGCAAGCTTTAACTGTGAATAAATCAACCCACCATGGGGCAGTTCACACAAATAAGATAACCAGAGTTCTCTACAGAATGTGGATCCTGATTTGAAGCAAGGCATCAGAAAGAAAATCTCTTCCATTTGGATATGCAGGATTCCTTGGTAGTGGGCTTCCTGGCCTCCTGCAGAACCCAAAGCATGTCCTCAGAAAAATGGTGCCTAAAAGGGATAAAAAACCTTGCCATGTCCTCAGAAAAAAAAGGTGCCTAAAAGAGATTAAAAACCCTATCACCCATAGTATCAGTTGAAGAGTTGGACAAGTGAGGATGGATAAAAGACCCTCTGTCTTGTGTAAGTAGGTCCACCTTGTGAGGTAACTTGTGGTGATAGCCCTTGGATAAGGTGCAGAAGAAGAGGGATCTAATGCTGTCTAGGCCAAAAGCAAGTTACCAAAAAGATTCCCTCGCAATCTGACAAATTTCGAGCACTTTTGCAAGGAAAAGTGAGCAAATATTGCTAAGTCAAGATGTGCCATGCCGATAGACTTCTACCCAAGAAGACTGAATGCTGTAATTAAATCAAAAGGTGCTTTAACAAAGTATTAGTTTAAGGGTGTGCACACTTATGCAACCAACTTATTATACATTTTTTTATATTTTTCCCCTAACAGATTTATTTTTCAATTGAATTGTAGAGGTTATAGGTCACATTAAAGGTGGGAAAAGTTTTGAAATGATTTATTATGGTCTCATTTTCTATATCACAAAAACCTGGCATTTTAACAGGGGTGTGTACACTTTTTATATCCACTGTATCTAGTCATATGGGTCTGATAATAGCCCAAAAGGCCACAGAAGCAGCAATATACACCTTTTGCCCAGCCGTTTATGGCCCTACTGTTCTTGTCAGAAGGAAGCAATTTAGTAAAAGGCAAGAGCTTAGAAGGTTTGTCAGAAGAGACAGACAACACAGGGGTCAGCAAAGGGACATTTGTAGAAACTTGCATTCATCAGGAACCTTATAAAACCTGTCAGGTTTTTTAGGGGCTGGAGTTTGGGAACCACAAGTCTGAGAAGCTGCTGAAAAAGTGTCCAACAGGGCAGCCAGGACCAGAGGAACAGCAGAGGGCTTAGGGGACTCCATCTGGAGGAGTTCATAATACCTCTTCTGGATGTCACAAACCTGAGAACAGTCCCACTTAAAGAATTCCACCCCCAAAAGAAAGTTCCTCAAAGGGAGAATCTGGGCTAATGGAATATTCCTCTTTAGAGCCAAAATCCAATGGAAAAGGAATCTGAGAGGAGTATGCCAAGAACCCTTCCCCAGAGTCAAAGTCTTCATCAGAAGACTCTTGCTCCCTAGGCCTCTTAAGTTGAGTAGGTCAAGGGGGGGGGGCAGGAAGAGAAACTCCCTGGGCAGGCTTCAAGGCCATGAGTGCATTAAACAACCTCTATGTAAAACCCTACCATTCACACTGGGAATTCTTGGGAGCAGGGGAGATGTGCTTAGTTTTCTACTTCTTCTTTAGAGGGACGTCAGCCCTAAAGACATTAGCAGGCTCAGAATCTTGCTGATAATCAATGCAGGGGGAATCGCCTCCCGAACAAGAATCTGTGGATTGCCCCTCAGATATGATCGATTGAGTTTCCCCCCTCAACATCTAAAAACGGATGCCTGCAGAGCCTCCAAGTACATGTAAGAAGCTGTATCCATACTTCCAATACAGTCACAGCAGAGAAATCCAATGGAATAACCAGATGATCTTCCAGGCTTTCACCAGCCTCAACAGAGACATCTGGGAGAGGTGATGCAGCAGCCAAATCTGACCTTACTTATCTGGTCTTCTTGGCAGACATCTGACCTTTGGGATGGGAAGATTCTGCCATAGCACCCTGCGCTAACAAGTTAAGATGTTGGTTCTCTAGGCAGATAGACAAGGAGGACAGATGATTACGAAGGGTCTCAGGGACAAATGCTCGACAAATAAAACACTTAATATGATCACGAGAAGCACCCAAACGAAAAAAAAAAAAACATTGGCCGTGATGGTCCTTATGAGGAATCTGCCTCCCACACTGACATTTTCCTTTTCTGGATGACATGTAAACTTGCAAACCAAAAGAAAAATGAGATGAAAAGAAACCCCCCAATGGGGCACTTATCTGAAGATGGCTTGGCAGCCACAACAAATAAAGGAACAGACCAATGATCAAAGATTGTGTTAGGGCTGGCGGTAAAGAAGTTCTGAGGTATGTACATCCATATGTCAACTTTATGCCCTGTGCTGTGAGTGTACAATATCCTTGAAAACCTAAGGCTTTGGTATACTGGCCGGATGTTGGGCTACCCTTGGCAGGGGATCCCTTTAGTAAAGAATACCGCAACAGTGATATGGAAGGGCATCTTATACGCAAGGGGATGGCACCCATGTTTAAGGAGATCATAGTCCCACTACACTCAGCCCTCATTAGACCAATAATTGAGACAATGCAACCTTCAGCATGTACCTGATCAGTTAACTGCTGGAGTGGCCACAGAGGTTCCTCACTAAAAGAATACAAGTGTAAATATGTCCTATGTGGACTGCCTCACAGCCCTGTCCCTGTACTTTGCCTCCTACAGGCTACTGAAGTATGATATTCCTAACCTATAAGGCATTCTCCAATTCAGCCCTGATAGATCTGCTACACATTCACAGAAAAAAAACAGCACTAGAATTACCTGATCTAAGAAACTAAACCTCGTCTGTGACATAAACAAAACATACTGGAGAGACCGGTATGTGTCTCAGAGAGTATCCCTTCTCTGGAACAGACTCTCCATTCATGTGATGCAGTGGTCTTCTCCAAGCCTTTTCAAATGCAATTTGGACGAATGGATAGGAAATCACAAATTCACCCCTAGCTTGTTGCCTCTGGCCCTTATGGACAGGAGCTGTTTGTAGATATGCTAAGGCACAAGAACATACCAAAGCTGTTCTAGCCCATGGATACTGATAATTGAGAAAACTGGGACAGGAATGGCTAGGCTTAAAAAAGGTTCTATGGCTATTAGTCTACTAATCTCCTATGATTACTTATTTATACATATCCTTACTGAACTGAACATTTTACATGCATTTGTATCTCTGATCTCTAGGATTTACTCATATTTATGTGTTAAGCCGATCATAATTGGAGTTTTAGGAAGCGGGATCCCTATGCACCAAGGAATTAGGCAATGATGTCCATTAAGTACTGTACTCTTTGGCATATATATATATATATATATATATATATATATATATATATATATATATACACACACACACACACACACACACACACACACACACACACCAGAGTCTTGTTACATACATTAAACAGGGAAAGTCAGTGCATACAGCTTACCTTGACATGGCCAAGGCCTTTGACACAATCCCCACTCGGGCATCATCCTCTATCTCATCAGGTTGGTGGCAACTGGCTCACCGACAGGACCCACAAAGTCAAAACAGGTGCCTCCACCTCCGATAGCAGACCTGTCACAAGTGGAGTTCCCCAGGGATCTGTCCTGGGACCCCTACTTGTTTGGCATCTACTTCTCAGAGGTCCAGGCAAAAATAAAAGGCCTGTAGCTGACCAAGTTTGTGGGCAACTGTACGATGAGTGCTGTCATTGACTCCCCAAATTATGTTAGCATACTGCACGAGAGTCTCACAGCAACTAATGACTGGTGCCAAAGTCATGGCCTCAAGCTAAATGCAAAAAAATGTATAATCATACCTTTCAGCAAAAACACAGCCCCTACTGATTACCACATCAATGGTAACCCCTTAAGCACACAACCTGTGGTGAAAGACCTGGGCACTCAGGTTGATAACTGCACATTTGACCATCATGTAGCAGCAATGGTCAGAAAAAGCCTTTTACTTGGTTCATCTCAAAAGTAAAGGCATTGCATCCTAAAAAAAGGTGGTTATTACCTCTCTATACTCCTCCCTCATTAGACCAATAATCAAGTATAACGCTCCATTTTTAATGTCCCTCTCCAAACATCTGACCCAAGTGGAAAGGCACTGAAATACCTCACAAAAAGAATCCATGGCCTCCAACACCTTTCCTATATGGACAGGCTTAAATCACCATCACTCTATTTGGTATCACACAGCTTGCTTAGGGGTGATCTGTGTCTCCACCCACAAGGCAATTTTGGGCCCTGGCCTACTAGAGATGCTCCATATCCATAAGTCTTAACTCCTCAAGCAATACCCACTCAAAAGGCCTGAATCTAATATGCAACATCAAATAAACCTGCTGGAAAGACAGGTTTGTCTCGCAGAGCCTGCCCCGTCTCTGGAATAGACTTCCCATACATGTCAAAAAGAGCACCTCACTGACCCTGTTCTAGTGCAACCTTGATGAGTGGATGGGAAACAACACATTTGTCCCAGGTGTTCCACCTGTGTCCCCCAATGACAGGGGCAACAGGTGCTGACCGAGACTTCTTTTTGGAGATAAATTCTTGGCTAGTCTTTTAAGGGCCCCAGGGCCATTAGCCTAGTAACCTCCTATGATCCTACACTTAAAGGCCTACATAGAGTTTACCTATTGTTGATTTATGCTGACATGCTAATAATATACACTGAGTCTATGGATAAATTCAAACTGACATTCAAGAGGGATCATACTAATTTGTGAAAACATATGGATTTTGGTTATTCTAGTACAATAGAAATTACTTTTGTATTAGATTCTTTGAAAATTCTTGGAATTACCTTTGGTGCGTCAATGACAGAGTTCTTGGTAAATCATTCTACAAGATATACAATCTAAAATACAGAAATGGAGAATAATTGTCATGAGTTTCACAAGAAAGTATATTTATTAAAACATATACTTTGACTTTGGGTAGTTATCTTGCAAGAGTATACTTACTGCCAAAAACTATGAAACCCATTTAATGGCTATATTTTTGGGGAATTTGGGGCTCTAGATTACATCCAATTAAAACAGTGATTTTATATTGAGATAGGAAAGATGAGGGATTAGAAATTATTCATCCCATGGTAAAGTACTGACAATGTTTTTTTTTCAGTATGTTCTTAGATAAGTAGTAGCTTAAATACCCTTGTGGGCCATTTTAAGCCTAGCCAATTTCCTTCAAAGGTGAGAATCAAACCCTGTACCGTGTGTGTCTGTGAGGTAAACACTTCAGCCATATGCCAATCCATCCTCACACATAGTTAAAATGAAGAGAAAAATTAATTTCGTATAAGTATTATGGAACTCTTTTGGGAGGATGGAAAGTCAATGACCACAGTGAGTTTCTGTATCACAATGATTATCACATGGGGGGGGGGGCATTTTCAAAAAAATTAGGCATTGGAAGATCACTTTTGTAAAAATTTCAGAAGAAAAGTCTAAATGGGATGAGTCAGTAATACACACTTGACTTTTTGAACCCGGCTGGGATTAATTAGATTGTAGACACTTACTTAAAGCTTTGAGCATAGGTTACAACAGTGTGAAAAAATATGAATTTATGCATGATTTTATTTGGAGATTAAGAAATAAAAAAAAAATACTGGTGAAGTTTTCCTGAAAGATAATTGGGCGGATTCACGAAGGCTTACACGGAGTTTAAGAGTAGTGTAAGCCTCCCGATCCAGGAACAGCCCAAACCTCCGTGTAAGAGACAGCTAAAACGTCTCTTACACGGACTGGGCGTGGAAATGCTCAATACCTCATTTGCAGCTTAAAGATATGCAAATGAGGTATTTGAGCGATCCAGGAAGCCCAAACCAGTCCGTGTAACGGACGTTTTAGCTGCAGAAATGTACTCGGCTGACAACTGAGTACAGTTCTGCAAAATTGACAACGGAGCTATGTCAGCTCCAAATAAAGGGTGCATATGTGTCATCTAGCATGCCAATGGCCAAATATGTGGCCATTGGCATTAAAAAGTGATGCAAAATTATTTAAAATAACTTTTTTTTTTCGGGGGATTTTGATGTTTAACTGCAGCGCACACCCGCGCAAACGGGGTGCGCTGCTCAACAGTAAAAACCGAAGCTTATAAGCTCACAATTGTGGGTTTTATGTATTACATGGAATGACAATGCAGGGACTAGCAGACCAAAAACAATATGGCCACCGTGTAGTGGTTGCCAAGGGGGGGAAGCTCAGTGTAAGAGATGTAACTAAACATTACTAGGCAATCCTATGTAAATGAGGGTTACAATACTGAATCACACTGCCACATAGGTAATGAGCACTTTCCGAGTAGTGTAAGAGCTACAGAAGGGGGAGGAATAGAGTAAGAGGTAGGTGACATCACGGGGGGGAATGATAGAAATAAATGTATCACACTGGAGGGCAGTGTAACGTGACAGATGACAGACAGACATCAGGGAGAGAGGTGTGTCCCAACAGAACACTAGGAAAGTCAAGAAATAGAGGGTGCACACTATTCCTACAGTCAAACTTTCTTGATATACGTGCATGCGTGCGTGTGCGTGTAAGGCAGGTTCAACATGTGGGAGCGTGTTGCAAACCGTTTACAATGGTTTCTTGTGGCGTGCGTGTGTAAGGCAATGTCTTGTGAGTTTTACCATGAATCAGCCAAGTCCAAACCGTGTAAGGATGTGTGCGTGCGTTTAAGTCACTGTGAGCGTGCTTAAGCTAGTGTGCACATTGCTCCCCCTGAGGAAACAGAGAGGAAAAAGAAAACAACCAGATTACAAGGAAGCTGCCAGAGGATACTGCTGGAGTTAATTGGTGATAACAATTAGAAGCAGGCAATTACACAGGCAGACTAGAAGCCCAACCCAGCACTTAAAACACTGCAAACAGCAGTGCAGGGTGTTTCTCTCAAGAGATACTGCAAGAAAGGAGTAAGCTATCAGAATTGAAAACTGAAAAAGCTGAACTCAGAGCAGAAATGCTAGGGGCTGCCATAGCTGTTATAATCAGGCATAGGCGAATTGCTGAGGGTGGTGACAATGCAGATGCTGACAGACAACCCAGAGTGAGGAGAAGGAGAAGAGTATACAGGCCCAGGGTCACCTACCATGGGTTACATGAGCTGGAGATAGTAGAGTGCTACAGAATGGACAGAGACCTTCTGCAGCAAATTGTTGAGCTGTGCAGGCCACGTCTCACACACAGAACCAACAGAGGGGAACCCATCCCAGTGGAAACCAAGGTATGTGTTGGCCTAAGAATACTAGCAACAGGTACCTTCCAGAGACCAACTGGTGATATGATGGGGATATCACAGGCATCAGCCTCCAGGGTACTGCACCAGTTCCTGGATGCCATGTCAGCACATGTCGGTGATCATGTATATTTCCCCAATACCCGTGAGGTATTGACCAGCAATATGCGTCTCTTCCAGCAAATAGCGGGATACCCTGAGGTACTGGGTGCAATAGACTGCACGCACATACGCATCAACCACCAGCCGGTGAGCGGGGTAGAGCCTATATTAACCGCAAGGGATTCCTCTCCATCAACTGCCAGGTCGTGTGTGATGCCCAGGGCATAATAATGAACGTGTGTGCTGGCTGCCCTGGGAGCTACCACGATTCCCACATCTGGCATCTGATGCAGCTGTACCAATCATTTGCCAGTGGGGACTTCCCACACGGACACCTAGTGGGGGATGCAGGTTATGCACTTGAGCCATGGCTGATGACACCCATCAGAAATGCACACACACCTGAACAGGAACGGCATAATGAGGCACACGCACAAACACGTAATGTCATAGAGCGTGTGTTTGGGCTGCTCAAGTCACGGTTCCAGTGTCTGGACACATCTGGTGGAGCCTTGCAGTACACACCAACTACATGTACCCAAATGATCATGATATGTGCTATGCTACATAATATGATCCTGGGGAAAGAGGTGCAGCAGGACCAGCATAGGGCTGGGCCAAACATAGCCCCACCATTGCCAAGGCCACCACAGGCAGAGGGTGACTCGGAGGAGGAACAACCTGACCTTGCCCCAGTAGGCAGAAGGAGGCGTGCCCAGTATGCCCTGGCCTTGACAAAGAGGCAACGCATAGCACATACACTGGCTCAGTAGGAACACTGGGACGGATACCCCCTCCGACTCACTCATATAGTAACAGGGACGCCTAACATGACACAACCTGCTTCCAAACATGTACAGGGAGTGTAGTATGTGCATCCGACAGAGGCAGCCCTGCAGCACCACCTGAGGCATGAATGCCATGTGTTAAGTAATGTAACACCATGTACCATATGCACACCTGAGGACCCTGACTAACATCCACCCTCACCAATCATGAACCACAAAACACAAACCCACCTTCATAGGTACCACAAGGGATAGGAACCTAGATGTAATGCTACCCAATGCCAGAAGTATAAACAGCAAGATGCGTGCAGTGTAAAGCACACAGTATAGAGAATGTAGATATCAGTGCTGTAATAGAAAACTGGGTCAAAGCCCACATCAGCACCCTAACACTACCAGGTCATACCTCATACAGTGATGTACAGCTGCAAAACATGGAACAAGCTACAAAACGAGGGTGACTAGCAATAAATGTCATGGATAACCACACCCCCATGTTGGTACCACAACAAGAAGCAGCATGGATTAGCCATGGTCAAATACCAATGGCTAAAACTGCCTACTACTATATAGCTTGCTGCAGACCACTGTCCTAATAGCAGGAACTGCACCAGGCCTATGTTGGAATACATGAAGATATCAAGCCCCCCAAGCCACATTATATTGCTTGACTGAAAATACCTACACATACACCATAGTTTCATAGTTTCATAGTTTACTACTAGGCTATCTGCCCTAGTGCATTTATAAGCCTAGCCATAGTGATGTGGCTATTGCCACCCCTTATAGTGGTAATAAGTGTACAGAATAGATTCCGAATATTGTGCCTCTGACTTAGTAGTGACACATTATGACCCCCTTACTTAATCGAATAACTTGACTGTGCCTCTGTCTAGTAGTGACACAGGGAGGACCCCTGGGGTAAACATACGATCTCACATCCAGTTGTCCAGATTTCTCTTGAAGAGAGTCAGTGAGGGACTCTGTCTAACATGAACTGGGATTCTGTGCTAGAGTGTGAGAAGCCTCTGAGTTATGACTCTGTCCCTCCAGCATGTCCTATACATGTATGTGCTGAGGTTCAAATCTTTAGCTCTCATGGTTCTGGTGGATTTGGATTGCTTGCAGTGGAGCATATCCACCAAATCCTGATTGGACATGGTCTTGTATGTCAGGCATAGGTCACCTGTAAGTAGGCGGTATGCTACTGAATAAAGCTGGATTTTCTTTAGTCTGGAAGCATATGACATGTGTTGTAGACCCTTGATCCTCTTGGTAAGGTACTTTTGGGGTCTCTCCAGCTGTTGCAAGTGCTGGGTGAGGTACATACCAAATGGGGCTTTGTATTCAATCATGGGCCTGATAAGGGAGAAGTATAGGGGTACAATGACCTCCTTTGATCTGGATGGAAAACCCTTCATGATAAGGTGGGCAAGATAGAAAGTCTTTCTAACCACTTTGGCAACATGGGTGTCAAACGAGAGGTCACTATCTACATGGGTCCCCAGGTGTCTGATTTGTTTTCTGTGCTCAGTGGGTTGCTGTCTATGTGTTAATTTGTGGGTACTTTGTTCCTCCCAAAGGGGATGATTACACATCAGTTGCATTCAGTTTCAGGACATGATTCCGGCACCAGCTATCTGTTTTTGTGAGGGCATTCTGTAGGATGTGTGTGCCGGCTGATGTATTCACTATGGTGCCTAGGTTGCAGTCATCTGCAAACTTTGTCAGCCACAACCCTCCTATGTTTGCTTTCACATCTGAAAAGTAAATGCCAAATAAGAGGGGTCCCAGGACAGATCCTTGTGGGACACCACTTGTGACTGGCTTTGAATCTGACAAGGCACCTGCAATGTCAACTTTATGGGTTCTGTTTCTTAGCCATTTTGCAACCTATCCTGTGACATATGGTTTTATATTTCAGCTGTTGAGCTTGTCTATGATGCCTGAGTGGGGTATTGTGTCAAAGGCCTTAGTCAAGTGCAGGTAGGCTGTGTGGACTGCTTAGCCCTCATCAATGGCCCTACTGACAGTTTCAAAATAGTCAACTAGGTGCAAAAGGCAGGATCTGCCCTGTACAAAGCTAAACTGGGTGGGATCAAGGGTCTGTAGGTCACCAATGTCTCTGTTTAAGAGCTCCAAAATGACTCTTTCCATAGCTTTGCAGACAAGGCTGGTTAAGCTTGTGTGGTGGTAGTTCCCAGGGTCTGTGGAGGCATCTCCTTTGTGGAGTGGGACCACTGTTGCTGTACACCAGTGTTCAGGTACATATCCTGTAGCAAGGCTAAGGTTAAATAGCATTTGTATATATGGGTTTAGCTCCTTCTGGAGTTCACGTAGCACGCAACTGGGGATACCATCAGGTCCCATTGATGCTGTGTTTTGTCTTTGCTGAGTGCGGCTCTCACATGGACATCTGAGATGACAGTGAGGTTACATTCAGCTGTGATAACTATCTTCTTTTGGGGGTGAGGGATGGGGAAAATTGCACTGAACCTGTCTGCCAGAATGTTGCCAATATCTGTCAGGTCACTGAAATTTATGTTGTTGTGTACCAACTCTGAGCATATCTGAGGGTTCCCACCCAGGTTTCTGACATAACTGAAGAAGGCATTGTGGTTATCTTTATTGTCTTTGGTGATTTTTGTCTCAAAGTTGACCTTGGATGTCTTTATGAGAGAATGTAGCTTTTTACTAGTGCTGATCACAGCTGCCTTCCCTTTAGGAGATTTAGCTCTGTCTTGCATTAGTATCCTTCATTTGTTATACAGTTTGTTTATGGCTGGGGTCCACCAGACAGGCCACTTTCCCTTGGTGGAGAGGGTCTTGGTTTTATTTGTGATTGCATGGTCCATGCTTTCTTGGAGATGTCCGTAGAAAGCGTCTGTGAAGGAGTCACCATTGTGTGTTGTGGTTTCCAGTGGGCTTAAAGGATACCATCTCAGTCTGAAGAAGTGTGAAGTCAGCTTTTGAGACGTTTGTCACTATACTCTTTGTATTATACTAGCACCGACACATTTGTAGACAATTTCCCAGAATCCATCAAACAAAATGGACATGCAAAATGTAACACTTCCACAAGAGGGGTAAGCATACTGGATGTGATAATCAGAAATATGTGTACTGGATGTCAAGATGAGAAGCGTATCCCTCACTGGTAAGACCAGACCATAGAGTAATCACACTGTAGTTACACATCCCGACCCCAGTCCCTGGCCAGAATACCACAGTGAAACACATGTATAAAGCATAGCTTGCACCCCTACAAACCAATGTGGAATCCATGAAAGGCCCTGTGCAAGTCCAGAATATGGGACACACTGCAGAACATGTTATACAGGCATACCATGAACACAGCCAAGAGTGCTTGGAGTCTGCAATCACAAATAACAACAAGACAGAATGCCATATACCCAGGCATCTGGCATGCTGGACTCCAGCAATTACTAAACCATTGAAGAGAAAGAGAAAGCTACCACGATAGATCAAACATAAAAAGTGAAGTAATCAGTGATCACTAGTATGGCAATAAAATGTGTCCACACATACAATCCACTAAGGCCAGGCAAAACAAGTAGAATCTGTGAATCCAGAGGCAATGTGACACCTGTCCCAAGTACACACACAACAACTCACCCCAATAAATACAAATATATGTGATAGACGCAACCAGGTAGCCAAACTGGAGCCTGAGCACCCCCAAATCAGTACTGTCAAAACTAGTCAGGAGGACAAGGTAACCACATACACCACAAACCCAGTCCCACATAGACCTACGACTGTAAACCAATCACATGCACAAAAACATTCCCAGAGGCCCTAATTACAAACACACAACACCAACACAAGCCTCCAAAGCAGACACCCAATAAAACAACCTCCAGACATAGCACATGTAACACATAGTACACAAAGCTGGTGTGCCAAACAGTCACAGAACAGAAGGAGAAACAACATGCCTGATACAGTTGTAATAGGTGACTCCATAGTGAGACATGCTGCTGTTCCAGGGATGGCTTGCACCTGTTACCCATGGGCGTCTGGATATTGCCTAAGGCTTTTGCAACCTACAGAGATCCTTTCATAGGCAAGGCCGAAAAGACTAACCCACCACCATAGAAAACAAAACTGGAAAGAAACAGAAGGGTAATGCTGATCAATGCCAGATGTGTAAACCTCAATATGCATGCTCCTGAGGCCCTCCCCAGTATGGAGAACATTGATGTCTGTCCAGTGATAGAAACCTGCTGCAAGCCTCGTGACAGCACACCAGCACTACCAGGTAATACCACATATCATGTGTTATGGCCACAAAACCTGGAACAAAACATAAAAGGAGGGTGAGTATCCATATTCAGCACAGACACCTATACGTCCAGTTAACTGACAATGCTTACGTCATTGCAGTCCACCCATGTGCAACTAACCATAGGCAAGACTGCTGTACAGTCTGTAGCATGCTACAGACCACACACACACACACAGGAACCCTACCCCACTGTCATGAAGACAGTGGACAGTATGAATGTACCACCAAATACAAAACAAGGTACACACAAATTACCACATAGGTGGTAAACCATTATGTATGGAAGGAGTAATCAGGGACCTAGTGACACAAGTGGACAGTAACCTGTTATGTGACAGTCACATTGCCAATTTGGCTAGGAAGACTGCATATATTGGACACTGTATCATGAAAGGATTCACATCTACGTCAACAAAGGTCATTGTGCCCCTATACTGTTCCCTTATCAGACCATAATGTAGTACAATGCCTCATTTGGGATGTACATTACCTGGCACCTGCAGCAGTTAGAAAGACCTCAAAGGTACCTCACCAAGAGTCAGAAAGGGTCTCAAATATATGTCATATGCTGCCTGGCTGTAGACACCACAGCTGAATGCAGTCACATACTGCCTACACAGAGGCATTGTATGTCTGTTGTACAAGTCCATGTCCAACACAGAAGTAATGGACATGCTCCACCCCAGAAAACTCAAAGTCATCGGAGCTGTGTGAGTCAAAGATGTCAACCTCAACACATAATCAAATAGGATGTGCTGGAGGGACAGATACCTAACCCTGAGTCTCTCCACACCCTGGAACAGAATACCACCACATGTTAGGCAGAGCCCCTCACTGACACTCTTCAACAGGAAGTTTGCAAAATGAATGGATAATTGTAGATGTACACTGGGGGTCTTTACTGTCTCATGTCCAGACAGAGGCACAGCTAAGTAAATCATAAATGGCCATAATATTCACATAGCAAGGGGTGGCAAAAGCCACACACACTGTGGCTAGGCTTACAAATGCCCTAGGGTGGATAGCCTAGTATGAACCTATGAACCTATTATGATACAAATTGTACAGGACACTAAGGATAACCCCAAGGCTGCTGCAACTGATGGTAGGAAGCGTGTTGTGAATTCCCAGATATGCTCTGGATCACACAAATATTACAAACAACATACCAAACACACACACGTATTGCCAACATACATCCTGACAGGTGCAGTGCAAACCCCCCCCATAATGCAAAATATCTTTCCCAGCAGACTGCTGCCTCCCTGACATTATGTCAGCCTTACCACAGGATATGTACCCAAAGAGCAGTGTACAACAGTGGTCATTCTCAAGAAAGGTGTCGCCTGAATTGATACTAAAAACAACCACCACAGAATCCTGAGAAGCTTGGTCTGCACAGCTATGGAAAGGATCAGCATGTACCACAGACATAAAGATATTGGGGATCTATTGACACCCAACCCTACCCAGTGTGGGTTTATTAAGTGCAGACCCTGCCCCTAAACATGTGTGACTCAGTTGAAACAGTAATTGAGGTCACTGATGAGGGCAATGTGGTCCACACAGTGTAGCTGGACCTTGCAAAGCCTTCCATACAATACCCTACGTGTTCAATATAGATAGGCTCACCAGCTTATATATACACCCCTATGTCACTAGAGGGGTTGCAAACCAGACCAACGACAGAACTGACATGGTCAGACATGCTGCAGCCATGTCAGACTACAAACCACATATAACAGGTATCTCACAAAGCTTGGTCCTGGCACCTTCCCCGTCTGGTATATATGCCCCATAGGTACAGGCCAACATGTAAGGACTGTGCCTGAACATGTTTGCAGAGGACTACAAACCACCCAACATATCTGACACTCCAGCTGACACAAGCATCCCACAAAAGGGCCACATAGAAACAGACAACTGGTGCCATAGCCATGTCAGCATGTTAAATGGAGAAAACTGTATAGTTAACCTCTGTGGATATACAGTAAGTGACCACCAATTACCACATAGGTGTTAACCCATTACATACTTAACATGTAATGACAGACCTGGGTACACAAGGTGATAGATATCCTGCATTGGACAAACATGTGGCTGTAGTGTTAACAGAAACAATCCATATACCAAACTAATCATGAAGGTTATGACATCTAGATAAGGGGAGGTCATTGTGGTTCTGCAGTTATCCTTCATCAGTGTTACAATTGACTACAACAGCCCCTGTGGGGTGTACCTCAGCAGACACCTCCATCAACTGTAAAGTCCACAACAGTACCTCACCAGGAGTATCAAAGAGCTTGAACAGATGTAATGTGTTGCCTGATTAAACAGAGTGCAACTCCACACACTGCCATGCTGGCCACCCAGACGCAAGCTGTGCCTGATGTAGAAAGCCATGTCCAAGCTGGAATCAATGAACATGCTGCACCTTGTACAATCTGAATGGCAGTGAGCTATGCACATGAGGGACCTGAACCCCAGCACTGACATACATAGGACAAGCTGTACTGCATTATCCATAACACAGAAGCCACCCCCCACGCATGAGTAAACTACCAGTACAGGTTATCCATAGAGTCACTCATTGATTCTCCTCAACAGGAATCTTAATGAGTGGATGGGAGATGGTAGGTTTACCCTGGGTATCACTGTTATGTCACGGGTAGACAGAGGCACAGTATACTAAACATGACATATGTCATGGCAAACTACACTTACAATGTGTCGAAGGACAAACACACTCTCTGACTAGCATTAGAAATGGCCTAGGACACATCGGTAGTGTTTGCCAATGTACGCCTATGTTGTGGAATACACTACTGATATTGGACGAGGCTGTTGTAAGTAGTTAATATCTGAACATAATGCAACATGGTCAGATAGGTTCATAGGTTTATACTAGGCTATCTGCCCTAAGGCATTTATAAGCCTAGCCCAGAGTTTTGTGGCTTACGCCACCCCTTATATGGAAACAATACTGTGCCCATTAGTTTGTTGTGCCTCTGTCCAGCAGTGGCACAGAGGCGATTCCCCGGGTAAACCTACGATCTCCCATCCACAGGTCAAGATTCCTCTTGAACAGAGCCAGCGAGGTGCTCTGCCTCACATGGACCGGGATTCTATTCCACAGCATAGGGAGTCTCTGAGTGATAAATCTATCCCTCCAGCATGTCCTATTTATATCCGTGCTAAGGTTTCAGTCACTTGCTCTAGTGGTTCTGGTGGATTTGGATTTTTTGAGGTGGAGCATGTCCATTAATTCCTGGTTGGACATGGCCTTGTATGTCAGGCATATGTCACCTCTGAGCAGATGGTATGCGACTGAATAGAGCTGGAGTTTCTTCAATCTGGCAGCATATGACAGATGTTGGAGTCCCTTTATCCTTTTGGTGAGTGACTTTTGGGGTCTCTCCAATTGCTGCAGATGTCGGGTGAGATACATCCTGAATGGGGCATTGTACTTGATCATTGGTCTGATAAGTGAAGAGTACAGGGGAACAATGACCTCACTAGATCTGGATGTGAATCCCTTCATGATCAGGTGGGCAATGTAGAAGGTCTTTCTAACCACTTTAGCAATGTGAGTGTCAAAAGAAAGGCCACTGTCAACCTGGGTCCCCAGGTCCCTGATAACCTCTTCTGTGCTTAGAGGATTGCCACCTATATGGTAGCTTGGGCTTACCTTGCTTTTCCCGAAGGGTATGACTATAAATTTTTTGGCATTTAACTTCAGGCCATGGCTCTGGCACCAGCTATCAGTTTCCGTGAGTCCCTTCTGAAGGATATCCGTGTCTGATGCACTTTCCACTATGGCGCCCAGTTTGCAGTCATCTGCAAACTTTGTCAGCCAAAGTCCTCCCATGTTGGTCTGTACTTCTGAGAAGTAGATGCCGAACAATAGGGGGCCAAGGACCGAGCCCTGTGGGACACCACTTGTGACTGGCTTGGAGTCTGACATAGCGCCAGCAACTCTAACCCTGTGGGTCCTGTCCTTAAGCCAGTTTGCAACACATCTTGTGACATATGGGTTTACATTTAAGTTGGTAAGTTTTTCTACAATAACCGAGTGGGGTATTGTGTCAAAAGCCTTTGCAAGGTCAAGGTAGGCTGTATGAACTGCCTTTCCCTCATCAATGGCCTTGGTGACTGTTTTGAAGAAGTCGACCAAGTTCAAAAGGCATGATCTGCCCTTGACAAAGCCAAACTGGGACGGGTCCAATGTCTGCATGTCCCCTATATCTTTGTTTATGAGCTCCATTATGATCCTCTCCATAGCTTTGCAGACTAGACTTGTTAAGCTTATGGGGCGGTAATTACCAGGGTCCGTAGAGGCACCGCCTTTGTGCAGATGTGCACAACTGGACCCTAACCAGGCTGTTGTGCTCACTACGGAAATGTAAAGCAGTGATAGGACTAAAGCCCAGGATACTGTCCACCACAGTGAAAGTACTGAACCACTACACTATACAGTGCTACAGTGTTAGGTCAGTATAAACAGATGTTGACAATTGTATGCAAAGTATCCCATGCAAAACCTGCAGGAACAGTATAATCCCTGTTGTGTTCACACAAAAAGCATTTGGACAGTAACTACACAACATGACACAGAACACACAACTATAAACAGGAGATATTTGTTGAAGTTCACACTCATCCACAAATGTGATGGGCTGCAGAGTTCAACATATGGAAAGCTCACACTGGGCATGCTCACACACTTTGATAAATGAGACATCTTTCACACAACATGCCATGGGAAGGCTGAACTGGGCATGCTCACACACTTAGTCCAAATATCAGTTTAGCATTTTGCCACATATATCTGGTATATGAACGTGTTATTCCAGTAACCAACAACATTATAGCAATCTGACCAGTGCTCACACTTAAATGACTACAGAGACATACATGATATAGTGGATTTCCCCCATATGCAAACATCGTCCACAGATACACAAGTTGTTCATACAAACAGGAAATGTTATGGCAATAAAGACCTGCAAACACTGCTATCAGCACCAAATAATGTGCATCTGACAGTTAAACATATGGGTGTAGAAGTCAACACTAGGCTGTTTGCCCTAGGGAATGACAGCTTATCCAGTGTGTGTGTGTGGGTGATTGTGGTTGGTCTGTGTGCAAGTCTGTGTGAGGGAAATGTTCCTTTTAGCAACTGGGAAAACACACCACAGGATGCTCATTCCCCTTTCTAAACACTGATGATGTCAGCACCCTATAAGTATATCAGGAGAAAAGAAATCTCCCAGTAATCCGAATACCACGCTCTGCTAATGCGTCTGTCTCTAGTGTCATAACATAGTTAGGTAGGGGTTTGAATCCAGCAAGTGGCAAGTGTGTGTGAAGGGGGTTAATGTGTGTGTATGAAAGGAACATCCCTTTTGGCAACTGGGAAAACACACCACAGGATGCCCATTCCCCTTTCTAAACACTGATGATGTCAGCACCCTATAAGTATATCAGGAGAAAAGAAATCTCCCAGTAATGCGAATAGCGTGCTCTGCTAATGCGTCCGTCTCTAATGTCATAACATAGTTAGGTAGGGGTTTGAATCCAGCAAGTGTGTGTGAAGGGGGGTTAGTGTGTGTGTAAGTGTGTATGAAAGGAACATCCCTTTTGGCAACTGTGAAAACACACCACAGGATGCCCATTCCTCTTTCTAAACACTGATGATGTCAGCACCCTATAAGTATATCAGGAGAAAATAAATCTCCCAGTAATGCGAATAGTGCGCTCTGCTAATGCATCCATCTCTAGTGTCATAACATAGTTAGGTAGGGGTTTGAATCCAGCAAGTGGCAAGTGTGTGTGAAGGGGGGTTAGTGTGTGTGTTAGTGTAAGTGTGTATGAAAGGAACATCCCTTTTGGCAACTGTGAAAACACACCACAGGATGCCCCCATTCCCCTTTCTAAACACTGATTATGTCAGCACCCTATAAGTATATCAGGAGAAAAGAAATCTCCCAGTAATCCGAATAGCACGCTCTGCTAATGCATCCATCTCTAGTGTCATAACATAGGTAGGGGTTTGAATCCAGCAAGTGTGTATGAAAGGAACATCCCTTTTGGCAACTGGGAAAACACACTACAGGATGCACATACCCCTTTCTAAACAATATCACAATTATTTATGGCTTTTGATTCCAGACATGTCACGTGTGTTTTGCTCACACAGAATGCCCATGTGTGCGGGTTGTTTCTCACAATAATGCATGACATCGATTAAACCAGTTATGGCAATGCACACATGATGTATGTGTGTGCCAAATACACATATGTACCTGTGACCTTCAATAGTTACCATGTGTGATGCCTGCCACATGTGAATACATGGTATTTGCACTGGGTAACATTATGACTGTGGACTTCTGTGCAGGTGCTGCATGTGGGATGTGTATATACAGTGTGAGATGTAGATGCTATCAACCTAGTAGTGAGGGATACACACCTGGTCTGGGGCATATAGTCTACATGTTGTTGATAAAGAGGTGCTGCATGTTTTCACCTGTTGTGGGAGTGGTAAGAAGTTGTTCCAAAGCAATGCAGTGACCGCATGCTAAGAACCTTTCAGCTAGGGTGTTGTAGCTACAGTAATTCATTAGCATTCAGTAATATGTCAGCATTCCTGGTGAGGGTATGATGCCAACCAAGGTCAGGGTTCTACCAGCCTGTGCCACTTGCTCAGTGAGCCCTTCCATGTTCCCTATCATGTATTCCAGTGAGGGACATCACACATCAGCTGTAGTGGCATGGACAATGACTGAGTCATATGTGTCCATGCATCTGACTGACCTGTATGCTTGTGTTATGTGGTGGACCATAGTGCCCCATGAGCATATCACTGAGACCTTCACCTTGTCCAGCCTGGTGAGCATGACCTCACTGTACCGGACAATAAAAGTACCTAACACAACTGCAGCAGGAGTGTTGTATAGCTGTACAGACTGTGCTTGTTTGGCACACAGGATTTGTGTGCTGTGTGTTATGCGTGCTGTGTTCAGGCCTAACGTATGCCTGTGTGCCAGCTGCAGAGGTGTCTGCCACTCAGGCAGGATGCCATTCTTAGGCTCCACGAATGGCCCGGTGTGTTCCCGTGCTTGTATTGCTGTCAGTGTAGGTCTACATCAGTCTGGTATTGCAGTCACTGTAGTATTTCATGCCACCTGACAGGTTATGCCAGTACTGGGTTCAGAGTGCTTAGTCCACAGTTTGGCTATGTGTTTCCATCTCATACATGTGTTGTACATCCATGGGTAGGGGATAGGGTTGACTGTGTACATGTGGCAGCTGTGACATTACTACATGACTCACATATTCCACAACTGTACCATAGAGGTGACTGACAACTGACCTTTGCACATGCTACCATAGTATTGAGATTGCATTGGTGATTAACAGCACATAGGGCCAATGGTGAACAAGATACATAGGTTCATAGGTTCATACTAGGCTATCTGCCCTAGGGCATTTATAAACCTAGCCAGAATGTGTGTGGCTTTCACCATGCATTGTAAATCTATCTTGCTATGCCCTTTTCCAAGGTTAGTATACTGTGCCTCTGTCTAACAGTGACACATAAGTGATACCCAGGGTAAACCTACAATGTCCCATCCAGTCATTAATATTCCTCTTGAAGACAGTCACTGAGTGACTCTGCCTAACCTGTATTGGGATAATATTCCAGAGTAAAGGGAGCCTCTGAGTTATGAATGTGTCCCTCCAGCATGTCCTATGTATATCACTCCTGAGGTTCAAGTCTTTCCAGCGTGTAGCTTGATGGGATCTGGATATTCTGAGGTGCAGCATGACCATTAAGTCAGGGTTTGACATGGCTTTATATGTCAGGCACAGATTGCCTATGAAGAGGCAGTATGCCACTGAGTAGAGCTGCTGTTTCTTTAACCAGTCAGTATGTGGCATCTGTTTGAGCCCTTTGACCCTCTTGTTGAGGTACTTTTGTGGTCTTTCCAGTTGCTGCAGGTGTCTGGTAAGGTGCATGCTGACAGGGGCATTGTAGTCAATTATGGGCATGATGAGGGATGAGTAAAGAGGCACAATGTCCTCCCCTGATCTACATGTGAATCCCTTCATGATGAGGTGGCCTATATAAAATGTTTTTCTAACCACTTTGGCCATGTGGTTGTCAAATGAGAGAATGCTATCAACTTGTGTACCCCAAGGTCCATAATTCCTTCATCTGTCCTTAATGGATTAACACATATGTGGTACTTTGTGGTCACTTTGTTTTTGCCAAAGGGGATGACTATACACTTTTTGGCATTCAGCTTGAGGCTATGGCTGTGGCACAAGTCGTCTGTTTCTAAGAGGCCCTTTTGGAGGATGCGTGTGTTGGCTGGAGAGTTGATTATGGCGTCCAGTTTGCAGTCATCTGCGACTTGCTCAGCCACAGTCCTTCCATGTTGGCCTGTACCTCTGATAAATATATACTGAACAAGACAGATCCCAGGGCTGAGCCTTGTGGGACACCACTTGTAACTGGTTTTGAGGCTGACATGGCTCCAGCAATTCTAACCATGTGTGTTCTGCCCTTGAGCCACTGTGCAATATCTGTAGTGACATAGGGGTTAATATGTACACTGGTGAGCTTCCCTAGAATGCACAAGTGGGGCATTGTATCAAAGGCTTATGCAAGGTCCAGGTAGGCTGTGTAGACCACCTTCCCCTTGACAGTGGCCTTGGTGACTGTTTCAAAGAAATCAAACAGGTTTGAGAGGCAGGATCTGCCATTAACGAAGCCAAACTGTGTATGATGAAGTGTCTGTAGGTTCCCAATATCTATATTTATGAGGTTCATGATGATCCTTGCCATAGCTTTGCAGACCAAGCTATTCAGACTTATGGGGCAATAGTGTCCAGGATCCGTTAAGGCACCACCTAAATGTAGCGGGACCACTGTTGCTGTACGCCACTCTTTGGCCACATATCATGTAGTAAGGCTGGGATCGAACAGTAGTGTTATGTCTGGGTGTAGCTCTTCTTGGAGTTCATGTAGGACACAGCCTGGGACACTGTCTGGTCCCATTGATGCAGTGTTTATTGCTTTGGAGAGGGCAGCTCTTACCTGAGCATCTGAGATGTCAGGGGGGGGGGGCAGCACTCTGCTGGGAGAAATATTTGCCCTTTTGGTGTGGAGGGGGGGAGAAGGTAGCAGTGAACCTGTCCACTAGGATGTTGGCAATGTCTGTGTGTTTGGTATTTCTTTTGACATCTTGGACTACCTCTGAGCATATCTGGGAATTACCACCCAGGTTCCTAACATAACTACAGAAAGCCTTGTGATTATCCTCAGTGTCTTGTGGAATCTTCTCTCAAAGATGGCCTTAGATAATCTTATGAGTGCCTGTAGTTTTCTTCTAATACTCATCAGTGATGCCTTCACATTTTGGGAGTTTGTTGTATCATTTAGTAGCTTCATCCATCTATTGTATAGTTTGTTTATGGCTGGTGTCCACCACACAGGACATCTGCCTTTGGAGGATTGGGTCTTGCTTTTATTTGGGATTGCATGATCCATGCATTCCTGAAGGTGTCCATAGAATGCCTTTATACAGGTATCTGCAGTCTGGTCCATATTTTCAACAGGCCTGGGGGCTTTGAAGGTTTCCACATCATTTGTGAGGAGTGTGAACATGCTTTACATGAGTTGTTGACTGTATTCTTCTGTGCAGGGGGTGGCCTTGGGATGTGAATATCCAGTGAGATTAGTTTATGGTCTGATCTTACCAGTGAGGGATACACTTCTGGTCTGGAGCATAGAGTCCCCATGTTGGTGATGATCAGGTTCAGTATGTTTTCCCCTCTTGTGTGAGTGGTAACAAGTTGTTCCATAGCATATTGGTATATAAATTCTAGTAATCTGTGGGCTAGGGTGTTGGAGCTACAGTCATGCTCCCAGTCTATGTTTGGGTAGTTTAACCCACCCAATATAATGGTGTATGGACAGACCTACATATTTCCAACTGTTTTCAGGAAGGCCAAGTGCGGTTCTTGTGTTTGTGAGGGTGGTCTGTAGCAGGCTATAACCTGGAAGGCAGTTTTACCCATTGTTACTTGCATATGGATAGACTCTGATGTTTGGTGCTTTGCCACCAACCTAGAGGTGTGGGTATCTTGGATGAATATCAATACACCCCCTCCTTTTGTGGTTTTGTGCAAGTTTTGGGCCTGAAAAGCATGGTATAAGGTATAACTTGGTAGTGCTGGGGTGCTGTTGGTAGCCCTGAATCCGGTATCTGTTACTGCACAGATAGCGATGTTCTCCATGCTGAGGAATGTTTCGAGTGTGTGCATCATCAGGTTTAGAGTCCTGCAGTGGCATATATGACTGCTCACGTGGACAGATGCCAGGTAAGTCATATGCAAAGTGTCACAGGCAACGTACATGTGCACAGGAGAAACAGTGACATTCTGTCAAGTGAGACATGAACATACATATAGTAAGCTATGCAGATGTCACTAGGAGTCCACAGAAGCTGTGTAACTGCATGGCAGGTCGGATCAGTATTCCAGGGTAACTGCAAGGAAACATGCATGCAAACATAGCTACTGTAAGCAGGGCTGCATGTAGTCCATTGTACAACAAACCAGCTGTACCACTTTCAGTAGGTAACACTGCCAATGCTCACCAGCTGACATATGAATACCTATGTCACCAAAGGTGATACTTACCAGACCACGGACAGAAATGACATGGCCAGACACGCTGCATCCCACATGAACACATATCTCAAGCAACACAGACCTCACAAAGTCAGTGTTCTTAACAGGCACAGCCCATAAGGCCAAATACAATGTGTGACACACCTATAATAGGTGATGCCATAGTCAGACACACTGACGTCCCGCTCTCCAGACTGAGCAAGGTGAGGGTCACATTTAGCTACCTGTCGGGTGATAGAATGTGCCACATAACACAAGCACTCAGGTCACTCCACAGCAAGTACAAGTATGAGGCAGTCATTGTCCATGCTGGTGTGAACAACCTGAGACGCCTCCCTGGACCACATGGAAAGAGACACAGAGGAGCTCTTACATCACCCTCTCAAACTCAGGAATCCCACACAGCCTGCATGACGACACAGGAGAGTATAGATTTCTCTGCAAACACCATCATACTGGGTGACTTCAACTACCCAAACATAGACTGTGAACATTACTCAAGCCACAATACCCAAGCTCTAGGGTTCCCATAGTTCAGAAACTCTTTAGCTATGGAACAAGTAGTCAACATTCCCACAAGAGGGGAAAATATACTAGACCTGATCATCACAAACATGATTACAAAATGCTCACCACTTGAAGTATATCCCTCATTGTTGCAATCGAACCATATACTAATCACACTGGAGTACTGGATCCCCCACATATGCAAACCTCAAACACATCTATGTGTGTGTGGGAAATGCCCCTATTAGCAACTGTGACAGTACACTACAGGATGCAGATTCCCCTTTTGAAACACTGATGATGTCAGCACTCTATAACTATATTACCTGAATTAAAGCTCCCCAGTAATTCGTATAGCGCTCTGCTAATGCGTCTGTCTCTAGTGTCATAACATAGTTAGGTAGGGGTTTGAATCCTGCAAAGGGAATGTATGTGAGTTAGTGTGAGTGGGATTTGTGTGTGTGCATAATGCTGTGAGGGAAAAGTGCCTTTTGCCAACTGGGAGAACACACTACAGGGTGCACATCCCTCTTCCTAAACACAGATGATGTCAGCACCCTCTAAGTACAGCATTAGAAAGGATTTCTCCCACTAATGCAAACAGCGCACACTGCTAATGTGTTTGCCTCTAGTGTCATAACATAGTTAGGTAGGGGTTTGAATCTTGCAAATGGAAAGTATGTGTTTTAGTGCGAGTGGGGTTAGTGTGTGTGCACAATGCTGGGGGTGGGATGTGGCTTTTGCCAAATGGGGCTACGCACTGCAGGGTGCACATTTCCCTTAACAAACAGTGATGTTGACAGCACCCTATACAAACATGACAACAGACAACTGCCAGTACTCAGTATAGTGCTACATGCTACTGTAACACGCACATGTACCAGAACGGGTCTCCTTTAGATTACCGAACCGACATGCAGAAGACCGAGACGAAACGACCGACAGGTAAGTTGACCGAAACGGTGATTTGCCGACAGCTGAAAGACCGACAAGGGTAACGTGTGAGCGCGACTCGGTAAGTGTGCGATAGTGACGGATTTAGGAGCGGTCAGGTAAGTGTGCGATATTGTGTGATTTTGGGTTAGGGTGTGGGAAAGGTGAGTGTGCGGCAGTGTTGGAGTTAGGGTTCGGGTAAGGTAAGTGTGTGACAGTGACGGACTGTAGTTTAGGGACAGGTTAAGTGAGTTAGGTTTAGAGTGCGGGCAGGGTGAGTGTGCGATAGTGACGGGCTTTATGTTTTAGGGTGGGTTAAGTGAGTTAGGTTTAGGGTGCAGGTAGGTTAAGTGTGCGATAGTGACAGTCTTTAGGTGTAGGGGTGGGTTAAGTGAGTTAGGGTTAGGGTGCGGGTAGGGTAACTGTGCGGTAGTGTCGGACCTTAGGGTTTGGGTTAAGGTTAGTGGATATGTCATTGCGTGTTGTGTAGTTTACGTTGTTTGTGTCGGTGTAATGGTATTCGGTTTTGTGAGTTGTCGGTGTTGTGTGTTTTCGGTTATTTGGGGTCGGTGTTTTGTGTGTCGGTGAATTGTCGGTTCGGTAATGTAAAGTAGACCCACCAGAACATACCTAGATAGTGTTTTGAAACCTGAATGTGGCAAGTGTGTGGATGTGGGATGTTTGTGTGTGTGCATTTCCGTATGGAAAACATGTTGGATGTGGCAATCAGGGAACCACAGTTCCTGATGCACATTACACTTTTAAACTAATGAGGTTGCCTGCACCCTGTGAGTACAGGTAGAGAAGAGGAAATCGGTAGTAATCCAAATAGTGCACTTTTCAAACGTGTACCTGTCATGTGTCGACAGCTACTCATGTAGGGTAATAAATAATGGAAATGGCAGGTGAGCGTGTGCATGTGTGGGGGTAGCAGGGTGTGTGTAAATGCATGTGTGACAGAACAGATACATATAGCTGAATCTACAATACAGCACATGATGCACATTCCCATGGTCAATGGTAGCATGTGATGGTGTGCAGCTGGTACACTTTGGTAAGTAGTATGGGTGCAGATAACAATTCAGGACATTCATACAGTTACTGCAGCAGGAATGCTGGGATATACACACAATCATAGTGGAACAGTGAACAGTTACCAACATGTTACTACTTATACACATCTATGTAGTCACCCTGTGCATCAGCAACGTGTTTACCTTTTCCTACACTGATGTTGTAGTATGCAGGAGGTGGCACAGTGTCATCATATGCACAGGGTGTGGGTTAGGTATGCCCAAGCCAGCCACTGGTACCACCAATTGACGTGTGTGTGTATGTGTGTTTGTGAGGGGCAGCAGTACAGGGTGGACCAGTGTTGGTGCAGTGTGTGTGTGTATGTGTTTGCCCTAGGTGTTAAATTTCTGCATGTGTGTAAGCACGCACACAGTCCCACATAATGGCTGCCATGTACAGGGTTTTGTGGACAGCCACAGACTGCACCTGTCAGGTCATCCAGATCAGTGTCTGTGGGCACGGACATGGTACCTGTGCCTGGCAGGGGTGCTATGGACCGTATCTGGTACTAACCCAGACTGGGTACTGTCATCGGAAGCGGGTGTGTGTTGACTGGACACAGTTCCCTGTTGGGACTGTCCAGAGCCATGTGCACGTGGTCTCCTGGGGCGTCCTGATGACAGCACTAACCCAGCATTGCTGGGGCTGCTGCTGCTGGCACTTGAGGTGCGTGAGTGGGCCTGTTGTCATCGGCGGCAACTGCCAGCTGGTGCTGTTGCCGGCATACGGCCACGTCGACGCCGCAAACGCACACCATCGCCCTGGCCCATGGACATCTAGTTGTGGAGCAGCTGTTGTATGTCCCCACAACGTCTGTCAACGACATCTGTGAAATTACGAATAGCATTTGCAATGTCACGCATGCCATCTGTCATGGCTGTGCAACATGCTGTCAGCTCCCTCAGACCCTGTCTGGTGTACCTTTCCATACGCACCTGTGCCTGCATAACAGTCCGAAACATAGTGGAGGTTGACATACCTCCTTGGGCACGTCGGCCAGAGGCAGTACGGCCACGGATGCCACCACGAGAACCCATGGGTGACTGTCTGCGTAACCAGACACCTACAGCAACTGGAAAAACCCTAACAGTACCTCATCAAGAGGATCAAAGGGCTCAAACAGATGCCATATGCTGCCCGGTTAAAGAAAATCCAGCTGGACTCAGTGGCATACTGCCTGTTCAGAGGCAATCTGTGCCTGACGTATACAGCCATGTCCAACCCAGAAGTAATGGACATGCTGCACCTCAGGAAATCAAAATCCCATACGGCCACACGCTCAAGAGACCTGAACCTTAGCACTGAAATAAATAGGACATGCTGGAGGGACAGATTCATAACCCAGAGGCTCCCTTCACTCTGTAATGAACTCACAGTACAGGTTAGGCAGAGTCCCTCATTGACTCTCTTCCATAGGAATCTGGATGAGTGGATGGGAGATCATAGTTGTACCCTGGGTATCACTTCTATGTCACTGTTAGAGGCACAGTATACTAACCTCGGAAAAGGGCATAGCAAAATAAATTTTAATTGGGTGGCAAAAGACAAACACATTCTGGCTAGGCTTATCAATGCCCTAGGGCAAATAGCCTAGTATGAACCTATGTGTACTGCTATACTACTTCTGCCATATGTTGCATGTGTGTGTGTGTTGTGGGGGATGCACAGGTAATGGCCAGATATTTCTGCACAGGCAACACTTCTGAAACACTCTGGGTGTTCATCCCAACATACTGTATGTGTGTTGCCATCCAACACTGTGATGTGGACACACATTACTCAGCCTGGATATACATATCCCAACAACACCACAAGCACAGTACACTACCTTGCTATGTATGTATGTAATTACACAGTTATTCACTAGTTAGGACTGTGATGCTATCCATGCAGCCCACTGGGCCAGTGGAAGCCACAACACACACTGCTGGCCCCTTTGCAAAAGCTTACCACAGACATCCCACATAGTGCATGCAATGTGCACACACATATCTAACCCAGACCGTATGCACACCACTTATTTATCCTGTTCAGTGGACTACAGATACAGGCACATTGTATAACAATAGCAGGAGGCTACTGCAGCACAGAGCAGATTCACATGAAGGCAAGGCATCTGTGGTCAGCAGTGGTAAGATGCTTCACATTCACCAAATGCACAGATATTGGCAACATTGTTGCAGACAGTTTAGGTGCAGGTATCCCCCCCATTCTCCTACACAAGTGGAATTAGTTATCACAGATGAATGTAACCTCCCTATCATCTCACATGTCCAGGTGAGGGCCACCCTCAACATTGCAGAGCACACAGCATCACTGTTACAAAATGGTATCCCTGGATGTGTGATACGTTCACCCCTAGAGGACATAGCATCACATTACAGACTGATATTAAACCCTGGCCATACTACAGGATATGTACTTGAACAGTGCCATACATACAAAGTGGTCCCACACCAATGAGGAGGAACCTCTACTGACCCTGGGAACTACTGCATCATATGCATAACTGGCCTTGTGTTCTAAGCTATGGAAGTTTTAAGTATGGAAGACATGTACAGCAATATTACATATGTATATATATCAGGACTATGTACACACAACCTATCTCATGGACATACCTATAGATAGTGAACTATGATACATTTGGAGGTTTCACAGTAAACACAGTATTAACCTGCTACCTTGCATTACCTGTGTTTGTGTCAGCTGTTGCTGTGTCACTGGTGCTAATTGCTGTTTGCTGCTGCTGCTGGTTTTGTTGCTGTGATGATGCAGTTTTTTTTTTTTATCACTGCCTTTATTGCTTTATTTATTTTTTTTCTTTTTCTCTCTCTCACTTTCTCCGTCAGTTTGGTGCAATGAATGTATTGCATGTGTGGAGTGTTAGTACTGGATGCTTTTGTAGGTATCTGCATAGGTCCATGTGATGGCCTCTGCACCAATTGTAAGGCAACATTTGCTAATTGCATGCAGCCCGTTGTGTACTGATTGCATGTCTCACTGTGATTTCAGGACAGTGCTATAAAAGGGTATGTGAGATAGGCGTTGCCCTTTCAGATTGTAAGGGCGTGGACCATGCTGGTATGCTGTCGACAGTGTTCTGTGAGTGTGAAGGTTAGTAAGTCTCTCATGATTCATGCTGTGTTGTAAATTCAGGTTGCTGCATTTCTGTCACCTGTTCCCTGTAGTGAGTGTGTATGCATACTGACACCTACAACTATATTTCCATATGTATTAATATATATATATATATATATATATATATATATATATATATATATATATATATATATATATGTACATATACATACTTTCATATATGTACATTAGCTTACATTATTAAGTACAAGCTAACAATTAGCAGGGCTGTTTCTGTTAACACTAAACTAGTATGGGAATCCAGTAATTAGGACAGTAAAAGTCTACCTGACATGCTTTGAGTAGTACACATCCTATATTGCCTTTATCTTCATTCCTACTATTACATGCTCTACTTATCTTAGCACTATATTCCTGTATGAGAGTCATGGCTTAGTGGTAGGTCATACAGACTAGTGTTACAATGGTCTTGTGGTAGGGCCTAATAGTATGCTTTTATTTTGCTTTCAAATTGAGTACAGGGCCTGTCAAAGTGCTGAAGGCACCTTTAAGCAGTTAAAAGGGTTAGTAAGTCTCACATGAGTCAGGCTGTGTTGCAGATTCTGGTTGCTGCATTTATCTTCACCGTTTCCTGTAGTGAGTGTGTATGAATACTGACACCTACCACTATCTTTCATATGTATTAATATATATATATATGTACATTACCTTCCATTATTATGTACAAGCTAACAATTAGCAGGGCTGTTTCTGTTAACACTAAACTAGTATGGGAATCCAGTAATTCGGGCATTAAAAATCTACCTGACATGCTTTGGGTAGTACACATCCTATATTGCCTTTATATTGATTCCTACTATTACATGTTATATTTATTTTAGCACTATGTTCTTGTATGAGAGTCATGGCTTAGTGGTAGGTCATACAGACTAGTGTTACCAAGGTGCTGGGTTCGAGACTGGCAGTGAGAATTTATTTTTCTTTCGAAATGAGTACAGGACCTGTCAATCGAAAGTGCCAAAGGCACTTTTAAGCACCTAAAACCAGGTCTGCGCTCGTTTGCACGGAGCTCACGCATGCGCACTGGCGTTTAGCTCCGCGCACACAAGCGCACACCCACGCTATTTTCTTTGAAAGAAAAGAAAAAGGGGTGACAGGAAAGTGGTGAAAAAGGGGTCACAAAGAGGGTAAGACAGTAGGGAAACAAGCTTGGGATTTGCAGGAAGGATGTAGGTGAGGCCCATAGCTGCCCATGTCTTTCTCAGCAACAGCTGTGCATTTGTATGTAATTTGGTGTGACATTTGAAACCTTCCACCCCGGAGAGAGGTGTCAGGACATTAATACCTGTTGTACAGCCAATTGTAATTAACAGTTTCAATGTCCAGCGGACATGTGTGCAACATGGACAGCTATGTATGGGGCGTAATTTTTTTGTGGGTACAGAGTGCCCTTTTTTTTTTTATCAGGTGAGAGTGGTATGTCAGGTGAAGGTAGTCGGTATAGCTGGGGAGGTAGGTTGGGTAGGTTAACAGACAAGACAGACAAGACGCATACAGGGCGGTGTATGACACATGTGGGGGTTACACAATTGACGGGGACGGAGGTTGGGATATCCAGGGCACATGAGCCCACAGATGGCAACAGTGGAACTGATATCCCCACCCATAGGCAGTTGCCACTGTTCCTTCACAGCCCAGGACGGGCTATGCTGGGGGGCTGTGCAGGCGGGACAACGGGCATGCCCGTAAGCTGTGCCACCCGGGCCTCAAGCTGGCGTAGGGGCCCAAGAACAGAGTCTTGAATCTCCCTTCGCACCACAGACCGGACACCTTGGAGGGTGAGTGGACGGGCTCCTCCGGCCACGCTTGCAGAGGGGGGACAGGCCCCATCCCCTGCAGCACCTTCCACCCGAAGGTGGCACAGGGCCACCGGAGGAGGGTCCAGCCTGGGCACTAGTGCCAGGTGCAATCGCCAGATGAGGTGGGAGAGGTGGGTCCGCTGGGACCTGCCTTCCCAAGCGTTCTAGGTTTGTGAGTATGTTATGTTATTTTGGGTTAGTAGCATATTATTCCATTCAAATTAGTTGTAACAGCATGCATTGGTATTCCCATTAAACAAACACCCAGATATTAACACCATTGAACAACAGGCATATCAATATCACATGCATTATTTGAACAGAAATACACAATCAAACAACATGCAGGGTTGATTAATGGCAACAGGCCATCAGGTTTGCAGGTATGAACAGGGCACATGCAACAACGGACATGCATATATTTTTGAAATGACAGGACAAATGTCCATGGTTAATGAAATGTTCACATACCAATATTTAGTGAGTTTTTTAATTTGCAATCATAGGGTGGGGTGGAGAAAGAAAATGATGACACATTCATAAATTATACATTGATATACATTTGTAATAGAAACACAATTAACTTGTGGGTGATAGTTTCCAAATGATTTTTAATTGACTGTCATGCTAGACCTGTTACAGATACATCACTATCCTAGTTATTTTGAATTTGATCAGATACATCATCCTGCTACACTTTGATGACAGGGCAGGGGACAACTATGGATGTTTAGTATGTCAGACAATCATTCATTCTATCTGAAAATTGTTGACTGTCATCACCATATACAGATTTTGGCGTAAACATTCATGATTCAGACACACTGAAATCAGTTTGGGATGTTAATTTTTAATTCCCACATGCATTTAGTTCTGTAGAACCACACTGAGGCTTATATATTCAGGAGTTATTACTACTTTATTTATTGATACATGACCCTTTCTGTCACTCTCACACATCCTGCTATTTCACAGTTCAGGTTGTTACTTCTAGGCTTTGTTCACATATTAGACCTGTGGTGATTCAAACACTTTCCAGCAGCCTCACTTCTGTCATGATTCAGCATTTCAACAGGGGATATATCTCACATGTGATTAACTCAGCTTTTGAAGCTGTACTCTTGAGACTACTGCAGGTTATACTACATTTAATTAATGGTGGGACATCTGTATTACAGAACTATTTATTTCTATCAATTATATTTCCAGTTTCACTTGCATACTGATGAACTTGTTGCAGCCATACCTGCAGACTTTCACTTGTTGCTTGCACATTCTATTACTTTTAATCAATACACTGCAGTGTTCTGCTACGTGCTACACTATAATATTTATTTACAAGTACTAGGTGGGGTTACTAACCTGCATGGTGGCGCAGCCGCACCAGCCTGCGGTCATGTGCCCTGCGATTCAGAGCGGACACCTGCAGCTGTAATACAAAACAAGTAATATTGGAATACACATCTCCATGGTATCAGCTAGTTGAATTCCTTACATACATAAGTAAAATGTAACTTACTCAGTAGTGGGGCGTTGGGCATATCCCGGGCCTCCTGGATCCATTGGGTCAACTGGTCTTGTTTACGTCGCTTCAGGTCCGCATGGTGGTGACGGACCTGCTCACCAGTAAGTGGAATCCCAGTAGCACTAGTGAGATCATGAGCCAACTGGTCCCATGCCTCCACCCTGTATGCTCCCCATGAGACCTGGCCCTGCATGAGTTGGGCCTCATGATGGTGAACTAGGAGCCAGACCATCTATCTGGACTCCTCAATGCCCCACCGCTGTGCTCGAAAGCAACATCCCTCCCCTACTCCACTCATTCTACCTGCAGGTCTATTCTACAATCGTTTATGCTGTGTATTCCCGCCTATGGGGCTTATATATGCCGATTTTCCCGCACATTTCTATGATTGGCCGTTTTGGAATTGTATCTACTTCACAGAAACTGCTTTATCATGCTCCATTTTGGATTACATCCTACATATATGCTATTTCTGCATTTCTAAGTACTGCTGTCATGGCTTAGTGGTTTAGTACCTTGACTCTAGTGCATGGTATCCTGGGTTCGAATCTGACCACTGATTTTTAATTTTTATGACTGTCTAGAAATGAGTACAGGACCTGTCAATCCAACATGCCAAAGGCACTTTTAAGCACTTAAAACCAGGTCTGCGCTCATTTGCGCGGAGCTCACGCATGCGCACCGGCGGTTAGCTTGTGGGCACGGCACGCACCTCCGTGCAAACGGTGTGTGCTGGGTTAAACCTTAATTGGCTAGTAACACGCATGTTAAGCTAAGCACAGCTAGTTGTACACAGTTTGAGCCTGTTAAACCAGTGCTTAGCTACGGGCAAGCAATTTGCAGCCTTTGAAACACTACTCAGCTATGGGCACTCTGTCTCACAGCAACTTAGCGATCAGTACATTTCTAAATATTTTTATTACTGTATTACTTGAAAATATATGCTCCATTTCATTCCATTTTACAAAAGGAAATACCTTTACATTTGTACAATACTGTCAGGGGCCTTTTTAGTGCTTATTTACAAAAAAAAAAAAAAGGTTGTTGTGTGGGCTCGAACCTTGCCTGCCTGCTCTTAAGCCGACAACTCTACCGCTATGCTATTACTTCTTGGCTTACTTTGCATATTTAGTTCTTATATCCTTTTCCACTGATTACTAACTGCAGTTGCGCTAGTAGCACACCCAGACACTGGCACGCAGTAGCAAACATTTATGGGGTTTTAAAAAAAATAAAACAGTTTTCATTTTCATTTTATAACATCTGTTCACTTTTTACATTGCTGGTCTGTGGGGGCATGTGTTGTGTAGTGTGTTTATTCACATTTCCATGGCCTCTCTCGTGGCTGTTTACTTTCTGCCATTCTAGACTTCCGGGGGCGTGTCCGCTTGCAGGGCTTAGCCTACAGACACGCCCCCTACTGTCTTACATGGACCGTGTAAGAGTTACAGTGTGATTCAGCATGCCTCATGCACCTCATGCATATGCATGACATGCTGACATCACACCGTTTAACTGCAGCCTCCGTGTAAGAGTTATAACTCTTACATGGAGGCCTCCTGAATTTGGCCTATTGTCATTGAGATCAGTTGGAAAATATTGAACATGTTTTTATGAAATTCAAGACTATTTCCTTATGAGAAATACTATCTACTAAATGATCATTATTATGTATTGGAGGGATAACTAGCAATTTCATTTGTTACGTATAGTACTGTATAAAACCGTCAAGACAAAATTGTTAATTTGGGGTGTACATAATATGGAGAATACAAGGATCTTGATGTGCAAACATTTTATATAAAGCAGGGGATTAAGACTATATGTATACAAAGATTATTTTGTTCAATGTTTGGTTTGAGATACTTTTCCTGATATTATACTGTCTAACCAGGAAAAGCTGAAAGACACAACATACTGTTTTTTGTATTACAATTATTAAAAGTCTCTCTCTTTTCTACAAGTGCCATGAGATCTTTCACATTCACCTGAGCTACCACCAACTTAGGCAGACTCATTCGAAGAATGAGGCACTGAAGAATGCAACAATCCTTATGCTGCAGTGTAAGTATGGAAAATGAATCCAACTACCTGATGTGGTAACAGAACCCATAGCCTTTGGATCTTCCAGCACTAAAAGTGAGTGCGCTACCTGTTGAGATACTGAGACTGCAATGAAACTATGACATTAATCTAGTCACTAAAGTCAAAGATGATAATATTGCTGAAAGATGGTACAGGTTAGAAATGCAGCAACAAGCAACGGTAGTAGTGATGCATATAAGGGGAAGCTTTGATTTCCAGATACTTATCCTAGCAGTTTGACACGTACACTTTGCAAAATAGTACAGATAGTTATCACAAATCTCTTACACAGAAAGAGCAGGAAGACCTCCACCTCCTATACCAAAATGTTTTAAATCTGGTAGCAATCTTGAATACATAATGCTGTCATATGTGAATCTGTGAAGCACATTTGGCTTTAGCAATAGCAGCATTTGACAATTTTACATGTATGTACATAAGTTATAAAAAAGTTAATTACTGGCATGCAATCAAAAGCAGGTTGCTTTTAACAGAGCAAAGAGCTGAAATATGTGTTGCAGCAGAGGGTAATCTGAAATACAGCATAAGCTCATTGTTGAATCCTTAATCATTTGTTGTCACCTTTTCAGAGGAAAAAACAGGTTATATTTACATGTGACAAATTATACAGATAACTATAATGTTGGAAGTATTACTGCCTCTTCCACAGATGTATAGGTGGTGCAGTGGGGTCTGGATATTGTACACTTCACTGCTTTCTGCTTATTTTGTCATGTTCATCTTGAAGAACTGAAATGTGGTATCCTTCACTTTGGGAAGAAGCGTGGCACTTTTATAAATGTTGTTTCATTGAAAGAAACACACCAAATGGCATTTTGCCTAATCAGTTAAGTTCAAAATATCATAAGCTAAGAACTCTATTTCTGTGAGGGCTAAGGCCTACTGTATTCCACCACCTAACCTATTACACCTCCATGGTCAAAAAGCCTTTGGGTTAAGAGGGGGCAGCTGCAGGGTGGACCTATTGTGGGATTACCCAGATGGATTGAGGGGAGGTAACGCTGCCTAATGAGTCACCATACACTTCTACCTCAAATACGACCTCTTTCTCTTCTGTGTCTAGAAGGGGCATTTTGCACTGGGAAATGGTATTACTTACCATTTAAAGCAGAGATTACCTCAGCTATCCTGTGGAGCTAGCAGATAATGGCCTGATACGAGTATCATAAGAGAACTTCCCCTTGAAATGGTGCATTTTGAATGGCCTTCTGCAGATCCACATGAAAAGACAGCTGTATCCAAGCTATAATGCACAAAGTGTCTATGACAGCAGCGCTTGCATTGCATCACTGCAGTTAAAGCTACATGAGCAATGTGGAATCCTACCATGAAAAGAATAGAAGGTGTCATTTATTGGCACCTTGACCTTGGAAGTCTTAGGATTTGAAGAGTTTAGTAACAGAAACAAATTATGGGCCTGAAGGCTCAATGTGGCACAACAGAACAGCATTTTGCAAAAGCTGTCCAATTTGGAATCTTTGGTAAGTGCAGGCAGTTGCTGGGACCTCTGCTCAGCTAATAAAGTAATGCAGGTGTTAGCCAAATGATGATAAATATGTGAGGCTAGACTATTCTGGGATCTGTAAAGACTGACGTTTATGAAGGCAGAAGACAAATAATCTGGGGGGTTCCAACTGCTGGTAAAAACCTTTGAGAACAAGCTCCACCAAAGGAATAATTCAAGCCTCTTTCTCCTGGAAGGTGTTAATCCACTTCTAAGGTAAAGGCTATAGAAGAGAAGCAAAGACCATGGAACATATCATGAGATGTGTGGCTTTTCCAAAGAAGTGGTCATCCAGGACACAGCTGTCAGAAAAGCACAACTTATCACCTGTCTAAGGAATGGGGATCTGACAGGGAAGATGATCTCGGCTGTCTAGCTCCCTGGAAGGAAGATCTGCACCGCTCTTTTTGGAAGATGTTGGTGGGTGCTACCTTTATATTCAATAATGGGGGAGTAAAAGAAATCTCATGTGGAAACTGGAGAACACTAGAGGCAGCAAGTGAGAAGTATGCATTGTTCCTAGTGCAGGCATTGGACTGCACTATCATAAAATGCTCCCTTTAACACAGTTGATCATCTCTTACCAAGTGTCAAAGGTCTGAGAATGTTAATGCAGCAACAGGTACAACAGACCATCAAGTAAACGTGACAGAACCTGCAGATGTTTGCTCAGCTTGAGGTGAGATTAAAGTATTTGATATCCTAGGGTCCAAGTTCAGTCCCAGACACATGCCCTGGGGAAGAGGTCTTTTGACTCCAATTTCAGCACATTTGTTCTGTAAAATGTGATACGTTTTTCTAGTTCTGTTTTCTTTTTTTAAACTTTATGCATGGCTGTGTGCCCTCTGCATTGGTGTTCTTGTCTATAGGCCTGGATCACAACTAAACAAATGGCCTGCTTTACTTGTGGCAGAATGGGAGGCACATGTTCAAGCATAAAAGGGTGGGTTGTACTCGCATGCTGGGCATCCTTCACTAGAAGTAGCATCTAGTATGTCCCTCCAATGCTGTCCACCAGCAGACGATGTATAGGGTTGCTAATCCTTCACTAAAGAGGAAGCGAATCATGGGCAAGGTTTTAGAGAGCACCACAGCCATGGCAGACTTGGTGGAAAGTGAAGGTTTTGGTCTCAACCTCACCTTATGGTCCCTAACCTTACTTATTTCTCTTGGACAGTCTGGCCTTACAAGACAAATTCTCTACTGGACCCTGATTTGGACTCCCTTAACTGCAGCTAGCTTGTGAGGACTAAGGTAACCAAACAGTTGAGGACAGAATAAAAACTGGCATCAGATGTACTGACCAATATCATTCAGAAAGAACTTTTTCCTGAATATTTCTGTTTGTATTTTTTATAGCAGTCACAACTCAAGATACTTACATTTAGTTTATGCTTTTAACTTGATCTTTTAAAAAAAATAAAACACTGGAATCTAAGGATCTATACAGGTTGCCAGAGATGTAAGTTTTCACACCTGCTGGATATGAAAGAGTTCAGCTCAACTTTTATTGTACTGCTTTAATACAAATCTAACCAAAAATGAAATTCAAAAAAAGAAGTTATAATTATCATAACGTTCCATCTGTATTGTCGATCTTTATCTATTCTTGACTTGTGGGTATGGTTCCGATCCTCAGAACCAATCCGGCCATTATATAGCTCCCGTCAGCCAAAAAGATCTCTCGAGCTACCCACAGTGCCCCTCTCTATATTACCTCAGATCGAGTTTGCAGGCTTACAGAAGAAGATACCCTAAATGAACCCAGAAGCCATGTCCAAGGTGTATCCTAACAAAGAAAGCCAGGACAGCATGTCGCTCCATCTGAACTCTATAGAAGGGGGAAGGTGAGATGGGATGCAAGAATAGATGAAGATTGACAACACAGATGGAATATTATGGTAAGTCACAACTTCTTTATCCAATGTTGTCAATCTTCATCTATTCTTGACTTGTGGGATAGAGTCCCCAGCTACCTTAGATCCTGAGTGGCCCTATGGAAGAACATTCCTGAGAACCACAGAAACAAAGCAGGCTCTCTCCCTGGAGACCATATCCAATTTGTAATGAATAATAAAGGTATGTGGAGTAGCCCATGTTGCAGCTATGCAAATTTCCGACATGGAAGCTTTAGAATACAAAACAGATGAAGTCGCCATAGATCTGGTAGAATGTGCCTTTACCTGCATAGGGAGTCATTATTTTTCATGTCAATAAAAAAAATGCAATCTCTTAACCATCTTGAGAGAGTAACAATAGAAACAGGTTTGCCCAAGGGTGTCCTTGCAAAAGATACAAATAATTGTTCTAATTGTCTAAATTGCTTAGTTCTATCCAGATAAGAATGTAACTGCCTGTGCAAGTCCAGAAGGTGCAAGCAGTATTCACCTTTATTAGAAAAATTTGGAAGACTACATGCAAGTCTACAGATTGACTAATATTGGCCTCTGAAATCACTTTAGGAAGAAAAGATGGGTTTATTCTGAGTGACACTCTGTCTTTACGGAATACTAGACAAGGGACTTTAGAACATAAAGCCTGTAATTCGGAGACACGTCTCGCCGAGGTGACAGCTATGAGAAGCAAAGTCTTCCAAGACAGAAACTTTAAGTCACAGGTAGCTGCAGGTTCAAATGGAGGAAATGTAAGAGACTGCAATACAAAAGGGTTAAATGAATGATGCCCTGATGCCCTTAAGAAAAACCTTACAAAGCCTGTGGGAAAGGGCTGAACACCGAAACAGTTATGGACATTTGAAATAGCTGCTAGGATAACCTTAATTGTGGAAGCAGAAGCTCCTTTACCAAAGATGGTAGCTAGAAATTCAAACTTTTTCTACTGGTGCTGAAAAAGGATTCACACCATTGTTACAAGCCCAGATAGAGAACCTCTTCCATTTACTAAGGAAGAGATTCCTGGTGGATGGTTTATAGGATGCCAGCAAAATATGTCATACAGGAGATGGGATGTCATTATGCCTGGTGACTAACGGGAACTGGGGAAATCAAGCAGTCAGCTTGAGAATCTGTAGATTGGGGTGCACTAGTCTGAGGAAGGGACAGAAGGTCTGCACCTGCGTCCAGAATCCACAGGCGGTGAAGCAGATGAGGCCAAAGGAAGGGAAACCATATTTGTCGAGGCCAGTAAGGTGCAATGAGGATTACTTTGCTTCTCAACCGAGCTGATTTCTTGAAGAAAAGAGGGATCAGAGGGAATGGAGGAAAGCCATAAAGGAGACCTGAGGGGCAATCGACAAAAAGAGAGTCTCTGGGGGACTCCCCTTGAGGGGGAATTAGGGCAAAGTAGCTTCTGCACTTGTTATTCATGGGTGAAGCAAGGCTGGCCCCAGGGAAGAAGGATCTTCTTAGCCACTCTGGAGTTTAGAGACCACTCATGAGACATGAGGATACATCTGCTCAGTTTGTCCGCAATCACGTTTGAACTCCACAAGGATGTACGTTGCTATCAAAAAGCAGTTGGAAATTATGGCCCATTGCCACACTCAAAGGGCTTCTCAACACAGTGGGTAGGGCTTGGTTCCTCCCTGTTTGTTAATGTACCAGACTATGGACATGTTGTCTAATTGAATAACTATCATCCCTTGAGGTAAGGCAGAATGAAATGTTTGCAATGCTAGAAGCACTGCCCTGAGCTCCAGAACACTGGCATACAAGTTGGCCTCAGAGGGGGACTAAGTGCCTTGGACTGCCTTTCCCAGATAATGCCTCCTCACGTCATCTGGGAAACATCTGTGGACTTTATGGCCTGGGGCTGAGGGAGGACAAAGGAATGGCCTAGAAGAATCTCCTTGGACTGCATCCACCAGATAAGTCGTTTGTGTATTGGCTGGATATAAAAACTAGGTGATTCATGGGGTGAGTTACAAAATAGATCATTGGATAGCAAGCAGCCATTGACAAAGTGATATGTGAAACCTTGCCAGTGATCACTGCTGCCATGGAGCCCAATGCTTGCAGAATTTGCTGAGCCGGTATTTTGCTTGATTGAAGAAGCACGTGAATCTGCAATTGTATTTTCTGCAACCTGTGGTGGGGAAGCAATGCTACACAAGACAGTGTTGAGATGAGCTCCAATGAATTCCATGTCCTGAGAAGGCGTTAATTGAGACTTTGGAAGATTGACCATGATGCCCAACTGTTGAGATAGCTCCAGAATGAAATCTTTTGTTTGTAGAAGTAGATGCTTGGTGGAAATGGTGAGGATCCAGTTGTCTGGATAAGGAAACACCCAGAATCCATGCAACCTCAAATGTGCTGTGACTACTGCCATGTACTTTAACACCCTGGGGGCTATGGTGAGACCAAAGGGCAGCACTCTGAATTGGTAATGACTGGCTCCTACCCAGAAGTGGAGAAACTTTCTTCAGCATTTGTCCATCTTTATGTGGTAATACGCATCTTGAAAGTCGATACAGCACATCCAATCATTTTCCTCTAAGAAGGGAAGTCTTGACTGAACCGTGATCATCCGGAATTTTGACTGTTGGACAAATTTGTTTAGAATGCTAAGATCCAAAATTGGTCTCCAGTCCCCTGTTTTCTTTGGGACTAAGAAAATATCGAGTAAAATCCGGATCCTAATTGGTCTGGTGGGACTTCTTGGATGACTTGTTTTTCTAGCAGCTTTTGTATTTCTAATGCAGCTTGATCCCTCTGACAGAGTAGAACATCAGGGAGTCTTGCTCGGGTAAAGGGTGAATAGGATTAAATAAAGCACCCAGGCATCAGTAGTTATGCGTTGCCAAGTGGTTAGGTGCAAGGAGAATCTTCCCCCAACTGCCTCCACAGGCAAGCAATCGGGCCCCCTTTCAGAAGCGCTGGTACGGTTGACTAGAGAGTCTCCCTACAACCCTGATTCTGCAGACCTCCCCAGCCTCTAGGACAGTGTCTTCCACTGTAACTCCCCCCTGTGCCCCGAGGAGAGTCCATACCATGTCTGTCCTGGAAAGGCTGCTGGGACTTCTTATACCACATTTTGCCACTCCTTTGATTACTGGAGTAATAGCATTGAAAAGTGGAAAAATATATGCCCACAGCAGACAGAGTCTTTCCATCCTTTTCACACTTGCACAGAGTTTTCTTAACTTTGGGCCCAAACAATGAGGATCCGTCAAAGAAAGCATTGATGAAGGAATACTTGAATGGTTCCGCAAACTAGCACAGGCACATCCAAGCATGTCGTCGAATAGCAACACCTGAAACTGCTGACCTGGTCCCCTTCACCAGATCCCTCTGAAGTCTAGTAAGGTGTGCCAAAAAGTTCAAGGACCTGATTTAGAAGGTCAATGATGCATAGACCCGCTTCCCAAATCTGTCCACCTTCCTGGACTCTTGGTTAGGGGGATGTACAGTAGAACTTTCCTCGGCTATTTCTTTCTTGGTGGCAGCTGCTACCACCATGTCATGAACTACTAAGCCCTTTGCCCAATGTGGAAGGTACTCAGCAGTGTAAAGTATCTTGTCAGGTCTCCGGGGGGACAGGTTCTACAGAATCAGGAGCCTTCCAAGCCTGCTGAGCGAGCAGTTTAATTAGGTCGTTAGCGGGTGGAGTCACCCAGGAGGTAGATGGATGAGCACCAAAGGCCTGCATATACATGGATTCCTCAGAGGAAGGGTCTTTGGGCTTCCAAACACCCCTCTGTTTTAGGATCTCACGGATGTCTCCAAGGAGCCGTTGTCTGGGGGTGACTTTGGGGAACCATCCCCCTCATCAAAATCCATGTTCTCTGTGATGTATTCTTCAGGAGAATTAATGTGTTTCCTCTCACACAACCTCTTCCGAGGTGGCTCTTCATTTGGCCTTTAGGAGTAAGTCTTGTGACCTTGGAGCTCACTGTTCAGGGATAGAGGTAGAACTGATAAACCTGCGGTCAAAGGGTGAGACTCCAGAAACACAGGAGCCACCTGAGTCAAGGCTCTTTCCATGGCTAAAAAAGCAAGACCCTCTGAGGAGGGATGGGAGCCCGGAACAGAGATAGACTCAGAACTGGGGTTACAACCAGATCCGACAGACCCATCTGACAAACTGGAATGGTCCTCTGTCGGCACAGCCCGAAGAGACAAGGCCGGCTCCTTAAAAAAAAATCAGAGCTGACTTTTTTTTTTTTTTTGCAATGGAGCTTTTCTCCCCAGGCTTCCACTGAAAATGGGCATCTGGTCCAGTTGGACTTTCCTGGTAAACAAATATAAAATAAATAAAATAAATATTTATGCCACTGGAGTCTCATTTGGTCTGTCAATAAAAAACAAGGATGCATGCTCTCCTAAACAGTTCACAGGTAAGTCTGTAACCTTGAAAGAATTCACCTTCAATTTCACCATTAGCATTCTCTTTTTTTAAGCTATACTTGCATTGTGGGCTTACATTTTTTTCCTTATTGTGACATTTTCTATTTGTTAAAGATGTGCCGCTGTGTGTGTTTTTTCAGTAAAAGCTATTATGTTTACTAATCTTTTCATTATTTTACCATTCTTGTATTTTAACAATGATTTCACTGCTTTACTTTACTTTTTCTGTAGCTTGAGGTCATAAATGAGAATTAATCTGCAAGTCTTCACCCTGCTTAGTTGGTTATCAAATGAAAAGGTTTGTATTAAATTAAAAATCAAATTAATATTTATTTTAATGAAATAAGCTGTGTTCCTGGGCTACACCAAATGTTTTTGCCTTATCACTTTTTCACACTCTTATAAAACAACAGGCAGTAAGATTCCAGCATAATAAATGTGTACCATTATGTTCTGATCTACTGTGCAGTTAATTTTTGATGGATCTTAGAAGAGGTAATTCAGTTTCCAAAGGCCATCTGCATCCATTCCAAGAAAAAGTAACAAAAGCTCAGACTTTCACAATTCATTAGTTTATATATTTAATTTGTTACAAGGTCTTCTTATGATGCAGACAGTTAATTCCAATTTCAACAGTACTTGTACAATTACATTCACATTACCATTTAACAGTGAAAAATATTTCAGGGTCAGCAGGTGTTACATAAAACAAAGTTACATTGTCCAGCTTTTTATAGAGGCAGAACTCAAAACACAAGCATTACGAAAAATACAGAAGATATTAATGAAACTGCAGTAAAGACTCTAAACTTCACTTGCAGCATTCATCATACATGCAAATATATGTATGCACGTTCAGTTACTAACTATGCTTTAGAATATGAATGATTAGACAAAACTATCTTTTTAACTCTCCAGCTGCTGTTAACACAGGACAGTGGTTTTAAAAAGTGGAATCCGTGTATTCATACGGATGTGTTTGCCTGAATATGCATGAAGTCTTTGGACCGCACAGAAACAAAATATGTAACACATCTCAGCACTGCATGTGTGTTTTCAACCTGGAACCCCGTCCTTCAGAGTTTCTTAATTAGGTTTTGTAGCTAGCTGCTTCACAAACTTCTCAGGTTACCCTCTGCACTACACATTGCTCTTTCATATTTTTATAATGCTTAATCTTTAACTATAATGAATTTTTCAGAATGTGGGACACCAAGACAAATTACAGTACACTGCTAAAAGGAATCAAACCCCAAAACATGAGCTAGGCTCCTCAGTGCAGTACACACTGACAGATTAAAATGACAGAAAACACTGTTTGGATGTTGGGGGAGGGGCAGTGACTCATCATTTTGATGCAGGTCTGAGAGCTGGTTTTACAAACTGAACACCATCTGTTAAACTGCAAGGCACAAGGATAAGGTAGTTTGTTGTGAGAGGTAAGGCAGCTGTAACTCAACCTGGAAACATGCACATTCTCTCAGTAAATGAATTAGATGGCCATGACTTTATGGGATGGAGAGGTAAAGTGACCATCCCTCCTGCTGTGTGTGGAAGGGAGGGGGGAGAGAACATGAAACCATCCTCGCATTTACAAGGTCAGTAAACAGCATTCAGGACAGCTTAATTGTGATGGTTAAAAAAAACTATTAGTATTTTTGGAATAAAATATTGCTCATTAATTTCTTTGTATATACATTCTGACAAACCACCTAAAGATAGTGCTTCTAACAGAAATAAAAACATGTTTTTAATAAGGACCTTGGAATTCAGTAACCAGCTGTTACACTGCCATACTACCCTGTAACTGACATCTTCTACTTACCTTAGGTAACCCTTATCCCCCATGGTGATCTCCTCTGACAAAGCATTTCAGTGCCCCACTCTCACCTGGGCACAGGAGTTTCTTCCTTGTACACATTCTAAGTTTGCCTTTTCCCCATCTATAACACTCCACATTTATGTAGTCCTTATTTGAGCAGGCCTTTACTATATCTTATCCTATAATTCTCTTCACTTTTTTTAGCATGCACATACCAATGCCCTCAGTCTCTCCCTACACTCCTGTTCCTCATTACAGATTACAACACACCCTCTGCATATACTGACAAACATACCTCTCAACAGGTATAAATGTATGCAGCATTCTTCATTATACCCTAATAGCACAACATCTTTAATCTGTTATAAATGGATGTAGCACTCCCTTCCAGGCTATTCTTTAAAAAGCTTTTCACACAGCAATGTCACTTGTGTTGTGTTTGCTGGACTATTAAACAGGGTGCTTTGATAAAAAAAAAATTCCTCTTGAATATTTTTTTTTTACCTAAAAACTTTGCAAATTCAGTACAGATCAAAAGCCACCAGGGTATAAAGACTTTTTATTCAAAGTCTTCTTATTCCAAACCCCACATCACTGTTTAACATGGATTTGCCATTTTATAACTAGTCTGGCTGAGGAATACAGTACACACTGCAGGGTGCATACAGTCACAGAATAGCTCAGAAATTCCAGTAGAAGTGTTACACTGCTCTACATCAGTGGGAGTGGGTGAAAATGCCATATTTTAGCAGCAATAAAGGAACAAAATAGAGAAGGGATACTACATGGGGGTGGGATAAAAGGCTGGCAAGACAGCACACACTCTGCAAGCCCCTCACTGATCAAATATGCACCTCAATCTGTCAAAGTTTGAATGTTGAGGGTTGCTGGGGTAGCAGGGCTACAAGGACTGACTGATAGCAGAAAAGATTTCAGGAACTAATTGGTTCACTGAATACCAGCACAGCATGACTCATCTGCAATGCAGTGTACGTGGCAACTAATATGGAATGTTGAAGGGAAAAAAAGAAATCAATACCACAGCTGACTGTGCATCATCTAATGCTTGCTAATGGGACTCAAATAATTGCTTTTACTAATTTTTACATTATGGATGAACTTTGCTTCAGCAGCCTTTGACACCCCTGAGACCCTCCTTTGTAGCAATACCAGTAATTGTTTCCCTGCCTTTAACTGCAGTAACATCCCACATATGCAACAAAACAGGAATATATAGACATAGAAATATAGCATAGTGAGATGCAATGCAGTAGATGCAAACAAACACCTATTTACAGCTCCTCCTTAAAAAATAATAGAAAGGCTAGTACACAATTGACAACAGTATTTGTATTTGCTGAGCTGAACTCCAAGAGGCAGGGACACCATCAACTGTTGCAGCACATAAAATGCCAAGACTTTGTGTGCCAGTTCTCACTCCATCTTGATGTAGTGTAGGTATGGAAGTGTGTATTGTGCAGACAACATAACTTTTTAAGCAAGATGTAACCAAATGGGCATCTTTTTTTTTTTTACTTTTATTTTCCTTATGGTGAATTCCAGGTCAACAATGTGTAGGTTTTTGACAGGATGAAGGGTAGAAAATGGACTCCTACTGGCTTATTAGTAATATATTCTTCTGTACCAGAACTTGTGGAACAGGCATGGATTTAAGCCACAAAAGTCTTTCTCTACAAGTGAGCATTATCTGTTATGAAAGGCAGCAACTTGATCACCTGACTAAAGGATGTGAGTTATACACACAGGTAGGACTATACAAAGGTGTAAATTTAAAGAATTAAAAAAAAAACTGAAAAAGGACACCAAGAAGTTTGCTCCCTTGAAAACAAACAGGAGAACCTACCACTACTGTTTCCTAGTTATGACATGATACACACTAATGCCCATGTAAAGTTAAAATAATTACTTAAAATGAAAAAATATCTCAGGCTTACCCAAGCACCTCTTCAGACTCCCTGTCTATACCTAATATCATATTAGCCTTTACTCACCACAGAATCAAAGTGATGTCATAAAGTTATTTAGGTAAGCTAATCAAGTTGACTGCTTGTAAAAGGCTCAGATTTTCTGTTACCGTTAATGGAGAGGTAGCAAACAACAGCCAATTGATATATCACAAGGACAGAATGCAGAAAACTCCTGACTGTTACAATGTTACAAGAACATGGCACCTTCCATCCAATTTCACAATCTGAAAAAATATCTCGTGTCCTTGGCTCCACACTCAATGACCAGCGTGAGAATAAATAAATATATATATTTTTTCACTAACCACTTTCTTTCAAATGTTTCTCTTATCAAAGTAAAATTTGCATGAATGTTGTCCTGTAAACACTGCCTACGCACAAAATAGTCACAGTATTTTATTTAAATGTCATCACATCAATCTTTAGTGGAACAAGCAGCTTACTGGTGTAGACAAGCAATCCAAGGCCCTGATAAATATCACCTCCCTAATGTTTCCTTTTTGCAGACCAGTAATACTCCATTTAAACTTCTACTTTGCCCAAAACAGTCCCATGGTTCCCGTAAGCCTACTGCATCACTCGGAATTCTTTCTGGAGTTCTAATTTCTAACATTAGATCTTCAGTTGGCCACAATGAACTAAAAAATACACGCTACTGCTAGGAGCACTCTTCTGTGAGGCTGAGTACTGTACTTCTGTTAGGTCACTTTAGTAATCGGTATTTCTCAACCCGAAGGCTAGACATAATGTAGATGCACAGAATCTGCTATACACAGCAAGTGCTGCTTCCTTCCTCATTTAACCACATTAGAACAACTTTAAAACCGATGAACTGCATTACTCTAATGTGCTCTTTAAAAATTAAAAAAAAAAAAATAACAGTTTCAAAAGTGATCGTGTCTGGCACTAAATTTGTTCAATGTTGCCTGCAAAACTAGATAGATAAGGCAGTATGCAAAAGACGTGCTGCTCATTTTCCTAACAGCACATAAAAATCATGTAACATATACACAAAAGGTTTCACACATATACAAGGATGTGGTTGATTTTCGGAACAATGATAGTGATGAGGACAAGAGGGTTGGCATAAAGGTCACAGATTGCTGTTACTTCCTTTGCATCTTATGACATTCTTCCAGGCTTCTTCATACTCTGAAAATGAGAGAGAGAGAGAACACAGTGGTGAGCATCCGTTCACACAGTTCCACATTATTAATCCTTTCAGTCTTTCATCAGACACATACCATCTATTATTTATTAACAACAAAAAGGGAAAGTTGAAGCAATTTTTGTAAACCACTAAACAAGTGTTAAGTAATATGATACATCCCACAGTTCTCTGTAGTAACTTGAAATGTGATATTTTACATTTCTTGAAAAGTAGGTTTCGTTGCAAGTAACCTACTCTTTTTCAGGTAAAAACTTGTTCAGAGAGGCTTTGCGCAATAATTTTTAAAACATTTTTTAAGCTTGGTATTTAGATAGGCCTTCTGGGTAATCTTAATCTTAAAAGTAGTAATAAACATACACAAAATAGTCTTGATCTTAGATCACTGCAGAAAGAAACAGAGATTTTAACCTTCAGAAGACTTAAAAAAAGGAAAAGGAAGTTTAGATAGAAGACAGTGATTGGCTAGAAATGAAGTCATCCATGAGAATGAAACAAACTTTCTAGAGAACGTGGAAATAAGCAGTTGGGAGGAGCCTAAACATATGACTCATCAGTTGAGAAATGAAGGAAAATATCAGTCTTTTGTTGCATCAGGAGTTTGTTACAACAGCTGTTAAGTCACCCTTGTGAACTGCTTGCATGAGTTTTGTATCAGGAAAAACAACCAGTAAGGCAGATTCAAAACAGTTAACAAGGAAACACCTTTAGAAAACCTCCCTTTATATGTCTTGGTGTGTGGTTTCTCAGTCACTCATTAGACCCCCTCCCAACACACACAAAAAGACAGCAATTCCCACACATTTTCCTCGTTATACCTAATAAGAACATTACTGTTTTCTTTAGATATTGGACTTTTATTCAATTTAATTTTGTACAGACATCTTCCTTCTATGTCTCAAACTGTCATCTGTACTCTGTCAAAAATGCAACTGTACATTCTGAAATGCGGAATTTAGAAACAGGTTAACAAAATAGTTATTTCTCACATTTTCCTGGTCCTTACAGGAAATGACAGGGATATAAAAGGGCCACATCACTCTAGCTTTTTCTTTCTTCCCCATAAGCACATGGAACACACTGATTATGCTTCAAAACTGAAAAAAAAACTTGTTATGCACATCTCTGATGTTAAACAGTTATGTATGGCTTTCAGAACAATTATGCTCAGTTTTTTCACTACAGCATGTACAGTATCTACCATAAACAAAATCAAAACTTCATATTGACACACAAAATAGGCAGAATAAAGTGTTTAACAGCTTTTGGAACCATTAATCCATGTACTCTTAGCGTCTGGCTTCAGCCGAGTAGCAGTACTAAGTGCTTTAACGCTTTCAGAGCTGTAAAATATTTCTCACTCTAACTTTTTTTTCTTTAGCTAGTAGTTTATTGGGGGTAGTCCATGTACTACAAAGATTTATGATTGCTTCTGTCTGATCATAGCTAACTAGTTATGTGTTCTCAACATGGATGTGAAGATTATAGGCTCACTGGTTTAGGGTAATTACTAGGTATATAGTCCAGGGGACTACTGATGAGCTTAGCCAAATTTCTAAATTGTTCCAGAGCACTGTCTGGTTAAGTGACTTCTTCAGAGTTGCACAGTAAGCAAATGCATGCTGAGGGAATTAAACTCTAGACTACAGGAAGAAAATTATTAACAGCTCAAAGTCTTAATCCTCTGCACTGAGTGCTGTCGTTTGAGCTTCACTTCACTCACAAAATTACTTTCTTGGCATACACATCTTGAATATATGACAAGTTGATTATGACTGGAAATCAGATCATAACCCTCTAATTTACTTCATCTCTGACAGTTTAGGCATCATTTCCTTCTTTTTAATTACCAGAATTCACCTTACTAGAAACAACTCCTAACAAAAAACAACCCTCAGATTTCTTGTTTTCTACATGTCACCACTTCCACTTAAAAAAACACACACAAAAACTCATTTTCTTCGTGTCATCATTTCAGGGGAGCGCGTGAGTAACTGACAGATTGGCAATTAAACACAATCACCTCTTGCTTATTCCATTTTTTAAGGCTCTTTATTAGCACTGTACACTGCATTAAGACAAAAGTAAACATGACTTTATAAAAGAGACAACAAACCATTACAGTTATTTTTTTTCCTTTCTATACATTATAGAAATATGATTTTTGTCTTAACAGTTATTCAGTTTAACATTAATAGATTGCTCAAGTCCTACATTCCTTGAAATATCACTCCTGACCATTACTCTGCACGCACTGTTAAGAGACTCTGTTTACTTCTATGCAGTTTACTCATTCTCTTCTCTAAAGATCCCACCCCAGTTAGTTCTTTTAACACCTTTACAATACTCAACAACTCGGTTAAAGTTGGTTTTGGTTTTCATTTCCTAGTAACTACTTTTCTGAAAACCAACAGTATAAACTTAGTAGGGCCTTAGTGTGTCTAGGCAATTCAATGTCTATATTCCAGCTCAAAAGAATCATTTCCTTAGTTAATTTGTTCCACCATCCCCTCTAGGGAATATCCAAAAGATGTTTCCAGGTACCACTCTTATCCATCATACCCCTAACAAATGCTGCCTACCTGTGGAAACATTCTTTGAAGTCTACTTGGGGTATAAAAATACCACTACAAAAATGTTAAACCTTCTAGATTTTACTGCATACTTGGAAGCCAAAGAAGTACCTCCAATTGTTTATTTGTATACTGCCTTTCCATTCTCATTTCTCAGCCTTTTCTAACCTCTTCTGATTGACTCTTATACTCATCATGCATTATTTTATATACCTTCCTGATAATCCCTTGTTTACTGCAGCTTTTGTTGTAAAATCAACTATAAACTGAACCAGGGATGTTTTTATTTAATACTCCCATATCCCTTTCTCTATGCCTATACTCTGGGAGGGGAGGTAGTCTCCAACCTGCAGTGTGAACCTTTGTTTGGCCTCATCCTACTCTTGACATTTCCCTCCCTAATTATTTGCTCTCAATACCTTGGCTCCTTTGCTAATTTTTGCCAATAAATTTTTGCTCCGCCTTTTTTTCCCTGGCACTACTTATACTCAGTTATTCCTATGGGGTAAAATCTCTTTTATCCATTGCAGGGTTGGCTTAGTTCTCGATATTTATTTACTGATATGTGATTACTGGGAAAATCAAACTGGGTTGAAGCCCATTTTCAGCGGAGACCCTTGAAGAAAAAATAGTACAAAACCTTTTAAGAACAACAATTTTACAATCTTCAAAAACAAAACAAAAACATCTGCAGTTTAAATAATTATAACAAATTAAACGTAATATAAAAACACTGGTTAAGAATAAATACAAGCTATATGACACATCTAATATTTAAATAAATTTAAACAGTTTGTAGAGAACTTAAAGGTAAGTTAGTCTAATACAAAGAGGAATTGCAATATGAAGTGAGGGGAAAAACAGGCTAATAGTATATTTAGAGAGAAATTCAGGGAAGATAATTTGATAGGAAGTAAAGAAGTAAATGAATAAAGGACAGTAAGATGGTATAAGGAATGAAAACATACTTGTTCACGTTTAGGGATATAGTTTATCCTGGTTTAGAGCAAATATATTTTCTGCTACTTTGTGCGTACAATATCCGGTATGATTGTTGCTGTACTCTAAGTGCCTGCATCCAAAATCCCACTCTCTCCTTATTTTGTGACCCCGCCCAGGCTTCAACATAATTTCTTCCCACTCTGATTTGCAGTCTTTTGCTTATGTTGTGTATATGAGCCTTAACTATGTAGTGCTAAAATATCACTTCAAATATGGTAAGCCTGACCACCTTGTTCTGTGGGGAGAAACAATGCACCTACTTAAATCTTGCTCTCTTTTTCCTCCCAAATAAATCCCTTCAGTTCTTTATTAATTATGGTTCTCAGCTTCTTTGTTAATTGATGAAAATATGGGTCAATACTGAATATTCAATTTGCAGTAAACAGAGTATTTAATATGGCACAAACATTATATCAATATTAACTCTACAAATGTAATGACTAAAATTAAAAAAATAATCAAAACTAAAAATATTAAGTCTTTAAAGGAGGGCAAGCACCCCTGCACTTCCATCCCCACCACTGAAGCTTTAAATACTTCAATGCTGAGATCAGACAACAGTAGAAATAAAGGTAATTTCCTTTAACTCACTGATTGTGATCTCGCACTAAGCATTCATGGTGCTTTGAAATCCAAGCAGTGTAAGCGAATTTCAAAAGAAAGTTTAATTTACATTGATAAACTACTTGGAATGCATATAATAAAAAAGCATACATCGACCAACTGAACAGCACATTTCAACCATGTGCATTCAGAAATTTACTTAAAGACTAACTCTGAGATTAATGTACCTTAAAGTGAGCAGAATATTCTGATGTGCTGCAACCTCAGTGTACATTTCATTCAAACATTTCAGTTCTGCTAATTCTGGAATTATAATTACAGCTCCTGGCATGTCACCAGGCACCCCACTGTAATGATCCTCCAACAGATGTAGCAACTTTCATTACCTAAAGCACACAACTGGCCTTTGGATACTCAGATAACCCCTATCAATTCTTTGTCTACAAACCTATCTTCAGATCTGGTATTCGTGATGCCAGCTCCACTGATGCAGAGGGATGAAGCTCTGACAACAACCCATGTGACCCAGATTTGACTAATGGCTTAGGCATGGAGCTGAATGAAGGAAGAGAAGAATTATATGGTTTAAGCATCTCTTCAGAGAACAGGTGGGGTGTGCTCGAGGTACATTCACTGGTAGAGACCAGGGATGACACGGTAGTGCTTGCCAACAAAAAAAGCAGGAACAGTTGATCGTGTCACTCACAAATGTGGCACAAATCATAAAGGCCCACTGCATGCCAACCTTATGAATACTAATGAGCATGCATGGGGAGTCAGGGCTTGCAAAAAAACTGATCCTCTTTAGAACTACTGCATCATACCCAGTACACCAGCTCATCACCCCCAGGGAATAAATGGGGCATAGGGCTCTCACACAGGGGGAATAAACTGGTAAGCAAAGTGCCCAGGAGGGTAAGCTCAATAATCAGAAGAGGACAGGAGCCTAAAAAGAAATCTAGTATTCAGCAGAGGCAATCTCTCAGTTTGAGGATACTTATAGCTACCCACAGTACACGGATGGTTTCTGATACAATTCTGAACTTAAAAATCCAAATACAAAGTACTGCTAATGCTCTCATGTGAACCTACTGCTCACTAGCAGGATTTCCTTAATTTTTTCCTGTTTTCTGTCTCTTCAGTTTGAAGCACAATATTTTTCTTCAAAGCAGGATACTGCTGGTCAAACTGTTATACCAATAAAATATTTTTGTGAGACACTTTTCCCTTACTGCCTGCAAGTCATCAACCCCCTTCCAGCCAATCAAGCCCTTTGCGCCCCCCCCCTGCTTAGCAGTGAGCCAATCCATTCCACATCACCAGGGCAGGGCCCCACCAAGAAGAGCTAGAATTAAAGCAGCCGCAAAAGTGGTGGTTTGGGTTTTTAAGCCTCAAGTCCTAACCCCCCTGCACCCTCCACAGACAGGAGGCACCACGTGCCAGTTTCCTCCAGTATCCACTGGGGGGTCAATAAGAAAGTGCATCTGGTCAAGTACACCCTTCCCTCCCAGGATGATCCTACTCATCTTCTTCTCTCCTGCTTGTGTCATCAAGCGAACAGGACACTAATTGAACTCGGGCTGCCTGGGCCCTACCCCACTGTCACTGACCCAGGCAAGACCAATAAAATAAGTTGATAGCTCATGTCTTCTAGCATGTGATGTCCATATAATTTCTCTTAATGTATATCTCTGGGTCCTTGCAACATTTCCTTTGATTACAACAGGCTCTCTGCCTATGAAAGAGCTTGGAGTACACAACTTGTTTTTGGGAGTGAAGAGTCAGGCACTTGATTGTAGTATCATGGCCAGCGGAACAGATAACTGATGGAACTAATTCAGTGTTGGTCAGAGTGGCATTAGAAAGAGAATGATGCTGCACAAATTCGGTTAACTTCATCAGTGGTACTTCCCCAGCCTCTTTAGATATTCAGGTAATTCATCCAAACTTGATATCCATAAAGAAGGGTACAGTGATAACAGATGTGTACACATGTATGTTGGGTGTTGTTTCTGTAAATCAAGGTTGGTGTCGAAATGCCAAAAAGAGAATATGATCATGGAGGGACTAGCACACCAAGTCTCCTGCTGAATCTCACTCACTATGCTCACCAATAAGGAAAGGTCTGTCTCACAATGAATTTTATAAAATTATTTGCAAGGCCTTAAAAAGGCTGACAAGGTACCTTGGCCTTGACTAAGTGAAAGTCACAAACCTTGGGTAAACATCCGCAAATGTAACTACTGTAGCTTAAAGGTCACTTAAGTTGGTGTAAGAATGCCATAGTTATTGGCATACTGGAAGTTAGTCACTGAGATCTTGGAAACCTAAATCTTTTGAATGAAGACATCCACGCTTGAAGAGCCATTCATTCTTTCAACATTCCATGTCACTTCTGGTAATGAAAGTTGTCTTGGGTAATAGCTGGGAATCTTGCTGGGAGTATAGAGAACAAAGAGAGGGTTATGATGTAATGCTGCCTGACCCCAGTTTGATGCTGAATGACTCTGAACAAAATGCTTGCACTCATCTGATCATGCAGAAGTGCCAACACCTCAACGAATTTAGAATCGTTGTTAAATTTCACCAACATATTATACAAACCTTCATCATAGGTGATGAAGCCAAAAGCCATGCATAGGTTCTGATGTTTTTCCTAACATTTTCTGTTTGCCTCTCAATGAAGATTAGGTCTGTTATTCTGCTGTGAGTTGACCTCCACCCTATGTTGAAAACATCAGCATGTCTTCCTCATTATCATCATCACAATCATCAACCCCCCCCTCCCCCATTTTCTACATGGGGTCAGGGTGTTGTGTCAACTTTTGCCATCTCTCTGAATTGACTGTCACTCTCCTACCTTCTTCAACACTCATGCCCCACTGCTGAAGGTCTTCCCTCACACGATCCATCTATCTCTTTGCTGGATGCCCTTGTTTCCTCTTGCCTTCCTGTCTATCCCAAATCATCTTCGGATTGTCTTTTGCGTTCTGCACAAGTGGCCAAACCACTGTAATCTGTTCGTTTTGATCTTTTCTGCAGTTTCAGCTACTTTGGCTTCTGCTCCTATTTCCTCATTTCTTTATTTGTCCCACAGTATACATTGTACCACCCATCTCAGGCACTTCATCTCCATCACTTCTAGCTAACTCAGCTGTTCACTCTGCCTTTACTGCCAAGGTTTCTGTCCAGTACAGAGGTACAAGTCACACCACTGTTTTGTACACCTTACTTTTCAGCTTCTTTGTTATTCTTCTGTTATACACTATACCCCTGACACTCTGTGTCACTTGGCTGCAGCCCTTCTGATTTTAGCTTTGACCTTCACATTCAGACTACCCTTCTCCTCAACCACCCCTCTCAGATACTTGAAGCCATTAGAGTGTTCTATTATCCCTTCTATCCCATTTTCAGCTTCTTCTGATTTCCCCCATTTGATGCCATTACAACTGTTTTATCTGTACTCAGTTTCATCCCTTGTACCTTCAGTTTTGCATTCCATTCCCCTATCATTTACTGAAATTCTTGCTCAGAATCTGCCTATACTGCTATATCGTCTGCAAGCAGCAACTTTATTGATCTGGTCCCTTCCAACCTATTTGCTAATGTAGTACATAACCCGTATGAACAGCAGTGGACTCAGAGCTGAATTCTGATGCTTGCCCACTCCCACTGGGAACCCATCTGTGAGACTGAACAGTTTGTACTTGAGTCATTGGGTCCTTGTACACAGCCTGCACTAATTCTACTGATGTTTCTGGGACTGTGACATCCCTCCTGTGGGCCAGTGATCAATGAACCTCAATCTTCACCAGTGACATCAGCGGGGAATGTACAATTCAAAGTTCAATTTCCTTTAAGAGCACACAGGGAATGCACAATACAGTCCTGGGGCTGAGCTTTCCTCTACAGGCCACAAATAAGACTCCCCACTGACCACTACAGACCAGAGTCCTTAGCCAGGTGTTGCAAGCCAAGTCCTCCACCACTCTCTGTATGAAATCAGTGTTCTCAGTACGTCAAAAGCTCAAAGTAGCCATCACACACACTCTTTGAGATTTAATTTTCTCATGTACACACACACATGGGCACATGGGAAAGGCTGGCACAGCTTACCCACTCTGCCACCTCCACCCAGACTATAAGGTAGACCTGCCACCAGAACATGCAAAGCCAGCTTCTTTAAGGTACCAATCACACTTAATACCAGAGTTTCAATCACAGGAAATAAAAAAAAACACAGCTGGAAAGACTCGGATACAGAAAAAACTACATTTAGTTAATCTCACTATATTTTCCTATCTGACGAAAGAATTACTGTTCCCTAGTTATTTACAAGGCAAGAAGAAAATGGATGAGTGCCTTGTCAGGTCCCAAAAACTGACTGCCTGGGGCCCTCACATCTCTCACTAGTATTCAAATACAATTTCAGTGCTGGCTACAGAATGACATCACATCTGGTCATCTGACTCTGTGGTTCCCACACTACCCCATCACTGGAAAATGAGCCAGGACCTGGCACTGACTTGTCATAATACACATGTGGAATGTTACCCAAGGTTTGTTACAGCATCTGGAAACTGTAAAACAATTCTAACACTTCCACCCTTCCTGCAGGAGCTAACAAGCTATTCTCTTGCACCCCAGGGTAGCACAGACATTGGGTCTCTGGCTGCATTCCGACTTGTAAGATAAAATCTTTATGGTCTAAACCAAGTCATTTAATTTCAGGCTATTTTTCTCAAGGTAAGCTGGAATGAGCTTAACCTCTTCCCTTCTGGTATCCTCTGTTAAAACAAACATGTCATCAGTTACAACAATACAGTCTGACATACATGAATATTTATTTTTTGTCCAGCAGAACCCAATGTTGATACATTTTTAACACAATCAACTTTACAAAAACATTTTTTTAAAAGCCTCTGTACAAATCAGTTTGATATTCAAATAACATATAATTCTTTACAAAACTCCAGCTAGTTATGCTGGCATATGTTACACATGCACTGCCCTACTCTCTCTGGCACAGCTGACACTATCTCACATCATCACAGGGACTTTGCACTATTGCAGGACTGCCCAAATCAGCTTTCTTAGGACCCTGCCATATGCTTTCTCCAAGTCAAGGAATATACCTGGACTCTTTCCTTATTTCTAGATTCTTCTCAAGTATCTGTCTCACTGCAAAGGTCTTGGTAGTTGTACTGTATCTGGATTTTAATCTGAACCGCTGATCTCCTATCTTACTTTTTACTACTCTGTGTATTCATTTATCAGTCACCCTTCTCCAGAACTTTCTTGCAGTGTGATAGCTCTATACTGTCCACAGTTGTGAATGTCTACTTTGTTCTTCAGCACTGGCATTAATATGCTATTCCCCACTCATCTAGGACACATCCTTCTCTCCATACTGCTATGTGTACTTTCAGGAGCCATTTCTTCCCTACCTCACCCAACATCTTATTCATATCTGCTGTGCCTTCATCTGAGCCTGCTGCTTTCCCTGACTTAATTTTCCTTAGTGATGTGCTGTTCTTACCTTCTTCTATGGTGGAGTCCTCCACTTCTTTCATTGTAGGCTGTGGACTACTGGGCAGGTTGTTACTGGCATCCCTTATGAAGGGCATCTATCTTTTCATAGTTTCATAGTATAGTACTAGGCTATCTGCCCTGGGGCATTTGTAAGCCTAGCCATAGTGATGTGGCTTTTGCCACCCCATGAAATGGTACAAAAATGTACAGAATAAAATTTAGAATACTGTGCCTCTGTCTAGTAGTGACACAAAGAAGGTCCCCTTATATAATAGAATTAGTTTACTGTGCCCCTGTCTAGCAATGACACAGATGTGACCCCTGGGGTAAACTTACGATCTCCCACCCACTCATCAAGATTTCTCTTGAAGAGAGTCAGTGAGGGGCTCTGCCTAATACGAACTGGGATCTTGTTCCAAAGCATGGGAAGCCTCTTGGTTATGAATCTATCCCTCCAGCATGTCCTATTCATACTTGTGCTGAGGTTTAAGTCTTTAGCTCTCATGGTCCTGATGGATTTGGATTTTTTGAGGTGGAGCATGTCCATCAGATCCTGATTGGACATGGCCTTGTACGTCAGGCAGAGATCACCTCTGAGCAGGCGGTATGCTACTGAATAGAGCTGAAGTTTCTTTAGTCTGGCAGAATAAGACATATGTTGCAGACCCTTGATCCTCTTGGTGAGGTACTTTTGTGGTCTCTCCAGCTGTTGCAAATGCCGGGTGAGGTACATACCAAATGGGGCATTGTACTCAATCATGGGTCTGATGAGGGAGGAGTATAGGGGTACAATGACATCCCTGGATCTGGATGTGAATCCCTTCATGATGAGGTGTTGCAAGGTAGAATGTTTTTCTAACCACTTTGACAACGTGGGTGTCAAATGAGAGGTCGCTGTCGACTTGGGTCCCTAGGTCTCGGATTACTTTTTCCGTACTCAGTGGGTTGCTGTCTATGTGATAATTTGTGGGTACTTTGTTTTTCCCAAAGGGGATGACTATACATTTTTTGGCATTTAGTTTAAGGCCGTGACTCCGGCACCAGCTGTCCGTTTCTGTGAGGCCTTTTTGTAGGATGTATGTGTCTGCTGGTGTATCGACTATGGCGCCTAGTTTGCAGTCATCTGCGAACTTTGTCAGCCACAACCCTCCCATGTTTGCTTTAACATCTGAGAAATAAATGCCGAACAAGAGGGGTCCCAGGACAGATCCCTGTGGGACACCACTTGTGACTGGCTTTGAGTCTGACATTGCTCCAGCGATTTTAACTTTATGGGTTCTGTCCTTTAGCCAGTTTGCAACCCATCTAGTGACATAAGGGTTTACATTTAAGCTGTTGAGCTTATCTATGATACCTGAGTGGGGTATTGTGTCGAAGGCCTTAGCCAAGTCCAGGTAGGCTGTATGGACTGCTTTGCCCTCATCAATGGCTCTAGTGACTGTTTCGAAAAAGTCAACCAGGTTCAAAAGGCAGGATCTGCCCTTTACAAAGCTGAACTGGGTGGGGTCAAGTGTCTGTAGGTCCCCTATGTCTCTGCTTATGAGTTCCATAATGATTCTTTCCATAGCTTTCCAGACCAGGCTGGTTAAGCTTATGGGGCGGTAGTTCCCAGGGTCTGTAGAGGTACCCCCTTTGTGGAGTGGGACCACTGTTGCTGTACGCCAGTGTTCAGGTACATATCCTGAAGTAAGGCTAGGGTTAAATAGCATTTTTATGTGTGGGTTTAGCTCCTCTTGGAGTTCAAGTACACGCAACCCGGGATACCGTCAGGTCCCACTGATGCTGTGTTTTTAGCTTTGTTTAGGGCGGTTCTCACTTGGACATCTGAGATGACAGGGAGATTACATTCAGTACTTAAGATACTTAAATCCAGAAAGTAGTCGCTTTTCTGAGTTCTCTGTAGCTAAGACCACTCTGCAGGACCACTTTGCCTTGCAACCTGATACAGTTTCTCTGTGCCATCTACCGAGTCACTTTCCAGATACTAGTAGAGTGTCTCTGATGCCTTGTTCTTTGCTACTGCAACTCCTCTCTTAGCCTTTTTGTTAACCAACTAGTATTCCTTCCTAGCCTGGTCTGCCTTTTTTATCTCCCACATTTCCTTGTAATCCTTCTTTCTTTTGATGACTCTCTGGACTTCTGCATTCAACCGCCCGCTTTCCTTAGGTACCTTATTAGCTGTTCTGTAGCCCTCACATATGCTACTTTGAGGCAGTGCCATTCCTCTTAAGCTCCACCTATTTCCCCCTCTTCTTCCTGAGGTGCTATAGGCATGAGTAGTTCCTTGAACTCTTGTGCTTTCTCTCCAGTCAACTTCCAGGTTTTCAGCCTGGTCTCTGTTGACCTTAAAGCCTTCTCTGACTACTGCCTGCAGCTGATTATTGCAAATAGTGGTTTATGCTGTGGGCCTACTGTTTCACTGGGGATGACTTTGCAATAACAATGTACTCCAGTGCCCTTTTCTCACTAGCAGGAAGTCTTACATGAGTAACTGGTTGGCAACTCTTGTATGTGATTTTGTGATTCTCTCTCTTTCTTGCTGAACCAGGCATTGGTCATCATTAAGTCAAAGTCTAGAAAGACCTCTCCTTTATTCGTGTTGCCCTACCCATGTTGACTCAAGCAGTCCTCATATCCTGCTCTGTTTGCCCAATATGTGCATTCAGGTCACCCATTACCAACACAAATTCAAGTCGTCCTGCTTTATCTATTAGGTCCTGCAACTGCTGTCTGAATGCACTTTAGTGAGGAAGAGAGTGGATCTGGTAAGAAACTGCAAAATACTTTGAGTGTGTGTGTACGCATTTGTTTGCTCATGCTGTGGGGCAAAGGCTGAGATAAGGAATACTACCATGTCATTACAACGGAGTCTGATTGCCATGATTCTGTCACTAATTCTGATGAAATTTCTCATGGTCTTCTGATGCTGCTCCCTCACCACAATTCCCACACCATTTCTAACTTGTCCTCCTCCTGAGCAGTACACTATCGATTGCTGCCCTTCCATCTTGCCCCCTGGATATACAGGACTGTCCAGCCTCCTCCATACTATCATGTTACCCACTTCCAAGCTCCGTCCTGTCAATGAATCTACGAGTGTAGTAATTCTTAGTTCAGTTTTGGCAGGTTGACTGGTTTTACATCCAGCTTTCACCCAGTTTGGGCATCTGGACACTGACCAGTCAGTATCTTACTGACCCATGGCTGTTGGGCTTTATGACAGGCACACCCTGGCCAACAGGGGCATATACCTCCTCCTACCATTAGCATTGGTTCCTAACATAGGTTGGAGTAGGCCAAGTCCTCAACCCACGTATCACCAGCAAAACCCAGGCCTATTTGGCGACACTAGTCAACACGATCAAATCACCTAAAGCCATATTTTACACTGTTTAATGCCTAGCCCTGCCATGGCACTCATTCTATGATCCATGTCCTTCTACTCTGAGGATATTATGCACCACAGTAGATGACCAAAGTGATTAGTCTACACAACTCTTCCCCCTACACAGCAACATCTACAGTCTCTGCTGCGGTCAACAACTCAGTTCTTGGGTGAGATGGAGATGGAAACGAGCAGCAATTTTTTTGGAAGGGAGGTGGGAGGAGCCCCAAAGATGCATGGGGAGACATGTAAACTCAGTACAGCCATTGTCTGGAGCTCAGGATCAAACCTTGTACCTCGTGCATGAGAGGTGAAGACCTTACCAATTATGTCAACTGGTCAACAGCATGTCATGTAACTAAAAGGAGGAACCAGCTTGTACAATCTTTTGTTCTTTTTTTAGAGAAAGGCATTAACAAGTGTGAAGTAATACAGTGAAGAAGGGGTCAAGCATTCTGAAACTTCAATATGCAGAACTTCTAAACTTTCAAAAGAAATTGCAATTTAGAAACAAAAACAATCCTTCTTCAGAGGACTTCCATAAACCTTTGCAAACGAGAATCGGGCGTCTCAGAACAGAATTTCTCAGTGCACAAAACCACTCTGCTGTTGCTATCTTTTTTTTAATTGTCTGGTACAGCGATAAATGTGTTGGCATTTTAAAATAATACATCTTGCTTGAAATCACTACTCCACACTCAAATGGTATTACATTGCTAACCACGTGTGCTTTTTTTTCCTTCTTAATAATGCTGTATTTTAATTTCTCATTGCTATAAAATGCAATACAAAATTTCACAGCTCTAGTTAGGATAAAAACGTCACAGCTCTATTCCCCCCCACCCCCATGAAGAAATGGCTCCACTCAGAGCTTTCTATAGGATCGGGGAGCAAGAGCCACAACATATGTATGTTGCCCTAAGCATCATACTTCTTTGATACACACCTGCATTTGATACTACAGAAACACAAACTCTGAAAGACCAGGATGTTGAAATACAGAAGTTTAAAACAAAATGAAAATTTTGAAACAAGTAAAAAAATCTAAGTGCCTAGTGTCACACCATGAACTAATATTTCAACTTTTTGAGGTTACTGCACCTCAAGATTTGTTAAATGTTAAGAGGATTTCAGAAAAACACAGGTTCATTTCAGCAGGTTTTCTGAACTTGAATTTCTGTTGTACTCTCCTAATTTTCCTTTCAATACATTCAGGGCATCTTCAGTCACTGTTCTGCTGCTTTTCTGTGCTGTGTGCTTAATGCTTCATAGTTTTCCAACAATATGGCCTTCAATCTGAAGGGCTTTCCCATTACGCCTCATCACCTTGCTCTGATATTTTCTTAAACATTTTGTAGTAAAGTTTTTTCCTTTGTTTGATCATATCTTCCACTATCTTTCAGCTGAACCATGCTACCTCTCAGGTCCCTAATCCCAGAGCAAATCTAACTCACCATCTGCTTTAACAGTTACTTCATACTTCATAATTTGTTATCTGCCTTATAGCTATAATTAATTACAATTACTCTACTTTGATACCAGACTTTTTTGTTAAGAGCAGTCTTGCTGAACTTGTGGTCATGTAGTATTTAGTATCTCATTCTTTCTGTATAATTTTAGTACTCTGTTGCTGTGACCAACTTCTGACAAAACTGCCTACATACAGATGAATGGTCAAAAAATTCTTTCAAGAAATGCAGTGGCATAACAGTGTGCTGGGCTGAAACACGGACTTCTTCACTACCTTATCTGCTAGTGATTCAGTTGCAGGAAGGAATGTTATAACAATGTAATTACTTCACTTTAATCCAGCTCTGGTGCTGCAAACATCTGACAAGATTTCCTAGCCAAGCTGTATTTTAAAAAAATGCTAACGTTTTTTCTTTTCTTTTTCTTAAGTGGTTTATATTCAGTCTTAGTGTCTTTTTTGGTATGGTGAGTGAAACTAGAGCTAAGCCCACCATGCACGATTTACACAAGTGTGATGTGTTTGCTGATTTGATTAGAGCTTTGACCCAGCTGATTAATGAAATGGCTGCATGTTTGCTGAGTTATGGGTCTTGATTGAGTTTTGGTGGATTTAGTACTTCCCAAGCCTTGGTCCCCAGCCTAAATTCTTCCCAAGAAGGTGTTTATTTGGGAATTATGCATGCCCAGAAAGTCAGTGAAATGCAACGTAATGGTGTAGTTGTCCTGCAAGTGAATGCATCACTTCCTGGTGCCAGTGAATGTGCGACAAGTAGAGGTAATGACAACAGCAGTTTGTTTCATTTTTGTGAGATGCTCAATATGGATTTTCAATGGCAAACCGACTTTTCTATCCGTAAGACTATGTTTGGATTTTTAGACCAGCAAATTAAGGATTTTTTTGACTTGCTGTACAAATACAGAAGCTGCAATTACATTGCAGCTATCTTAGAGAGTATTTATGAGTGAAAATGATTCGGAAGGGGCTCTGTTCCTGAAAGTACCCTACTAGACTTGTGAAAGATTCCGTGTTATACAGTGAGTTGTTACAACTTTTAACTGACATGGTTGTGAGCTGTCTGAGGTGTTGTTTAAAGACCATGAGAGGCAAATGAAAATGTTATTAACTGACATTAACAAGTTAGATGCTAAAATTCATAATGACTTTCTGTTCACTACCAAGGTAAGACTATTATAATGCCTTATTAATGAAAATCTAAGCTAATATTGAGAAGATGTGTAACAAGAAAAAATAATTGGCTAGAGATAGGGTGGACTATGAAAAGGGTATTGCATACCCCCCTCCTCTATTAGATTAAATCAGACTTATGTCCTCCAGGATGGAGGGGGGACAGAATGATGACAATGTAGGCTTCAACGAGGATGATAATGGTGGTGCTAATGAAGTCCAGGGTGAGGACCTTTTAGGATCCTCTCCTTTCAGATGGTCCCACAGCTTATGGACAAGAGGGAGAGGCATCAGCACCAGCAATCAGAAGTGAGTTTCCATCAGTACTATCCCTCTCCACCGAGAGGGATGGGGAGAGGCAGAATGAATTCATGCTTGAGCCAAGTGTAGGCACATGCCAGATTGTTAAGAATTACCAGGGTGACTTTAAACTGTACAATCACAGTGTGCTGGAAGTTCATGTTTTGAGGGCTAATTTATCGGAGTGGGGTTTAACTTTTGTTCCACTTAGGAACGTTAGGATGAAGAGGTTTTGCTGCAATTTAAATTTTATGTAAGGAAATTGAACTGTGCATTTTCTTTTAAAAATTGTAATAGATATAATGGTCCTGTGACGCAGACTATTAAAGTACAGAGTGTGTTCAACCCCGATCTCATCCTATGGTTTTACTTTCTGAGAAACTATGTGAAATTGATTTTAGGAATTTTTTTGTAGGGTGCTCCTAAAATGGCTGTTGAATATAATCTATCCTTGGAGGAAAGGGATTTGTTAAATGAAATCATATAGAACAAACAACTTAGGGTTATGAAACCTGATAAGGTGGGGGCCTAGTGGTTATGGATACCAATTAATTATATAAATAGAATGTTGAGTTTGCTGTATTCGGACACCTATGAGGAAACTTCAGTTAATGAATTGAATATAGTCTATAGCTGTGGTGTCCAACCTTTTGGCTTGCTGGGGCCGCATTGAGTGAACAGAAATGGTCCTGGGGCCGCATATAAAATATATCATATAGTTAACTCTTTTGTTGCTCTGGAAGGCCACAGTCGATCTCCTGGCCGTACTGTAGATGCATTTGAACAATGAATAAATGTAATAAATGCCTAATATTTCCCTTAAAATTCTAATTCTCATTCTAATTCTCTAATCTATATATATATATATATATATATATATATATATATATATATATATATATATATATATATTACAAATAAACAGATATTCACTACAGCACTAGCATTTCTCACTGGGAAAACCATTCCAGCAGTCCAACTATGTAAAATGTCAACATCAGCAGTCCTACAATACTATAATCCACAAAAATAAGCCAACAAATTTGCAGTAAAGTAAAGAATTCACATTACTGACTTAATAAAACAATTCTGAATACGCTACAAGAGAGTCTCACCCAAACAAATAACTGGTGCCAGAAACATGGCCTCAAGTTAAATGCCAAAAAATGCATCATCATCCCCTTTGAAGAGAGTGATGTCCCCACAAATTATCACATTAATAACAGTGTTGTAAGCATGCGATAAGTTGTATGGTACTTGGGCTCCCAGGTTGCTAAAAACATGACTTTTGACCACCACGTTGTCTCCGTTGTAAGGAAAGATTTTTACATGGCCCAATTCATTAGTAAGGGTGTCTCATCCAGGGACAAAGAGGTCACAACATCCTTGTATTCTTCCTTTACAAGAGCCATTATTGAGTGCAATGCCCCTTTTGACATGTGCCTCAGCAAAACACCCTGCCAAAAGAAAGACTACAACCATTTCTGCCAAAAAAGGTCCAAGGACTAAGTTCACTTAGTTATCTAAACAGACTAAAAAGCTTCTTGCTTTCCTCTGTCCCTCACTGGCCCCTATAAATTTCACCATTGGCTTGCTTTCCAGGCTAAGAAAGAGCCTGCCTTAAGAGACTTCCTCTACCTCAGAAATACTGGCTATACTTAAAATGCTCACTACAAAGACCACAGCCTTCACTGCAACATAAACAAGCCACTTTTTATGGACAGGTTCTTGACACAAAAACCGTCAACGCCTGTAAAAAGCTCCTCTCATTATCAAACAATGTAGTTCAGCAACATGATGGCTGGATGGATAGCCATAAATGTAGTCCTTGGGTAAGTAGCATAGCCTTCATCAGACCAGATGGAAAATCCACATACTAACCTTTCCCAGCTGGATGGCTAAGATCTAATATCGGTTACTCAAGTCTAGTTGCCCAAGAAAAGGGTCATGTTTAACTAAAAATTCCATTTGCAAAATTATATTCAGTATACATATTAAATCTCTCTCTCTTACACACACAAAAAAGCCCCTACTTGTAAAATAGGCAACCTCAGTAATCACATGACACCCACTCACTGAATGAAATTGTCTGGAAGTCAAAATATCTAAACAAAAAAAAATCATAATAGAGATGGATTCATCCATGTAATTTCCCACCACCAAAAGGACCATCAATACATCAACAAAACTGCTCAGCAAAAAGTAAATCAATAAGAAAACCATAAACTATAATGCTACATACTGGTGTAAACATATAACTTGTGTCAATCCCCAGGTTAATCCATACCAAAAGATTGTTTCAGAGCTTCAGCTATGTACAAACGGGATATTTGCCTTGCTGTAATTATAACTGTAAAAAAAATGTTTTTAAGTTTATTCTGTACCGCAATTATTCTCACTGTTACGAGATGTAATCTCTGCCATATTGTATGAGTACTGCATCCATAATTTGCTGTCTCTCTCTCTCTCTCATGTATTATATTGTTTTGTGTTATTTTTGGAGCTTTTCTCCCTGGGCCTCTGCTGAAAATGGACCTGTGCCCAGTCGGACTTTCCCAGTAAACAAATGTAAAATAAAATAAAATAAATAAAAATAAACTTCCCTCCAATCTAAAGCCATTTGACATTCAGACATTTTAATTTGTGCAGAAGTTACTCACAGACTGACAGTTTACTGAGCTGTAATGCTGACCTTGCTTTAGAAAAAAAAAAACAAATTTCCCAGACTTTGTCAATAGCTCAAAGTGTAGAGAGAGTTATTTATTTATTTTTTGGAAAACATCTTTAAAACTGTTAAACTGATTACACACCCCAAAACACAGAAAAGTTATTGTGATTATGTAAACCACAGACTGCTGCAAGAAATCAGTCACATTAGCACTCTATGCTTATGTCCGAACAGATGAATCATACCTGTCAATTCCAAAAGAAGTAAAGTAGCTTAATAAGAAGGTTATTTGCAAGGCTGCATGGCAGTTTATATTGGAAATAAGCAGAGATATCAAAAAGGCTCTATTTTTCATAATTATGCTGAAAAGTCTTCCAAGGTAAATACAACTTCTGATTTAGTATGGAACCATACCTCTCAACCTTAGAGCAAGAAATCTGGAGAAAGCGAAAAATAAAAGTGGGACACAGGCCCAAAAATAGTTATGCATCACAGACACCATTGAAACAACTGTAGCTGCAAACATTATACATCACTTATAATCTTTCTATCCCATTATTGTCAGTTAAACATTATATGGCTCATTCAGTCCTGCCTTCTTTTGCATCAAAGAAAACTATGCTTTGAAATGACAAATGCATTAAAAATAATACATAAAACACATTGCATCAACATCCTGCAACTTCCTACCTGCAAGCAACCACAGACCTTTCACTGAAACTAGGGCTACTTGTTTCCCCAGAATGACAGCTCTCCCTAATTAAGTCTAATGGTATACAATCTACCAGTTTCTGGACAACCTGAAATAAATTAAATTATGGCCTGTAAATTGAAAGTACACTTTGCTTAACTAAACTATATTTCTAAGCCCACTTACTACATTTTTTTCAGTAACATCCCAATATCCATTTCCAGGTCACTTTACAAGACATTGGCAGTGGTAGACTTGGCATCCTTCAGAACCCCACAGGCACGCGCTAATACATTGTCCATTAAATGTAAATATCCATCCACTGTAAATGGCAAGAAGCGAGGTCTTAAAAAATCTACTTCTGGCATGCGTACCCAAGTATTAGGTTTTGAAACAAAGAAACATATTCTCCACAGTCCGTAAGTCTCTGTCTTTAATAATCATCTACTGTTTCAGCACTCCCAACACATAAGCACACACATACACACTAAAATCCCCAACATTTAAAAAATGACATTGTGCCCACTTGATTTGCCAGTACTGATGATCCGCCAAAGCTAAGCTTACTGTTGTCCAATCTACCACTGCTTAGAACCCACCAATGAAAAAACAGTACTAGGTGCTTTTTTGTTTGTCTGAAAAAACAATACAACTTTATATGCTACAGTCTCACATAGTCAAGTCCACTACTGACCCATTAACCCTAGGCTGCTGTCTCATTCTTACTCCCTGGAACTGCATTACCTTGGATGACTACTTTATTTTCCTAAGCAAAAGACACAAATTGGAAGATAAGGCAAAAATCCAGACATTCTTTGAAAATCCATACAGTTAATAGGTATGAGTTCATGTTCAATACAACACTCTCCCTGTCAGGAAAACCGCAATTTAATGAAAGTGTACTCAATGTATGATATATTTGTGAGCAGTAGGTAGAATGATCATTGTTAGCCTCTTTGTGCATGCGTCTCTCTCTTTCTCATGCACGCACACACACACACACACACACACACACACACACACACGCACACACACACACTCTCTCTTCTTCTACTTTCACGCACGCAATTCTGCTTTCATGCATGCACTCACTCACTCCATACTTACCTATTAACACAGGTAATTGCTGTCCCTTTCAAAGGGAACAGTGGCAAATTCATACATGAGTCCCTCTTCACAGAGAACACACGCACACACACACAGATTGTTCAGCGCAAAATAATGGCGTAAACACACTGACCCTTTTTTGGCTCAAAAACAATACTAGAAGGTACTTTAGCCCATGGGCACACCGATATTATTGTTACAGGTCATGGGAGTGAAAAACACAAAACAAAAAAAAGTGTTTTGGGGCATGCGTACATTGATGTTGCAGTTAGAGGTTGAGGGCCGCATGGAAGATCTCTGAGGGCCGCAGGTTGGACACGTCTAGTCTATAGGAACATTGACTTGACCTTGGAAGTGATGTTGCTTGAAAATCAGATTACCATAGAAGAGTTTAATTTTTTTGGTAGTCCACAACCACAGGACCCCCACCATCTTTGGAATCCCTAAAATCCATAAAAACATTGCTGACTCGCCGATGCTCCCTATAGTTGATGTCAAACTAAGACTTTTTGTTTGGCTAAATACATTGATTTTTACACAAAGAATATTTTTGAGAACAGTACTTGTCTACTGAAGGACTCATGGGATTTTCTAAGATTTAAAATGATTTGTTTAGAGATGACTTGATGTTTGTTACTGCTGACATTCAGGATTTATACTCCCCATGACTTGGGAATAAAATGGTTTCACGAACACCCCTGTTTTTATACCAGTTTAGACAAGGGATTTGATTGATAATTTGAGGGTCTTTATGGCCATGGTTCTGTAGAACAATTACTTGATTTTCGAAAATCAGTTGTTTAGGCAAAAGACTGCCATAGTTATGGGGGCAGTCTGTGACCCCATGTCTGCCAATGCAGTCCTTTCTTATTGGGAGGCCCAGTATGTATTGAACTCTGAATTTAAGGACAACTGGGTGTTTTACGGGCACTTTTTGGATGATATGATTTTTTTATGGAGAAACTGGGAAGATAGGTTACATGAATGTTTTGATTAAGTGCACACTACAACGGAATTCTTGAGGTTTACGATGGATATTCAGGGCGATTATGTTAATTTTCTTGACATTACTATTAGAAAAAAAAAAGGAAAAAGTGTTTTGAATCTACCATATATCATAAACCAATGTATTCGAATTCCTTTCTACATTTTGAGAGTATGCACCCTATGCACCAAAAGGAAGGCCCTGTGAAAGGGTAGTGGTAAGGTTGGTCATGATGATTACTGATGAGGCAGAGTTTCAATTGGAGTATAACAAACTGAAAAATATGTTTAGTTTGAGGGGTTACAACGAGACTTTTTTGTCAGACATTTTTGATGATGCGAAAGAAAAAAAGTTTGCCCATTTTGTGCCATTACTAGGGGTTGGAGGTATGGTTGGATCTAGTTGCGCACAAATGAATGCTGACCCCCAGTTGTATAATAGAGCCCTTCTTTTGACTTACAATAGTGGTTTCATTGGATTGAAATCCACTATTCAAAGAAACTGGAAGGTATTTGGGTTGGAGCAGAAATATTTGGAAGTAGTAGGTGAAAAACCCATCATTGCGTATAAAAAAGATTTAAGTTTTTAAAACTTTATTAGAGATGTCATTCAGGGGTACGAGACAGAATGATAGTAAAATGTGGCCATTGTTCTCAGTGCCCTTATATTAGAGAAGGAGCATCCATTTTTATGGAAGGTTATGGATAGATTAGAGCAAGGAAGAGATATTATTGTGGGAGTAAAGGGATTGTTGTTTAGCTTTGTGTGATTCTTGCAGCGCATTTTATATTGGAAAGACTAAGCTCAGCCTTAGGAAAAGGATTTACAAGCATCTTTATGATGTAATGAAAAAAGATGGTAGGAATGCACTTTAAAAGCACTTGGAAAGAAACCAGTCTCATAGTTTTACATTTGGAATCATTGATTAGGTAGACTCTGGACAGAGAGGTGGGCCAGTGGATGACTTTTTGGAATTTCAGGAGCTTAGATGGCAACTGAAGACCAGTGCCACTATAAACCCTGGTCTGAATGAAACTACTTTGTCTAGTATTTTGAAATTGAAAGCTGCTTTTTTCTAGACTATCATTTTCATTTTTAAATTGAGAATATTCTTTTTAGAGGGGTTCATTTATTTTTTCTGATTTATTTATTACATTTGTATTTAAGTTGCTGAAGGTTTTTATATATTATAAAAAAGTTTTTAATGGTAGATTCTCTATGGTCTTGTGATTGATTTATTACATTTGTCACCACGGTGACAGAATGGACAAGGTGGGGGCGATTAGAAATGGGACGTGTTTTAATTCAATTCAATTAACTTTGTTGTAGATTTGGTGGATTTTACTTCTGTTTGTTATTCTAATGAAGTCTGAGTTACCAAGGACAAAAGCGCTTAAAGGTTTTATAATAAAGTTCTTCGGTGGTGGCAACTCCGAAGTCTTCACTCTTTTTCTTTTTTTCTTAGTCCTATTTTCTTATCAAGCACTCTTTCCATAGTAATGACCCTGTCTCTATCACTTAGGACAGGAAAATGGGATACACAAAATATGCATGGATGTGCTCAGCCATGGTAAGAATCGGCAATTATTATCAAATCAGAGAAAATTTGCAAGCTGTTACATTCCTTTGGGCCAGGTTAAGAGTACTGCTGCTAGAAGTATTGAACAAGGAGGCTTTCAGAGTACTACAACCTCAGCTGCTCCATAGCATAGAATGATAGAGTTCTGACAGCAATTCAGGCAACAAGGGAACACAGAGCACATCCAATTCCCAAAGAATCTTCTGGAGGAATAAAGCAAAGCGGCCTTTCTGCTAGCTCACAGATCCTGTGGTGACTGGTAAGGTGTAGGGTTTTCGATCAAAGTCTAGCAGCAATTAGTGGGGACCAACAAAGCTAGTTCAGATAAATGTGCATCTTTAATGTACATTGGGAGCTGGGGGATACAGTGGGTAGGGCACACCAGGAAAGCCCTCCACATACGCAATGGTGATGTTGTACCAAGAAATACAGATATCTTCTTCTTTGTACACTTTCCTCGATTGCTAACACTAAGGACCTCCCAGTCTGAAGGGTAACTTGGCTAAGGGAAAGGGAAGGCAGAATGGATGAACGAGGAGGGGATCCAGTTTCTTTTTCTTTTTTTCATTTTAGCTTTTTTTCTTATTTCCATATAACCACTGCCGAAGCATACTGTCAAAATCTTTCAGCTGCCTTCCCTCCTCTCCTGGCTTCCTTTTGTCAAAAAGCAGTATAAAGCTGACCCACTATTAACTGGCTAATTACAGATACACTGCATATGTGAAGGAATCCAATAGGCAAAGTAAAGCTTATTTTGTATGGCTGCTGTTTTCTACTGAATGTTTTTTTCTGTGCACTTCTTAGTTCTTGCACTAACAAAAAGATGTTGTGTCTTTCGGCTTTTCCCGGTTAGGGGTCGCCACAGCAGAACCCCGGTCCGCTAATGATTGGCAGTAGATTTTTACATGCCGAGTTGCTGGCCCTGACGAACAACCTTCAACGAAGGTATGCCCATTCACACATGTCTCTACACAGAAGACGCTCTAGCCGAGAATCGAACAGGACAACGTCTTACTGTGAGGCGACAACGCTAGCATCTGAATTACCTTCTTCCTGCCTGCTTTAACCAAATATACCAGATGCAAGTCTGATATAACTTCTTTATTAACTTCTGTAAAACACTGTATTGACAGTCATTTTAGAATGTGAGGGACAGCCATAACCTACATAACACTTCTACACTGGATACAATAAATGTCAGCAACTTTTAAACAGACAAATTTACATCAAAGGTTTTTCTTCCCCATGCTGACTGACCACAGAGTCTCCCCCTCCAAAATGACACAGCCTACCTGCTCCCTTACCTGGCTATTTCATCTACTTTCAGGGAGAAAGCTGACCATGGGAAGCCATGAGTCAGCATTCAGGTTCCCTTAAGTGTTTTGTGCCCCTTACTAACATCCCTACTAACAGATTTTTTTTTTTTTTACTGTACTGACCTAACCCCACTTCTGGACAAGCAAGGCATGCAATAATATGCACCATCATGTCACCATGGAGGCCCTCAATGCCTTACTCACATGAATGCACACACACGTCTTTGAAAGCTAACATCCACCTGTGGCTCAGTGAAACCACACCTACCCCAGCCATGTAACTGCACCTCAACACCTTATATCCAAGGGATGTATGCAGTATTCTGCTATCTCCCCCCTCCACCCTCTCATGATGGGCATGCCCATCCTTCTCGGTCAACATCATCAGTAGTCCAAGCAATTAATCGAACCTGGGCTGTGGTTAGTGTTTTACCCTTCTAAGCTGCCTGGGCTAACTCCAATTTCCATAAGGCTTCCCAATATGATCTACCTCTTTTATGACACCCTACATATTGGTACAAAACTTCCAGAGTGGTATGAAATACTATAATAAGATGCAGTCTAGGTATTTTTAGAAAAGAGAAAAAAAAAAGACAAACACTGAGCTTTATCACTTATCTGAAAGTACGTCCTCAAAGAAAGCTAAAAAAAACACGATCTAAAACAGTTTGACTGAAACCTTGAACTACAAAAGCAGCATTCACAATGGTCCTGGTTGCTTCAAAGATCAACAAGATGAAGAAATAGCAAATTAAGTAATGACAATTGTTCTAAATGTAGACTACACAAAATAGCTTTTAAGGATGATGTCCAAATAATTCACCTTAGTTAAAACAAGAGATATATTAAAGCAAATTACATCTTCATTATTGTGATCATGTGTTCATAAAAAGGACACTTCTTTATTAAGCTGCTATTGTTCAACATTCCTTTTAAATCCACAAGGAAGTGAATCACAAATGCCGTGTGATGACTTGGTTTAGTCAGTATGTCTACGCAGGATGTACTGATGTCACTGTTTGGAGAAGACTTTAGTTAATTAACTGGTAAATAGTTGCGCACAATTAGTTAACTGCCAAACTGTTAAGTTAAAAAAATACTGAGGCTTCTGACCGTTCTAGAAACAGTAACTGGTTTCAGTGAAGCCCTACATAGACATTAATGAACATTTGCAATGGCAGATATTGAGGCCTCACTTCTGTGTGTGTTTGTGTAATTTCAACATCAAACTCTTAATAAAAACAAGTACTTTTGTTATGAATACACTATTACAACAACAAAGATGCAATTTGCTTACAAGAGTCTCTTTTGTAACAAAGATAAATTGTTTAGACATGATCTTTAAAGCTAAGACAAATACACCGGAAACAAAGTAAAACTAAGATCACAATTTGGAGAAAATATGAAAGGTTTACGTAACTGGCAACCTACCCGAAGCTGTAGCTAAACTGCTGCAAAAGTAAACACAGATGATGCACTGTCTAATATTATAATGCTTAAAGCACTGCAGTATAGGTACTGGGCTTGCATAAGACTAGAACAATAGAGGCACAATGAAATGTGTGAGATGAAGTTTTACAGTTGTGGCAGCATTATTTACTAAATGGTTTTACATTGTGTGCGTTTCAAGACAGTTCACTTGCTGTTATAAAAAAGGAAAAAAAATTATGGCACTTGTAGAAGTTTTAGTTGCTGTTCACTAAAGCTATGACTTTTTTTTAAAGGGAGCAATACATTTCTTTTCTGATGTCAGGAAAGTTCACCGTCTACAAGTAGTTGACTTAGACGAAGAAGCAGAAAAGGGGTGATGTAAAGCCACATGAGTTATAAAATTGACTTTGTGATGATGTGAGGTAGTGACCGCTGTGCCAAGGGAAGTAGGGCAGTGCATGTGTAACATATGCCAGCATAGCTAGCTGGAGTTTTGTAAAGAATTATATGTTGCTTGAATATTTGTACAGATGCTTGTGTTAAAAATATATTTGTAAAGTTGCAGGAATTGCACAGCTTGCAAACATGTGCATTCCTGCAATATATATACTCACTCGGATCCATACTTCAATATACAAGTGACACATTATGCTGATTGTAGAACTAGCAATATCGTGTATCTTGCATTCTGTACATCATGCAACGCTTATTATGTAGGAAAAAACAATTGCATGTTTAAAGAAAGTGCAGTTTTGTACCTACCATAAATGTAGATGTTCGAGTGTTCACACTGCTGCAGTCATTACACTTGGCTTATCCTGCCGTCAGGTGGTCCCGCAGTCGGCCAGAGTTCCAAAGTCTTGGTCCGACGTCAGTTGCTGTCGTCTCCTCCCTGATGTCAGTGCGACAGGGGTATATAAGATGCAGCTGACGCCATTTTCTTCAGTTTTTCTTGCCCCAGATGTCAGGTGCCCCCAAATAGGTAGGCAATTCAAATTGCTAGTAAACAATACAAAAGAAAAGCAAACAACCATTTTTAGTTACCAGTAAATACTTCCCATAGGTAAAAAGGTTAGATGTCCTAGGTAAATACCAGAAAGTAAGAGGGGAAGGAGGGAGGGTAAGCTGGACTGCAGCAGTGTCAACACTCGAACATCTACATTTATGGTAGGTACAAAACTGTACTATGTTCGTGTTACACTGCTGCAGTCATTACACTTGGGTGGAATCCCAAAGCTGAGGTAGGGAGGCTGGATCTATAAGGCATTAGGGGTGGCTGTAAGGCCCTGCAGTACAGCAGTGGTGAAGCCAGCTCTGGATTTGGAGTATAAAGGCAAATGGTAATGTTTGGTGAAGGTATGCACAGAACTCCATGTTGCTGCTTCCAAAATATCCTTGGTAGGTACTCCTCTGAGGTAGGCAGTTGAAGTGGTTGTTGCCCTGGTGGAGTGAGATCTAATGCTGCTATGTACAGGTTTCCCATGGTGGGTATAGCAAAAACGTATATAGTGTCCTATCCATTTTGAAATAGTCTGCTTTGAAATGGCTTTTCCCTGTGCTCCTGCAGCGTATGCTGCCAATAATTGCTCAGATTTTCTGAAAGTTTTGGTTTTGTCCAAGTAGAAGCGTAACTGTCTGTGAATGTCCAAAGAATGTAGCAGTTTCTCCCCTTTGTTCTGTGGTTTTGGATAAAAAGTTGGCAAGTGAATAGTTTGGTTCAGAGCCACACTTGATACCACCTTTGGCATAAACGTAGGGTTAGTTCTTAAAGGCACCCTGTCCTGGTGGAAGATGAGGAAAGGTTCCACTGCCATGATTGCCTATAATTCTGAGACTCTTCGTGCTGATGTAATTGCCAGTAGCAGAGCAGTTTTCCAAGAGATGTATTTTATTTCTGCTGTGTTAGCTGGCTCAAAAGGAGGTAGAGTTAATTTTTTCAAAACAAAGTTGAGGTCCCTAGTTGGTGTAGGTGCTCTATGGGGCGGTCTTATGTTTTTAGCCACTCTGAGGTATTGTTTGAGCAAAGGATTAGAAAAAATTGGTGGATCCATGTTGTAATGAGCAGAGATAGCGGAGGCGTGGATCTTGATGGATGAAAAAGAGAGGCCCTTGTCCAACATCTCAGTTAAGTATTGCAGTATCTGAGGAATGTTTGGGACAAGAGGGTCAAGGCTGTGCTCTTGGTTCCAGGCACAGAATCTCTTCCATTTATCCAAGTATGCTTTCCTGGTGCTAGGCCTTCTGGCCTCCAGAATGACATCATAAGAGCTTTGGAGAGAGGCATTGTTTGCTTGACTATGGAATTTTCCATGCAGCTAGGTTTAAGGTCTTTAGCTGACTGTGAAGTATCTGATTGTTGTGCTGTGTCAGCAACTCTGGGATTTGAGGCAAAATCCAGGGTGGTTCTTATGCTAAGTTCTTTAAGATTGGGTACCAGTGCTGGCGTGGCCAGTCTGGTGCAATCAGTATCATTTTTGGCTCTTCCTGCCTGGCTTTTAGGAGTACCTTTGGGAGGAGAGGTAAAGGAGGGAAAGCGTATACTTGTAGTTTTTTCCAGCTGAATGAGAGGGCATCCACTTTCCATGCTTGTGGATGGTAGCTCCTTGTGCAAAATTTCTGTAATTGGCAGTTCTTTGGGGAAGCAAACAGATCTATGTCCGGGTTCCACCATTTTTGTGTTATCATTCTGAATATTTGTGGATTCAGTTCCCATTCGTGTGGGTCCATAACGTTTCTGCTTAGGTCTGCCAGTGTGTTTTTCTCAACTGGCAGGAATTGTGCTTGCAGATGAACTTGGTAGTTTAGAGCGGTGTTCCACAAGGTCATGGCTTGTCTGCAGAGGGGGTAGGAGTGTGTGTACCCTTGCTTGTTTATGTACCACATAACTGTGGTGTTGTCTGTCTTTAGTAGTAATTATCCTGGATGCAGTAGGTCCTTAAAAGCTATAATAGCATTTTGTACAGCTAGCATCTCTTTTTGATTGATGTGGAGATGTCTTTTCTCTGTGGGCCACTCGCCCTGGATACATTTTCCTGCCATGTGTGCTGACCAGGCGTAATCCGATGCATCTGTTGTCAGGGTCTGCCTGGCTGTGGGTTGAGTGCTGTCCCTTGATGAGGTGACAAGCTTGTGCCCACCATCGAAACTCCTGTTGTAGGCAAGGAATTAGTGGTACAACTGTTTCCAAACTTTGACAGTGTTGAGACAATACGCTTTTTAGGTACCATTGTAGTTTCCTCATATGCAGTCTGGCATACGGAATTAGTAGTATGCAAGATGCCATGTAGCCCAAGGCCTGCAGAATTTTTCTTGCAGGGAGTTGGGTCTTTGTTGCCATTAACTGAAAATGTTGAGTCAGTTGTCCTTGCTTGTCTGGCGTGTGATAAGCCATCTGGGCCGTTGTGTTCAAGCTGGCACCCAGGAATATTATCTGTTGTGAGGGCACTAGTTTTGATTTCTTTTTGTTTACTATGTACCCCAGGCAACTTGATCACTTTTTTACGTACGCCAGATGCTTTAGTAGAATGTCCTTGCTCTCTGCTTGAATCGAATCAGGCAGTCGCCCAGGTATGGATACATTTGAATTCCTTTTTGCCTGCAAAATGCAATTACTGGTGCCAGGCACTTTGTGAAGACCCTGGGCGCAGTAGATAAGCCAAAGGACAGTGCAGAGAATTGATAGTGCATTGAACCACCTAGAAATCTGAGGTATCTTCTGCAGTTTTGTCTGATAGGGACATGCAGGTATGCCTCTGAAGTCCAACGTCACGAGCCAAGCTTTCTTGCCCAGCATGGGAAGAAGCTGCTGTAGTGTCAACATCTTGAATTTCGGTACATCCAGGTAAGTGTTTAGTGTAGAAAGGTCCAGAATAGGCCTCCAGGCTTTGTCCTTTCTGGGAACCAGAAAGAGTCTTGAGTAAAATCCTTGTCCTTGTCCCTGTGGTGGTACCTTTTGAATAGCTCTCATGTCCATGAGTGTTGTAATTTGTTTTTGAGCCTCTGCCCATTGATTTGGTAGCAGATTTGGCATTCCTTTTAGCCTTGGCAGGGTGTGAAAATGGAATCTGTAACCTTGAGATACAATGTTGAGAACCCATTTGTCTTTGGTGATGCAATGCCAGCTGTGATAGAAAAGTGCCAGTTTTCCTCCTAAGGGGGCTGCCAAGGGAGAACTGTTTGGCAGTTGTAGTGGAAAGTCATTGAGTCTGTTTTTTATAAGGTTGAGGCCTGTCTTCTTCTTTCTGGCCTGGTGTGCCCCATTGTCGAGGCCTGTAAGGGCTTTGTGTCGACCTCTACCTCTTGGACATCTGTATCTGCCCCTTTGAGGTCTGTCTCTGACTGGAAAGGACCAATTCTTTGTTGGCCAATTTCTGCTAAAACGAGGAGGCTGAACCTGTAAGAAATCTTTCACCGTTTGCATAGATTTTGCCTTATCCTCCATCTTCTTTAATACCTCCTATGCCTCAACTCCAAACAGCACATCCCGCTGCAAAGGTGCATCCAATAATTTTACCTTAACAGGATCTGGTAACGTAACCAAGCATGCCTTCTAATGACAGAGCCTGTAACTGCTGCTCTACAGGAGGCCTCTAAGGAGTCAAACCCACATTGCAAAGTATGTTTTCCCACTTGTTCAGCTGCATGCAATAAATCTGGCATTTCTTTTAAGTTAGGAGGATCTGAATCTGGAAGCATCTTTTGTTTCAATTGGGACATCAAAAATTGCTGATATTTTAGCACGTGAAACTGGAAATTCAAGGCTCTCATTGCTAAAGTTGCAGACGTATATACCTTCTTTCCCCATCTGTCTAAAGCTCTGGAATCTCTGTCAGAGGGAACTGGGATTTTTGCTGATGAGGCCTTAATCCCTTTGGGTCTCTGAGAAATAGTTTCGGGGTCAGCAACAGGGCTTTTGTACAGAAATTTGTGAGAGTCAGGGACTCTGTAATATCTATCAGGTTTAACTGGGGCTGGGGGTAAGGAGTCAGGGTTCAAACTGGATTCAGTATACACATCATCCACAATGTCTAAAACTGGCGGGATAGCAAGGGGTCTGTGTTGAGGCAATAAAAGGAAGTCTCTGAGCCTTTTCTTGGATTCTGAGTAATCCTGACCTTCCCAGTGGAAATGCTCCTTCATGGTATGTAAGGTCTCCCCCAAAGGAGTAATCCTCAGGCGGAGAGGCTGACGGAATTGATTCCTCAGCATCAGAATCCTCATAAGGGGGTAAAGAATATCCTAGGTCCGAGGAAGAGTCAGAGGAAATGAACACCTGGTCAGAAGATTCATAGTCTGCATCCTGTCTGGGCTTTTTATCAGGAGGGGGATGGGACTCCCTGATCAGGGTGATTAGGTCCTCGGCCATTTTTAACATTTGTTTCTTAGGCATGGAAGCCTGTCCTGGAGAGCGATGTGTCTGTTTCTTTGCTTTTAAGCTGGGTTAGACTTAACAGAGGGTTTAATGGTTAACTGGGTAGGTCTGAAAACACCCTCTGTAACTGTGGATTGCTTAGCTACTTCGATTCCCTCTGTAGGTTTAGAATCGGTAAGCTGAAGGCCTAGTGCGTCCGAAGGCCCAGCCAGCTCCACGTGGGAGTCGGATGCGGTCTGTGGTTCTGTGGAAGCGGTTGTCAGGGGCTGCGTAGGCACCTCGCTGAAAACCGGAGAACCGGCAACTGGCCTAGAAGAGGCCTCATCGTCAGTTTTGGGCCTCTGATGCCTGTCCTTGCACTTTTTATGCATCGTGGTCGTCGGAATTTCTGACGGCATGGTGTAATTGAATTTTCTACCAAAACAATGTCGGGCAAAATCAAACCGACATTTAATAGTGCGCTTGTTAAACCTAGCACAAAACCGACAACCAGTGATGTCGTGGTCAGGGCCTAGGCATGGAATACAAAAGGAGTGGAAATCCTTATGAGGTATTTGCTTCCCACAAGAAATACAGTTATGAACTTTTACTGACATCGGTCTAAGGCAAGAAAAAGTTTCCCCAACGGGGTACTTAGCTTTTTTAGAAGACTTTGGTTCTGGATTTGGAATGAAAATCTCAGGAGTCGGCTGACCGACACTTGCGAACTGCTTCTGCTTCGGGCACCGCGCGGCAAGAAAGACTGAAGAAAATGGCGTCGGCTGCATCTTATATACCCCTGTCACACTGACATCAGGGAGGAGGCGACAGCAACCGACGCCGGACCAAGACTTTGGAACTCTGGCCGACTGCCGGACCGCCTGACGGCAGGATAACCAAGTGTAATGACTGCAGCAGTGTAACACGATGAACATCGTATACAGCAGCACTGTAGGGATATTTTAAATCATAAAGAAACCAGTGCTTTGTTTAAACACATAGACGATAAAGGTGACCTACACTCTTTCAAATTCTTTGTTTTAGAGATTCTTAAGCAGGGAATAAGAGGAGGGGACATTAGAAATCGTACTGAGGTTGCAGAACAAAGGTGGATCTTTAGGTTGAATGCATACACTTCACTTGGCATTAATGAAGCAGTTTCACTCAAACCCATCCTTAAAGCCAGGAGTCTGAAACATTGATTTATATAAATGTTTTTAGATTTTTAGATTTCATAAAATGTTTTATTAAACTCTGTTGTTATACTTTTAAGCCTTGTTAGTACAACAGGACGTTAATTGGATCATTGAAAGATTGCCTATTTAAATATGTGTATTTAAGTAAGTGCTTTGTGTGTAGAAGACGTCTGATGAAGCGGTCATTGGGATCGTGAAAGCGCTTACCCTGTAATTTTATTAAAGTGTTACTCAAGTTCTTCACATTGTTACATACGTTCATTTTGCCGTTTTATTCTGCTGGATTTACATAGTTTGCTCAGCCGTGGTGGTATTGGCTCAGTTGCTTTCTTATTGCACTGTTTTTTACTTGGAGCCATATCTGTACAGTTGCTGGTGTTTTTTTCTCTTTGTTGGACTTTGTCTTTACTACACCAGTCCTGAACATGGCTGAAGGCTCAGATGCTAATGTGGGAACAATGGTCAATGGCAGCCTTGACTGTATTTTGAATGCCAAAATAAATCCCTTGGTTAACCAACCAGTATGCAGACTCGCTTTAAAGAACAATTTAGAGAGTATGAAAATAAACTATACAAATTTAAACATCTGCAGTGGCAGAGGTTCTATTTTGAAGCCTCTCTGAGATACAAAATTGTACCCAGGGGTTTACGTGTTTTAACAATGCCTACGTATGGAGATTTATATCCCGAGCTCCTTAAAAAATGGCAACAGATGAATCTACAGCTAAGTTATGATTATATGAGTTTGCTTATTGACTTTTTCTTACCACAGGAACAAAAACTTATGAAAGAATTTAAAAAAGTTTGCATATGAGTATATTTAATACATTCTCTATTGATATCATCCTTGACAAAATTGACATTTTGCATGAGCAAGTAACTAATTATGACAAGCATCTGCAAAGCAGTAAATTGAAAAAAACTGCAGCGCGATATGAACGATTTCCAGAGTGGGAGGGTCTTTGCCTGGCCCAGATAGACCCAGACCAACAGAGATAGCCCAATTGAACCATCTGCTACACGAGCGCATGTAGTAGCTAATGAGGGTAAGGAGGACGTCAGCTTGCAAGCAAGCTTGACTGAGCACACATGTGTTGAATAACAAGGAAATTCCATCAACAGAGACTCCTATTCAAGGGAGTAGAATTGACCAGTTTCAGCAGGAAATAGCATCTCAGCCTTTTTCCCAAGAAGGGAGACGACCAAGGGAGACTCAGGTTTTGCCGTTTCATCTGCAGCAACTGCTGCCGATTAAGGAAAGGTCGAGGAGCCGTGGACGGAGAGGCAAAGATCTGAACAGACACGATGTCCCGATACAACAACAGAGGCTCACTCGGAGCCAAGTTTCAAAGGTTTGGTCTTAAACATCTCTTCTGTACCCTTAACAGAAACACAGATATCATTTCTGGATAAAGGGTTAACCTTTATCCCTACACAGAAGACAGACATGGTAGACATTCTACAAGAGCTAAGATTATTTGCTTGGATCTTAACCTTGAAAACTGTTTTTAAAGGCACTGACCATACTCATTCCACACTTTCTAAACCTAGTACGTTTGTTCCGAAAATGCACCCCATTGTTGATACTTTTGTTTCAGTATGTGATTGTGAAATAAGATACATCTTTGAAAAAGGGACCCACTGCAATTACTATAATTTAAATAGAGCTGAAAACAATGTGTTACATGAGTTGAAATGCTTAAATTCTATTGAGATAAAACCTGCAGATAAAGGGAGAAGTGTAGTGGTACTCAATAATGATTTATATTATACGCAAATGTTACTGTTATTGAATGATGAGTGCACTTGCCAGAAAATTACTTTTTTACAAGTTAAAGCTATAGTAGACAGAGTCTCTGTCATGATTTTTGATCTACTTATTGAGGGTAGGATATCGGAAGAACTGTTTAGGTATTCTACCGTTGACACACCTCTTTTTCCATCCATTTATGGGCTGCCTAAAGTTGTTGTTATTGTGTCTTTCGGCTTATCCCGGTTAGGGGTCGCCACAGCGGAACTCTGGTCTGCTAATGTTTGGTAGTGGATTTTTACGTGCCGAGTTACCAGCCCTGACGCACAACCTTCAACGAAGGCATGCTCATTCACGCATGCCTCCACACAGAAGACGCTCTAGCTGAGAATCGAACGGGACAACGTCTTGCTGTGAGGCGACAACGCTACCGCAGCACCACTACCGCGGGGTATGGGCTGCCTAAAGTACATAACAATTTATGCAACCCCCCATGAGACCTATTGTTTCTAGTAGAGGCTGGATGACTGAGCGTCTTTCTATTTACGTAGAACAATGCCTGCACCCAGTACTTGAGACATGTAACAGTGTATTAAAAGACACCAGCACTTTCCTAGAAAGGTTATATAAAGAAATGGAGAAGATTACAGGACAATACCTCTTCATAACTATGGATATTGTGCCATTACTCACGGTCATCTCCAATGCATGGAGGGGTCGAGAACATCAGAAACTTGCTGCATTCTAAACAGTTTTATACTAACAGCAAAATTAATTTGATATGTTCCCTACTGGAAATCATTTTAGGGAATAACATCGTTTGTTTCAGGGATGATTTTTATCTGCAGAAGATTGGCGTGGCTATGGGCACTCCATGTGCCAATAGCTATGCCAATCTAGCATTGGTCGAATGGGAATGTAACACATTTTTGAGCAATTAAACCTTTAAGAAGAATTTGTTATGGTACACGAGATTTGTGGGTGACATGTTTTTTCTGTGGGCAGGTACAAAGGATGAATTAGATGCATTCATTACATTCCTACATGGCACTACCCCCTTTTTGAAGTTCACTAGTAAAGCTTCATCTGAGGAGATAGACTTTTTAGATGTCAAACTGTTAAAGTCCGAGATCCTAGGGATTCAAACAAGTATCTATAGGAAACCGACTAGAAGAAATGCATTGCTGCATAGGGGAAGCATGCACCCCAAATTTGTAGGCAACAATGTGGTGAAAGGCCAAATACTTAGACTGATGAGATTACACAATGAAGAGGCCCAATTACAGACAGCACTGGATAAACTGTGAGCCGAGTTTAAGGAGAGGGGCTACCCTAGGAAAATGTTTGATAAATATGCCTTAGAATTTAGTAGGGTGAGGAATTCTAGAGGTAGACCCCTTTTTTCACAAAAAGTAGATTAAGAACACTAAGAGAACCACCGTGAGGATTCTAAATTTAGGTTTCCACTCACATACAGCAGTGATATTAGTATTTTTTGTGAGGTTTTTAAACGTAATTGGGGTATCTTACGGACCATATGGGATCTTGATGGCGTACTGGAGGATAGGCCTAAACTTGCTTTTAAAAATAAGAGACACCTTAAATGTCAGCTATGTTACAGAGCTAATAATAGTAGTATGAATATGATTTCACAGAGGATAGGTACCTATAGTTGCAGGAATTGCACAGCTTGCAAAAATGTGCATTCTTGCAATATATATACTCACTCGGATCCATACTTCAAGATACAAGTGACACATTATGCTGACTGTAGAACTAGCAATATCGTGTATCTTGCATTCTGTACATCATGTAACGCTTATTATGTAGGAAAAAACAATTGCATGTTTAAAGAACGTATACAGGAGCACTGTAGGGATATTTTAAATCATAAAGAAACCAGTGCTTTGTTTAAACACATAGAAGATAAAGGTAACCTACACTCTTTCAAATTCTTTTAGAGATTCTTAAACAGGGAATAAGAGGAGGGGACATTAGAAATCGTACTGAGGTTGCAGAACAAAGGTGGATCTTTAGGTTGAATGCATACACTTCACTTGGCATTAATGAAGCAGTTTCACTCAAACCTTCCTTAAAGCCAGGAGTCTGAAACATTGATTTATATAAATGTTTTTAGATTTTTAGATTTCATAAAATATTTTATTAAACTCTGTCATTATACATTTAAGCCTTGTTAGTATAATAGGACGTTAATTGGATCATTGAAAGATTGCCTATTTAAATATGTGTATTTAAGTAAGTGCTTTTTGTGTAGATGATGTCTGATGAAGTAGTCTTTGGGATCGTGAAAGCGCTTACCCTGTAATTTTATTAAAGTGTTACTCAAGTTCTTCACATTGTTACATACGTTCATTTTTGCCGTTTTATTCTGCTGGATTTACATAGTTTGCTCAGCCATGTGGTATTGGCTCAGTTGCTTTCTTAAGGAAAAATAGCCTGAAATTAAATGACTTTGTTTAGGCAGTAAATATTTTATCTCACAGGTCTGAATGCAACCACAGACGTACCCTGAGGTGCCAGATAATAGTTTATTAGTTTCTGCAGGAAGGGTGGAAGTACTGGAATTGTTTAGCTATCTGAACTGTTTCAATAAATAAATAAAATAAGATAAGAAGAGACTTGGAAGACTCCGCGACCAGAGAAAACCTGAGATTTTCTGCTGAACCAGAGAAACTGGAAGCAACAGACATTAATTTTATAAAAGCACAAATAAGCAACTGGACTGGTGCTTTTTCTGTGGCACAAGATGCAAGTTCAGTGTCATTAGAAATATTACAAAGCCATGCCCTTTCATGGACAGGGGTAGCCAGTGATGATCACAGACCTACTCTGTTCAAAAATCTGTTCTGCAAACTACCCAAAAAATAACAAATGGGGATACTTGGGATTAACACGGCTAGGCTTGTAAAGGCTCTAGGGGGTGCTAGTCTAGTAACCTCCCATGAACCTATGGTGGTCCACAGCAGGATTTTTAAATTGAAATGGCACGTTAAGTATATGCTCCAAATCTGGCCATGAGAAAGCAGCAAAGACCTATATTAGTAAAAATGCAATCGTAACAGCAGAAGGAGTTGATCCTGGCATAATTGTGGCAGAAGGGCAAAATATTAAAACTTGGAGATATCAGCATGTTTGCATAAAATTATTAACTGTACAGCAGGTAGAAGAGAACCAAATGTATCCCAGCAATGAGGGAATGTTGAGAGACAGCTGTCAAATTCAGTCTACTATATCCAGCTGTCTTCAAAGGATTTTTTCCAGGAAATTCAAAGACATTTTAATGCAGAATAGGCTAAATAGGAAATAAAGGTTATCCAACAAAAAGTGAGCCAGGAGGCAGAAGGAGAGTCTGCTTCTTATTCTTCTGACAGTAAAGGCCATAGAGATAATTTGCTAGTGAAACCTTTTCCAATGTTCGAAAGGAAAATGCTTTAGAGACTCAAACAGCACAGGAGTTGACTAGAAGAATCAGGAGTACTGTGGACTTGAACCAGATTCTGGTGTTGGCAGAGATGACAAGGAAGACCAGTAACACTGAAATTAGTGACTAAATGAGAGACTATAAAGCATCAACTGAAATACGACTTTGCAAAAAAAGTGGCGAAAAAAACAGGGTTTTTGTTGATTTTGTTAAACTGTAGGGTGGACAGTAAAACGTATACCCAACTTTATGTTATTAATGTTTAGCAGGACACTAGTAAAGTAATGTAATTCGGCTTTTCCCAGTTAGGGGTCGCCAGAGCGGATCACCGGTCCGCTTATGACTGGCAGTGGATTTTTTTACTGTGTCGAGTTCCCAGCCTGGCACCCAACTTTCAAAGAAGGCACACCAACTCACGCACGTACCTACCTGCATGTCTTTAAAGTTCACTCGACCATGGGGAGGACATGCCGACTCCACACAGAAAGCGCTCCAGACAAAAATCGAACCAAAGAGCCTCTTGCTGTGAGGTGACAATGCTAACCACTGCACCACCGCGGCCATCTAATGTTTAGCAGGACACTAAAAATGGAAAATGGATTGCATGTAAAAACAATATTTGTTCTTATTAATATCCATATAAAACATGTCATGATATAAACTACATGTTATATATACGAAAAGCAGTTTTGTGTAGTGTGTAGCCAGGTATTTTAAATATAGATGAGTCTTTTCAGTGACTGTTGCATGTGTTAAAGATATTAAAGTAAACAAGTAGTTTTTTTTAATTTTAAGAAATACAGGATTTACAGTATAAAGAGAAGAAAGGCTGGACAAAAGCAAATTTAATGTTAATATGCTGTAATCTTAGTCTGCTGAGTGGGGTGGGTTGTAAAAGTGCACGGATAATGATCAAAGCTATGAATAATGCTAAGATTTTTACATCTTTAAAAATATTAGCTTTTTTTCATTAGCAAATACTCAGTGGGAGTCAGATAATCTGCAGCTGAAGGCAGTTGTACATTCTGTTTTAGTGAAATTTACTCTCTGCAGGTACGAGCAATTAATACTGACAGCTCTGAGCATTCCTTGCTGAGGGAAATGTGAAATTTAAAGGTACAGTGGCAAGCAGTTCAGTGAAAAATAGTGAATAAGAGATAGCCTCCCTAGCAGCCTAAATACTTTACAGATAGCCCGTGCACTTTTTTAGGACTAAAAGTTAATGTTTTCGGACAGTATACAAGCCATTTTTCACATATGGAAGGGGAACAGAGATAAGAAAATGGCACACAACAATCAGCCTAAGTGGGGGCACAAGCTGTAGCATGTGTTTTAGCATGGATAACCCTAACTTGATGTTAGGTAGTGCCTGAGGGTGCAACTGTTGATTTGGGGCAACTGTTCCTATTTCAAGAGTTAAACTTCATTTTTTGTGTTTGTTTTACGTTAATAGGAGATGGGGACGCTGCTGGCCAAGGTTGTTAACTGAGAACAGCAACTGGTAAAAGCTCTATAACTGAAAACATTTCTCTGACAGAAAATTTAACTATACAATTAGAATTTGAAGATACTTTCATGTTGACATTTAAACAAGCACACACACAAGTGAAGCCTCAATATCTGTCATTGTGTTCATTAATGTCTATGTATGGGTTCACTGAAACCAGTTACTGTTTCTATAATGGTCAGAAGCCCCAGAGTTTTTTTTTTTTTTTAACTTAGCAGTTTGGCAGTTAACTGTGTTTGATTATTTACCAATTAATTAGGTCTTCTCCAAACAGTGACATCTGTACATCCTGCTTAGACATACTGTCTAAACCAAGTAATCACAAGACATTTGTGATTCACTTCCTTGTGGATTTAAAAGGAATGCTGAACAATAGCACCTTAATTAAGAAGTGTCCTTTTTATGAATACATGCTCACAATAATGAAGATGTAACTTGCTTTAATGTATCCCTTTTTTAACTAAGGTGAATTATTTGGACATCATCCTTAAAAGCTATTTTATGTATTCTACACTTAATTACAAATAACTTTGACGCAAAATTCTGGAACTTTTTAGACAATAGTGGACTGAGTAACTCAATTGACAATAAGAATAAAACTTATACTGGAAAGATACTATGTGGAATATATACATAGGATGTTTGCTACCCCTTATAAAATTTCTACGTTTAGTAAAAAAGTCAGTTTGCTGGAGATGTAGTAAAGATGTAAAAGCTTAGTGGTCTGGGCACATATGTTTATGGACTATGAAAAACTAAATGCACATTGGGAAGAGATGAATCTTTTTTTTAAGGGTTTATGGTTTGATAATTGTTCTTTAACTAAATCAACAATACAGATGAATGTTCCACTTCCTTTATTTGTAAAAAAAAAAAAAAAAAAACAAAAACAAAAAAATGTTTTGGGAGACTTCTGGCAGTAGCTAGAAAAATTATCAAAAAAAAAAAATGGAAATCAAATTCAGTTCCTATGTTCAAAGAATATTTGAATTTAACAGCAGTGCTATGTAAAAACAGAAAACATAGAAGTGATTAGAACAAGATATGCACATCAAATTAAGACTTTTAAGTTGTTGGGACAGCCTTGAAATGTTGCTACTGAAATACCAAGACTCTTAATTTGTGAACTATATAAGATAATCCTGATGATTCAATGTATTTCTAACACAGTAATAGCATGTGTCAATGAATTTCTTCCTTTTTGTGTATATATGTTAAATCAATAAAACATTTCTTAAAAAAAAAAGAAATAGGAGATGGGGGCATTCTGAAAATGTGTTTAGTGTTTGTTTGATGGCTTTCATTAAAACAAAAAAAGTCTTATAAAATGTGACATAGGTTCAAATGGAGATAAGAAGGTGGTGAAGGTTATGTACTTACCATAATGACAGATCATCAGTGTTGTCTCTTTCCACCTCGCTCGACCTGTGGGTTATCATATCCAAGACAGGCCATACTCCATAGACTTCAGCCCATTGAGCTTAGTCTCCTGTACATACAATCCCTCGCTCCTCAGGACTACCTCAGAGTGTGCCCCATACTACCCCAAACTGACAATGTCTAAATTCCATCAGCAAAAAAACATCAAGGACCCCAACACAGAAGAGAAGAAGAAGAATCACCTTGATGCAGCCACCCCATGGTCAAGAGGCTTGCCAAAAAGGTGGGGGTCAGAGGGAGGGAAGGTTGAACCACACGGAAAGAGAGAACATGGATATATTTTTATGGTAAGTACCCAATTCTTTTATTTGAATTGGACTTTTCTGTCTGGATTCAACCTGTGGGACAGAGTCCCCAGGCACATAAATCCCAAGGGAGGTCTCACAAAAGGATATTCTGCAATATGGTGCAACCAGAGGAATCTCTAGACCTCAAGTGAATGTCCAATTTGTAGGGGGACAAAAAGGTGTGAGGGCCCACACAGGTAGCAGCTGAACAAATCTCATCCAATGCAGCTCTGGAGAAAAATGCTGTAGAAGTAGCCATAGCTTTAGAAGAATGACCTTTTGTTTCACCCTGCAAGAGCTTTCCTTTCGAACTACACCCCCCAAAAAATAAAATTATGCAACCACTTGGGGTGGGGGTAAACTTTGACACTGGCATGCCCAACTGGGCTTCTGAAACAGAAACAAACTGTTTCGACTTTCTGAAAGATTTTGTTCTATCCAAGTAAAACCTCAATTGTCTATGAACATCAAGGCATTGGAGCAAGTATTCCCCCTTGTTGGGAAACACACTGGTAAGTGAATGAAGTGGCTCCAACTGTTCTCCGTAGCTATCTTAGGAAGAAAAATGGGATCTTTCCAGAGGCAAACCCTGTTTTCATTAAAAAAAAAACAAATATGGAGGTACTGACAAGAGGGCTTGAAAGTGACACCCAAATGGCAGAAGTTAACAGTCACCAAGACTAAGGTCTTCCAGGATAACAACTTCAAGTAAATCGTAGCAGAAGGTTCAACAGGAGGCATAGCCAACACCTGGCACATGAAAGACAAGTCCCATTGCGGAACAGGGTCCTGAACCAGAGGACATAAAAAGGTATCCTTAAGGAAGGCCTTTAAGATCTTGAAGGCTGATAAAGGCATCTCTACCAATGTGGAAATTGGAAATGACTGCCAAATGAACCTTAACAGTAGAACTAAAGCCTAAGTAGAACAAATCCAACAGGAAGTCAAAAACGACCTCTGTGGGTGACAGAAAGGGAGCCAAACCCTTAGAGGTAGCCCAATAAGCAAATGTTTTCACTTACCTACATACATTCCGACAGGAAGACAAAATATGCACCAATCTGTTGGAAAGCTTGGAATGTTCGGCCATTAAGGAAACTGGAGGAACCATGAGGTCATCTTTAGAGACTGAAGGTTGGGCAGATCAAAGCCTGCCAAGTGACAGATTAGATCCTGAATGGGATCCAAGATCCAAAGAAGGTGCTTCAGAAGAGGCCAAAGGAAAGGAAATCACATTTGACAGGGCCAAAGGGAGCAATGAGAATTACAGTCGCTCTACAACAGCTTGCTTTCTGATGAAACTTTATTATCAGTGAAGTTGGGGGATTAGGCATAAAGGAGATCTGGGGACCAACAATAAAGACGAGTGTCCCTGAGGAGGGACTAAGGCACAACAGCTGCTGCACTTGGTGATGTAAATGGATATGAACAGATCACAACACAGAGTGCCCCAGCACAGAAAAATCCGAGCAACCACTTTTGGATTCAGGGACAATTCATGCGGAAAGAGAATGTTCATGTTCAAGCGGTCTACAAATTTGCTGCATCTCCCTGGGATGTGCATTGGCAACCATAAACCATCAAGACAAAATTGTTCACTGTCCAACTATCATGGCTCTTAAAGAGGATATGAATGGGTTGCCCCAATTTGTTCAGGTACCATACCACAGACATGTTGCAGGTCTGAACTAAAATCACACCCTTAGGAAGAATGTCCTGAAAAGCCTGCAGTGCAAGGAGGACCACCCATATCTCCTAGATACTGATGTGAAGACTGGTTTCAGTACTGGATCAGGTCCCTTGGATGGTCCTCCCTTTGAAATGTCCTCCCAACCTAGAAGACAGGCATCTGTGTTGACCATGCCCAGAAGAGGGAGGAGAATGAATGGTCTCCTGGCAGACACTAAAGGAGACTCCGAACTACCACCTGATTTGATTTTGCTAGACTTTTGTCAATGAAACTGGGAACTTCATTGAATGTGTCAGATAAAACCACTGCAGCGCCAACATCCATTGCACAACCCTCCTGTAGTACCTTGCAAGGGGAACCAGGTAAATGATGGATGCCATGTGTCTCAAGAACCTGAAACAAGATAAGCCAGAAGTTTTGGGTAAAACAGCTAAGAAAGAGCAAGACCCTACAATGCCAACACTCTGGAAAATGGCAGCTTTGTAATCTGAGAAGCTGTGTCCATGTGGTAACCTATATGCTCCACTGACTGCACAAAAAGAAAACTAGATTTCTTGTAGCTGATTGTGATGCCCAAAGAGCTGCACAGCTACAGTGATGCGTCTCTGGCTCTGATCAACCATGCCTTGCACAGTCAAGAGCCAATTTTCTAGGTAAGAAAAGACCTGAAACCCTGCAGCCTGAGCTAGGCTGCCATACACTTGGTGAACACACAGGGGCAGTGGGTGAAACCAAAAGGCAGCACTCAGAATTGATAATAACTGATTCCCAGCTGAAAGTGTAGAAACCACCAGGTTCACATCACAATCTTTATATGAAGGTAGGTGGCCTTGAGGGACTGCACTGAGTTGTCCTTCCTCAAGAGAGGAAAGGGCGTTCCAGAGAAACCTTTGTGAAACCCCTGATTCTGCGGACCACCCTGCCACAGGGACAGCGTCCTTTGTGGTTACCCCCGCTGCCCTGGGGGTTGCGGGAGCTCTCTGAAAGAGCTTTCCAGAATTACTGCTGTGCTTTCCTAAAAAGAGATATCTTTTTTTGTTCTGGTTCCTACAGAAGGTCTGCTGAGGGGTAGCAAAATGCATCCCTACTGCAGACAGAGTCTTCCAGTCCTGCTCACTTCTAGTCAATGTGTCCTTAACTTTGGGCCCAAAAAAGAAAGAAGCCATTGAAGGGGTCATTAATAAAGGATGCCTTGAATTGGTCTGCAAAGCTACACAGCCTCATCCATGCTTGTTGACAAAATGCAATGCTGGTGCCAGCAGCTCAGGACATGCCATCAGTCACATTAGATAGCAGATGCATGGACACCATGGCACTGGTTCCAAAGTCTTCTGAGATTCTGGAGCCTGCTGAGCCTTAATTACTCTCGATACTTCTGACAAAATTTCATGCTGAAGTCTGGTTAAGTGACTTAGATAGTTTAAAGCCCTCAGAGCACAGGTGGCTGAGGTGTAATAACATTTCCCCAGTTGATCCACCACTCGAGATTCCCTGTTCAGAAGATGAACTGAGGAACTCTTTCCTGAGATATTCTTTTTAATGGCTGCTGCCACCACAATAGCATCCATAGCTGGACCCTTACTCCAGTGTTGCTGACCCTGGGAGCGGGGTGAGAATGTTGTCTGGCTTCTCTGGGATTTGTTCCACCATATCAGGCTTCTTCCACACTCTCTGCAACACATGGTCAATAAGAGAGTCCAGGGGGAACCAGCCAGGATGTATATAAGCCCAATCCAAAAGCCTCAAGAAAAAAAGACTCCTCTGGAGACAGGGTTTAGGTGGTCCATTTCCCTTGCTGGTGAAGCCCTCCAAAAGGTGCTAGAAGAGGCATTCTTGCAGGGTGATTCTGAGGACCCCTCCCATTTCTCTAGGTTGTTATTCTCTGTGAGGGACTCTTCCAGGGAGCCCAGGTGCTTCCTCTTGCACAGTCCCTTGCTTGAAACCTCCCATCCTTGAGAATGTGGAGGGAAACATCAGAGGCTGTCCCCGACCAGGATGGACTATCCCAAAACAGGGACTATTGAGTCCAACTCTGATACCCCTAGTTCCTGACTCCTTGGTTCACTTGGCTCTGATGTGGACAGAATTGAAGAAACCAAGGTAGGTGCCAATACTGCCCAAGCAATCAGATCTGATCCCGAGGAAGGGGAAAGCTACTAGCTCTGATGACCTCAGAGCCAACAGGCTCAAGGGAGGAAACCAGAGTAACCGCGCTAAAGCTTCGGGTTGAAGGCCTCAAGCTGACGGAATAAGTGCTAATTGCATGTGCACCTGTAAAAAGGTTGAGGACCTCAAGCTGACGGGATAAGTGCTAAATGCATGTGCACCTGTAAAAAGGACCACATGATCTGTTTCAACTCCGTGGGTTCTGCATTCCCAACTGTCCGGGATGACTGAGCTGACACAGCTACCAAAGGAGACTTGGAGACTCACCTGCTGGATGGAGGCTCCGATGACTAGATCTGAACCAGAAAAGCTGAAATCATGGGTAGAGATGGGGATGACTCTTGCATGGACACCCACAGGGTAGATGGAGAGAAAGGTCCTGATGGGGCAACCCTTACATATGAAGGGGCTCGGAACACTGATGGCAGGAGACACAGCCTTCCCCACAATCAGCACAAAAGGAGATGGAACTAATAATGGTGCCAAAGCAGTCAGGGGAGCAGAGGATCTTGGGACCTTTGGGTCCAAAAGAGCAGAAGGAGAAGGAGCCTAACATTTTCTGTCCCCATTAGCAGCTTTTGGGTCCTTGGAGCTCTTGTGACCCCGATCCTACTTATCACCCTTTCTGGAGGGGACTGAAGAGGACTTGCAAGCTGGAAAGAGCTCTTTGAGAACCAGCTTGGCCCTCCTTTCATTCAAAGCAGAAGTGCAGAACCCCTCGCAGATTGAGCAAGGTGAATCCATGTGGGCAGCCCCTAAACAATAGATACACCGCTCATGTGCATCCTGGGAGGGGAGTTTGTCCACACATTTCTTGAAATCCTCATCTTTACCGACCTAAAAAAAAGACAACACAGCACAACAGTGAAATAAACAGGGTTAACACACTACACAAGCACACTACAAAATCCTAAACACCTACAGCTATGCCCTACATGGGGAAAGCCCACTAAAGGGAACTCAACCTAAATAATCTAAAGTAACCTACTTAAACTAAAAAATACTACAACACTACACCAACTATCTAACAACAAACGCACAAAAATAGGGTAGAGTACCTAGGAAATATTAAGCTAAAAGCTAGTGAAGGACACATCTTGACAACAGCAATTGACCAGACTGCAAGTCAGAAATGGTGGAAACGAGATCTAGGTTAGTCCTCGGGAGTAAGGGATTATGGGTAGAGGAGCAAGAACTCGATGGGCTGAAGTCTATAGAATGTGGCTGGTCTCTGATACAATAACCCTGAATCCAGAAGGAAAAGACATCAGATCAACTGTAAAAATGATCAGCCTGCCAAACATTACTGTGTGCATGTAACACAAAAGTTCAAAAAATACATAAAAAAAACTGTCATGTATAACAGGCGGGAACAATAGCTACCATAATGGCTATGCTATCCATGTTACCTTGTAACATAAATGGCCTTACAGGTATAGACAAAAAGAGTATTGAACTATACTGAGAAATGCAGAGTGCAAATGCTGCAGAAGACACATTTGGAAAGAGATGTGTGTGTGAATTTGACAAAGAAAGGATTACAGAATGGCTATTCAGCAGAATATCAGGAACAAAGGAAAAGGGAGTAATTATATTATTTGTTAGAGGGACTCAGATTGTGACAGAATAGGGGAAAAAAACTGAGGTAGTGGCAAGGGAGCAGGATTACGCTGGTATGTATTTATATTCCCACCAAAAACTGCTATTTTGAAGATTAAGAAAATTTTGGGAGAAATAATCAGCTTTCAGCAGGGAATATTTCTTATAGGTGGATGCTAAAACTTGATTTGCAATAGTGAGGATGAATCAATCGGAGGACCTGGAGGGGAAATTATAATAAAAAAAAAGAGGGTAGATTTTTGAAGAAATTTATAAAAATATTTGATATGGAAGATGTGGACTCAGTACTACGAACTCTGACAGAAGTTACACATAGGTACAATGACTGGGCTAGACTAGACAAAAATTATATTTCACAGGAACATTTGCAATGAGTTGAAAGCTTTGACACACATCCAATAATCATTTTAGATCATGCACCAATAAGAACTACGATAAACTGCAAGGTTATCAAGTAAAAATGAGACACTGGCACTTTCAAACCTACCTGTTAAAAAAGATTAATTTAAATAATGGGTAGTGGAAATTATTCGAGAGATTAATGGGGAAGATAGAAATATCTTCAGAAGTTCCAGACAGTGAGTGTGATAAAAGTGAAAATGGAGTTTAAAAGGAAGGTAATATAAAAGAGAAAGATATGGTTGAGAAATAATAGGAATTACTTAGAGGGGTTGATAAATGTCTAAGTACTGCAGAATATGGGGAATTTCACAGAAAAAGAAGAGGCGCGAATGTAGAGTGCTGAACAGAAAATAAGGGAATATCTGATAATAAAATCAATGTGTTTAGAAAGACTGCTGTTAAGCAACTATTTTTTGAAAATTCCAGAGCACAAAAACTTTTGGCACAATGACTTAGGCAGCAGAAAGTAGAAAGGGCCATTGCCAAACATACACAGCCTATAACAAGAAAAATAACCAGAGATGTAGAGGTTTTAGAGAGATTTTGGAAATGTTATGAAAATTTGTATAAAGTAGAGAAATGTGGACATCAAGAAAGAGCAAAAATGGAAATATTTATCAAAGACTTGATTATGCCAAGGTTACAGGTATATTAGGTTCAACAACTAACAGCGAACACAGGAGGGGATGAGATAAAAATGGTGATGTATAACCAATCCTCAGGAAAGTCTCCAAGAAGAAATGGTATTCCTGCAGACGTCTGGAAGTTAGGAAAGGTAGAAAGTGCTAAAGATCTGGAAGATTTTGTTTAACAGCATTTTAATAGGGAGGGGAGGCACCAGCAACTTGGAAGAAAGCTGTGATGGCTGTATTACCTAAGAGTGGTAAAGACCCTTCAAACCCTGCTTCACATAGCCCATTTCAATTTTAAACTATGATTATAAAGTTTTTATGTATACATTAGTTAAAAGAATAGCAAAGGTATTGCCAAAATTGACAGATATGGTTTTGTGAAGGGGAGGTAAACATCTGACAACATCAATAGAAGAATGATGATCCAGAGGAAAGCAGAACACAACAAAATACTGCTGCTGTTGATGGGTCATGATGTAGAGAAAGCATTCAACAGAGTAAACTGGGATTCTCAAAGTAGGGCAATGGAAGCATTTACATTCTCTGATGCAACAAAATGAATTAGGACGATATATGAAAGATTGGAGGCAAGAATTAAAAGTTGGAGGGTTCCTCTCTGATAAGGTGTGTTTGAACAAAGGAACCAGGCAGGGGTGTCCTCTTTCCCCTTTGTTACTTGTTTTACATTTATTGCTATTGGCAAAGAGAATAAGGGACTTGGAAATGCAAGGTTAAAATTGGTATGGTAATTAAGAAAGGTTGGATTTACTTGCAGATATTATTTTGTACATGATAAATCCAGAAAAGGACATCTCAGTGTTGAACATTTTGGGACAGTTTTATGTCTTTTTTGGGATATAAAATTAATGAAGATAAAACAAAGGCTAAAGCAGTAAATTATGTACCCACACACAAATTAGTTCAGCAATACCCATTTTTATGGAGACAGAATATTGTTGTTGTTGTGTCTTTCGGCTTTTCCCGGTTAGGAGTCGCCACAGCGGAACTCCGGTCCACTAATGATTGGCAGTTGATTTTTACGTACAGAGTCCCCAGCCCTGACGCACAACCTTCAACGAAGGAATGCCCATTCATGCATGTCTCCATGCAGAAGACGATCTAGCTGAGAGTCGAACCGGACAGCGTCTTACTGTGATGCGACAACACTACTGCAGCACCACCACTGCGGTTTTATGGAGACAGAATAAAGTGATGTATTTAGGAGCATGGAAAGGCTTCTTATGGCAGCGAAGTATATATGAGAAGAGACCAAAAAAATATAATACAAAATCTGAGAAACTGGAATCTCTTATTTATGGATATGGACAGTTAAGATACAAGTAGTAAAAATATTTTTAGTCCCTTTAATTTTATATATAGGTCAGGCATATTTTTGTATCAACAAGAGATGTTGTGGGACAATAATTATTAAAGAGTTGAAGGAATTTATCTGGAAATGGAAGAGGGCAAGAGTTAAGAGGGGATAAGTTGATCCTTCCAACAGAATACAGTGGTTTAGGATTACCGGACTTGAATGGATATTTTAGACCAACATAGTTAAGGCTTATAAACATAACACAAGCAGAAGGTAGAATTCAAAATGGAAAGGGATGATGAAGAAGCAGGGGACCTTTCAAGACACACAGTGGGATTTTGGATGCAGCTCCTTAAGGAAAATAACTACACAGAATAGTATATTCATAAAGTAGCAGAAAGTATTCCAAGAACTAAGCCAGCATGAGAATGGAGAAATTAGATTTTGCTATAGGGATGACTACAAGTTGGGGTACAGAAAATAGGCAATAGGGGACTGGAGTTTACTGGAGACATCTGGAAAGGGAACCAGAACCAATGTATTGTGAACAAATAACTAGAGAGGAAAAGGTAATAGAGTGGGATGAGGCCAAGAAGACATTTGGACTGTAGGCTAGAGCTGCCTTCCCCACCAGCAATTGATATAAGAGTATAGGCAAACAGAAAGGGACAGGGAAATCTTAAGTGAAAGACCTTTTCCACTGGGATTTTTGGTCAAATTTATAACAGAAGCTGCTGTTAAAAAAGGGATAATTAACAGGGCATATAAAACATTGCATGATAACTACAAGAATCAATCATAGGAGTTAGAAAATATTGCAAAAAACAATTTACAAGCAAACAATGGGAGGATATATGAATGGCTCCCATTTATGCAACAAAGTCCAGAAGGAGTAGGGTCTTTGCTTGGAAGTGTTTGCATAGGTACTTTTATCCAAATCTGACTTCAAATATTTTTTTTCTTAGGTGGATAGAACATGTTGGAGGTGTGATGGGGAAAGAAAATAGTAACTGGGAAGACGTGTTTTGGGAGTGCAGTGAGTTGGCAGATTTAAAAAATTCCCTACAGAGGTCTCTGTCACAAATATGGGTGAGCAAATGGTTGCCACTAAAGATTTTTTTTTTTAGCTGGGACACTACGTCTGAATTGCCTACACACAGTAAGGCCTTATGAAGTTTATTAATGTTGGCTATCAGAAGTAATTACTAAAAAATATAAATCAAATTCTAAAGCTACTGTATTTGTATTGAATATTATAAACGAAAAAAAAGAACTGGAGCAGGCATCTTTAAAAAAAGAGAAGGAACAAATTACATACAAATAAATGGAAACAGTACATCCAAAAAAAGGAAGCCAATCTGGTGGTCCCCTACCATAAACAAACTGTACAACAGAAGGAAGAAACTCTTGCAAAAGAGAGTAAAATCCCATGATTGGAGGAGCTCCCTGGTCAGCCTCAGTAAGAAGCTGAGATCCCTTATAAGATCCTCCAAAGCTAGCTATGAAAACAAAATTGCCACTAAATCCAAGGACAGCCACAAAGCATTCTATAGCTATGTCAAGAATCTAGATGGCAACACCCAGATCTGCTCTGAGTTACAGCACAAAGGCACGAAAATTACAGAACCAACTGATATTGCCAACATCCTGGCAGATAGGTTCAGTGCTAACTACTTTACCCCCTTCTCACCCCCTAAAGGGCCCATATCTATACAGGAAGAATGCAGAGTCCCTGTAATCATAACTACGCAGGTAAAAGCTGCACTCTTTAAAGCCAAAAACACAGCATCCATGGGACCGGACAACATCCCAGGCTGCATTTTACATGAACTTCAGAACGAACTGACTCCCCACTTAAGCACCATGTTCAATAATAGCCTCGCATCAGGCTTTGTGCCCACTGAATGGCGCACAGCAACAGTCATCCCACTCCACAAAGGGGGAGCCACCACTGATCCCGGGAACTATCGACCTATTAGCCTGTCGAGCCTGGTCTGCAAAGAACTCATAAACAAAGACATTGGTAACCTCCAAACTCTGGATCCCACCCAGTTTGGGTTTGTGAAAGGCAGATCATGCCTCCTGAACCTGATCGACTTCTTTGAGGCAGTCACCAAAGCCATGGATGAGGGTAAAGTGGTTCACACAGCCTATCTTGACCTCACCAAGGCTTTCGACACCATCCCCCATTCTGGAATTATAGCTAAACTCACTAAACTAGGTATAAATCCCTACGTCACAAGATGGGGTGCCAAATGGCTCACTGACAGAACCCACATTGTAAAAGTTGCAGACTCCAAATCTGACCTTAAAGCAGTGACAAGTGGAGTATCACAGGGTTCCGTCCTGGAACCTCTCCTGTTTGGTATCTACTTCTCTGAAGTACAGGCTAACACAGAAGACCTCTGGCTAACGAAGTTCGCAGATGACTGCAAACTAGGAGCCATAGTCAAGTTCCCAAATGATGTGGACATCCTACAGAAGGGCCTCACTGAGACAGACGCCTGGTGTCAGAGCCATGGCCTCAAGCTCAATGCCAAAAAGTGCAGTGTCATCCCCTTTGGTAAAAACTCTGTACCCATGAACTACCACATAGGCAGCAATCTACTTAACACCAAATGCGTGATAAGAGACCTTGGGATCCAGGTGGACAGTAGTCTCTCCTTTGATAGTCACATCGCCACAGTAGTCAGGAAGTCCTTCTACGTGGCACACCTCATCATAAAAGGGTTCTTATCCAGGATAAAAGAGGTCATTGTTCCCCTCTACTCGTCACTCATTAGACCCATTATAGAGTACAACGCCCCTTTTGGAATGTACCTCACAAGACATCTGCAGCAGCTGGAAAGGCCACAGAAGTACCTCAAAAAGAGGATTACTGGCCTCAAACAAATGACCTACACTGACCGCTTCAAAAAACGCCAGCTTTACTCCATAGCTTATCGCCTACTCCGAAGGTGATCTCTGCCTAACATATAAAGCTATGTCAAACACAGAGCTGTTGGACATGCTACACCTAAAGAAATCCCAATCCCTCTGAGCTACACACTCTAGGGACCTAAACCTTGTCACCATAATAAACAGGACACGCTGGAGGGATAGATTCCTGTCCTAGAGTCTTCATATACTCTGGAACAAGCTACCCATCTATGTCAAGCAAAGTTCTTCATTAGCACTCTTCAATTAAAATCTTGATGAGTGGATGGGAAATAGGAAATACACCCCAGGATCACTTCTGTGTCTCTGCTGGACAGTGGCACAGGAAAATAACTTTCTTGGGTGGCATAAGCTATGGAACCTTGCTGGCTAGGCTTATGTAGGCCCTTGGGCCGATAGCCTAGTACCTACCTATGAACCTATAAGGGAAGGCAGGAATTCAATAATTTATGTAATGTTGGACTGATAATAATTACAAAGAAAAGATATGCGATGTACAATTATAATGTGTGTGTGTATGTAAATATTGTTAATATGTTTTTTCTTTTCTGTTAATGAATATTTGTCTATGTCTTAATTGATAATTTAATACAGGTGTTTAAAAAAAAGCAACCATGACTGACATTTGGTACCTTTATAATATATGGTACTTTGAAAAATTGCAGTTTCTGTAGTCAATGTGACTTGCACCTTGCCTCTGTAGCTCTGCATATGTTCCACTGTAATGAAGTTACTTCCTCTTGAGAGTCTTGACTAGCTCTTCTGTGAACTGTTTTATCCTTGCGTGGTGAAGGCATTAGTGGTACTGCAAAGTCCTGATGATGGGTGGGTGCAAGACAGGACAAGTGGCTAACCTGCCCTTCCTATATATTCACAAACATATATCTGCTTTGGAACCATAGTCACCATTCCTCTGATGACATGTACTCTCACACCCTCCATGGCCTATAACAAACAACAGCCAAGGATTAACACACAACACTGTGTTTTCACTTCTCAAGGGAAGTGAACTTTTATTATCAGAAAACTTCTTGCAAGACAGTTTTGTACGTGGACCACAGAGGACAACACCATGACAGTTAAGATAGCAAAACACCAAGACACTTCAAGCTTACACCTTCCGTGATCTAACCACTTGGTTTTTCCTCACAGCAGCAGTCAGCATGAAACTGTTGGTCACACAGGTTCTCTGATGCCAGGAGAAAAATGGCACAAACATAAATACTTAAAATGCATCTGGATTACACTCAGCACACTACTCAGGCACTGCAAGCTACTCACTTTGCTTTGTGTGTTTATACAGTGCAGCCAAGGCAGTTTGTATAAAATATGACTGATAAGCCTGGGGTACCAGCCCATAAACGATCAGGAAACAAGAACACTAGCATTCATTTTAAAAAATATGTATTCAGTTGCCAAGTAATCACTCACTGCACAAATGCTATTCCATCATGTAGTTTAACGGGTCCCTTCATATGAAAGAACTTTCAAAAATTTGACATTCATATGGCTGAGACCATATGACTGAACTTTTGAAAGTTTGAACATGTATAGCGGAGATCCCTGTACAGTGCAGAACCAGGAGATTTCCCTTTTCTGCACTATAGTGCAAACTCGGAGTAGGAATATTTAAGTAGAAGGGGGTGTGAGGGGTGCAGGGGGGGCTTCCCCCCTGCTAAATGCAGCTAGTGAGGTATTTTTGTGAGTTTTACGTTGTTTAGCAGATGTTCAACGTTTCAAACTGTCAATCATATGGTCTCGGCCATAATGAAAATCGACATTTTGAAATGCTGAACATCTGAAGTAAACCCAATTTAACAACTAAAAATAGTGTACTGATTTTTTTTTTTAAATTTTCTACCTTTCTGTGTACTTTGCACAAGACTGACGCAAGGCCTTCTCAGCCCTGTTCAGTGCCCATCATTCTTTCTTACTAGAAATATCTTGTAAGACTAGCGTGCTGCCAGGGTAGACGGAGCATCACAACATGAATATTGAGGGATTGAAGCTTATTTCCTCTAAAGCCTCAGTCTTCAACAAAAATAACAAGTGATCCTACACACCCTGCTTCTGAACTGTTCACATGCCTGTCATCTGGCAGAAGATATCGCAGAATACACTGTAAAATAACCAGGTTCAAGAACATTTTTCCCTCAAGAGATTAGACTCGAACTCTTGTATTACTCTCAGGGATGTAAGACACTGGCAAGTCTTGTGATAACTAAACAATAGTGCAATATCAATAAGACATCACTATCAACTTATCAGTTTACAAGAAAATTATGTGCAATACAAACTGCTAGATATTCTCATCATACAGAGAACGTGGGAATTACATTATGTAATAAGTACAGGAGCAATAAGGAACCAATCAGCTGCTGTAGTGGTGTATAAAATAATTGTAAACAATAATATAACTGTTTAAAAAAAGGTAAATGTTAGGTCTTATACATGTGTAACTGTATGTATGTATATGTCTCTCTTCTAAACATCTGTAACTGTATGTTTGCATTTGTCTTCTCAATTCCAGCATGATGCACATAATTTCGTTTAGACTTCACTTGACAATAAAGTTTACTTTGATTTGACTTTGACTTCCTGGTTCAAGTGTGCTGTCACACCATCAACGTCTTGTGTTCACAGTTCCTTTCCTACTTTGTTATCTCCTGTGTCTAAGCCTCCAGCCTCCATCAGTACACTTGCTCACACTACAAAAGTTCATCAATAAAGGACAACTAACTACAGCCTGCTAAATCTTTCCATTTCCTGACTGACCATCAGGCTCTCAGATTACTAGTCAAACCTGGGTCACCAAGAGTACAGTTAGCTGTCCTACTCAACACCAAAAATAAAAAAAAAACAAACTTTAAAAATAAAAACATTTGAAGGTCACACCAGAATAAAAAAGAAAATAAACTCTGTATGTAACGTAAACAGATAATGAGGTTACAAATTACTTTTTCTTTATTTTCGATATTAAAAAAGTTCACAGTATTACTGAAACCTTTTTTGTTCAAACCCTCAAACATTACATTTTTGCAACTTTTCCTGAATCATTTGAATTTTTCAATATGCACACATCATTTTAGGAGGAGGATGAATACTAGCAGCGACTACTGTTTTGGTAGATACAGTACTCAGCTATGCCTTGCAGTAGTCACTTGAGAAGTACACTTTTTTTATGGATGCAAGTACATCATATCCTTAAACTGCAACTTTCCAAAACTATTATTGTTAGTCCAAACTATAATCCAAACGTATGAAATACACTTTTTTAGGTACTTTGGCCAAATGCCTTTTTGTAAAAACAAGTAAAGATTTGAGTTACTGCCCACAATGCAAACTCCAGCAACACATTCATAAAAGAAAATTATTAAAATTTGCACCACCCCTTTTGCAAATAAATCATCATAATTGGCTGGGCAGGAAACAGAAAACTGCTAAGTGCAATTGGCTGAAGTCTTGGCTCAAATAGGAGTGACATTTTGTTCTGCTAATGAAAAGTCACCTGCTGTGTTGTACAGCTAAGTGTTAGAATACTATGTATGAGCAGTCAATCATACAGTGGTATAAAAAGTTTACACACTCCTGTTAAAATGCCAGTTTTTTGTGATATAGAAAATGAGACCACAATAAATCATTTAGAAACTTTTCACACCTTTAATGTGACCTATAACCTGTACAATTCAATTGAAAAACAAACAAATCTGTTAGGAGAAAAAATAAAAAACGTACAATAAGCTGATTGCATAAGTGTGCACACCCTTAAACTAATACTTTGTTGAAGCATCTTTTGATTTGATTACAACATTCAGTCTTCTTGGGTAGGAGTCTATCAGCATGGCACATCTTGACTTGGCAATATTTGCCCACTCTTTCTTGCAAAAGTGCTCCAAATCTGTCAGATTGCGAGGGGATCTCTTGTGCACAGCCCTCTACAGGTCACCCAACAGATTTTCTATTGGATTTAAGTCTGGGCTTTGGCTTGGCCATTCCAAAACTGTAATTTTTTTCTGGTGAAGCCATTTTTTGTTGATTTGGATGTATGCCTGGGTTCATTGTCGTGCTGAAAGGTGAAATTCCTCTTCATCTTCAGCTTTCTAGCAGACGTCTGAAGGTTTTGGGCTAAAAGTGACTGGTAAACTGTTCATAATTCCCTCCACCTTGACTAAAACCCCAGTTCCAGCTGAAGAAAAGCAATCCCAAAGCATGATACTGCCACCACCATGCTTCACAGTGGGGATGGTGTTCTTTTGGTGATGTGAAGTGTTGTTTTTGCGCCAAATGTGCCTTTTGGAATTGTGGCCAAAAAGTTCAACCTTGGTCTCATCAGACCATAAGACATTTTCCCACATGCTTTTGGGAGACCTGATGTATTGTTTTGCAAATTTTAGCCATCTCTGGATGTTCTTCTGTGTAAGAAAAGGCTTCTGTCTTGCAACCCTACCCCATAGCCCAGACATATGGAGAATACGGGAGATGGCTGTCACATGTAGTACACAACCAGTACTTGCTAGAAATTCCTGCAGCTCCTTCAGTGTTGCTGTAAGTCTCTGGACAGCCTCCACGACCAGTTTTCGTCTTGTCTTTTCATCAATTTTGGAGGGACGTCCAGTTCTTTGCAACATCACTGTTGTCCCATATTTTCTCCACTTTTTGATGACTGTCTTCACTGTGTTCTATGGCATATCCAATGCTGTGGAAATTTCTTTGTACTCTTCTCCTGACTGATACCTTTCAACAATGAGATCCCTCTGATGCTTTGTAAGCTGTCTGCGAACCAGGCAGCTGAGTAAATGTCAGGAAGATCCTACTAGCTAAACTTTATTTGAGGTTAATCAGAGTCTCTTTAATTGATGGCAGGTGTGTACCCAAGAAGACTGTAATTACATCAAAAGGAGCTTCAACAAATTATTAGTTTAAGGGTATGCACACTTATGCAACCAGCTTATTGTACGTTTTTTATTTTTTATATTTTTCCCCTAACAGATTTGTTTTTCAGTTGAATTGTACAGGTTATAGGTCACATTAAAGGTGGGAAAAGTTTTGAAATGATTTATTGTGCTCTCATTTTTTTATATCACAAAAAAACTGGCATGTTAACATGGATGTGTAAACTTTTTATATCCACTGTAGATGTTGCAACAAAAAATACACCTGGAGTGAAAAACAGAGGAGAAAATGTGTGTTATACTAGCTGACCCACAATGACAACAATAAGAAGCAAGATGAGCAGACCAGCATGTAAACTACTTGATAACCAGCAAATCACCAAAGAATTAAGAAACAAAAGGAAAAAGAACAACACAACTCCCAAACAGTTTCTTTAAGGCACCACCGTAGTCCAAATTGAGATAAACACTGCATAACATACCTATGAAAATATCACACAATGCCTACTCTGACATGTTTGCAAATACGTTCTCCTACAAGATTTAACTGACATCCTTATGTCTTCTGGTAGAAGATGAAGGACTTGGAAAAGCACCTTCCAATTTTCTACAAGATATCCAAAGTCCTTCAAAGACAAAAAAGGTTGTAGTCATGCTCACAGAATACTACAGCTAGTGCCATTGCAGTCAACCACATTTTAGAACATAAAACTTTCTTCCCCTTACCAATTTACTCTTCTCTTTTATCTGCATGTGACTCACCTGGGAAATGCTAACTCCAGTTATTTTTTCAATGGTTTCTGGCAGTTTGTTCATGATGTCCAAGACTTCTCCTGTCACCTTGCCCATGCCCACTTCTCCAGTGCCACTGGAAACCATTGTTATCTTCTTTGTTTCATTTAGTGGCTTGGTGATCTCTGCTGCTACCTGTTATACAAAGAAAGACAGAGCTGTAGGTGTTGAACAAAAAGGTAACAAGATTTGCCAGGTTTGTTAAACTCAGAATTTTACTGGTTATAGTGCAACTGTATCAACTCAGAACAATTTCATTTCTAAACAGCACACAATTCTCTGCACATTCCAGCTGTATGTTTCTAAACAATATTGTACGGTGATCTACTATAATTTTGTTGTAGAGAGACAATTATGTCAAAATACTGGTCTGTGCACAACAAGGTGTATAGTACGATGTTCCAGCACACATCTGGTGGCATTATTTGGAAGATGTCAAAGACAGATTGGATATAATGCTTCTATGTGCATGTCGCAACAATATGCACAGCCTGCAATATCTTAACATTCCATCAGAACATCAACTAAATGTTTAACTTAAAGGGAATAAAAAACAACAGTCTGCTTCTATTTTAACTCTTAATAAAAAACTCCCTAAACAATGAAAGAATAAATGTGTCTCAAGTGATGCAGGTAATACTGTTTGCTGTAGGAACATGTGAAGAGAAGACCGTCAATGTTCTGTGAAGTATATATGTGTGCTACAGCTAGCTCCTGAACAGCTACCTCACTTCTCTGTCTGCAGTATCCTACTTTTGCTTTGCTATACGAATAAATGAATACTTGAGATGACTTTCAGCCAGCCATGACTACAGTCCAGGCGACCAGAGTTCAATAAGAAGCTCAGGTGTCCGATGGAGATGCCAGGGAGGATGGTCATTCTTTTCCTGTGACAGGAGGGTCCATGCTGGCATGCTAACTAGAGATTGGGGCTTGAAACAATCAATGTGCAGGGTATATAGTAGGGCCAAAGAGGCGTGGATGTCCTATGGCTTGAGACGGTATGTTTTCAGAGGCCAGTCTTCATTGCTCAACCCAGTCTATCAAACAGAGTCAGTGTGCTGATGTAGGGCCTTGCGGGAAAAAAAGCCTTGGATTTGGAGGATGATGCTGAGATCAGACGACTCATCTCCTCTATGTCTCCCTAACCTGCTAAAATAATTAAATAGGTCAGTGCTGCCTGGTGGACCTCTAATCCAGGGAGGTTCAACTGAACAAGAGAAACAGACACTGAGAAGAGGGTACTGAAAACTGTCAGCAGAGAGAGGAGGGGGAAAAAATCTCTGATGACCTTCAATGGGCCACTGCCTAATAAATGTCATTCCATCCTCTCTCTGTGCAGTTATAATTTCAAATCTTTCTTTAATAATCCTTTCTTTTGGTACTAACAAATTCACTTCTCCCATGTCGTCTTTTTCAACACAAATGCAGTCTCTTCTGCTCTCTGCAATGTCATGTGCAGATCACACATTCTTTTCTCCTCCTCTCTCTCCTACTGTGAAAATGCCCTGTCTGACCCCATAAAGTCTCCACTAAAAGGTACAATACTTGGCACCTTGTTGGGAGCTTCATACATCATAGTAGTAAGGATATCCTTTGGAAGAACAACTGTCGCTGTGACATACTAAGAATCAGAACTACAGTGATGCCATTCTAAAATCCTGGATATGAAAAAAAAAAAACTTCTCCAGAGGCCTGACAGAGTAAGCAGCAACCCCACTGTCTGCTTACAGACAGGCTAATACAGGCAGGCAGTCAGTAACAAGTGGCAGTGGGTCTGGGCATGGGCAAGGCTGTAACTCAGTAGGACCAGTGATCTCAGGCCTCTTCAGGATGCACCATGTCGATGGGTTTTCTGATTACCAACTTTTCAAGGTTTTTCCATTTTCCTCTAAATTTGTTTCTGGGTGATTTATTATTCCTAAGGCCAGTAGTTGGCATTTCTCCTACGAAGAAGGGAAGGCACCATTTGTCCCAGCACCAAAAGTTTCTTGTGTTCTGACCTGTCAATGATTATTTCCCAGACTACCCATATTCAACTAGTGGCACAGGCACCGAGTGGCCAATACTGGCTTGCCCAACTGGGGGGATGCTTGTCTAGACATATTGCAAAAACAGCATTAAGAGCCTGGGGAACTCTGCAGTACAATATATCACTTGGACTGGTGGTTGCACATGCATGGAGACATGCATGCACTTCCCAAAAGCAGCCACTGCAGAGCTCGCAATGCTGCCACAGGGCAGTTACGGTTAGGGCACAGTCACCGGCAGCAGAATGACGTTGCATCAGCTTCCTTGGTCTCCTAAGTGACCTTGGATGTGAGTCAGGTTTGGACTTGAGCAGAATGAGGTGTGTCCAATGGACCCTGTGAATGAGAAGAGGACATGGTGGCACCCAATGGTTATCTCCTAGGAAGTAGGTGGGGGGGTGCTTCTTCTGATCCAAGAAAACCCAGATATTACAGGCAAGACGGAGCAAAGTATTCTTATGAAAGGTGTGGTAGCGCTCAGAGAAAAACTCCAAGACAGAAAAGGCACTGCACATGGCAGTCTTAAAGGCTGAATTTGTCTTCTGCATGCATACATATTACCGATCTTTTCTGGTCACATCGTAAACCTTGAAAAAATCTCTACCAAATTATTTTTGACATTCATAAGTGACAAGCACAAAAAATGTGATCATAATTAAACATTTAGAAAACCTGCATTCCTAAACTGAGTATTTACTGTTTTCTGGAAACTGCCTGGAAGAGACAGATGTACAGTCAGACTTAACAATCCAACTGCTTCCTGCAGAACAAAAAACAAAACTGAAGATGTCATGGGTTGCTTTCCTTTTTCAAACAATGCATCATGCTAATGCAGTTTGATATGAAGAGGAGTGCAACTCTATTTTGTCCAAAAGCTCTGAATTTAGATCAGGAGGGCAGATGTCATAGGGTCATAGATGGATACTAGGCTAACAGACTTGAAAGGAAATTGGCTAGGCTTAAAATGTCCCAAGGTCAGAATTAAACCCTTCACCTTGTGTCTATGAGGTAAGGCCTTAACCATTATGTCAAACCCATCCTGCATCTATGGCCAATTTCCATCAATTAGAAGTTGTAATGCAGCATCGATCCTTATGATTTACATCTTGTGAATTAGAGAGCAAGTAAAAGTTATGGGTAGCAACCCTACCGTGGAAACAGATTTAAAGTGGTGCTCTTTATGTGGGGACTTTATAAATCTACACATTTACTAAGCATGGGGTCTGAATACTCTACATTTTGGAAAGAGAGAGAGAGAGAGAGAGAGAGAGAAAGACAGAGAGTGCTTGCAAATGGTAGTGAATACCCATCTGAAAGAATAAGTGTTCGTTGTTCTTGTCACCCCAACAAGAAACTGAGAAAGCCTGTACCGAGTTATGAGTCACAAGCCAAACATCCCGTCTCTGGATAGAGAAAATAGAGAAAAGAGTAAACGTACAACCCCAGACATTTCAAATGGGACACTATTTCAGTTTTTATCTGCACTTGGAGTAATACAAATTATCTTAAAGCTGGAGAATTAATGATGGATGTGGATACAAGAAACAGCTTTACTCATTTTTTTTCAATACTAGCTTTATCCTAATCAACATCACAGGGGGAGCTAAAGACTACCTTGGCAAGCAACAGGTGTAAGACAGAGAACCAGCCTTAGATGGAGAGCTAGCTTGTTGCAGGTTATGCGTGTGAGTAGACACACATGCAGTTTAAGGGGATCACCAATTCACACATCGATATGTCTTTAAGATACGGGAGAAAACCCAAAATCCTAACAAAAAGACAGGAAGACATAGGGAGGGCATGCAAATTCTACACTGAATGCATTTAAACTAGGATCTAAAGCAGAAAACCACTCTTGTGAGACAGCGGTACTAATCATTATACCACTGTGTCACCTTTACATCAAAGTCATACCTCTAAACCTCTTAGAACAAGAAATTTGGACAAAGCCATAAATAACAGAGGACCCAAAAAAGGGACACTTTTTAAATACTGCTCTTCTAAACTTAGAGAATTGATAGAATAACAGGTTTTGCATTAGCATGAATTTTCTGAAGGGTATGAAGTCTGAAACTCAAATGTCTGCCACTACTTACGGAATTTTACCCTGAATGATCTTCCAGAAAACCACAATTTTATGAGAAACAGACCAATAACATGAGGCGAAAATATGTACAGTTGAGAGGTATGGAAGCCGAGTCACAGATCTTTGCTCATGAACCAATTATATGTTACAGTAAGGTCCTTAAGGAGAACAGTGCTAATAGCATTGGCTGATTTTTTAATGAAATCTGTTTAAAGCTTTAAATGTGACTTACTGGTTACTTTTTGGCAGGAGTAATATATTCTGCAAAAAACACCAATCTACACTTCAAGCATGAATGATTTTATATATATATATATATATATATATATATATATATATATATATATATATATATATTTTTTTTTTAATGTTTCTGAACAACTAATTTCCCTGTGTTTTGATAACTATACATCACTTTTTGCATAACACTGTTGCTTGTCTTTATCCTGTTTTTTCCTCTCCTTAAAGTTAAACATTAACACCTGAAGACAGGAACTGAAAATTCCAGTTTGCTGCACTAGGTAGAATGTTTCTCTCTCTGTCTACAACAGAAGTCACTTTCAGATGCACTGCATTTGTTTGCTACAACAAATGTTACTGGTGAGCAAGTAGGTACATTGGGAGGTTTTGATATTGCAGGAGTAGTGATAGTTTTCATAAAAAATATAAACAATTATTTTTCTAATACATTTACGTGTCAAAAGCAGCATGTTAGTAAAAGAATAATTTTATTGAGTAAAGGCTTATTTTTTAACTTCTTAATTAAATCATCACATTTTAAACACTGATAAAAAACAAAACTGTATTAACCGTTTCATTATTTTCATACAGTATATATGTGTATTTTCATTTTAACAATTTTCATACACTCTAACATTACATACATTGCTCAAATTCTGCCCGCACTTAAATCTCACTCCTCCTCCCAAACACTACTCTGTATGTATTGTTCCCACAAAGTTCATTTCTTTCTACAAAATGTGTTCCTTCCCTTTTCTAAAGATCCAACCTCCAGTTCAGAATATTATTCATTGGGATAGAGTGGGAGGAGGGGGGTGGTAATAGTAAAATACATCTTTAAAATAAAAAGGAATACAGAAATGTTTATGGAGACAGACTGGGATGAGAGGGGTGATGAATAAAAATGCCCTAGTTAAAAAGGAAAAACGAATAAAGACTGTAATTTCATGGGCAGGCTTCTAATTTGAAAACTGGTGACTGAGTGACATCATGTCTCTCCACCACTGCTGACCCAAACTGTGAGAGGGAGTGGCATATGTCTGTAGCCCTGCTGACCCAAACTGGGAATGGCATGTGTCTGCACCCCTGCTGAGGGAATGGCATGTGTCTGCACCTCTGCTGAATGACACAGTGAGAGTCAGTGGCATGCGTCAGCACCACTGATAACCCAAACTGTGAGACTGATATGTGTGCACCATCGATAAACCAAACTGTGAGAGTGGCATGTGTCTGCACCACTGCTAACCCAAACTGTGAGAGTGGCATGTGTCTGCACCACTGCTAACACAAACTGTGAGAAGGAATAGCATGTGTTTATACCATCACTGGCCCAAACTCTAAGTGGAATGGCACGTGTCTGCACCACTGCTGACCCAAGTTTCGAGAGGGGCATGTATCTGCACCACCAGTGACTGAAAATGTCAGAGGTAGTGGCATGTGTCTGCACCACCACTGTTCCATACTGTAAGAGGGAATGGTATGTGTCTACCCTACCAAAGACTCAAATTGTGGGAGGGACAGGCATGTGTCCCATCTGCACCACTAGTGGCACACACTGTGACAGGGAGTGGCATGTGTCTGCACCATTACTGACTTGTCTCTAAACCAATCTATCCATCTACCCACTTTCTTTCCCTCCCCCACTAACGAAGGGGAGAGGATTCTGCACTCCTTGGACGTGCACAGGCAACTAAGGTTCTGACTGGACAAAACCAAAACCATTAGGAAAACTAACCAGCTCTTCGTCTCCTTTCACTCCAGAGCCCTGGGCAAGGCAGTCTCCAAGCAAACCATCGCATGCTGGATCAGGAAATGTATTTGCCTCTGTTATTCCCACCATGGAAAGGAACCTCCAGTGGGAATAAAGGCCCATTCCACTAGAGCTGTGGCCGCCTCCAGGGCCTTCATGAAAAGTCTAGACACGGCATCCATTATGGAAGCAGCCACATGGGCCACTATCCACATTTTCACCAAACATTACAAACTTGACCAAGTTTCCAGAGCTCAGACAGCATTTGCTAGGGCAATCCTGCAGGGATTTGTAGAATCCTCTTCAACTACCACAACCCTCTCATCCGCATAAGCTGTGGTACGCCCCCACAACTAGAATACTGCAACACAGGAATAGAAGCACATAGAATACTCATGTAAAATCTTACCATAACCATAGGATGTCCTTTTCTTCCATGTTGCAGTATTCCTTCCCACCCACCAGTTCCCCCCTGTCATTTTCCTTTACCTGGCCTATCTATATTACAGTACGACACCAGGTCACACACCTGAAAACCACTGGCATTCCTTGTGCTGGGCCTTATTCTCTGCCTGCTGGCTTTCAAGTTCTGAGGATTGTGTGTGCAGACACATTTAAGGCCCCTGGTTTATGGCCTTACGTGCGACGTCCCATGCACACTGCAACAGCCAAGCTGAAGCTTTTGTACAGGAGCCGATGTATGAGTCGCCTGAGGGCAGAAAATCCCACAACTAGAATACTGCAACATAGAAACAGAAGGACATCAGTAGATCTCCCTCTCTTCACTGTTGCAGTATTCTTTACTAAAAGGGCTTCCTTGCCAAGGGCAGCCCAACATCAGGCAAGTATACCAAAGCCTTAGGATGTTACAGACATCGTACTTCACAAGTATGCTCCCTGCTGAAGGTCCCTCTACAGTCTGGTTACGTGTGCCAAATTAAGCACACGCAAGGCAAAGGTGACTGACACACTGGTCCATTTCACAAAATGATCCATCGCCTGAGACTCCTTGTCTGGAGGATGGATCGAAGAGCTCTCCTGTGCAAGCTCTTTATTGGTGGCCGCTGTCACCACAATGGCATCAACCGGGGACCCTTTGGACCAGTGTTGTCTATCTGAAGGAGCACTGAGTACCTTGTCTGGGCGCCTGGGGATAGGTTCTACCATATCCGGTTCCTTCCATGCCCTAGATAAGATTAGACCCACTAGGGGATCTGTGGGTGGAGACACCCAGAAAGTAGAGGGTCCTTTGCCAAACTCCTCCAGGAATACCAACTTGTCATGGTTGGGTTTCTGGGTAGACCAGCCACCGTGCTGGCGAAGGATCTCCATGATGTCTCCAAAGGAGACATCCTCTGGGGGTGATCAAGGGGAGGGAACCCCCCCTTCCTCCAAGTCAGTATCATCCATGAGGCACTCCGGCAGGGAGTCTAAGTGCCCCCTCTTTCATATACACTTTCAAGGGAGCTCCTCGCGGGGGGGGGGGTTTCGGGGAGAGCTCGGAAACATTGGGGAGTTCCAGTGGGGGAACCTCCTGTGGTGATGTGGCAACAGGCTGTCCTCGAGGAGGCAGGATGGCAGACTTTGGCCCAGAATAAAAAGCCAAAGGTCTCAAAGGAGCCAAGAGGATTCTCTTCACCATCTTGAAGGCAGAAAGAGTGCGGATCCCTGAAGTTGAAACGGCTGAGGTCGGATCTGCCACTACCTGCATTGAGAGGGGAGTCAGAGCCAAGCCTCCCGATGCCAAGACGCCAAGAGGAAAGGACGACCCCGAAAGCCTCAATGTCAACACCATCCCCTTGGATCTGACGCCAAGGCTATGCCTCCAAAAAAGTTGGAGCCAAACAACTCAGGGCAATGGGTTGCTGTTGAGGTACCAGGGACCATCGAATCTGACCCCATGACACTGGTGAACCTTGGACTCTATGACTCCAAAACTGGGAGTCAGATTGGAGAAGGAGTAATGGGGAGAAAGGTGGACTGCATGCCCCTGGCCCCAAAGGGGGATGGGGCAGGCAAGACTCCCAACTGGCTCTGGGCACGAATGAGCTTCCACATCATCCTGTCCACCTTGGCTTCGAACAAGCTTCGAGAGGACCAAATGGGGGACACTGCCAACCCGGGCCTGGAGTGGTGGCGGGGGGGGAAGTGGAGGGAGACTGAACCCAGGAGACCTTCAGCTCCAGCGGAAAGTGAGGCGATCAGAGTTGAGGGGAGCTCTGGCTTGGATCCGGGTGGGACTTGGCCGGGGGTTCGACTGAGGAAGATCAGTCTAGAGACTGCTTCCTCGGCTGATCCCGCTCCTTGGACTGGGCATTCTCTCCGTCCCTGGACTTCTTGGTGGGAGGTTGAGTCCCAGAAGCCAGGGTGGAGGAAGAAGAAGCAGACACCTACATTTGAGGAGGGAGGAGGCCTTTCAAGACAAGTTTGTTCCTCCTGTCGATCAACGCGTGGAGTTGAAGCCCACACAGATTAAGCAGGAGGAATCTAGGTGAGCAACACTCAGACAGACCATGCACAGCGTGTGGGCATCAGAAGGGAGGAGCTAATGACCACACTCTGCGCACTTCCTGAAGCCAGGCTTGTGGGTATCAGCCATGGCTATAAAGAAGAGGGAGCACAGACACAACCTAGAGAAATGATGAAAAGTGGAGAGAAAGAGTGAGTTTTTTTTTTTTTTTTTAACTAACACTTGAGCACAAAGGGGTAAGGTAGAGTTAGAAAAGATAAAGATAGGTTAAGAGAGAGAAGAAATAGAGCAAGGAAGACCCAAAAAAAACAACTTACGAAAAGTGGAGCTTGGAGCTGAATGATGCATGCTGCTGCTGCTGATCAAACATGTGGCAAATGAGATCTGGCGGGAGGAAGGAGACAGGGGCACTATGGGTACGGGAGGAGCATGGAGTTTGGATCCGATGCTGGAGTATGTGGCCAAGTTGGATACATGCCAGATTTGAGTCCCTCAGGTTGAAGATCAAATGAAAGCAACAACTTCAGATCAGTTGTTTATCTTCCCTTTAGTGACCTTCTAAACATTAATGGTATAAAGTGTGGTTATATGATTTACAACCACTCACAGGCTCAGTAAAGTTAACAAATGTCCAATGTTTTTCAAACATTTTTTCTAGCAAAGCCATATTTCACAAATGTGATCGAAGCTTTATAATCTTCCACTTATTCACTAATTTCACTGCTGATGGACTTCTTCCTGATCATCTTCCTCTCCCAACACTAAACTCGGGTTTAAGCCTAAGATGCCCCTGATTTTTCTAGTCAATTTGTCTAATTCTTTCTCTCAAGTATTTTCCTTTGCAAAAATGGAAAAAGTTTCACTGGCAAAGTCTCTGCATGAGCTTTATAGTCAGAAAAAAACGAGAAGCACAACCCCCTTCTACTTGTTGGTGCACTTTTTGTTGGATATTTTTTTTACTTCCTCCTTAGCCTGTTCTGTATATAAAATATCTTGGATTCTTAAGGAAAAATATTCTAAAGACAGCTGGATACACATATCAAAGTGAACCTCACACATACCTCTCAACTTTGATTGCTAGGATAAATTTGTTTCACTTCTGTTTGGTGTACAGTGAATAATCACTTTTCACAAACACTGCTGCCTCCAATTTGTAATACTTTTCCTTTCTGCCACAGTTTTGTCAGACCAACTCTTTCTGCTGGTTATGATTGCATCTTTGCTAATATAGATCCTGGCCAAGTTTGCAGCAAGTACATGATGTGTCCTCTCAATTAACAAATCCTGATATAGAACACCAATCCAGTTGCTTATTTGTGTTTTCTTAACATTACTACAGTTTGTTCCCTCCAGTTGATCAGGTATAGTAAAAAAAAAAAAACACCAGTTTTTCTCTGCAGGTGCTGTCTTCTAACTACTATTTTTTTTAAAAAAGCTCTTCTTGAGAAACCTCATACTCAGCCATCCTTATCTTTTTTCATCCTCTGACTTCTGCAGTTTCATCAGTTCATCTGAATAGACAGTTAAGGTTTCTTGTATTCTTTATACCTTTTGCTACTTGAATTGATAAATTCCTTCAATGTTTCATTTATTTTAATCACTTCTGAGTACAACCGATTTATTTTTTTCCTCTAAATTACTGGAAGTCATCTCTTGTACTAAAGCAGAAGTTTGAACTGCTTTTTACTGAACAGCTACTGGATTCTTCCCAGCTAGTGTTTTCTCTTCAGCCTTTCTGGTTAATTTTCTTTCGGGTTCTCTAAAATTCTTCTTTCCTGGCATCCGGGCAGCATACATAGGAGCTAGTAACTGAAATTTATCCAAAATGACAATTTCACTAGTTCCCTGTTCTTAGTTTCCGTTTTCATACTGGGAAAATTAAAATTAAGCTGTTGATCAGTCTGCAGCCATTTTGGAAGTCTGGCTTGCAAGAAATATTGTGATAAATCCACTGCTGGGGGAGCAGGGTTGGGAAAGAGGGAAGAACCTATCTTGTGTCTGGGACTCAGAGACTTGCAAAAAGCCTGGACCTGGTGAGTTGTTTTTCATCTCTTGAGTCTTATTAGCAGGGACATACACCTTGGAAGTATCAGGATCTGAAAGTGAATGCCTGACGTCCACTGCATGGCCAGTGACATCTTCCTTCATGAGGACAGTTGAGAACTGAAGTGGACAATCAAGCTCCATGGTGGCATAATAGTTAAGGTGTTTACCTTATGAAAACAAGGTGCAGGGTTTGATTCTCACATGGGGTAATTGGCTAGGCTTGAAATGGCCCACAAGGGTAGTTAGCCTAGTACTAATCTATGAACCTATGAACCTGTGAGGCAGCAATGCTAATTGCTTCACTACCCTGCCACCCATTATATAGTTCAGGATTTTTTCTTCCTTCTCACATTTTAAGGAAGATTACGACATTAGAATTTGGGTTACAAGCTAGCATCAGCTCTCCGAGTGCTTTGCAAATCTGTATTTATAGTCAGTATTTCTGCACATGTGGAAATAACGTAATCAAAATACTTAACTAGATCATTATTCAGACTTAGCCTGGTAGTGTTGTCTGGTTAAGTGACTTACTCCAAATCACACAAGTTGGCAACAAGAGCTGAGGGACTCAAACCAGTCTTTAGAGTCTACATGTCTTTTGTCTTGTCTACTGATCTCCAGCAGTAAAGTTCTGGCTCAGGCTACATACCCAATCACTACTTATATATTTGTATACATTTGTTGTCTGGGATGGTCTTGACTGCTCCATTCGTCAGTATACAAACATTTTTTAAATATTTGTAGTATTACAAATCAGCATGTTAATATTAATAAATATACATAGATAACAGAATTACATATGTTGTTACCAAGTACAAAGTAACAAAGGATGCAACACATTATGAGATATGCAGGTGCAATTGGCACAAACACATTATGAGGCATGCAGATATAACTTTCACATACATACATATAGATGCAAGTACATTTTTAACAAATATGCTATGGGACAATCAGGAAGACATTTTCATAAGTATGTACAAATTCATGAAATTAAGTAGTATTGTATACTACACAAGTGCACTGCAAAATGAAGTACTTCTCTCTGGTGTAGTCTGAAATACTCCATTACCACAGTTACAGTCACTACCAGTACTTATGGACTTACTATTTTCTCTCTCTTCAGAAGTCAAGGCTACCTCCTCTTGAATGTTCACATGACCATCACACCTCATTTATCTTATCAATCCCGAGGCCCTTGATCTCCCTTCAGTACTGACAAGCAGTTAAACAAAAAGGGATGCTACATCACAGGCCTTCAAGAAGGGATTCCTTTCCAGACTGAGAGGTGAACATCTTTATAGCCACATTTATGAGTTTGCCTTTTAAACCAATTATCTAGTCAAAAAGACTTTCACAGTAAATTAAATTTGCCATAAAAAATGCAAAGGAGCTGGTACCAAAAGGCAAGGGGGCACATTCTACAAGGGTTGCAGCAACCTTCATGGCTGCCCTAAAGTGTGTTTTAGTGTAGGAGATATGTCAAAGTATTACACAGAAGACAGATCACATGTTTATTAAAAAAATGTTACTCTGACACAGCCCTTAACTGACACCTCCTTTTGAACCACTGTTCCAGGAAATATTACAAAACCGATAGCTTGCCTTTCTTCACATGACTTCATTCTCCTAGAACAGTGGTGCACAACCTTTTTATGGGGAGGGCCATTACATGAATTATTAATGCATCTGCGGGCCACCTCAAAATATAGCAAGTCGTTACCAGTTAACAATATGTACAGGTGACTGGCATTTTTACTTACGACAGCAGTCATGAAATTGCCTGTTTTCTATATCATCTCTGCGTTTAACTTTATTCTGGCTTGCTGCCATGACTTATTACAAACTCTTGTAGAAAGTTACTACTGTTTACAGACTGCAAGTTATAAACAACAAAGAATAGTTACTTCCGCAGTTAAAATTAGAGGGAGTGCACAACTAAAGTCAATTAGGTAAGTTAGCGGGTGCTGGAAAGTTTGCTGGAGTAAGGCATAGCATTTTTTCACTTTTTTAAAACATTTTTGGTTACTCTGTGGGGGGTGGATAGTGTTGTGTCGAGGGCTGGATTTGGCCCCGGGGGCCAGACGTTGTGTACCACTGTGCTAGAAGATACCTCCTTTTAGGAGCACATGAATCTTTGATCCAATAGTGGGTTATTATTCACCTGTTGTATGAAGACCTCTAATCTATAAACTGCTCCAAGTAACAGACATAAAAGCATACCATAAATTACGTAATATTCGATCCTTAACTACAGATTCAAAAACTACTAGAACTATGTTTCAGAATTTCAGTTGAACTACCAGTGAAATGAAGTGAAGAAAGTCTGTCCTTGCTGGAAAAATACACTCCGTCTCATGTTTTCCTGCTTACTTTCACCACTACCTATAGTGATGCTTCTTATAGTAAATGCGTCCCCCCCCCTTCTGGGATACCATCCCTACTCTCTTCCTACAAACTATGCATTTGAAAAAAAAAGAAACAACACAACTGGACTATGGATCTTTCCTCCTGAAAATATAAAAAAGTGCTTAAGTACACTACAAGCAAAATGAGAGTTACAAAAATGGATGCGCCATGACTATATTTCTTTTGCTGAGAGGTTATTTAAATAACATACAAATTACCTAGAATGTATGCCTGGAGATCTTCTAATGAAAGCTGTTGTCACAATAATGCCAAACCCATCTACAATATGGACTACTAACACACAACATTAGAAAGTAATAAAGCCATGAATTCTACTCCTTCAACATACTGGTTATTATATAACAATGTCTCCTTCCATCCATTAAGCATGATGAAACAAAATACAAGGATCAACACATTTTTTTGTACTCCATTCATCTCCTATATAAGGTCACAAAACCCACAGCACAATCCATCCTGTGTTGTCACACAACTACTTACATCTGGAAGTTTCTCTAAAAGCATGCCCACCATGGCGGCATCCTTATACTGCTGGAATGCCTCGGCCTTCTTCTTCATCTGCTCAGCATCAGCCTTAGCTTTTGCCTCAACTGCAAATGCTTCTGCTTCACCTTTGATCTGTGGGGAAAAGGACAGACATAAAAACTGGAAAACATTGCAAGGTAACTTTCACTGTTTGCAGAGAGGACAAGGTCAGAAAATCACTTTAAATTTACTGATGATTACAGAAAGAATGTAATCACCAGTAGCAAATAACATGGTACCTGATAATGAAACATGGCAACTAAGACAGACTAAGAGGGAAAACTTAAAAATAACAATTAAATTAAATTTAAATGTTTTTGGCTCTCTGATAACCTCCAGCACCCAAGGTCCATCCATTACCTAATTTGGTAATTTGTTCCCACCGAGTTATGACAGCAGGGTGCTGGACCAACAGTGCCACATTGTAGAGACTGTTTAAATATTTCAGTCGTGCCTTGCCCACTAAAAAACATTCCTCTTGTCAGGTGCAGGGACCTATTTCAGAGCCACATGCAAGCTTACATGAGAAAATGCATATCCAAAATAAAGAGGCCAGAATCACCAGAGGATGCTGCCACAGACAGACAACTTCCATCCTCATTACCTTGAAAAATAAATTAGTCTTTGGCTGCCTCCACAAGTCTGGCAATATTGTATCAGTTGCCACTGCAGTAAGTAGTTACCCAGTGGGCAGACTACCATACAAGTTTTACTCCTGCAGCAATGTGAATTTTAAATGAAACGGTTCAAGTGCTGAAACTTTGAGCTCCAAAAGAAGTGCAGCTGGAAAAATAATTCTGGGAACAGCTGTGACCTTAGCATTGCTAGATCTCGGAAACTAAATGGGTGAGGCCAAGACTAGCCTGGAGTACATTTGAGTTTCTCCACTGCATCCTTTCATTGCACAAGACACCTAATCTGTGGTCATTGACTCTGCACTATTACCCAAGAAAGTTTTAACTGAAGTTGACTGTACAGGCATAACTGTGACAAGTCCCTTGCATTAGCATCCATTAGAAAAGATAATCTGCGTGAAAAAGGCAAACATTGGAAATGCCGTTATCCTCCTCATCATCAGTGCAACTAGCTGAAGTAGCAGGAATGGATTATCTACTCTGCACTGGCAGTGCTCCTGCACTATAAACTGAACTTACTTCAAGTCAGAGAGCACAGAACTGCAGACATTTCAATCTCTGTCACACCAATGTGCTGGACTGTGAACTGAAGTGAAACAACTGAAGATAAACTGGAAACGGATTGTGTGGTTTGTGTGCTACCCACCACAGACTGCACTGTTACTCAATTACCTGTAGTAATTTCAGTCCTGAAAAGCTTGGAGCAGAAAACCTGTAACCTACATCCCTAAACCATTACTCTTGTACAAGTTCAACACTGCACCTCCTGAAAGGGGAAGTCACTGTAAGCATCCCCAGAAGCACCACAACAGTACTCCCTATAGTGGCTCTTCATGGGATATTTGTGAAAAAGATTCTCCTCGCACTTCTATAACTGTACAACATTATACACATCCTCCCCTGGTGGAAGATAAATCACAAAAGAACTACAGTTAGCCAAAGGTGTCTCATGTTTTAGGTTAGAGGACAGACATTTGATTGAAATGTTTATCCAAGCGTGGTCATCTTCATTGAGCAGAGATATTAAGGCCTGATGCCCCGATTTCAACCCAGATAACCTGGGGATTTTTCAGTGACTTATCTGTAAAAGGAGTCAGCGAAGTAAAGTGGTAATAAGCGGCCAATGTCAGCCTGCCGACCCTGGGGTGGGGCAGTATGTTCCACTGCAATACAAGCACAGAATTTAAAAAGAGCTGCATAGCTTGCAGCACATGGACCAAAGATGTACTCTTTGTTCTGCCAAACCACATTTGCTTAGTAACCTTCATAAAGAACATCCAGGAATGGGCACAATTCTAGAAAAAGGCATTGAAGACCCTTGCATCTGCAAGCACATATATCAACCATGGGGAGGGATTAAAGATAGAAAAATGGAAAAATCACTCATGTACACCTGGATTACAGCTCCACTGCAACTAGCTCACACTTGTGGTGCAGGGGGAATCGAATGGCCATGGTTATGGCAAAGGATTAATGGTTGGTAGGCATGCGGCAAAACAGCTACACTGCCAAGTTGGCACTGACACTAATGACCCACGTGTAATCCAATAACTAGGACTCAACTTACACGTATTGTTTCAGCTTCAGCTTCTGCTTGTGTCACCATCTGCAACCTACACAGAAGGAAAAAAAGGTAAAATAAACTGCATGTAACATAAGTCATCTTAACACTTTTGTTTTGCCATCTTTTGTCCACCCATATTATCTCTGACATTCATGACCATTAATCAGTCTCACTGAGCAACTGTTAATAAGGCACATGACATTACATGAAAGTCATTTTCCTAGCGGGAACCTTTTAACCTACACAGATGAAGAGCATACTCATTATCCCAGTAGTTGTGTATGTCCCAAAGCCAAATCTCTGACACTACAAATGTTTACATGCCACCAGTGTCAAAAAGACGGACTATATCCTGTCAGCTTTAGGTACATTTTCTTTTTTTGGTCTGAACAAACTAAACTGCCCATAATCAGAAAATGCACTGTGGCTCTCACAATGACTTTATTTACTTATATTTGTTCACCAGGGTAGTGCGTTGATAGTACAGTTTTGTACCTACCATAAATGTAGATGTTCGAAGATCTACATTGCTGCAGTCCTTACATATGGGTAAGTCCGCTGTCCTCGGTCGGCCCGAATACCAAAGTATTAGGCTGACGTCGGTCAAGGCGCTTAAGACTGACATCAGGACGTCAGGGTACAAATGCGCATGACCGACGTCATATCCTCAGTCTTTTCTTGCCCCAGATGTCAGAAGGCCCTAAAAAGAAAGGCCAAAACCAAAAGACAGCAAAAAACAACCAACCACCCCTGCACTAATCATATTTACAATATTTACAATATTCACAACCCAAACTACACCACCGCCTCTAACTACAGAGGGGAAGGAGGGAGGTAATTGGACTGCAGCAATGTAGATCTTGAACATCTACATTTATGGTAGGTACAAAACTGTACTATGTTCTTCATCTCATATTGCTGCAGTCCTTACATATGGGTAGAATCCCAAAGCAGAGGTAAGGGAGGATGGCAAAACTATAAAGCATTAGGAGCTGCCAAAATGCCCTGTAAAATTGCAGTGGCAAACCAGCCCTAGATTTAGAGTAAAGTGGAAGGTGGTAATGCTTAGAGAAAGTATGCACTGAACTCCAAGTAGCTGCCTCCAAAATATCTTTAGTAGCCACCCCCCTTAAAAAAGCTGTAGAAGTGGCAGTAGCCCTAGTGGAATGAGGCCTAATCCCAGCTGGAACCTCTTTACCATGATGGGAATAACAGAAAGCAATACAAAAACCAATCCACTTAGAAATAGTTTGTTTTGAAACAGGTTTGCCCTGAGAACCCAAAGCAAAAGAAACAAATAACTGCTGAGACTGCCTGAACCATTTAGTTCTGCTCAAATAATATCGCAATTGCCTGTGTATATCCAAAGTGTGTAAAATCTTTTCCCCTTTATTTTGGGGGTTTGCATAAAAAGTAGGCAAATGAATAGTTTGGTTTAAAGCCACACTAGAAACCACTTTAGGCATGAAGGAAGGATTAGTACGCAAAGATACCCTATCCTTATGGAAAATTAAGAAAGGCTCAACCGCCATAAGGGCCTGTAATTCAGAAACCCTTCTCGCAGAGGTAATGGCCAACAAAAAAGCAGTCTTCCATGATAAATATTTCAACTCGGCAGAAGCTGCAGGCTCAAAAGGTTGTAGAGTGAGTTTCTCCAACACAAAATTGAGATCCCAAGCAGGAGTAGGAGCTCTACGTGGGGGTCTTATATTCTTTGCCCTCTAAGGAATTGCTTAAACAAAGGATGAGAAAACAATGGTGGGTCACAGTCATAGTGAGCAGAAATTGCTGCAGCATGAACCTTAATAGAGGAGAAGGACAAACCTTTGTCCAGTAACTCAGTAAGGTATTGAAGAGCCACACTTAAATTAGGCTTAGAAACATCAAAGTCCTTTGCTGTACTCCAAAATAAAAACCTCCTCCATTTATCTGCGTACACTTTCCTTGTACTAGGCCTTCTGGCCTCCAAAATAACATTCAAAACTTGTTGTGGAAGCTGAGACCCTCCAGGGTTTAAAACAGAATATGCCAGGCTGTTAGATGTAGAGAATGAAGTTTGACATTGAGTAAATGACTGTTCTCCTGAGACAGCAGGTGAGGAATCGAAGGTAAAGGCCAAGGAGGCTCCCTGCCAGACTTCTCAGTAATGGGTACCAGTGCTGTCGAGGCCAATCTGGAGCTATTAAAATCATGTTTGGCTTGTCCTGTCTGACCTTCAGGAGTACCTTTGGGAGGAGAGGCAGAGGTGGAAAGGCATACACATGAAGATTGCTCCAATTGAATGAGAGAGCATCCACTTTCCAGGCTGTGGGATGAAACCTTTTGTGCAAAACTTTGGCAGCTGGTAGTTTAGTGGAGAAGCGAACAGATCTATGTCTGGAGTTCCCCATAACACTGTCAATTTCTGAAATACATGAGGATCCAATTTCCACTCGTGGGGATCCATAATTTGTCTGCTCAACACATCCGCTAAGGAGTTCTGTGCTCCTGGCAGAAACCTTGCCTGAAGATTTAGCTGTAAACTGAGAGCAGTCTCCCACAAAATCATTGCTTGTCTGCACAGAGGATAAGAATGCGTTCCCCCTTGCTTGTTGATGTACCACATGACAGTTGTGTTGTCTGTTAGAACCAACACCTGCCCTGGAAGAAGTAAATCCTTGAAAGCTATTAATGCAAATTGGACTGCTAACATCTCCTTCAAGTTGATATGTAGATGTTGAAGTCTGGCAGGCCACGTGTCTTGTACCCATTTTCCATTTAGATGAGCTCCCCAAGCTTTGTCTGAGGCATCTGTCGTTAGAATCTGACTCACCTCTGGCCGGGTCACAGAGAGTCCCTTGTTTAGGTGACATTCCTGAGCCCACCACAAAAATTCCTTTTGAATGCAAGGTATTATCTGAATGACAGTGTCCATATCTTGGCAGTGCTGTGTCCATACATTTTTGAGATACCATTGTAGCTTCCTCATATGCAGTTTGGCATTGGGAAGTACCAGAATACAAGATGCCATGAACCCCAAGGCTTGAAGGACTGTCCTTGCAGTCAGCCTGGACTGACGAGACAATTGATGGAAGTAAAGAGAAAGATTCTTTTGTTTGTCCGGGGTCAAAAAGGCCATCTGGGCTGCTGTATTCAGTCTCACACCCAGAAAGCACATGTCCTGAGAGGGTACTAGACTGGACTTTATTTAGTTCACAGAATACCCCAGGCATCTTAACACTGCTATCACATACTGTAAATGATGAAGAAGTTCGTCCTTTCCTTGGGCCAGAACAGGCAATCGTCCAAATAAGGATAGATTTGTATTCCTCTTAGCCTGAAGAAAGCTATCACTGGAGCCAGAACCTTCGTGAACACTCTGGGCGCAGTAGATAAGCCAAAGGGCAATGCAGAGAACTGATAATGAGAAGTCCCAGCCCGAAAACGCAGATACTTCCTGCAACTGAGCCTGATAGGAACATGAAGGCAAGCCTCCTTGAGATCCAGAGTCACCATCCAGTGATCTTTGCCCAGCAGAGGTAAAAGCTGTTGTAACGTCAACATTTTGAACTTGGGAATGTCCAGATATGTGTTGAGGACAGATAAATCCAAAATTGGTCTCCACGTGTTCCCTTTCTTTGGTACTAGGAACAGGCGGGAATAAAATCCTAGGCCCGCTTCTGGCAGAGGGACCGGTTGTATGGCCCTTATTTGAAGTAGCAGAGAAATTTGTTTGTGAGCCTCTAGTCTTTGCTGAGGAGGAACATCCGGCATGCCTTTGAAAGGAGGCAAGGTATGGAAATAAAACGTGTAACCTTGGTGTATGATATCCAATACCCATTTGTCTTGGGTAATCAAATTCCAATTTTCCTTGAAGAGTGCCAACCTTCCTCCCAAAGGTGCTGCCAGGCAAGAAGGATCTGGCAGCTGAAAATGTAGGTCATTGGGCCTGTTTACGAAAGGACTGGCCCCTGCCCTCACCCGAAGATTGTGCAGGTGAACTCCCTGTTCTAGGTCTGAAAGAGCTCTGAGCTCTGCCCCTACCACGTCTAGATCTACCCCTAGACTGAGAATCATAAGAAGGATACGTCCACCCCTTAGCAGGCCAATTCCTACTAAACTTTGGAGGCTGAACTTGCAAAAAATCTTTAACAGCCTGCATAGACTTAGCCTTGTCTTCCATTTTCTTCAAGACTGACTCCACAGGTGAACCAAACAACACATCAGACTGTAAAGGAGCATCCAAAATCCTTGTCTTAACATGGTCAGATAAATTCTGATCCCTCAGCCAGGCGTGCCTCATAAGAACTGAACCAGTGGCAGCCACCCTAGACGAGGCCTGTACAGCATCAAAACCACATTGTAAAGAATGCTTACCCACCTGTTCAGAAACATGTACCAAATCTTGTAATTCCTTACACTCAATGCCTTCCGCCAGAGCATCCACCTTAGACTTCAATTGAGAAAGAAGATAGTTTTGATATTTCAACATATGAAACTGGCAATTCAAAGCCCTCATAGCTAAGGTAGAAGATGTATAGACTTTCTTTCCCCATCTATCCAAAGCTCTGGCCTCTTTATCTGGAGGAACCGGATTTTTTACAACAGAGGCCTTGACACCCTTAGGTCCCTGACTAACAGTTTCTGGGTCCGCCCTAGGACTCTTATAAAGATATTTATGAGCCTCAGGCACCCTGTAATACCTATCCGGTTTAACAGGAGCAGGAGGCAGAGAATCAGGATTAAGTGAAGCCTCTGCAAACACATCTTCCACAACATCCAGAACAGGGGTATAGCCAAGGGCCTATGCTGGGGTAAAAGCAAAAATTCCCTAAGCCTTTTCCTGGAATCAGAGAAGTCCTGACCTTCCCACTTAAAATGCTCCCTCATGGAATGAAGAGTCTCTGACAGAGAAAAATACTCTGGAGGAGAAGCAGAAGGAGTCAATCATCTGCATCAGAATCAGAATAAGGAGAGTACTCCTGCAAGTCTTCAGCCAAGACTCTGAAACATCCAAGCCTGCTCAAAACTCCCCAACTCTGGCTCCACCCTAGGCCTCTTATCAGGAGGGGCAAAGAACCTCTAATCAGAGTAATCAAATCTTCTGCCATTTTAAGCATGTGCTTCTTGGGCACAGACCCTGCTGAACTAGGAGTGACACCAACAGAAGCTAAACCTGGCCTGCCTCTGGGAGAAGCCTTGGAAACAGAAGGAGAGGGCCTAACCACCCTAGGAAGGGAGGGGAGCACAGTAACCTGAGAAGCCCCTTCAGCCTGACCTGCCTCCTGAGAGGCCACATCCTGCAATATCAAAGTCTCCCCTTGGGACTCCAGAGAAGCCTCCGTCGGAACCACCGGTTCCACTGACGCCTCTAAAGAACCGGCGTCCGGAACGGACGACTCATCTTGCCTGGGTTTAACTGCTTTGTCTTTGCGCTTCTTCGAAGAAGCGGGCGCCGGAGAATCCGACGGCATATTATAATTGCACCGCTTCCCGAAGACCAGCCTAGCACAATCTAACCTTCGCTTAATAGTGCGCTTATTGAACCTAGCACAAAAGCGACACCCAACAACGTCGTGCTCAGGCCCCAGACAAGGAATACACAAAGAATGATAATCCCTATGCGGTATCCGTTTCTCACAAGAAATACAGTTATTCACTTTTTCTGACATCCGGTAAAACACTGAGGCAAGAAAAAACCAAAATATTCCCCAACGGGGTACTTAGCCAACTTTGATTCGGTCTGAAACTCCGAACTTGAAAAATTTCAGAACGCCGAACGGCACTTGCAACGCTGCTTCTGCATCGGACCATGCGGCAAAAAAGACTGAGGATATGACGTCAGTCATGCGCATTTGTACCCTGACGTCCTGATGTCAGTCTTAAGCGCCTTGACCGACGTCAGCCTAATACTTTGGTATTCGGGCCGACCGAGGACAGCGGACTACCCATATGTAAGGACTGCAGCAATGTGAGATGAAGAACATCAATATTTTCCTATTTCAGGCTCAGCCCAGGTGAAATTCAAAACATTTTACAAACAAAAAATACAGAAATGAAAGCAATAACAGATTAGTTCAGACTAATCACATTTAAAATAAACTGTGCACACACATTCTAGTAAACAAGCACAGTGCAGTGTGCAATCAAGCAGAGTGTAATGCACAATATATATACATTACTTTCTAAAGTGGGTCAATCTTCAGTGAATCCTGAGAGAGGAGAAGAGACTTGGAAAGGGGACAGGTTAGGTGACATGTCCTGTGTTAAAGCAGGAGCATTTGGTTTGAATGAAGTGCTTTTTGAGATGCATTCTGAATTTGGAAAAAAGTGTTGATTTCCTTAATACTGATGAGGAGAACTTGCCAGAGTAGGTACATGAGAGGTGGAAGCATGTGCAGTAATGTGGAGGTTGGTTCTAGTAATGAGAGTTGGTGTGACAGAGCATGTGCAGTGCTGTGGAGGTTGGTTCTAGGGTTAATGAGAGTTGGTGTGACAGAGCATGTGCAGTGCTGTGGAGGGTGGCTCTAGGGTTAATGAGAGATGGTGTGACAGAGCATGTGCAGTGCTGTGGAGGTTGGTTCTAGGGTTAATGAGAGTTGGTGTGACAGTCCATGTGCAGTGCTGTGGAGGATGGTTCTAGGGTTAATGAGAGTTGGTGTGACAGAGCATGTGCAGTGCTGTAGAGGTTGGTTCTAGGGTTAATGAGAGTTGGTGTGACACGAGCATGTGCAGTGCTGTGGAGGTTGGCTCTAGGGTTAATGAGAGTTGACTTGTGAGTAGTGTCAGGTTGTATGAGGAGGTTTTTTTGACAGTCTAGCTGCAAGAGGAGTAAATGCGTGGTTTTGGAGTAGTTTGTAAAGTTGCCAACCTAAAAGTAGGCTAGATCTTTGTTTCATGATCATACACTAATGTGGACTACTGCACAATAAATTGAAACCCAGTAGTTTACATAATTTATTACAAATGACTTGATCATCATTCAGAGACATCATCTTTATTTTGTACTTAACATTTTTTCTTTCTTCAGTCCAGACAAGAATTTATTCTCTTAGGTTGCTACTGCTACACAATGTATTTGCAAAGCTGTAGAACTTAATGCTTCTCACATGTTCCACCACTGTGATTACCAAATAAAATTTGCAGATGGCTATGTCCATTATGAAACAGCTTACAGGCAACTCCCCAAAGCACTTTTGCAGGTATTATCTACCCTCCCTATAAACTCAAGTATAGTTTGTAGTCAGACCATATCTGTATGATGTACTCCACAAAATCTCCCATTTTTTTAAAAGCACCTCCCACACATTTTTCAAACTGCCTATCACATAACTCATGCATGCAGGATGTAAATATGTTGACTCACAGAAGCAATGACATGTATCCTAGTAGCAAATTCCACAAAAGGAAACTTGGTCCAGAAACTTGAGCTCTTCCCCCTCTCTCTCACAAGCAAAGCTTCCTTTCTGTTTACATCTGTTTCCAACCTCCCCATTTGGGGGATGCTGTGCAATAACTGCTTTTTTCTCACACACACTGCTTATGTTAAATCAAAGAGCATGAAGGAAGACAGCATGTGAACTAAATGTCATGACTACATTGTCAAGCTTTACCAGAGATGCAAGCAGCTGCAATTTCTCTCTCTCCCTCTTCCCAAGTATTTTTTCACAGAAAGGGTTGTTGACTACTGCAGTAACATTTCTGAAGATGTGGTAGCTTTAAAATCAATGAGAGAATTCAAGAATAATAAAGGACAGATAGGATTTCTTTATGATGGACAAAACAAATAAACTGTTGATTAAAGCAGGATCTACAGCTTACTCAAAATCTTTAACTTAATGTGGGGACCAGGTAGGCCAAGTGGCCTATTTACTCTCAGAATCTATGCTTCCACCTTCAAGTGTCATGCTAAAACATCAAGTCCCCAGTGGCAGAATTTTGAGCAAGTTATCCTTTCATTCTGAGGCACACATTATATGACCTGCATATAAAGTGATCACATGACTGCAGATTAGAACTCATGAGTTTGTGAGGTTCTCGGAATGCAACATAAGGTCTCATCTAAATTTCTCTCCAGCTGAATGAATCCTGCTCTCTGCACTAGCAGACTACATTCTGCTGATGATGGGTGAAGATATTTTTTTTATCTGTTTTTACATTTTCTTTTTTTTCTTTTAAGTTTTATTTCTTACGAAATGGAGATCAAGTGTTCTGCATGTACTGTAAAAATATTAGTAGCTGGAACTTGAACTGAACACCTTGAAACCTCAATGGGAAGGGTGGAGCTGGAATGGGAATAAGGTTGTGGGAACCACAGCTGCCTAGATAGACTTCAACTGCCACCGAAACAAAAGGCACTCATTGCCTTTTTTGATGGTGCACATGCATTTGCTGAATAACTGAAGATTTTGCTTATGACTTAAAACATACTGCCTTGGGGTATTCCTTTTCCGTGGGGAGGGGTCTTCTCCCATGGACCTTTCTTATCAGGTGACTCATCACTAAGGCATACCCGGAAAACTGCTACTTGCACTGTGATGAGAATGCAAGGCATGCAAAATCCATCACAAATTCATTAAAAGGTATGGTTTGAGAAAACAGAAAATGGTACCCCACCTTTAAATGATGAAGGGAACTACAATGATAAGAATGTCCATCCTCCTGCAAATACTTAAACATAATAAGAATCACAGAAAATGGTTTCTGGGACTTCACCAGTAGTCCCTGTTACAAAAGCTCTGACTCCAACTGACCCCCAGTGCAGGAAAGTCACCATTTCGGTGTTCCTTCCTGTCTATTTTTTATGCTCTTTGTTCCCACTGACTGTCAACCATTATCCCCCTCCTGGCCAATTGGTCCATTTGTTCCCCATCACCGGGGTAAGTGTTAACCAGGTGGGGGCTGTCGTTCAGACATTCATTAGGGGTGGTTTGTTGGTCTTTCCCATAATCTTAGATTTCCCCGTGCACGCCTGGTTTCTGGAGCTAAAGGGGGATTGCAGTGGGCTGTCAACACTGGTTTTCAAGCATAAGAAGTGATTTTTCCCATTTCTGTTAGAGAAACCACATTTCCCCATGCTCTCTCTGTGTCCACTATCCTTCACACCCCATTCACTTCTCTTCTTCCCTGCCTAGCTCCCCCAGTGCCAGGACCAGTAACTGAACCCCAGTTACCTGGATCCTGTTCATTTTTTTATATTAAACACAATCTAAGTAAAACATGTCAAGCTACACTGCACAGTACTACTGTTTATAATAAAAAAAGTAAACACATAAAACTACAGGTATTGGAAAACAAAATCTGCCATTATGTACTTCTAGCCAAGAAGCATACCCACCACTGAAATTTCTTAGAGATATCATTGGCTACCAGTTACTAGCCAGATTACTATGCTACTTGGCACTCAGATGTCCACAAATCATCATGTTGGGTCAATGCTGCCCACTAGAATTCAATATTAGAAATAAAAAAACTATTATATAAATTTTGAGGAAGTCAGGATGATGGCATTACTTTGATGAGACCACATTTTGGTACTACCATAATGGAAAGCACCCTCACTAAACTCAGCTACCCAGAGAAATACTTTCTCGAACAACTTTGGATGGCTTCAAAGCTAAACTGAAGGCACATCTACTAGAAGAAAATAGAAGTTATGTTCTTACCATAACGTTCCATGTTAGTTGTCTTCTTCTCGCCTTCTTCTTGCTGGATGGGTTCGGAGCCGACCTCGGCTCCGACTCGGCCACTCTAAAAGCTCGAGAGTTGGTTCCACCGGCTCGAGGCTCCCCTTATATCCCACAATGCTAGGCGTGAGTTACCTCAGATCTCGTTTGTAAGCTAGGCCCAGCATATAATAGTAATAGAATAACTAGTAACAAAGTCCACCTCTATAAACAAAGGGAGAAGAGAAGGGTGACCTACATCCTGATCCAGGAAATATGCACAGCAGAGCATATCCGAAAGTACAGAGGTGGTAGAAAGAGAGGTCACAATCAAAACTCCTCTAGGTCTGTCCAGGCCAGGGGGAAGGAGGGTGGGACGCAAGAAGAAGGCGAGAAGAAGACAACTAACATGGAACGTTATGGTAAGAACATAACTTCTATATGTCAAGTTGTCTATCTCGCCTTCATTCTTGCTGGATGGGACCACGTCCCTAGCACCTTGTCCCGGGTGGCCTAACGGAACAGACTCTTGAGAACAGTGGAACCAAAGTTAGCTCTATGTCTAGAGGCTAAATCCAGCTTATAATGAGAAATGAAAGTGTGAGGAGTAGCCCAAGTAGCCGCTGCACAAATTGTGTCAATAGGCAGTCTATCTTGGAAAGCTATAGAAGTAGCCAAAGCTCTGGTAGAATGGGCTTTAGGTTTGCTAGGCAGCTTTTGGTGTCTAATTTCATAAACAAGGGAGATCAGAGATGTTAGCCATCTGGATAATGATACCTTTGAAACTGAAAGTCCCTTTCTGCCTTCTGCATAAGAGACGAACAGCTGGTCAGATTTTCTGAATTGTTTTGTTCTATCCAAATAGTACCTTAACTGACGATGAACATCTAGCCAATGCAATCTTTGTTCAGATCTGTTAGAATATTCTGGAAAAAACACCGGGAGGTCAATGCTTTGATTTAGGTTAGCCGAGGAGGCTATTTTTGGTAAAAAGGACGGATTGGTTCGTAAGGATACTCTGTCCTTATGGAACAACAGATAAGGAGGTCGGCAGCTGAGTGCATGAAGTTCTGAAACTCTTCTAGCTGAAGTAATAGCTACTAGAAAGAGAGTTTTCCATGATAGTAATTTTAAAGAACAGGAAGCTGCAGGTTCGAAAGGAGAGAGAATTAAATAACTGAGAACTAAATTTAGGTCCCAAGGAGGAGGAGGATTTCTTACCGGAGGTCTGAGTAGAAAAACTCCTTTCAAAAAAGCTTTGCAAAGCTTGTGGGACATGATGGCAGAATCTGAAATGCCCACATGAAAGTTAGAAATAGCTGCCAATTGAACTTTAAGAGTAGAAGGAGATGAAGAACCTGCATGGAAGAGTTCAGCTAGGAAATCAAGGACCATTTGGATGGAAGCAGTGAAAGGATCTATGTCCCTTCCTTGAGCCCAATAGGCGAAACGTTTCCACTTACTCAAATAAATCTTTCGAGTGGAAGATTTATGGGAAGCTATCAAAATATCTCTAACAGAGTGAGATATTTGAGGAAGCCTGGCTAAGGTTGGAATTGGAGGAACCAAGCAGTGAGGTTCAGGGAGGGAAGGGAGCGATGAAACTGACCCGACTGATGGATCAAAAGATCTGGAACTAGGTCCAGATGCCAAGGTCGCTCCAACAGAAACTGATGTAGAAAGGGGAACCAAACCTGTCGAGGCCAGTGCGGAGCAATGAGGACCAATGAAGCCTTCTGAGCGATAGCTTTCTGTATCACTTCAGAGATTAGTGGGAAGGGGAAAGGCATACAGAAGTCCCCGGGCCAAACCTGGACTAGAGCGCCTCTGCTGGGTTGGCCTGGTAACGGAAAAGGGTGAAAAATCTCTGCACTTGCTGTTTTGGGGAGTAGCAAAAGGTCGCAGCAAGGCTGGCCCCACTTGAGAAAAATTTCTCTCACAACAGAGTCTTTCAGAGACCACTCGTGAGGCATGAGGATAGCTCTGCTCAACTTGTCCTTGATTTGATTGGACTTCCCGGGGATGTGCGTTGCTATCAGAAAACGCTGAGAAGAAATCGCCCATTGCCACAGTCTGAGTGCTTCTCGACACAGGGGGTAGGGACCTGGTTCCGCCTTGTTTGTTGATATACCACACTACAGACATATTGTCCGTCTGGATTGCTATCGTTCCCAAGGGAAGAGAGTCTTGAAGGGCTTGCAACGCTAAAAGCACTGCTCTCATCTCCAGAACATTTATGTGCAAGTGGCATTCGTGCGGTTGCCATGTGCCCTGGACAGTTCTGCCCTGATAATGCCCCCCCCACCCGATCAGGGAGGCGTCCGTTGTCAGAGTAGCAACCGGAGGGGAAGGAACAAAGGGTCTTCCCAATAAGAGCTGAGGGGAAGACATCCACCACAGAAGATGATTTCTGCATGTTTGCGTGATCATAATGGTGTGAGACATTGGAAGTTGCTGGTACGACCATTGCGTGAAGAGCATCCATTGAAGGATTCTCATGTGGAATCTGGCTAATGGAAGCAGAGGTATGGCAGACGCCATAATCCCCAACACTTTCAGAACTAGCCTGACTTTGATTCTGTTGCTGCTGAAGAGGAGCGAGACTATTTTGTGTATGTCTGTTATTCTCTGATCTGTTAGTCTCGCAGACATGTTGACTGTGTCTAGATTTGCGCCTATGAAGGTAATAGTACGACAAGGCGACAAAACAGACTTTTTGAAATTTATTGAAATGCCTAAATTTCGACAAGTGTGAAAGGTGTAGTCCCTGGCCATTAGAAGAAGATGCTTGGTGGGAGCTGTGAGGAGCCAGTCGTCCAAATATGGAAACACCTGGAATCCTTGTCGTCTCAGGTGAGAAGCTACCACTGCCATGCATTTGGTAAACACCCGGGGGGGCAGTGGTGAGACCAAAGGGCAGGGCCCTGAATTGAAAATGACTGGTTCCCAGCCTGAAGCGGAGGAATCTTCTGGAGCGTCTTTTCATTTTTATGTGATAGTACGCATCCTGAAGATCTATAGAGCACATCCAGATTCCCTTTCCCAAAAGGGGAAGGATGGACTGCAGCGTGACCATCCGAAATCTTGTTTTCTTGACTGACTTGTTCAAGATACTGAGATCCAAAATTGGTCTCCAGTCCCCTGTTTTCTTTGGAACTAAAAAGAACCTGGAGTAGATTCCGGATCCTTGCTGGTGTGCTGGAACTGGCTGAATTGCTCTTTTTGCAAGCAGCTTTGAAATTTCCAAAGCTGCAAGATCCCTTTGAGCGGGTGGAACATCTGGAAGGGATTTTTGATTGGTTTGGAATGCGAAAGAAGGGAATGGAATAACCCTCGGAAATGATGGACTGTACCCATTTGTCTTGAGTCAGGGATAGCCAGGCTTTTGGGTACAGTGACAATCTTCCCCCGACTGCCTCCGAAGGTAGGCAGTCGGGCAACACCTCAGGGATGCTGAAAGGGCTTATCAGAGAAGACTTCACGATTGCCCTGGTTCTGCGGACCCCCCCTGCCTCTAGGGCGACGTCTACCATTGTTGTTCCCCTCTGCCTCTGGCGGGAACCGACTTTGTGCGTCAGGCAAAGTCCCTTGAGATTGTTTACGGAACCACATTTTCCCACTTTTCTGGCCTTTGGGGTAAGGCCTAGAAGGAGTAGAAAAACGGACTCTGACGGCAGAAAGAGTCTTGCCATCTGTCTCGCACCTAGTCAAGGTTTCTTTCACTTGAGGACCAAAAGAGATGATCCATCAAACGGGGAATTAGTGAAAGACGTTTTAAAGGGGTCCGCAAAGTTGCATAACCGCATCCAGGCGTGCCTGCGTAAGGCCACACCTGTCCCTGCGGCCCTGCTCGCTTCATCAGCCGCATAAGAAAGGAGGCGCATGGAGGAGTTAGCTATGGAGTTCAGGGTAGCCAGCTGAGTGTTCATCTTGTCCTGAAAACCCGCAGCTGTAGGATCCTTCAACATATCACTCGCTTCCTTGATCAAGTCCCTCTGAAGACGAGTAAAATGGCATAGGTAGTTCAGCGAGCGCATTGCAAAGGTCGCTGACGAGAACATCCGCTTCCCGTACCTGTCCATAGACCTGGATTCCTTGTTAGGTGGATGGACAGGCACCGAAGGATCAGCTAGTTCCTTCTTGGTGGCAGCAGCTACCACCATAGCATCCACAGAAACACCTTTTGTGAGAAATTGCTTGTCAGTTGGTGCTGTTATAAATTTGGAGGGTCTCCTGGGGGTAGGGTCCACTGAATCAGGAGCCGTCCAGGCCTTCTTTGCAACCATCTGCATGAGGGGATCAAAGGGGGGGACACCCAGGAGGTGGAAGGGCGAGAGCCAAACGCCTCAAGATACACAGATTCATCCTCCGAAGGGTTAAGGGCTGGCCAATTTCCCCTCTGTTTCAGTATCTCTAGAATGTCTGCGAAAGAGACATCTTCAGAAGGGGAACATGGGGAACCCTCGGAATCCTCTAAATCTGTGTCAGAGGTGACAGACTCAGGTGAGTCTAAGTGCTTCCTCTTACACTTACTCTTCCTAGGGGGCTCCCCTGCCAATTCAGGAGAGGCCTCGGAAGAGGATGAGATCCCCACAGGGGATTCTTGAGGAGCTTGCTCTCTGCGGTCCGGGATGAGGGAGTGAGTCGACATAACCAAAGGCACCGAAGTGGGAGGGGCGGACGGAGCCGACTGTGGAGTCGAACAAGGTTCCAACGCACTCCGCATGACCTCGAATGCACCCCTGTCAGGCAGAGCCAGAGGTCCCCGCTCCGAGAAGCTGAGAACCTCCCTCGGCACCGACAGAGATGGCTCCGAGGCCGATGTCGGAGCCGAACTCACCAGCGCCGAAGCACCGAGAGGGAGAGGGGGGTCGGACAAGGGTCCGATGCCACTCACCCCCTCGGAGCCGACGAGGGAAGCCCGGCGCCGAGATTCTTCAAAGGAAGAAATCGGAGCCGAAGACAAATGTATCGGCTCCGACGCTACCACAGTCTCGGTTCCGAGACGCCCCGGCTCCGAGCTCAAAGGAGTCGGAGGAGGAATATTAATTGGAACAAGCTGAGGCATCGACTGATGAGTCGGACTCTGGAGCATTTGGGCCAGTGCCTCGGACTTCAAAAGTCTACTCACTACCCTCTGGAGGTCGTGATCTGATAGCCTCGATGACCTGGAGGAGTGAGATCTATGGCTCCGTTCAGACAGCAGGGGAGACGCTGGAGCCGAATGAACGGAGCCAAGGGACGGTGACCTCGATCTCTTTCTAGATGTCGGCTCCGATGGTATGATCGGAGCTGACCCATGACTCTCTAATGCCTCGGCTCCGGCCGGAGCCGAGGAAACCACTGAAACAGCAGTCACAGACTCATCGGCTCCAACCGGAGCCGATGAAGCAGTAGGCTTCAAAGCCTTAGGCCTCGACTCTGAAGCTGGAGCCGAGGTCCTAGAAGTCTTAGAAGGTTTCCCAGAAGACACAGGAAGGGAACCTTCAGGCTTAATTAAGCCCCTCAAAATGAGTTTATTTTTTCTCTCCTGCAGGACTCTAGGGCTGAAGCCATGACATACAGCACAAGAGTCCTGCAGGTGTAAAGGTCCCAGGCAGTACACAAGAAGTGTGACCGTCTGTCAGAGACATTTTCTGACAGCACGAGTCACACTTCTTGAAGCCTGAGACCTTTGTATCCTTGGACATACTCAAGGAACCTGAAGTGTAATCACACACAAAAACACACACACACAGATTACACTGATAGGATTAAAGGGAATTATTTAAAACTAAAGGTAAGTTAATAAAATTCCTAAGTAAAACACATACACACTTCTAAGGAAAGGGAAGGAAGGGCCCGAAGGCCTTAGGGAAGAACTAAGTGTTCTTTATAAAAGGAGGGGGCTGGAAAGATAGTAAGGGATAAACAAGTCCACTACACTAAGTGGGAAAGAATTTTACACTAACTAGCCTAAGTTTAAAGAATTTAAACTAGACTAAACTTTCACTAACCTGGAGCCGGTAGAAAACACACCTCGATCGCTGTAGCGGCAAACGAGATCTGAGGTAACTCACGCCTAGCATTGTGGGATATAAGGGGAGCCTCGAGCCGGTGGAACCAACTCTCGAGCTTTTAGAGTGGCCGAGTCGGAGCCGAGGTCGGCTCCGAACCCATCCAGCAAGAATGAAGGCGAGATAGACAACTTAACATCTACCTGTAGTTGCTTTCACAACTCTGGAGGAGTTGCTGTAGGCTTTCAGACTTACTATAACCAGAAATTTACAAATAATATATATAGATATCGTACTAAAATTGTGAATATTGCTGTTTCTTGCTACCCCTTTTCTATGTGCATTTACTTTTTTGATGTGCAATTTTTCATATGCTGTATTTTCAATTTTATCAAAGTTTTTAATTGTATTATATGCTTTGTCAAAAATGTCAGTTAACCAGTCCAGTTACCAACCTTCATCGTCAGAACAAGAACAACTTACAAGCAAATAATTGTCCGCCTTACGATATAATCTGACCACAGCTACAGGATGAAGCTACACAGGAGGCAATACAAAAGACCCAGAGTAGAAGGCTTCCCTGCAGACCAACTAATATGATGAATACATATCTGGCTTTGGAGACCAAAAAGCAAGGACTTTAAAGACTAAGCCCTGAAGTGCTAATATGCCAAAGATAACCTGACTCCTGGAGTCACAGCTGATGCCATAACACTCTGCGAGTGTGAAAACAATGAACACGTGGCCATGGCTCAAATGTCAGTCATTTCTTGAAACAAGCACTAGAAGCAGCCATATCCCTTGTGGACTGGGTTTGCTCACTACCCAACGGCAAAAGATAATGCAGTCAGCAATCCAGCCAAACAGGGTTTACTCAGCCACTGCAAGTCCCCTGGTCCAAGGAAGACAAAGAACTGGTCTGTCTTTATACGCTCATGTATCCTCTTCAGGTAAAGCTTAAGTCACCAGTGCATGTCCTAGGTATGAAACAATCTTTTTCTTATGAATTTTGTCCAGATTAATAAAACCTAGACATGAGTGAACTGCTTAAGGTAATTTCTGACACTGCTTTAGGCAAATATGTAATAAGTCCTAAAGGACATCAAAGCCTCCTTGTGAAACACAAAATAGGATGACCTGCAGAAACGGGCCTATAGATAAGAGATTCTCCAAGCAGGGGAGGTGGCCACTAACAGCATTTTTTAAGAGATGAAATTTAAGGCTACCAAACCACCTGATCTGAACGGAGACTAGGCAAACTCATCTGTCAGGAAGTCAAGTCTCAAGTAGAAGCATTTTTTGTCTTTAAAAGCAAATGAAGATGCAGGACCATTAAAAAAATAACAGGAAAAATTAGAAAGATGCAGTGTTATGTTAACCAAACTCAGACTCCAAATATAAATAACTCCACTGAGGATCAAATCACTGGCTAAAAAACAACAAATGTTATTAAAATAATAAATAAAATGACTGAGCTCTTTCATCTCAACAGACAGACCTCTTCAGAACAACATCAGTAGATAAGCCAACACTTTTTATACTGTTGAAAAGCAGTGTTTTGATGCAAACAGGTGCACAAGATACCTGGTGATTAAATGAACTTTTCTTAAAGGCACAGGCCCTCATAACACATGAAATATTTTATGTGCAAATCTATTAGTAAAAATGCACATTGGTAAAAACAAAGTAATATTTTACCATCTGTCAGCTGTAATATTAAGTACTAGCACAATCTATGTGCATTAATTTAAACCTGGAGGAAAAGTAGCACGCAGTCTAAGCTGCCACATAAATTCTCTATAAGTAAGAAAGCACTTCTAGTCACCCCCCTGTGATTAATGCTGACAATTTTTAAAATCCCAAAGGAAAACTTTTTAAAACCAGAACAGCCTGTAGAATGTTTGTATAATGCGTTGGTTTCTTTGCGGTTTGCAATATCACAGATGTGTACACAAATTTGTACTTTAAGAGATCTTTCAGTTTTGCCCACATAATATACCATATATTGATCACACTTTGCTAAATAAACAACCCTGGATGTACTGCTGTTACTTTTAGAAATGTAACATGACTTTTGAGAATGTTGCCCAGTTTAAGGATTTGCATCTTTGTAATGTATGAACACTGATTGCAGCGACCATAAGAATATGTCCCCACTTCTTGGGGCAAAATTCCTGAAATTTTATTTTCAAATAATTGTTTGAAATTTTTGGCTGTTTTAGTAATAAATGTTGTTGCCACACCCACTCTATTAAGAATGCATTTATTAACTTTAAAAAAGTTAAGAGTTTCACTTTACATCTATAATCACACTGGAAAATGATTGTGTTGGATGGTAAATGCTTTTTCATATTTCACCTCACTAGTATCTTGGGGTGGCATACTGAGCCCCAGACCTAATAGAGGTTTGAATCCTCCACCCCCCCCATCCATCATATACTTCTTTGATCAGATTAACTAAATTCTCTGGATATCCCCTTACAATAAACATATGTAAGTTTCATAAGTACGTCCCACCTCTTCATACTGGGATGTCATTCTTCCAATGCGAACAGCCTTACCTTTTACTAAACCTTTCTTTTGAAGAAGAAGAAAAAAAAAAAAAAAAAAAAGGCTGACAACTCGAAAAGTGTAAGCAGGCAATGCAAACAGTTTCTTTTCTGTACATATCAGATTTAAACCCTGTCCTGTGTGGGATATCAGGGTATCCAGATAATCTTTTCCTTATTCCAGCTGTAGGTGAACTTTAAATATTGAGAGGTACTATTCAAGTAGGTGAGGAAGGAATGAAGTTCATCCTCTGTGCCATCTCACAAGATAAAGATGTCATCCAAACATCTAATGTACACGTGGGTGTTCTCAAAAAAACTTCTAGTAAATATGCTGGCGTTCCTACCCTAATAACACAGTATTAGCTGGGGCATATGCTATGCCCATGGTGACATCCTTAACTTGTTGAAAGTACTCACCTTTGAAAAATATAAAATTATTCTCCAAAATCAGTGACATAAATTCTACCTATCGTGAGACAGTGAGGAAACTGTGGAGAGTACTGTGGAGTCCTTCCAGTCCTTCATGTTTAGGAGTGACAGAAAACAAACTGATGACATCTACTGTCAAGAAAATTAAATCCTTTCTCCAGTAACTATTATTTAGGTACCCCAAGAAATCCCACGAGTCTTTTATAAGGTGTGGTGTTGCTTCAATCATGGATTTCACCCATTGGTCAACAAGTACTGCCATATGGTGGGTTACTGACCTCTGTGCTGAAACAATGGATTGAAAGGGGGGTATGCACATCTTTGTGAATTTTCAGAATGCCAAAAATACTGGGGATCATAGGCTTAGACGTGGAAAGAAATTTAGAAGTCTCTACATCGATACTCTGGTCCAGAACGTACTCCTCCAAACAAGAGTCAATTCTTTGGTGTGCGATGTTAATCTCATTTCTGGATGTGGGGGAATATGTATCTGTGTTGTGTAAAATGTTTGATATTATATTTGAATAATCGTGTGCCTCAAATATCACCCCTCACCCTTTGTCAGGCTTCATTATCAAGGGTATGTTAACATACAAAATACCTTCTGTATTACAATTATATCTGCCTTGAGTAGTGAGAGCAAACGAGCATTTAAAGTTAGACTGCAAGAGCATGTAAGAGACACTAAGAAAGACAAGCTGGAAAGCCCAGTTGGAGTACTTTTTAAATCTAGTCATAAGTGATTTGGGAGGATTACAATGTACTGTGTTGGAACAGATTTGTATAAATGTTTGTAATAACGTAGATATAAACAATAAGATTTTATACAAGCAATCAGTTTTTATTTTAAAGTATGGTACTTTAATTCTGAATGGATTGAATACGGAGTGTAACTGGAAATTTGTAAGTCTGATGTTGTCAGACTTCATTCCATCCTTGACAGATGGGCTCAATTCTAATATTGGAACCCACTCAGCCGTTACTATAGCTTGTGCCAACCAAAAACTCTTTGAGCATTACATCTACCCAGAATCCCTTCTCTCAGTTACCTCAGACCTTGTTTGCCGCTTTCAAAAACGGTTGTGTCTAGCTACTACTCTCATGTTCATAGGTGTTTTCCAGCTTAACGATCACAAGGGCCTTTTTAAACCCAGCTAAGCACCCCAAATCTCTGACAAGTTCTGATACCCTTGATAAGTGTAAGCATGGACCTGGGAGATGAACCATTTACAGATTACCTGTGTCTATTAGAGACACAGGCAACAAATCAGGGATGAATTTCCAGTTTCCCATCCAGTTGTCCATGTTGCACTTGAATTGGTTTAGAGAGGAACTCTGCTTCACATGGTTGGGGAGCCTATTCCACTGACTGGGTTAGTCTCTGGGATACATACCTATCTCTCCAGCAGGTCCTATTTATATCACAGACAAGGTTTAAGTCTTTAGAATGGGTAATTCTGGTGCTATTTGTTTTGTGGATAAGCAGGAGGCCCATCAGAGTGGGGTATGACAATGCCCTGTATGCCAGGCATAGATCTCCCCACAAAAGCCTGTTGGAGACAGAATACAGGGATAGGGTCTTGAGGCGGTCTGCATGGGACATTTTACTTAAGCCCTGTATTCTTTTAGTGAGGAACCTCTGTGGATGTTCCAACTGTTGGATATGCCTGGTTAGGTACATACCAAAAGGGGCATTGTACTCAATGATAGGTCTGACAAATGCTAAAAACAGTGGAACAATGGTTTCTTTGTACTTAGATACCATACTTTTGTTTATAAGTTGTGCAACCTAGACTGATTTCCTTACCACTGTAGACACATGATGGTCAAAGGCTAGATTACTCTCTATGTGTGTCCCTAAGTCCCTGATTACTGTGTCAGCTCTATGGGGGGGGGTGTTGTCAACATGACAGTTACTAAGGATGGATGACTTCCCAAAGGATACTATTATGCATTTCTTGGCATTTAGTTTTAGTCCATGGCTCTGACACCAGTTGTTTGTCTGTGTCAGCCCTTCCTGGAGAACATTTGTGTGAGTGTGAGATTTAATGACCGCTCCTAATTTGTAATCATCTGCAAATTTAGTCAGCCAGAGACCAGTGACACTGGCCTTGACTTCTGAGAAGTAAATGCCAAAACTTCTCAAAGAAGTTCACCAGGTTGAGTAGGCAGGATCTGCCCTTGATGACACCAAACTGGGATGGGTCCAGTGTCTGGAGGTTTACTATATCTCCACTGATCATCTCCATGATAATTCTTTCCATGGCTTTACATACAAGACTAGTGAGACTTCTGGTCTGTAGTTTCCAAGGTCTGTAGATGGCCCACCTTTGTGCAGAGGGATAAATGTTGCTTTTCTCCATTCATGAGGTACAAAGCCCGTTTGGAAGCTACAGTTAAATAGTAATTCCAGAGGTCCTGATGGGTTATATTTCACGCTATTTAGAAGGCATCCCGGCATACTGTCTGGGCCCATTAATGTAGTGTTCTTGGTTTTAGAGAGAGCATGAAGGACCTGTTCCCTAGTGATAGTAGGAGGGATTATATTTGATGATATTCCTGAGGGAAGGTTGATGGGGAGACTGGGTAAAGTTGGGAGGTGAATTTATCAGCCAGGAGGGATTGCTATATCTTCTGGGTCAGTATAAATGGCTCCATTTATAACGAGCTCTGCATACAATTGTGTACAGTCTTTGAGGTAGTGGACACAGCTAAAGAATGCTTTGCGGTTATTTGGCCTGGGAGGCCAAACTTACCTAAAATTTGGCTTTGGTAGACTGTCATCTGAGTTTATTTAGCTTGATGAGAGTGCTTTAATCCTGCTGGGTGCTGCACCTCCTAATTTTGTCATGATTTTCTTTCTCCTGTTCCACCAGGGTGGCTTGTTTTTAAGTATTCTGTACTTCTTCCTGGTTGGTACAGCTGCCTCTATGCATATATTAACATGCATGAACAAGGTTTTCTGTGAACAGTTCTTCATAGGCAGCGGTGTTCTCAGGGTTTATGGGGGCTTGAAATTTTGCCAGGTTCTCACTTAATAGCAGGAGGTTAGCCTTAGAACAGTTCTTGAATATTCCAGGTTTAGCTGGGGTTTCCATGTTTTATTTTTACTTCCAAGTAGACCATTTTGTGGTCTAACCTTACCAGGGAAGGCATTATAGTAGGACGTGTGCAGCAGTCTCTCATATTAGTGAGGACAAGATCCAGTATGGTTGCACTGCTAGCTGGTGTATTGACAGTCTGGTCCAGGGAGTTTGTGTTTACAAAATCCGGGAATCCCTGTGCATGCAATGTTTAGTGTCGTATAGGATTCCCAGTTAATAGTGGGGTAATTAAAGTCACCCATAAATATGATATTGGGTTGGATGGCTAGTGTTTCTAATAAGTTTAAATACTTAGTATGGGTTTCCTGAGTCATAGAGGGGGGCCGCACGGATGTCAGCATTCACTTGGGTAAAGAGAGCTTCTAGGGAGTGGAGTTTTTTGTTTAGACTCCTAGCATTGAGCAGTCCTACCTTTAGATTTTCTTGGTTTTGATTTGCTGTGTTGGAAGTACTTTCAGTTTGGCATTGCCTAAAAAAGGCACTATGGGAGAAGGCAATGTTTTAGCTAATATTCGAAAGCCCAGAGGGGAGATGTGCAGACCATTCCTGGCAAAGCAGCATGATCTGTTGACCATCTCCTTCCATGCTGACAAATACTGCACCGCCTTAGAATGACACCAGAAACTAAGTGCCTGCAGTTAGACTCCTCAATTAAATCATCTTTTGTTTGTCCTCCAATAACAGCACTATCATACTTCCTGATACAACCACCAAACTGCTCGGAATAACTATTGACAATCACCTTACTTTTGATACCCACATAAATAACACTATTAAAACTGTCAATAGAAAAATTGGTTCCTTATACAGGGTCAAACCTTTCCTCACCCCTATAGCCAGAATTAAAATTGCTCACTCTCACTTAATATCAACTCTTCTGTATGCTTCGCCCATATATACTAACCTAAAGAAAAATAATCTTACCAAACTAACAAATTCTTATAATAACATCGCCAGATTTGCAACTGGTAATCCCTTTAGAACCCACCACTGTTTGAATCTAAGGCAACTAGGCTGGCTGGAACTTCAAAACCAACTGATAGTATCCCAACTCACCATTGCCCACAAGATCTTCTACCAACCCAGCAACACTCCTATACTCTCCAATCTCATCCTCCAGTACAAAAATCTTAACTCCCTGCGCTCTTCCAACAAACTCCTTACCTGTATATGCAAGTCTAACAACCTGGCTGGAGAGACTCTTTTTTCTAACACAGTGGGAAAAAACTGGAACCTACTGCCAAATGAACTAACATTACTTTCTTCCTTGCCTCTATTTAAACACAACCTCAAAAAACACCTAAATTCTCACTGGCTATGCCCCTGCAGCAATCCTGACTAATCTTCTTCCTCTCTTCTTCTTTTTCTAATTTCCCCTCCTGTTAATTTCTTATTTCTACTACTCTTACTTCAACTACTTGTACTCTAAATTGATTCTTACATGCTCTCTCCTTGTTTGTCTTACCAACTGTTGTTCCTAATTTGATATGCCTAAAGAGTAATTCCTACTCTATATTATTACTACTTCCTACAAGGCATACTTTTTAATTTTAAACATTATTTACTTGTAATTGTTATTTTTATTTTAATCCCTGTGGATGATTTTGTAAGTTGTATAACTGCCGGAGGTTTTCTCCCCGGGCCTCTACTGAAAATGGAAATATATCCAGTTAGACTAGCCCGGTTAACAAATGTAAAATAAAAATAAAATAAATAAATCATCCTTGGAGAAGGTAAAATGCTGCTCAATGCTAGGCTCATACCAGCCTGAGACACATATTCCGAGAGCTCCATGATGTCTCTCTTCATATAGTCTAGGGAGGTACATCTTAGGTCATTTACTCCCACATGAACTACAACGGAGTCATATTAGGAACTGTGGTCCAGTGAACTGAGTGCATGCGTAACGTGGCGGATCCTAGCCCCTGATAAGCAAATGACCGTAACTTTCTCCTTACTCAGCCTAGTGAGAGGGACATCAGTGTGTCTTCATGATGGAGTCTCCAATAACTAGAATGTTGGATTGTGTGGTGGCTTGCCTTATGGGCTTAGAGGTAGAGGCTTCATGAGATGCAGTTGTGTGTGTCGATGTGGGTGTTGTTTTGAAAGAGTGCATTTGGGGACTCTCGAGCACTACTAGATTTAGGTAAAATTTTTGTCCTTTCCTTGCAGTTTGTCTATATTTTTCGGTCTTACTTGTTTTTACACTTCTAATAGTATTATTGTTGATACCTTTCCCCTTTTTTACACCTTTGTGTACTTCACCGCAATCACTGTTGATAGTTTCCCCTCTCTCTCGTGTCCTTTATCTTAAACTCTTGTGTTCTTTATCTTAAATATAAAAATTTAAGTATAAAATATTCTCTTCTGCTCTCACTTTCCCTGTCCCTTGTGAAGTGAGACTTCCTTAACAATTTCTCTATAACTGTTTTTCACTGCATGTCATAGCTGAGAAGGGTGAGGAACCACTCCGGCTCCAAAAAATGCCAGAAGTGTGGCCATAAAATCCCCCTGTTAAATTTTCATGCACTATGTGTATACCTGCCTTGGTCCTCATCATTTACAGGAAGATTGTAGTATTTGTCATGCCTTTAGCCACCGTGCTCTAGTGGAAAGGCATAACAAAGTAATTTTAAAAGGACTTTTGCCATCAGCTTTTGGAGAAGCCTTATCCACTGCTGATAAAGCTAAAACAGACATACCATCTTTCTCCTCTACTACTTCTACTATTCCACCTGCCTCTCCGCGGGGACAGTGGGTGCTGAAGCCTCAGGTGTCACAACTACAGGCACTGTCATCTTCTGATACCTTCCCAGATTATCCCCCTGAAGAGGTTCCACACAAAAAGAAGTGCAAGAGGAAGCACTTGGATTCCGCCAGGAACCAGTCACCGAAGATACAGATTTCAATGAAAGGGAGTGGTCCTCATGGTCACCCCCTGAAGATGTCTCCTTTGGAGACCTCTTGGAAATTCTGAAGCAGAGGAGTGGCTGGAAGTCCCAAAACCTTTTCTCTGAGGAGTCTGTCTAACTGCAGGCATTTGGCACCCAGCCATTTACCTCTTGGGTGACTCTGTCTGCTGATGAACTCATTCAGTTGATTTCTAAATGGACATGGACGGCCTCTGACTCCATCGAGCCCATCCCGAAGACACCAGACAAAATACTTTCCATAACCGAAGACAAACAATTTTGGCTAAGGGTCTGGCAGTTGATGCTATGGTCATAGCAGCCACCACTAAAAAGGAACTGGCTGAGGAACGTTCCCCTGTCCATATGCCCAACAGGGAGTCCCAGGCTATGGACAGATTCCGGAAGAGGGTCTACGTTTCAATGAAATTTGCCATACGGTCCTTGAAGTACCCGACACACTTCACCAGACACCAACAGGATCTGATCAAGGAATTATTAGACACCTTGGCAGAAGCTGTAGCTGAGCGAGTCCAAGACAAAGCGACTTCCCAGTTAGCCACCCTAGAGTCCATGTCCAATTTGTCCATGAGGCTGACAGCATATACAACCAAAAGGATGTCTAGAACAGCAAGTACAGGCGTAACCATTAGGAGACATGCCTGGATGCACCTTTGTGATTTTGCAGAACCATTCAAGTCTTCTTTCATCAATGCTCCCTTTGTCAGAACATCCTTATTTGGCCCCAAAGTGAAAGAAACCTTGTCCAGGTGTGAGAAAGATGGCAAGACCCTTTCTGCTGTCGGAGTACATTTTTCCACCCCCCCCCCCCAGGCCCTTTTCCAGGAACCAGAGGAGTGGTGGTAAAATGTGGTTCAAAAAATCCCAAGGGCCTTTCCAGGACACATGTGGAGGCAGTTCACACTTGGCAGAGGGGGGGAAACAGACTGGGAGACACCACCCTCATGGCACAGGTGGTTTGCAAAACCAGGGATGCTTTCCCAAGCAAGCCCTTTCAGTGCTTCTGAAGAGAGACCTGATTGTCTTCCTCTGGAGGCAGTCAGGGGATGCTTATCCTTGCAGATAAATGTCTGGCGAGACATAAATTCCTGAGTGCAATGGATCATATCCAGAGGGTATAGCATTCCCTTTTCTCACCTTCTCCCATTTCAGAGAAAATCCTAGATGTTCCACCCAATTACAGGGATGCAGCAGTACAAGAAATCCAAAAACTGCTGGACAAAAGGGTCATTCAACAAGTCCTGCCAGACCAAGAATGCTCTGAAACTTACTCACGATTCTTTTAGTGCCAAAGAAGACAAGGGACTGGAGACCAATTTTGGATCTCTGTGTACTGAATAAATCAGTTCAACAAATGAAGTTACGGATGGTCACTGTACAGTCTGTTCTTCCCTTTCTGAAGAAAGACAACTGGATTTGCTCATCAGACCTTCAGGATGTGCATTACCGGAAACACTTTATATGCTCAAAACCCTGAAATACTGAATTTCAGAATCTCGAGCCCATAAAGTAGAAAGGCTAAAACATCGAACACCTAGAAGAGCGAAATTCAAAATCTTGCATTTCGGAGATGTTGAACTAGCAGTTCTGGTGTTGCGCTGTGTTCATGGATTCAGGTAAGTGTTTATGTTTTAAGGGTTTTGGGTAGGGGCTGTAGTGTGTGTTAGCGTGTTTTGTTACTGTGGTGTGTGTGTGTGTGTGTGTGTGTGTGTGTGTGTGTGTGTGTGTGTGTGTGTGTGTGTGTGTGTGTGTGTAAGGTGGATGTAGCTTGTGTGGTTGTTTCATGTGTTTGTGTATGTAGTGTGACCTTGGAGTTAGTATATTTAAGTAGGGGATGTGGGGGTGCAGCCCCCTTCTTGTTTACAGGATTGTGTTGTGTGTCTGTTTGTGGGGAGGAAGGTGTGTGTATGTGTGTGGTATAGAAGTCGTGATTTTGAATTTCGTGCTTCTGGGTGTTCGATGTTTTAGCCTTTCCACTTTATGAGCTCGACATTCTGCTATTCGATATTTCAGGATTTGGAGAATAAAAAGTGAATCCATATTACCACATAAAGATGGACAAACACTCCAGAAAGTTCCTCCTCTTCTGACTAGGAGCCAGGCACTACCAATTCAGAGTACTGCTCTTTTAGACTCACCACCGCCCCTAGGGTGTTCACCAAAGCATGGCATTAGTAGGGGCTCACTTGAGACTACAAGGAATCCATGCGTTTCCCTATCTGGACAACTGGATCACAACAGCTATGGTGAAGCATCAGCTTATAATAGCCAGGGACTACACCCTCAGTACTTGTGCTCAGCTGGGGATAACAGTAAACCTAGAAAAATCACGTTCAACCCAAACACAAAACTTAGAGTTCATAGGGGCAGTATTGGATACTCGGAGAGCAGCAACTCTTCCCCAGGTCATCACCAGAGAAAAGTAGTTCAGGTTCAAAAGTTAATCCTCAGGAACAAAGTTCCAGTAAATTTAGTCTTGCAAGCCCTGGGATTCATGGCAGCTTCTATAACTCTGGTGCTGCTAGCCAGGTTTCACATAAGGATTCTTCAATGGCTACTAGTTTCCCTGTGGTCCATACTTCATCACCCATTGTCACAAGTCCTGATCAACAAATGTTGCAAGACAGACCTTCTTCGGTGGATGCATTCGCATCAAGTTCTTCATGGTTGTCCCTTTGTCTTTCCAGAGCACACAGCCACGGATGCCTCCCAGATGGAGTGGTATGGGGTGAGGCATTATTGTGAGCAATATGGTCCAGGGCACTTGGTACCCTATAAAGGCCAACTTGCACATCAATGTTTTAGAGATAAGAGTGGTGCTTCACAAGCTGCAGGCCTTTCAGACAGCTCTATATCAAGAGACTATTGCAATTCAAACAGACGTCAGTAGTTTGGTACATCAACAAACAGGGAGGAACAGAATCTTACCCCCTTTATCGAAAAGCACTCAAGAGTGTGGCAGTGGGTGATTTCTTCCAACCACTTTCTAATAGCAACGCACATACTGGGGAGCTCCTATGTGATTGTGGACAAGCTAAGCATATGTATCCTTCAGCCTCACGAGTGGTCTCTCAATATGAAAGTAGCAAAAATGATTTTCTGTCTTTGGGGGTCAACCTTGCTGTGATCTTTTCACATAACCCCTAAACAACAAATGTAGCAACTATTTTACCCTAATTCACCCTCTGGGAGAGTCATCAAGAGATGCTCTTTCCACGATTGCCCCCCCCCCGATCTCCTATATGCCTTTCCACCTATACACCTAATTCCAAAATTTTTACAGAAAGCATGCAGTTGAAGAGTACAGTGATCCTCATTGTTCACTTTTGGCCTTGACAGATTTGGTCTCACCTAACTTAACTGCCTTAGATTCTGGACCCAGCACCAGATCTCCTGTCCCATCCGGATGACCTTGCTCACCCAAACATTTTGAAACTCAAGCATGGATCCTCCAGTTTCATTAATTGCCAGGCATCCAAATACTTCCTCCCAACGCCAGATTCTTTTATCGGCCTACAAACCTTCCACAAGAAAAGTACAGTTTTGTACCTACCATAAATGTAGATGTTCGAAGATCCACATTGCTGCAGTCCTTACACTTGGGTAGTCCGCTGTCCTCGGTCGGCCCGAATATCAAAGTATTAGGCTGACGTCGGTCAAGGCGCTTAACACTGACATCAGGACGTCAGGGTACAAATGCGCATGACCGACGTCATATCCTCAGTCTTTTCTTGCCCCAGATGTCAGAAGACCCTAAAAAGAAAGGTCAAAACCAAAGACAGCAAAAACAACCAACCACCCTTGCAGTAAGCATATGTACAAAATATACAATAGCCACAATTTTCACAACCCAAACCACACAACCGCCTGTAAGTACAGAGGGAAGGAGGAGGGTATTGGACTGCAGCAATGTGGATCTTGAACATCTACATTTATGGTAGGTACAAAACTGTACTATGTTCTTCATCTCACATTGCTGCAGTCCTTACACTTGGGTAGAATCCCAAAGCAGAGGTAAGGGAGGATGGCAAAACTATAAAGCAGTAGGGGCTGCCAAAATGCCCTGTAAAATCGCAGTGGCAAAACCAGCCCTAGATTTAGAGTAAAGTGGAAGGTGGTAATGCTTAGAGAAAGTATGCACTGAACTCCAAGTAGCTGCCTCCAAAATATCTTTAGTTGCCACCCCCTTAAAAAGCTGTAGAAGTGGCAGTAGCCCTAGTGGAATGAGGCCTAATCCCAGCTGGAATCTCCTTACCATGATGGGAATAACAGAAAGCAATACAAAACCCAATCCACTTAGAAATAGTTTGTTTTGACACAGGCTTGCCCTGAGAACCCAAAGCAAATGAAACAAATAACTGCTGAGACTGCCTGAACCCTTTAGTTCTGCTCAAATAATATCGCAACTGCCTGTGTATATCCAAAGTGTGCAAAATCTTTTCCCCTTTATTTTGGGGTTTGCATAAAAAGTAGGCAAATGAATAGTTTGGTTTAAAGCCACACTAGAAACCACTTTAGGCATAAAGGAAGGATTAGTACGAAAGATACCTAACCTTATCGAAAATTTAGAAAGGCTGAACCGCCATAAGGGCCTATAATTCAGAAACCCTTCTGCAGAGGTAATGGCCAACAAAAAGCAGTCTTCCATGATAAATATTTCAACTCGGCAGAAGCTGCAGGCTCAAAGGTTGTAGAGTGAGTTTCTCCAACACAAAATTGAGATCCCAAGCAGGAGTAGGAGCTCTTGGGGGTCTTAAATTCTTTGCCCCTCTAAGGAATTGCTTAAACAAAGGATGAGAAAACAATGGTGGGTCACAGTCATAGTGAGCAGAAATTGCTGCAGCATGAACCTTAATAGAAGAGAAGGACAAACCTTTGTCCAGTAACTCAGCAAGATATTGAAGAGCCACACTTAAATTAGGCTTAGAAACATCAAATTCCTTTGCTGTACTCCAAAATAAAAATCTCTTCCATTTATCTGCACTTTCCTTTGTACTAGGCCTTCTGGCCTCCAAAATAACATTCAAAACTTGCTGTGGAAGCGGAGACCCTCCAGGGTTTAAAACAGAATATGCCAGGCTGTTAGGTGAAGAGAGTGAAGTTTGACATTGAGTAAATGACTGTTCTCCTGAGACAGCAGGTGTGGAATCAAGGCAAAGGCCATGGAGGCTCCTGCACCAGACTTCTCAGTAATGGGTACCAGTGCTGTCGAGGCCAATCTGGAGCTATTAAAATCATCTTTGGCTTGTCCTGTCTGACCTTTAGGAGTACCTTTGGGAGGAGAGGCAGAGGTGGAAAGGCATACACATGAAGATTGCTCCAATTGAATGAAAGAGCATCCACTTTCAAGCTGTGGGATGAAACCTTTTGTGCAAAACTTTGGCAGCTGGTAGTTTAGTGGAGAAGCGAACAGATCTATGTCTGGAGTTCCCCATAACACTGTCAATTTCTGAAATACATGAGGATCCAATTTCCACTCGTGGGGATCCATAATTAGCCTGCTCAACACATCTGCTAAGGAGTTCTGTGCTCTCGGCAGAAACCTTGCCTGAAGATTTAGCTGTAAACTGAGAGCAGTCTCCCACAAAATCATTGCTTGTCTGCATAGAGGATAAGAATGTGTTCCCCCTTGCTTGTTGATGTACCACATGACAGTTGTGTTGTCTGTTAGAACCAACACCTGCCCCGGAAGAAGTAAATCCTTGAAAGCTATTAATGCAAATTGGACTGCTAACATCTCCTTCAAGTTGATATGTAGATGTTGTAGTCTGGCAGGCCACGTGTCTTGTACCCACTTTCCATTTAGATGAGCTCCCCAAGCTTTGTCTGAGGCATCTGTCGTTAGAATCTGACTCGCCTCTGGCCGGGTCACAGAGAGTCCCTTGTTTAGGTGACATTCCTGAGCCCACCACAAAAATTCCTTTTGAATGCAAGGTATTATCTAAATGACAGTGTCCATATCTTGGCAGTGCTGTGTCCATACATTTTTGAGATACCATTGTAGCTTCCTCATATGCAGATTGGCATTGGGAAGCACCAGAATACAAGATGCCATGAACCCCAAGGCTTGAAGGACTGTCCTTGCAGTCAGCCTGGACTGATGAGACAATTGAAGGAAGTAAAGAGAAAGATTCTTTGTTTGTCCGGGGTCAAAAGGCCATCTGGGATGCTGTATTCAGTCTCACACCCAGAAAGCACATGTCCTGAGAGGGTACTAGACTGGACTTTATTTCGTTCACAGAATACCCCAGGCATCTTAGCACTGCTATCACATATTGTAAATGATGAAGAAGTTCGTCCCTTCCTTGGGCCAGAATCAGGCAATCGTCCAAATAAGGATATATCTGTATTCCTCTTAGCCTGAAGAAAGCTATCACTGGTGCCAGAACCTTCTGAACACTCTGAAGCAGTAGATAAGCCAAAGGGCAATGCAGAGAACTGATAATGAGAAGTCCCAGCCCGAAACGCAGATACTTCCTGCAACTTAGCCTGATAGGAACATGAAGGTAAGCCTCCTTGAGATCCAGAGTCACCATCCAGTGATCTTTGCCCAGCAGAAGTAAAAGCTGTTGTAATGTCAACATTTTGAACTTGGGAATGTCCAGATAAGTGTTGAGGATAGATAAATCCAAAATTGGTCTCCACGTGTTCCCCTTCTTTGGTACTAGGAACAGGCGAGAATAAAATCCTAGGCCCACTTCTGGCAGAGGGACCGGTTGTATGGCCCCTATTTGAAGCAGCAGAGAAATTTGTTTGTGAGCCTCTAGTCTTTGCTGAGGAGGAATGTCCGCATGCCTTTGAAAGGAGGCAAGGTATGGAAATAAAACTTGTAACCTTGGTGTATGATATCCAATACCCATCTGTCTTGGGTAATCAAACTCCAATTTTCCTTGAAGAGTGCCAACCTTCCTCCCAAAGGTGCTGCCAGGCAAGAAGGATCTGGCAGCTGAAAAGGTAGGTCATTGGGCCTGTTTACTGAAAGGACTGGCCCCTGCCCTCACCCGAAGATTGTGCAGGTGAACTCCCTGTTCTAGGTCTGAAAGAGCTCTGAGCTCTGCCCCTACCACGTCTAGATCTACCCCTAGACTGTGAATCATAAGCAGGGTACGTCCACCCCTTAGCAGGCCAATTCCTACTAAACTTCGGAGGCTGAACTTGCAAAAAATCTTTAACAGCCTGCATAGACTTAGCCTTGTCTTCCATTTTCTTCAAGACTGACTCCACAGGTGAACCAAACACATCAGACTGTAAAGGAGTATCCAAAATCCTTGTCTTAACATGGTCAGATAAATTCTGATCCCTCAGCCAGGCGTGCCTGCGAAGAACTGACCCAGTGGCAGCCACCCTAGACGAGGCCTGTACAGCATCAAAACCACATTGTAAAGAATGCTTACCCACCTGTTCAGAGACATGTACCAAATCTTGTAATTCTTTACACTCAATGCCTTCCGCCAGAGCATCTACCTTAGACTTCAATTGAGAAAGAAGATAGTTTTGATATTTCAACATGTGAAACTGGCAATTCAAAGCCCTCATAGCTAAGGTGGAAGAAGTATAGACTTTCTTTCCCCATCTATCCAAAGCTCTGGCCTCTTTATCTGGAGGAACCGGATTTTTTACAACAGAGGCCTTGACACCCTTAGGTCCCTGACTAACAGTTTCTGGGTCCGCCTAGGACTCTTATAAAGATATTTATGAGCATCAGGCACCCTGTAATACCTGTCCGGTTTAACAGGAGCAGGAGGCAAAGAATCAGGATTAAGTGAAGCCTCTGCAAACACATCTTCCACAACATCCAGAACAGGTGGTATAGCCAAAGGCCTATGCTGGGGTAAAAGCAAAATTCCCTAAGCCTTTTCCTGGAATCAGAGAAGTCCTGACCTTCCCACTTAAAATGTTCCCTCATGGAATGAAGAGTCTCTGAAAAAGAAAAATCCTCTGGAGGAGAAGCAGAAGGAGTAGAATCATCTACATCAGAATCAGAATAAGGAGAATACTCCTGCAAGTCTTCAGCCGAAGACTCTGAAACATCCGAAGCCTGCTCAAAACTCCTCAACTCTGGTTCCACCCTAGGCCTCTTATCAGAGGGGCAAAGAACCTCTAATCAAAGTAATTAAATCTTCTGCCATTTTAAGCATGTGCTTCTTGGGCACAGATCCTGATGAACTAGGAGTGACACCAACAGAAGCTAAACCTGGCCTGCCTCTGGGAGAAGCCTTGGAAACAGAAGGAGAGGGCCTAACCACCCTAGGAAGGGAGGGGAGTACAGTAACCTGAGAAGCCCCTTCAGCCTGACCTGCCTCCTGAGAGGCCACATCCTGCAATATCAAAGTTTCCCCCTGGGACTCCAGAGAAGCCTCCGGCGGAACCACTGACGCCTCTAAAGAACCGGCGTCCGGTACGGACGACTCTTCTTGCCTGGGTTTAGCTGCCTTGTCTTTGCGCTTCTTCGAAGAAGCGGGCGTCGGAGCATCCGACGGCATATTATAATTGCACCGCTTCCCGAAGACCAACCTGGCACAATCTAACCTTCGCTTAATAGTGCGCTTATTGAACCTAGCACAAAAGCGACACCCAACAACGTCGTGCTCAGGCCCCAAACAAGGAATACACAAAGTATGATAGTCCCTATGCGGTATCTGTTTCCCACAAGAAATACAGTTATTCACTTTTTCTGACATCCGGTAAACCACTGAGGCAAGAAAAAACTATAATATTCCCCAACGGGCTACTTAGCCAACTTTGTCTCGGTCTGAAACTCCGAATTCAAAATTTCAGAACGCCGAATCGGCACTTGCAACGCTGCTTCTGCATCGGACCATGCGGCAAAAGACTGAGGATATGACGACGGTCATGCGCATTTGTACCCTGACGTCCTGATGTCAGTCTTAAGCGCCTTGACCGACGTCAGCCTAATACTTTGATATTCGGGCCGACCGAGGACAGCGGACTACCCAAGTGTAAGGACTGCAGCAATGTGAGATGAAGAACATGTTGTACACCAGTAAGTTGAAGAGATTCAATTTTGGGCCCTTGAAAACAAACAGATCCTTTTACAGCTTCCATAGAACATATGCTGGACTATTTAGCCTCGCTGTTTAACGATGGAGCTCTCCTTCCAATATCAAAATACAACTGGCTGTTATTTCTAATTTTCATAATGGCTTGGATGAACATTTCTTAAAATCTCATAGCCTTCTAAATCATTTCTAAGAGTCACTCTTCAGCTAAAGCCTCCAATCAAGGACCTAACACATCTTGGGACTTCTCTGGATCCGACCGCCCGGCACTTGCGAACAGCTTCTGCTTCGGGCGCCACGCGGCAAGAAAGACTGAGGAAAATGGCGTCGGCTGATGCTTTTATACCCGAAGACCAACAGAGATGACGTCGGGTGGAGTGCGACATCAGCCGAAGCCGGACCCGGACTTTGGAATCCGGCCGACTGCAGGGCTGCCTGACGACAGGACAACCCACTTGTTATGACTGCAGATGCATCCATGAAGGACATCAGAATCTTACCCCCTTTATCGAAAAGCACTCAAGAGTGTGGCAGTGGGTGATTTCTTCCAACCACTTTCTAATAGCAACGCACATACTGGGGAGCTCCTATGTGATTGTGGACAAGCTAAGCATATGTATCCTTCAGCCTCACGAGTGGTCTCTCAATATGAAAGTAGCAAAAATGATTTTCTGTCTTTGGGGGTCAACCTTGCTGTGATCTTTTCACATAACCCCTAAACAACAAATGTAGCAACTATTTTACCCTAATTCACCCTCTGGGAGAGTCATCAAGAGATGCTCTTTCCACGATTGCCCCCCCCCCGATCTCCTATATGCCTTTCCACCTATACACCTAATTCCAAAATTTTTACAGAAAGCATGCAGTTGAAGAGTACAGTGATCCTCATTGTTCACTTTTGGCCTTGACAGATTTGGTCTCACCTAACTTAACTGCCTTAGATTCTGGACCCAGCACCAGATCTCCTGTCCCATCCGGATGACCTTGCTCACCCAAACATTTTGAAACTCAAGCATGGATCCTCCAGTTTCATTAATTGCCAGGCATCCAAATACTTCCTCCCCAGTACGCCAGATTCTTTTATCGGCCTACAAACCTTCCACAAGAAAAGTACAGTTTTGTACCTACCATAAATGTAGATGTTCGAAGATCCACATTGCTGCAGTCCTTACACTTGGGTAGTCCGCTGTCCTCGGTCGGCCCGAATATCAAAGTATTAGGCTGACGTCGGTCAAGGCGCTTAACACTGACATCAGGACGTCAGGGTACAAATGCGCATGACCGACGTCATATCCTCAGTCTTTTCTTGCCCCAGATGTCAGAAGACCCTAAAAAGAAAGGTCAAAACCAAAAGACAGCAAAAAACAACCAACCACCCTTGCACTAATCATATGTACAATATATACAATATCCACAATATTCACAACCCAAACCACACAACCCTCTAACTACAGAGGGAAGGAGGAGGGTAAATTGGACTGCAGCAATGTGGATCTTGAACATCTACATTTATGGTAGGTACAAAACTGTACTATGTTCTTCATCTCACATTGCTGCAGTCCTTACACTTGGGTAGAATCCCAAAGCAGAGGTAAGGGAGGATGGCAAAACTATAAAGCAGTAGGGGCTGCCAAAATGCCCTGTAAAATTGCAGTGGCAAAACCAGCCCTAGATTTAGAGTAAAGTGGAAGGTGGTAATGCTTAGAGAAAGTATGCACTGAACTCCAAGTAGCTGCCTCCAAAATATCTTTAGTTGCCACCCCTTAAAAAGCTGTAGAAGTGGCAGTAGCCCTAGTGGAATGAGGCCTAATCCCAGCTGGAATCTCCTTACCATGATGGGAATAACAGAAAGCAATACAAACCCAATCCACTTAGAAATAGTTTGTTTTGACACAGGCTTGCCCTGAGAACCCAAAGCAAATGAAACAAATAACTGCTGAGACTGCCTGAACCCTTTAGTTCTGCTCAAATAATATCGCAACTGCCTGTGTATATCCAAAGTGTGCAAAATCTTTTCCCCTTTATTTTGGGGGTTTGCATAAAAAGTAGGCAAATGAATAGTTTGGTTTAAAGCCACACTAGAAACCACTTTAGGCATAAAGGAAGGATTAGTACGTAAAGATACCCTATCCTTATGGAAAATTAAGAAAGGCTCAACCGCCATAAGGGCCTATAATTCAGAAACCCTTCTCGCAGAGGTAATGGCCAACAAAAAAGCAGTCTTCCATGATAAATATTTCAACTCGGCAGAAGCTGCAGGCTCAAAAGGTTGTAGAGTGAGTTTCTCCAACACAAAATTGAGATCCCAAGCAGGAGTAGGAGCTCACGTGGGGGTCTTAAATTCTTTGCCCCTCTAAGGAATTGCTTAAACAAAGGATGAGAAAACAATGGTGGGTCACAGTCATAGTGAGCAGAAATTGCTGCAGCATGAACCTTAATAGAAGAGAAGGACAAACCTTTGTCCAGTAACTCAGCAAGATATTGAAGAGCCACACTTAAATTAGGCTTAGAAACATCAAATTCCTTTGCTGTACTCCAAAATAAAAATCTCTTCCATTTATCTGCGTACACTTTCCTTGTACTAGGCCTTCTGGCCTCCAAAATAACATTCAAAACTTGCTGTGGAAGCTGAGACCCTCCAGGGTTTAAAACAGAATATGCCAGGCTGTTAGGTGAAGAGAGTGAAGTTTGACATTGAGTAAATGACTGTTCTCCTGAGACAGCAGGTGTGGAATCGAAGGCAAAGGCCATGGAGGCTCCCGTACCAGACTTCTCAGTAATGGGTACCAGTGCTGTCGAGGCCAATCTGGAGCTATTAAAATCATCTTTGGCTTGTCCTGTCTGACCTTTAGGAGTACCTTTGGGAGGAGAGGCAGAGGTGGAAAGGCATACACATGAAGATTGCTTCAATTGAATGAAAGAGCATCCACTTTCCAAGCTGTGGGATGAAACCTTTTAGTGCAAAACTTTGGCAGCTGGTAGTTTAGTGGAGAAGCGAACAGATCTATGTCTGGAGTTCCCCATAACACTGTCAATTTCTGAAATACATGAGGATCCAATTTCCACTCGTGGGGATCCATAATTCGTCTGCTCAACACATCTGCTAAGGAGTTCTGTGCTCCCGGCAGAAACCTTGCCTGAAGATTTAGCTGTAAACTGAGAGCAGTCTCCCACAAAATCATTGCTTGTCTGCATAGAGGATAAGAATGTGTTCCCCCTTGCTTGTTGATGTACCACATGACAGTTGTGTTGTCTGTTAGAACCAACACCTGCCTGGAAGAAGTAAATCCTTGAAAGCTATTAATGCAAATTGGACTGCTAACATCTCCTTCAAGTTGATATGTAGATGTTGTAGTCTGGCAGGCCACGTGTCTTGTACCCACTTTCCATTTAGATGAGCTCCCCAAGCTTTGTCTGAGGCATCTGTCGTTAGAATCTGACTCGCCTCTGGCCGGGTCACAGAGTGTCCCTTGTTTAGGTGACATTCCTGAGCCCACCACAAAAATTCCTTTTGAATGCAAGGTATTATCTAAATGACAGTGTCCATATCTTGGCAGTGCTGTGTCCATACATTTTTGAGATACCATTGTAGCTTCCTCATATGCAGATTGGCATTGGGAAGCACCAGAATACAAGATGCCATGAACCCCAAGGCTTGAAGGACTGTCCTTGCAGTCAGCCTGGACTGATGAGACAATTGAAGGAAGTAAAGAGAAAGATTCTTTTGTTTGTCCGGGGTCAAAAAGGCCATCTGGGATGCTGTATTCAGTCTCACACCCAGAAAGCACATGTCCTGAGAGGGTACTAGACTGGACTTTATTTCGTTCACAGAATACCCCAGGCATCTTAGCACTGCTATCACATATTGTAAATGATGAAGAAGTTCGTCCCTTCCTTGGGCCAGAATCAGGCAATCGTCCAAATAAGGATATATCTGTATTCCTCTTAGCCTGAAGAAAGCTATCACTGGAGCCAGAACCTTCGTGAACACTCTGGGCAGTAGATAAGCCAAAGGGCAATGCAGAGAACTGATAATGAGAAGTCCCAGCCCGAAAACGCAGATACTTCCTGCAACTTAGCCTGATAGGAACATGAAGGTAAGCCTCCTTGAGATCCAGAGTCACCATCCAGTGATCTTTGCCCAGCAGAAGTAAAAGCTGTTGTAATGTCAACATTTTGAACTTGGGAATGTCCAGATAAGTGTTGAGGATAGATAAATCCAAAATTGGTCTCCACGTGTTCCCCTTCTTTGGTACTAGGAACAGGCGAGAATAAAATCCTAGGCCCACTTCTGGCAGAGGGACCGGTTGTATGGCCCCTATTTGAAGCAGCAGAGAAATTTGTTTGTGAGCCTCTAGTCTTTGCTGAGGAGGAATGTCCGGCATGCCTTTGAAAGGAGGCAAGGTATGGAAATAAAACTTGTAACCTTGGTGTATGATATCCAATACCCATCTGTCTTGGGTAATCAAACTCCAATTTTCCTTGAAGAGTGCCAACCTTCCTCCCAAAGGTGCTGCCAGGCAAGAAGGATCTGGCAGCTGAAAGGTAGGTCATTGGGCCTGTTTACGAAGGACTGGCCCCTGCCCTCACCCGAAGATTGTGCAGGTGAACTCCCTGTTCTAGGTCTGAAAGAGCTCTGAGCTCTGCCCTACCACGTCTAGATCTACCCCTAGACTGTGAATCATAAGCAGGGCACGTCCACCCCTTAGCAGGCCAATTCCTACTAAACTTGGAGGCTGAACTTGCAAAAATCTTTAACAGCCTGCATAGACTTAGCCTTGTCTTCCATTTTCTTCAAGACTGACTCCACAGGTGAACCAAACACATCAGACTGTAAAGGAGCATCCAAAATCCTTGTCTTAACATGGTCAGATAAATTCTGATCCCTCAGCCAGGCGTGCCTGCGAAGAACTGACCCAGTGGCAGCCACCCTAGACGAGGCCTGTACAGCATCAAAACCACATTGTAAAGAATGCTTACCCACCTGTTCAGAGACATGTACCAAATCTTGTAATTCTTTACACTCAATGCCTTCCGCCAGAGCATCTACCTTAGACTTCAATTGAGAAAGAAGATAGTTTTGATATTTCAACATGTGAAACTGGCAATTCAAAGCCCTCATAGCTAAGGTGGAAGAAGTATAGACTTTCTTTCCCCATCTATCCAAAGCTCTGGCCTCTTTATCTGGAGGAACCGGATTTTTTACAACAGAGGCCTTGACACCCTTAGGTCCCTGACTAACAGTTTCTGGGTCCGCCCTAGGACTCTTATAAAGATATTTATGAGCATCAGGCACCCTGTAATACCTGTCCGGTTTAACAGGAGCAGGAGGCAAAGAATCAGGATTAAGTGAAGCCTCTGCAAACACATCTTCCACAACATCCAGAACAGGTGGTATAGCCAAAGGCCTATGCTGGGGTAAAAGCAAAAATTCCCTAAGCCTTTTCCTGGAATCAGAGAAGTCCTGACCTTCCCACTTAAAATGTTCCCTCATGCAATGTTGAGTCTCTGATAAAGAAAAATCCTCTGGAGGAGAAGCAGAAGGAGTAGAATCATCTACATCAGAATCAGAATAAGGAGAATACTCCTGCAAGTCTTCAGCCGAAGACTCTGAAACATCCGAAGCCTGCTCAAAACTCCTCAACTCTGGTTCCACCCTAGGCCTCTTATCAGGAGGGGGCAAAGAACCTCTAATCAAAGTAATTAAATCTTCTGCCATTTTAAGCATGTGCTTCTTGGGCACAGATCCTGATGAACTAGGAGTGACACCAACAGAAGCTAAACCTGGCCTGCCTCTGGGAGAAGCCTTGGAAACAGAAGGAGAGGGCCTAACCACCCTAGGAAGGGAGGGGAGTACAGTAACCTGAGAAGCCCCTTCAGCCTGACCTGCCTCCTGAGAGGCCACATCCTGCAATATCAAAGTTTCCCCCTGGGACTCCAGAGAAGCCTCCGGCGGAACCACTGACGCCTCTAAAGAACCGGCGTCCGGTACGGACGACTCTTCTTGCCTGGGTTTAGCTGCCTTGTCTTTGCGCTTCTTCGAAGAAGCGGGCGTCGGAGCATCCGACGGCATATTATAATTGCACCGCTTCAAGACCAACCTGGCACAATCTAACCTTCGCTTAATAGTGCGCTTATTGAACCTAGCACAAAAGCGACACCCAACAACGTCGTGCTCAGGCCCCAAACAAGGAATACACAAAGTATGATAGTCCCTATGCGGTATCTGTTTCCCACAAGAAATACAGTTATTCACTTTTTCTGACATCCGGTAAACCACTGAGGCAAGAAAAACTATAATATTCCCCAACGGGTACTTAGCCAACTTTGACTCTGTCTGAAACTCCGAATTCGAAAAATTTCAGAACGCCGAACGGCACTTGCAACGCTGCTTCTGCATCGGACCATGCGGCAAAAAAGACTGAGGATATGACGTCGGTCATGCGCATTTGTACCCTGACGTCCTGATGTCAGTCTTAAGCGCCTTGACCGACGTCAGCCTAATACTTTGATATTCGGGCCGACCGAGGACAGCGGACTACCCAAGTGTAAGGACTGCAGCAATGTGAGATGAAGAACATGTTGTACACCAGTAAGTTGAAGAGATTCAATTTTTGGGCCCTTGAAAAACAAACAGATCCTTTTACAGCTTCCATAGAACATATGCTGGACTATTTAGCCTCGCTGTTTAACGATGGAGCTTCTCCTTCCAATATCAAAATACAACTGGCTGTTATTTCTAATTTTCATAATGGCTTGGATGAACATTTCTTAAAATCTCATAGCCTTTCTAAATCATTTCTAAGAGTCACTCTTCAGCTAAAGCCTCCAATCAAGGACCTAACACATCTTGGGACTTAATCTAGTTCCTTTTGAACTCTCTACAGATTGTGAAAGAACAGTTGTGTACACTTACTATAAATGTAGATATTTGAGTGTATTCACTGCTGCAGTCATCACATTTGGGTTATCTGCTTGCAATAGCCCTCAGTCGGCCTGATTAACAAAGTCTTGGGTCCTGCGTCGGTTGCTGTCTATTCTTTCACGTGTCATGTCAGGTAGTCAGGGGTATAAAACATGCAGCCGATGCCATTGCATCAGTTTTTCTTGCCCCATATGTCAGGTGCCCCCTTAATGGGAAGCAATAAAATAAATATATAAATATACAAGGTTATACCTCCAATAAAAAAGCAAATACACCAAAAAGCTTTTAAGCATAGTAAAGGAGAGTAGAGGTATAGCCAAAAAAAGTCAGGGGGCTGGAGGGAGGGTAACCAGGACTGCAACAGTGAATACACTTGAACATTTACATTTATGGTAAGTGTACACAACTGTACTATGTTCTTCGTGTTTCACTGTTGCAGTCATCACATTTGGGTAGATTCCCAAAGCTAAGGATGGGAGGAGGAATTTAAACAGCATTAGGACCAGCTATAAGGCCCTGCAAGACTGCAGTGGCAAAGCCAGTTCTGGATTTAGAGAAAATTGGAAAATGGTAATGCTTGGTGAAAGTATGTACAGAACCCCAGGTAGCAGCTTCTAGGATGTCCCTGGTAGGGACACCTCTGACAAAGGCTGTAGAGGTAGATGCAGCCCTGGTTGAATGGAGTCTGATCCTCTGTGGGATAGGTTTTCCATGGTGCTTATAGCAGAAATGAATGTAATGGCCTATCCATTTAGAAATGGTTTGCTTTGAAATAGCCCTCCCGTCTGTCGTTGCAGCAAATGCCACCAGCAGTTGGTTCAGATTTCCTTTGAGGTTTATTCCTGTCCAAGTAAAAAGGAGTGCAGTATCCATTACCCTTTGTTCTGTGGATTAGGAAAGAAGGTTGGCAAATGAATAGACTGATTAAGAGCCACACTGGATGCCACCTTGGGCATGAAGGAGGGATTGGTTCTGAGGGACACCATGTCCACATGAAAGATGATGAAAGGCTCCACTGCCATAAGGGCCTGTAATTCAGATACCCTTCTTGCTGAAATGATTGCTAAAAGGAAGGTTGTTTTCCAAGAAAGGAATTTTAAATCTGCACTAGCAGCTGGCTCAAAAGGAGGAAGAGTGAATTTTTCCAAAACAAAGTTAAGGTCCCAGGCTGGAGTTGGGGCTCTCCTGGGTGGTCTTAAATTTTTGGCCCCTCTGAGGAACTGCTTGAGCAGTGGATGAGAGAAGAGGGAAGGTTCTGTGTTATAAGGAGTTGAAATGGCTGAGGCGTGAATTTTAATGGAGGAAAAAGAAAGGCCCTTGTGAAGCATCTCAGTTAAGTATTGTAGTATTGTAGAATCTGAGGAAAGTTGGGCACTGCTGTGCTCATCCCTTGAGACTGGTTCCAGGCACAGAATCTTTTCCATTTTTCAGCATAAGATTTTCTAGTACTAGGCCTCCTTGCCTCTAAAATGATATCCATCACTGGATTACTGAGGGATGGTAAAGGAGATATTAGGTAATTAGCCAGGCTGCTAGGTTCAGGGTTTGAAGCGGAGGGTGCAGAATCTGGTTCTCCTGCTGAGACAACAGGGTAGGGTCTGAGGCAGGTGCCAAGGGGCCAACGGTGACACAATGCGCAAGAGGGGGTACCAGTGTTGGCGTGGGCAGTCTGGTGCAATCAATATTGTCCTTGGTTTGTCCGGTTTGATCTTTAGTAGTACTTTGGAGAGGAGAGTCAGAGGAGGAAAGGCATAAACTGATAGATTTTTCCAGCTGAAGGACAGAGCATCCACTTTCCAAGCTTGTTTGTGGGGAGTCCTTGTGCAAAATTTGTCTAATTGGTAGTTCTGGGGGGAGGCAAACAGGTCTATATCTGGGCTCCCCCATTTGTTTGTCAACATGTTGAAAGTCTTTGGTACCAGTTTCCACTCAAGTGGGTCCATGAGGTTTCTGCTTAGTCCGTCTGCCAGTGTATTTAGTTTTCCTGGCAGGAATTGAGCTTGTAGATGCTCTTGGTAGCTCAAGACTGTGTTCCACAGTGCCATGGCTAGTCTGCAGAGGGGGGTAAGAATGGGTACCCCCCTGCTTGTTTATGTACCACATTACAGTGATGTTGTCCGTCTTTACCATTAATTGTCCTGGAAGAATGTGGTCCTTGAAGGCTGTCAGAGCATTCTGTACAGCTAACATTTCTTTTTGACTGATATGCAGATGCATTTGACTTGGGTTCCATTTGCCCTGAATGCACTTCCCTGCCAGGCGAGCCCCCCATGCATAGTCTGATGCATCTGTTGTTAGGGTTTGGTTGGCAGGGGGTAGAGCTAACGGTAGTCCCTTGTTTTGGTGGCAGGTCTCTGCCCACCAAAAAAACTCTAACCATAGGCAAAGTATGATAGGAATCATTGCTTCTAGATCTTGAGAATGTTCACACCATAGGCTTTTTAGATACCACTGTAGTTTCCTCATATGCAGTCTTGCATACGGAATTAGAAGAATGCAGGAGGCCATGAACCCCAAGGCTTGCAGTATTTGCCTTGCAGATAGCAGGGTTTTTGTGGCCACTAGTTTGAAGGAGGTTGTTAAATGAATTTGTTTCACTGGCGTGAGGAAAGCCATCTGGGAAGCTGTATTCAAGCTTGCTCCCAGGAATATAATTTGTTGACAGGGTACTAAGTGTGACTTCTTTTCGTTTATGGTGCACCCCAGACAAGTTAGCACCCTTTGTACAAAAGCCAGATGATTCAAAAGTATGTCCTGGGTTTCTGCCTGAATTAGACAATCGTCCAGGTATGGGTGTATTTGACTATTTCTTTGCCTGCAAAATGCAATGACTGGAGCTAGGCACTTTGTGAATACCCTGGGCGCAGTAGATAAGCCAAAGGGCAGTGCAGAAAACTGATAGTGCATGTAGCCTGCTTTGAAGCGTAGGTATCTTCTGCAAGATTCCCCGATTGGGATATGCAGGTATGCTTCCTTTAAATCAAGTGTTGCCAACTAGGCATCTTTGCCTAGCATAGGAAGCAACTGAACAGTTAGCATCTTGAATTTTGGAATCACCAAAAAGGTGTTTAAAGTAAACAGGTCCAGGATAGGACACCATGAATGGTCTTTTCTGGGTACCGGGAAAAGTCTTGAATACAAACCTTGTCCCTTTTCCTCTTCTGGTACAGTTTGAATAGCCTTTACTCTTAAGAGAGAGAGTACTTGTTTTCATCCTCTGCCCACTGATTTGGGGGTAGATCTGGCCAACCGTTTGGGGTTGGTAACATGTGGAAGTGAAATCTGTATCCTTGGGAAACTATATTTAAAACCCATTTGTCCTGGGTAATGAGTTCCCAGTTTTTTGCATGCAGAGCAATCTTCCCCCCCAAAGGGGCAGTCAGTTGAGAAGTGCTTGGAAGTTTTAAAGTTAAGTCACGGAGACAGTTTACCATAGGGGGGAGTTTTACTACTCTCAGATTTGGAAGTGGGAGCCCCCCACTGCTTAGTCCTGTGTGTACCCTGGGACTGAAGCCTGGGTGTTCCGCTAGATCTAGGTTTGGACTGAGAAGGCCTAGAAGAGGCAGGAAAGGGCCAATTCTTAGAGGGCCAATGCCTACTAAATCTCGTTAACAGTTTGCATAGATTTAGCTTTTTCCTCTATCTTCTTAAGAACTCCTCTTGCCTTGTTGCCAAACAGTCAGTCCTGATTTAAGGGAGCATCCAGTAATTTAGCTTTAACATGATCTGGCAAGGACTGCTCCTTAAGCCAAGCATGCCTTCTAAGTACAGACCCAGTGGCAGCAGCCCTGCAAGATGCTTCTAGTGAATCAAAACCAAATTGCAAAGTATGTTTTCCAACCTGTTCAGCAGAATGCATTAAATACTGTAAATCTTTATTTTCAGCACAATCAGGAATCAACATAATTTTCTGTTTAAGCAATCCAATATGTTGCTGACACTTTAACATATGAAATTGGCAGTTTAAGGCTCTAATGGCCAAAGTTGCAGAAGTGTATACCTTCTTACCCTATCTATCCAGCGTCCTGGAGTCTCTATCAGATGGGGTAAGATTTTTGGCGGTAGTACCCTTAATGCCCTTGGGTCCCTGTGAAATGGTCTCAGGATCTGCAGTAGGATTTTTGAAAACTAACTTGTGAGAGTCCGGAACCCTTTAATATCCATCAGGTTTTCTGGGAGCAGGAGGTAAAGTGTCAGGGGCCAAGCTAGACTCCGAAAAGCCATCATCAACAATGTCTAGTACAGGAGGGATAGCTAAAGGCCTGTGTTGGGGCAGGAGTAAGAAATCCCTAAGCCTCTTTTTAGAATCAGAGAAATCCTGACTTTCCTAATGAAAATGCTCACTAACAGTATGCAAGCAGAGGGAATAGAGTCCTCAGCATCAGAATCCTCATAGGTAGATAAGGGTAAATCCTGGTCATCAGAGGAAACAGAAATTTCAGAATCCTGATCAGAAGTATCATAAGCAAACTCAGTTCCTAGGTCTCTTAGAGGGGGAAGGTTGGCTTCCCCTGATTAAAGTAATAAGGTCTTCAGCCATTCTTATCATTGTTTTTTTAGGCATAGAGGCCTGACCATGCGGTCTGGGCGTCGGATTTCTAGGTATGGTTCGAGTTTTAGGCCTTGAAGAAGAAGATGGAATTGGTTTAATATGCAAGTCAGTAGGGCCTGAATATACCCTCAGAAGCCGGTGCCTGCACAGCAGCTCCGGACCCATCCAAGGTAGAGACATCCGCAGGTTCCACAGTTGAAGTATCTCGTGGCATACCGGACTCCGAATGGGTCTCAGTAGAGGCCTACAAATCTGAAGTAGCGGGTATCAGGGGCTGCGAAAGCGCCTCACTGAGTACCGGTGAACTGGTGACTGGCTTAGGAGAAGCGTCATCGGCAGCTTTGGACCTAGATGGCCTGTGTCTGTCTTTATCTTTGCATTTTTTCGGAATGTCGGTAGTCGGACGGCTTACCGAAGACATATCTGGATAATTGAACCTAGCAACAAAATATTTAGAAGCGAAAATATGCCGACGACGGACAGTTCGTTGTTTAAATAAGGCACAAAACCGACAGCGAGGTACGTTGTGGTCAGGGCCTAGGCAAGGAATACAGTACGAATGAAAAACTTTATGAGGTACTTGCTTTCCACAAGAAATGCAATTATTTACTTTTACTGACATCGGTTTAGAGCAAGAAAAAGTTACCCCAACGGGGAACTTAGCTTTTAGTTGAAGACTTTGGTTCTGAAACTTGAAAATGAAAATTTCAGGAGTCAGCCGACCGGCACTTGCGAACTGCTTCTGCTTCGGGCACCGCATGGCAAGAAAGACTGATGTAATGGTGTCGGCTGCATGTTTTATACCCCTGACTACCTGATGTCACGGAAGAAGAGACAGCAACTGACGCAGGACCCAAGACTTTGTTAATCAGGCCGACTAAGGGCTACTGCAAGCAGATAACCCAAATGTGATGACTGCAACAGTGAAACATGAAAAACATCTAAAGTTTTTATCCTGCAAGACACTCTTTTTGGTAACCATTTCCTCTGCCAGAAGGATTTCAGATTCAAGCTTTATCATCTGAACATTCTTACATTGTTTTCCACAAGGACAGGGTATCCTTGCGAACTAACCCTTCCTTCTTACCCAAGGCTGTATCACAGACAAAGGAACCAGACTACTGACTTACCAGCTTTCTTCCCTAACCACTCTTAAGAAGAGAGCGCCTTGCACCTTTTAGACATCCATAGACAACTACAGGTTTATCTTCGCAGGACCAAAGACATAAGACAATCCAGTCAATTATTTGTTGTTTTTTTTTCTCTAGTGCAAAGCTGGGCAAAGCAGTCAGCAAAATTATTCTTTTCAAGTGGCTGAAAGACTGCATTTCATTCACTTATGATAAGAATAATTTAACCTTGACCAAACCAGTCAAAGCACATTCTACAAGGTCTATAGTTACTTCAGCAGTTATCTAATCCATAGCTTCAACAGATAACAGCTGTGCAGCAGCTACCTGGACTACTCCCCATACCTTTATTACTCATTACAAATTGGACCTGGTTTCCAGGGGATGATAGTCAGTGCTCAGGAATGTTCTTCCATGATTCCACCCAGGAATTTAGGTAGATGGGGACTCTGTCCCATCTGTCAAGGATGGAATGAAGTTTGACAACATCAAATAAAGAAGTTATGTACTTACCATAACATTCCATCTGTGTTGTCAAATCTTCATTCATCCTCGACTCCCCCCTCCACCCCCCCCCGACCCAAAGGTTTTTTGGTGGAGCAGATCTAAGTGACCTTATACTGTTGTCAGGTTAAGCACAGTAGATAAGGCTTCCTCCTGACCTACTTTTCAAGTATCTGTATATATTTGTGTGTATATATATATATATATATATATATATATATATATATATATATATATAGGTCTACTTCATTTGGTCGAATCACATTTGGTCGAAAATTATTTCAGGCAGCACACTTCACAGAAAGCTCATTTGGTCAAATTTCATTTAGTCGAAAATGAAATATAGCCCCTGCCCCATTGCAGTGCAACACTGCCCCACTGCAGTGCAACCCTGGAGTGAGAATAATTATAGTGTATTCACTTTTATATGAACGTGTATCCATTAAAAATATATTAATGTATATATGTTCTGTAAAAACTATTTGTAAAATAGCTGTGCCCCCTACACCCCCTCACTTAATATTCTCACTCCAGGGTCGCACTGCAGTGGGGAAGGGGCTATATTTAATTTTCAACCAAATGAAATTCAACCAAATTTGCTGCTTGCAATCATTTTCGACCAAATGAAATTTGACTAAATGAATGGGATCCATATATATATATATATATATATATATATATATATATATGTGCACACACATATGGATATGTGTGTGTGTGTGTGTGTGTGTGTGTGTGTGTGTGTGTGTGTGCGCGCGCATACATATGGGTTACATGTTTCTGTATTATTTCTACAAACTCTGTCTGAGGTAACACAGAGAGGGATTCTGGGTAGAGGTAAAGCGCGAGAACTTTTAGTTGGCACGAGCTATTGTAATGGCAGAGTCGGTTCAGATACCGGAACCAAACCAATCTGTCAAGGATGAATGAAGATTTGGCAACACAGACGGAATGTTATGGTAAGTACATAACTTCTTTAACTGTATAACGGAATGTTTGCTGGGGCTATTTTTTATTAGAGTCATTATGTAAAGGGAAACTTGTGTCATAGATATTTCACTCCTTGAAGGCTGTACAGCCGAGGAGCTAGAGTATTACAATGTGTGCTTTGTATTAAAGCTTTTACTTGGTGGATTATTTGGCTTCTGTGGTCATTTGTTAAGAAAATAATGGAGTACCTGGATAAGATGCATGAGTTTAGAAAGACTGACATTAAGCAACTGTTGTTTAATAACTCCAGAGCACAGAAACTTTTTGCAAGACAACTTGGGCAGCAGAAAGTAGAAGGGGTTGTTGCCAAACTTACTGAGCTACAACAAGAAAAATAACCACAGATCCTGTAGAGGTATTGGTTATTTCAGAAATTTTATGAAAATTTGTATAAAGCACAGAAGTGGAGAAATCAAGAAAAAACACAAATGGAAATATTTATGGAAGACTTAATATGCCAAGGTCAGAGGTAGATGAGGCTCAACAATTAACAGTTAAGACAGGTGGATAGGAGATAAAAATCGTGATGTATAACAAATCTGCAGGAAAGTCTCCAGGAATAGAGGGTATTCCAGTGGAAGTTTGGAATCTAGGAGGGAGGAAAATGATAAAGATCTGGAAAATTTGCTTAACAGCATTTTAAAAGGAGGGGAGGCACCAATATCTTGGAAAAAAGCAGTGGTGTCTGTAACACCCACATAAGGTAAAGACCCATCTGATCCAGCATTACATAAGTCCATTTCAATTTTAAACCACATGAAGTGGTTATGTCTACAATGGCTACAAAAATGGGAAAGCTAATATCAAAGTGTATAAATTATGGATCACTATGGTTTTGTGAAGAATAGGAAAACATGACAACATTAACAGAAAAATTGCAATCCAGACGGAAGCAGAATGTAAGAAAATGCCAGTGTCATTGGCGGGTCTTGATGCAGAGAAAGAATTTAACAGAGTAAGCTGGGATTTTATGAAAAAAGCAATAGAACCATTTTCATTTCCTGGTAAAATAATAAGGTTAATTAGAAGGACATACGAGAGCTCAGAGCAAAAATTGAATTGGGATCGTTCCTCTCTGACAAGTTGTGTCTGAACAAAGGAACCAGGTATGGTTGCCCTTCTTTCCCCTTTGTTACTTGTGTTATATTCAGAAACACTGGCAAGAATATAAGGGACTCAGGAATTTATGGATATAATCAGTATGGCGTTCAAGAAAAGTTGGCTTTATTTGCTGATGACATTATTTTACACCTGATGGGAAACAGAAAAGGACATTTCAGTTTTGGGGAACATTCTGAGATGGTTCCGGGATTTTTTTGGGGATACAAAATTAATGCAGGTAACACAAAGGCTATAACTAACTATGTACCCAGACATGAAATGGTTTGGCAATACACACATTTGTGGGGACATGCTAAAACAAAGTATTTAGAAGAATGGACCAAAAAGGATTCTATTACGGCAACTAAGGATAGGAGGGAAGAAACTAAACAAAAGATAACAAAAACTGAAGAACTGGAAGCTCTTGCCTATGGATATGGATAGCAAAAGATAAAAGCAGTGGAAATGTTTTTAGTCTCTTTAGTTTTATACACAGCTCAGGTGTATTTTTATTAATCAGAGGAGAAGTTGCGGATAGTAATTAATACACAGTTGAAGGATTTTACTTGGGAGGGGAAGACAGCAAGAGTCAAGTGAGGTGAGTTAATACTCCCAATAGAACAAGGAGATTTAGGATTATCTGATTTGAAGGGATATTTTAGAGATCCACAGTTAAGGATCTTACATATAACAGCAGAAAACTACAATTCAAAGTAGAAAGGATGATAATGAAGAAGGGAACAATTCAGGAAATAAGGGAAGAATGGGATTTTGGATGCAGATCCTCAAGGCATACAGAATATTATATTCATAAAGTAGCAGAAAGTACACTAAGAACACGGGAATGCAGAAAGGAGATTCTAATGGTAGGGATGACTACAGTTAGGAGTACAGAAAGTAGACAAGAAGGGGCTGGAATCTACTGGAGGAAGCTGGCAAAGGAATCAAGGTATTGGGAAAAAATAATTAGAGTGGGATCGGAAACAGAATGGGAAGAGGCCAAGAAGACATTTGGCCTGCAGGCTAGTGATCACCTTCCCTATAAAGGACTGATATCAGAGTATATACAAAGAAAAAGGGACAGGGGAATCTTAAAGGAAAGACCTACACTGGCTGAGTTTTTAACTGAATCTAGAATAGAAGCTGCTGTTAAAAAAGGGATAATTAACAGGGCGGATCAACTTCATATGGTCGACATTTCAGAATGTCGACATTCATATGGCTGAGACCATATGAGTGACATTCAAAATGTCGACCTTAGAATAAAAAAAAAAAAAAAAACTTACCTTCATGCTGCTAGCAGGGGGCTATGCACCCCCCCCGAACTTAAATATACCAAATCCGAGTTTGCACTACTGTGCGGAAGATGGAAATCTTTCCATTCTGCACTGTACGGAGATGTGTTCCGCATGGTCGACATTTCGAATGCCGATCATATGGTCTCGGCCATATGAATGTTGACATTCTGAAATGTCGACCATGTGAATGGAACCCAGCAGGGTATATAAAATATTGCACGATAACTGTCAGAATTAATCAGAAGAGGTCATAAAAGATTGGGAAGGCAGATTAAATATGCAATTCACAAAGAAACAAAGGGAAGATATATGTATGGCTTCCAAATATGTAACAAAATCTAGAAGATTTAGGATTTTTCCCTGGAAAGTATTGTGAGATATTTTACATCCATCTAAGCTACCAACAGTGCAGATATATGAGGCTTCTGTTTAAAGGCTCATTCGATAGATGGGTACAGATTGGTCCTTCATTCAACGTTTAACCAGTAAATGCTTTTTTCCCCCTAAAAATTCCTTAGCAATAATGCAAAACACTGGAGTCTGCTATTCTGTCTGTGTAGCTGTCAGACTGCAATACCGGCACTGTAGTTTGCCAGCTGCTACATCATTCTGACAGTTTCAGGAAACTGCAAAAGCAGCTCTTTCCTGGTAAAAGTCAAACAGGTTGATCTTAAAGGAGCCATGTTACTTGTCTGTTTTGTTTTTCTGTTAATTCTATTTATAAAGTGGGTGCTGTCATCTCCTTAGTCCCCTACTCTCCATTAAAAATGCTAGGTATGTGCATGGAATTAATGAGTGCCTGTCCTCTATCCTACCTCTGAAGCTTGTCCCTCTGTTGGTCAGTTTGTCTATTCACCTAATAGCTAAATAAAAATAATGCCAGAGCACACAGGCAAAAATATCTATAGTTTCTGTCCATCTACTTCTCTGCCTGGAAAACGAAAACAAAAAAAAAAAAGAAAGAAAAAAGAAAACAGCAGGACCGTATAGGGAGAGAGAAAACATTGAGACTGCTACAGAGCAAAAGGCAATTTCATTTGCTCATGTAACTGGGAATTACAGTTATGAGTAGTTAGTAATCTATTTCCTCTTGTCAAGAGTTTAACTCTTTCAAGCCTTCTTTACTTACTATGCAATTCTGAGGAAGTCACTTAACCAGACAACATTACCAGGCTGAGTGTGAAAAAGGTCCATGTGGATAACTGCTTTATAACAGACATAGAGAAGTGTAAATTTCTGACCTTCATTTATGTGGGTTCTAATATTCTCCATAATAATCTGTTCCTTCAGGCAAGTGTAATGAGCACTTTATACAGCTAGGGTGACAAACCCCAGCACTCTAGACTGAAATCTGATAACAGTGAGCGGCTCAAGTGAAGTGGAGTACAGTAGTTCAAATCAGAAAGCAGTCTGCTGGATAATGCAGCTCCACAACATTGACGTCATTAATTTACTAGGTTTAATTCTATTCTGCTCTCACCCAGTGATGTCGCTCCAAGAATGGCCATCTTGGATCCCTGTGCAAACTTTGCTTGCAAGAGTCACCTTTGAGGCCTTCACCAGTTTTCTGTCTTAACACAAATGCTGCTAACCAGAAACCAGGGAGTGCTCCTGTAGAAACCTAAACTGCTTTCTTTGGTACATAATATATCCTCTTGGGAATGGGGGGCCCAACAAAGCAGGGGCTTCTCCGAGGAATGACTAGCTTAGTTTATGTATTCTCCCCTCTATGGAAAGGGTCCTTATATCCAGGATTTCCCTTCTGCGGAATGGGTCTACTAGTTGAGGGATATCCCATTCTGGTCAGCTGACAAGAACTCACATGGCAATCCCCACAGCTGCCTAAACTGGATTCAAGCACTATACAATTGGTAGTGGGAGTAAGGGATGCCTGGGATCAGAAGTACTTGCATCCACTTTCCTTTGCTCAATGGAAGCATGTTAATTAATGATTTTGTTTAGAAAGACTCTCTCTTTTTCTGTAATGACATTTTAATGTTATGAAAATGTTGTTATCCTTATGTTTTGAGAGATGAAGTGAGAAAAAAGATGTAATAACATCTCTCTATATAGTCAAGCTCCTCCCAAATTTGCACAGCAATGTAAAGGACAGAAGTCAAGTTACTTAAATTGACCAGTCTATCATTTTTCAAGCTATAAAAAAAAACTATAGGTTAAAGTGAATACCATAAAAAGAGGTATAAACATATGCTCTTCAAACTCACAAAAGTAAAAAGTGAAAGGTGATCTGGGGGGAGGGGTTGTTATGCTACATACACATCTCCTACATGTAGGATTAAAAATGTAAACGGTGTCTGCTTTCTGCTGTCTTTGTATCACATTACAACAGTCCATGCACTTTGTGTGGTTGTTGTGAGCTGACATCTAAAAGACTTCCTTTCACACTTCAAGTGCACAGTGGATTTGCACCCTAGAATGACACTCTGGTAAATAAGATTTAAGACATTTGTTTGATAATGGAACCTTCATCCTTCACCCCTTTGGTTCTGAAACCACTCACTGTAAGATGCAAAGGAACATCGTACAACAAACATACTGACTCAGCAGTTAAAGCAGTGACCAAAACTGTCATAACCCCCCAAAATCTGCAAAACAGTAAAGAATGACAGCTATACAAATGTAAAACTTTAAAAGAATACATAAAACCATAACAGCAGTGCTGGGTAAGGTGGGTGACACTAAAATGGAGAGGGTATAAGTATCACTTGTGGCAGAAGGGATATTTGATGACTAAGTAATGCAATGCAATGCTTGCCATATACTCTCTGTAATAAATAAGGAAGAGGTTAGGCTTCTGTATGCATATGCTGATCTGTTGTGCCGCACAGACAAAAGGCAATATGTGCACAGATAAACATATTGCTAGTACTACATCATGTTCTGTATGTGCAATTCTGCCACGCAAACATACAAAATCAATCGGTAAGCTTTGATGTGACCTTGGCTATCCCAATGCAAAATGAAGAATCCTAAGGACGGTATTTTTATCAACTCACTAAACACATCTCATTGTCGCATTTGTCAGTAACAGATAAGATGGAGGCAGAAGAGAGCAGAAAATGAGTTTATGTGAGGCATCTTAATTTGATACAAGACAATCAATAGCAAAGAATGCCTGTGTGACTGACAGGGTCACAGCTTACAATCAATGATAATGACATGGCCTTCAGAATACATGACTGAAAAGGCAACAACAGAAAACAGTCTAAAATAATTTCTTAAAAATGAAGAATGCAAATATACAATTTACATTTCTCTTACATGTGCATCACTTGGGGGAGTGTTACACACTTAAGGTAACTGGAATTGTATTTGTATTTATTCATATTTTTTTAGTTTCTTCTTCTATGTAAAAAACAAGTCTTTTTTCTGGAATTTGGTACTGACCATTCTATTTAAAGGAATATGGTGGTCAGAAACTGAAAATAAATGTTTATAACATAATGGTTAGAAAAAGAAAATAAATATTGATTTTTATATATTGATTGCCTGTGAAGCAGTGCTAAAATTATCTGAGGGAGAGTCCACCCCTGTGGCATAGAGAAAAGAAGCCCTGAAAAAGGCCCAGATGACCCAAGATCAATTAAATCCTTGGGCAATGGAGGAGCTAGGTGGGGGAGGGAGGAAATAAGCAACTAATGTCAAGCTGGGGGGGGGGGTAATGATTTAGCTCACTGCAATATATATACTTTCTAGAGAGACATGGGCAATGAACGTACACAGCATTGGCGGTAGGGAAGTTTGCTTAGCTCTGCCAAATTGAGTATGTACTGCAGCGTTCATAAGGCATGAGCAGGATGGATACTTCCCTAGGGGAAGAGTAGGTATTGGGGGGGGGGATAAGGCAAGAAAATGTAAATATCCCTTCATGGCTGCATCATGAGTAACTTTTGCCCTGGTAATAAGGAACTAATGAGTGGTAGTGGCCAACAGGCTCAGAGGACAGAAAAGAAAAAACAAAACAAAAAAGACAAGACAACAAGAAGCTGCCACACTGATGTAACTGTTTTTCTACTTAGAATGCAATGTTCTCAAACAATATTTACCTTTTTTTCAAACTTCAGGCCGTTTCTCCATTCACCAAGAATAGGAATACTTTGAATTACTTCTTACTTTGGGAAGCTACTGACAGAGTGTCTGTCATTTTTAACCGCCACTTTCTTTTACAGACTTGCTGCATTTTGTTTTTGTCATCTACTAAATATCTGCCCTTTTCTACTACACGCAGTAGCTATATCAGTTACTTTTGTAAATAACAGCAATTTCTTAGCAATACTAACTCCTTTTCCTCCTCGATTCACACACTAGCAACCAGAGGTGTCAAGGTCTCTCTTCTTACATGCCTAAAAAGCCCCTTGATAGTTAGACAAATCATTTTTTTATTTTTTAACCAGGTGAGCCCACTGGGCATGCAAGTCCTTTTTCAGGTGCAACCTGGGAGTACTTTCTGGTTAAGTGGCTTGTTCATTTGCACAATTTGCAGTTAAAAACAGGGGAAATCATAACATACTATAGGATGACACGCTTTAACTTTCTGAGCTAAACTACCAGCCAGACAAAAAGGCATACACTCCCAAAATCTTGGCCTCAGCTTGGGATCTCTAATGCTTTCTCAATTCAGCCATTTTGGGTCATTCACAAAATCACCCTAAACTCAGGAAATCATCTTAAAAGTAATAAGCAACCAACAGCCAGCAAAATGGGTATGCTTTATAACCCCCAGTGATTACTTCTGCAGCAGTAATCCTTTTAAACAACATACTACAGCTGTGTAAGGAAAGCGCAGTTGTGTACACTTACCATAAATGTAGATGTTCGATAACAGCAGATACTGTAGTAGGATCACTACTGACTGCAGTGTTAATTTTCCCTCTCTTCATCCCTCAATGTCCACTTGTGGTCATTCTAAGGCTAGGATGAGTACCAGGCCACTACCCCCTTCACACACAGTTACTTCTCCTGTCCAATTTATACTGGCAGAAGCTGGGTTCTTAGCTGGGCCTGGCCTGGCACAGACAAGGGCAGGTGGTGAAGGTTCAGTTCTCAGCCATCCAGTTCTGTCACCCTGAGGGGCACCTGGACCTCCTGGAGACTGCCATGAAAAGGAATCCTGTGTGCAAGAATGACCTGAAGATAGCATGTGCTGGCTGCTCATACCGGGAGCATAGAGACATCCCTCAGGAGGAGGAGGAGGATGAATCACAGCAGCCTTGGGAGAGGGATTCAGAGGTCTGGAAGTTGGGCCAGACATTGAACCTCACCTGCAGCAGACATCCAAAAGGTTATTACTGAAAAAGTAATCCATATGAAGAATATCTAACCAATAAAATATGCTGTTTCATATTACTTTCCTTCTCCAAGGAACACCATGTCCTCACCTCTTCATGGCTCACTGGCTGCTAATCCAGCAAAAAGCCACCTTCCTTCCCACTATCCTACTGTCAAACTTCTCAGATTCATCTACTTTAACCTTTCTCACTCTTTCCTGTATGTTAAACAGCCAAGAATAATTACACCTTCTTTATCCTCTAAAAAATTCTTAACCATTTTCTACAAAATGAACACAGCCAATTAAGTATTTACTATCTCAGGGCCGAAGCAGTTGAATTCCCCTCCTCCACACAGCTGCAACTCTCCTGATTTCTCATATTTTTTCACCTTGGTTTAAATCTCATCTCTTCCTTGAATCCAAACGCTTTTCTCATCAATTCCCACCTAAGTATTATTACAGCTGCTAATTAGTTTATAGCTCAAAACGAGGCAGTTCCACTATCAAAGATGCAGAGAACTGAAAGTCATCTCGGCAAGCAAAGGGCATAAGGAATATAACCAATCCTGGATGACATGCCAGACCACCACAGGATACATACACATCCTCACTTCTCACACTGTTATGGGCAGTTTGAAGTTGCACCAATTCACTGACTAGCATATCCATGAAATATGAAAGGATGCAGAAAACCCTGGCAAAAACCAAGAGAAACAGTAAGGACATGTAAGCTCAACAAAGGAGGCATCACAGTTAGGAAATGTATCAGAAAATCAAACACCATGATCTGACAATATTAACTTTTGCACCGCTCTAGATTTAGATGACCAGTGTTGTTAATTCAGCTCCCACTGGCCTTCTGTAGAGCACACAGAGTAGTGGGCTACTACTTTACTTTGCACTTTGAGTCCTGTGTGACACCAGCCAATTTTTAGATAGGTTTAATCACCCAAATAAATTAATACATAAAAATAAAAAAATCTGCATGGCAATATGTTCAAAAACACGTAAGTAAAAGAACCATCAGAAGCTACATACTTCTCTGCCTCAGCAATTTTCTCAAGTCGGTAACGCTCAGCCTCGGCTGGCTTCTTCACCTTGGCTTCCAGCTCCCTCTCTTTGCGTACGATTTCCTGTTCCTGCAGATGGATCTGCTGTGCACGCTCCACTACCAACACCTGCATCTTCTCCTCTTCAATTTTCTGCTTTGTCTTTGCTACCTAGAGATACAATGTGCAATATATGAGGGGTGTCTGATTCGGATAGATCACAGCGATGTAGAACAATTACCTGAACAAAAAGAGGGCAAAACGTATGCAAGGAATTTGAATGGGGCTTTTACCATTGGAAGAAACACACACTACATGGATATAAGGTCTCAAGATAGGCATAGGGATGAGACATGCCTGACTAGTAGGACTGTTAAGAAAAAAGTCCAAAATAAATGATACTGTACTTAAGTGTAAAAAAGCACAAAGGTATGCACACACTAAACAATATCATGGTATGTGTAAAGGAGTAAAAAATCCACAAATATTCAGAGGACAAAAAAAATCACTAGAAAGGACCAAGTCAGAGACTTAGAGTCACAATGCCCATACCAAATTTTAAGGGGGTCAAGCACTAAAAGAAAACGCACTGTAGTACTGCAAGGAGGCTATAAGTGTAAAAAGAAAGCTACAGCAACCTTTTTCTCCAAATTAGACCACACTGAACGCTCTATCTTCTTGTGAACTTCTTCAAACTGTGTCTTTTTACTTGCTTTTACTGGCTATATTGACTAGTTATCAAACACTCACAACACTGCGCTTAATTTCTGGGCTATTGTGTTTTATCATGTTGCTGCATAACTTTTATTTTATTTGTATAATTTTTACTTTATTTGTAAATCTGTATTTCTCTTCTTGTAACTCTTGCACTCCCATACATCTGTATATTTTGTTATTTCTTCAAAGTTTGTATATCTCTGTAATTTGAAGCTTTTTCCCCAGGCCTTCGCTGAAAAGGAATTCTTTTTGACCCAGTCAGATTGCCCTGGTAAACAAATGTCAAATAAATAAAATAACAACGCTCACTTTTCTTTCACCTATACAACCACAAAATAAATACTAGGCTCTGAAAAGGGCATGATATGCACTTGAAGGAAAGGCTCAACTTCAATTTCATTGAGGTGTTTTTTTGCTCAAAATATCACTGCATTAACTGATCATATAAATTACTCACAAAATATAAAATAAATCACAGATAAATAATGGTATAGTGTCAGAATAAATAAATGTATTCATTCATTATACCCTGTCAAATGCCATATCAAAAAGGTATGTTCGATTGCCTTATTGAACAGGGTTAGCAATGAGCACTCCCAAAGCCACCGTGGTAGTAAATTCCACACGAGGGGCCTGATAAGAAAATCAACTCTACCCATATATTGCAAGATGCATCTGTGGGATTGCCTGGAACCCATCGCAGGCTGAGTGCAAAAAGTACAGTTGTGTACACTTACCATAAATGTAGATGTTTGAATGTATTCACTGTTGCAGTCATCACATTCGGGGTTATCTGCCTGCAGGTAGCCCTCAGCCGGCTTGAATACCAAAGTCTTGGGATTTCCGTGTCAGATGCTGTCACTTCTCCCATGACGCCAGGGGTATAAAACATGCAGCCGATGCCATTACATCAGTTTTTCTTGCCCCAGATGTCAGGTACCCCCATAACAGGAAGCAAATATAAGGTATGGAACCCCCCAGCAAAAAGCAAATACACATGATATAATATATACCAAACAAAAATAGGATAGGTAAAAGAAAAGAGAAGTCAGGGGCTGGAGGGAGGGTAACTAGGACTGTAACAGTGAAAACACTCTAACATCTACATTTATGGTAAGGCTACACAACTGTACTATGTTCTTCGTGTCTCACTGTTGCAGTCATCAAATTTGAGTTGATTCCCAAAGCTAAAGAAGGGTGGAGATAGTTAAAGAGCATTAGGGCTAGCAATCAGGCCCTGCAAGACTGCTGTGGCAAATCCAGCTCTGGATTTAGAAAAAATAATCAAGTGGCAATGCTTGGTGAATGTATGTACAGAGCTCCAGGTTGCAGCTTCCAGGATGTCCCTGGTAGGGACTCCTCTGAGAAATGCAGTAGAGGTAGATGCAGCCCTGGTGGAATGTGTTCTTATCCCCTGTGGGGTAGGTTTTCCATGGTGCTTGTAGCAGAAATGGAAGCAATGTGCTATCCATTTGGAAATGGTTTGCTTTGAAAAGGCCTTCCCTCTGCCCCTGCAGCAAAGCGGACTAACAGCTGGTCAGATTTTCTGAGAGGCTTAGTCCTGTCCAAACAGAATCTAAGCTGTCTGTGCACGTCCAGGCAATGCAGTATCCTTTCCCCTTTATTCTGGGGATTAGGGAAAAAAGTAGGCAAATGAATGTTCTAGCTCAGAGCCATACTAGACACCACTTTGGGCATAAATGATGGATTAGTTCTGAGGGAAACCCTGTCTGCATGGAAGATAATGAAGGGTTCCACTGCCATAAGGGCATGCAGTTCAGACGCCCTTCTTGCAGAAGTGATAGCTAGAAGAAAAGCTGTTTTCCAAGAAAGGAATTTCAATTCTGTTGAAGCAGCTGGTTCAAAGGGAGTAAGAATAAGTTTTTCCAACACAAAGTTAAGGTCCCAAGCTGGAGTGGGGGCTCTCCTGGGGGGTCTTAGATTTCTGACCTCTCTAAGGAATTGTTTTAGGAATGGATGAAAGAAAAGGGGTGGCTCAGTATTATAATGAGCTGATATGGCTGAGGCATGAATCTTAATTGAAGAGAAAGGCAGGCCCTTGTGGAGCATTTCTGTTAAATAATCTAGAATATGAGGTATGCTGGGCACTGTTGTGCCCATCCCCCGAGACTGGCTCCAGCAACAGTATCTTTTCCACTTTTCTGAATAGGATTTTCCAGTACTAAGCCTCCTTGCCTCAAGAATGACATCCAGCACCTGCTTACTGAGGGCTGCTAGAGGTGAGCTCAGGGAATTAACCAGGCTGCAAGGTTCAGGGTTTGAAGCTGAGGGTGCAGAATCTGGCCCGCCTTGATGGGACACAGCAGGGAAGGGGTCTGAGGCAGGTGCCATGGTTGCAGCACTGTCAGACTGCGCAAAAGGGGGGATTAGTGCTGGCGTGGCCAGTCCGGTGTACTCAGTATAGTCCTTGGCTTGTCCTGTTTGACCTTTAGAAGAACCTTGGAGAGGAGAAGCAGAGGGGGTGGGGGGAGAGACATAAACGGAGAGGCCTTCCCAGGTAAAGGACAGGGCATTCACTTTCCAAGCTTGACTATGGGGAGTTCTGCTGCAGTATTTGTTCAATTGGCCGTTTTGAGGGGAGGCAAATGGATCCAACTCTGGAGTCCCCCATTTGTTCCTCAAGAGCTTGAATATTTTGGGTTCTAGTTTCCATTCGTGTGGATCCATGAGATTTCTGCTTAAGTCATCTGCCAGTGAATTTAGTTTGCCCGACAGGAACTGAGCTTGTAGGTTCACTTGGTTGCTCAAGGCTGTGTTCCACAGAGCCATGGCTAGTCTGCAGAGTGGGTAGGAATGGGTTCCCCCCCTGCTTGTTTATGTACCACATAACTGTGGGGTTGTCTGTCTTTACCAATAGTTGTCCTGGCATAATAAGGTCTTTGAAGGCTGTCAGGGCATTCTGTACAGCTAACATTTCTTTTTGATTGATATGCGGGTGCATCTGTATTGGGTTCCACTTGCCCTGAATGCACTCTCCTGCCATGTGAGCCCCCCATGCATAATCTGATGCATCTGTTATTAGGGTTTGGGCGGCAGGGGGTAGAGTGAAAGGGAGTCCCTTGTTGTGGTAGTAGGCCTCTGCCCACCAAAGGAACTATGCCGTTAGGCAAGGAATGATAGGAATCATTGTTTTCAGGTCCTGAGAATGTTGACACCATAGACTTTTTAGATACCACTGAAGTTTCCTCATATGCAGTCTTGCATATGGAATTAGCAGAATGCAAGAGGCCATGAACCCCAAGACTTGCAGGGTTTTCCTTGAAGATAGCTGGGTTTTTCTGGCCAATAGGTTGAAGTAAGGTTGTCAAATAAACTTGTTTCTCTGTAGTGAGAAATGCCATTAGGGAAGTTGTGTTCAAGCTTGCTCCCAGGAAAACAATCTGTTGGCAGGGTAATAGGTGTGATTTCTTCTTGTTGATGGTGTATCCCAGTGAAGTTAGAAGTCTCTTTGCAAATGCCAGGTGCTGTAATAGCAAGTCCTGACTCTCTGCCTGAATCAGGCAATCGTCCAAATATGGGTAAATCTGAATATTTCTCTGCCTGCAAAATGCAATGGCTGGAGCTAGGCACTTTGTGAATACCCTGGGCGCAGTAGATAAGCCAAAGGGAAGTGCAGAGAACTGATAGTGCATGCAGCCTGCCCTGAAGCATAATTATTTCCTGCAGGATTCACTGACTGGGATGTGCAGATAAGCTTCTTTTAAATCTAGGGTTGCCAGGCATCCTTGGCTAGCATAGGAAGAGTTAGAATTTTGAATTTTGGAACCACCAGAAAGGTGTTGAGGATAGACAGGTCCAGGATAGGACGTCAGGGTTTTTCTTTTCTGTGAACCAGGAACAGTCTTGAATAGAAACCTTGTCCCCTTTGTTCTGCTGGGACAGGCTGAACAGCCTTGATGATGCTGAGGAGAGAGAGAGCACTTGTTTTTGGGCCTCTGCTCACTGGTTTGGGGGGAGGTCTGGCCATCCACCTGGGGATGGTAGAGACTGGAAGTGGAATCTGTATCCTAGGGAAACTATGTTTAAAACCCATTTGTCTTGGGTAATGAATTCCCAGTTTCTTGCATGCAGGGCGAGCTTTCCTCCTAAAGGTGCAAGTAGTTGAGCAGGGCTTGGAAGAGTGAAGGATAAGTGATTGTGCAATTTTTCCCTGCTTTGGGAGTGGGAGCCCCCCCACTGCTTAGATCTGTGCATAGTCTGAGACTGAAGTCTTGGTGGTCTGCTGTTCCTGGGTTTGGACTGAGAAGGTCTGGAAGGGACTGGAAAGGACCAGTTCTTTGAAGGCCAATGCCTACTGAATCTAGGTGGCTGTACTTGTAAGAAATCTTTAACAGTTCGCATAGATTTAGCTTTTTCCTCCATTATTTTAAGAACTTCTTCTGCTTTGTTGCCAAAAAGGCACTCTTGGTTTAAGGGTGCATCCAGTAATTTGGCTTTAACATGATCTGGCAAGTTTTGTTCCTTAAGCCAAGCATGCCTTCTAAGTAAAGACCCAGTGACAGCAGCCCTGCAAGATACTTCTAAAGCATCAAACCACATTGCAAAGTATATATATATATATATATATATATATATATATATATATATATATATAAATATAAATATAAATATAAATATAAGTTTACCAACTTGGACAGCACAGTCAGGAATCATCATTTTCTGTTTAATTAGTCCCATGATATGGTGCTGATACTTTAACATATGAAACTGCCAATTTAAAGCCCTAATGGCCAGAGTAGCAGAGGTGCATACCTTCTTACCCAATCTGTCTAAAGCCCTAGCATCCCTGTCAGAAGGGGTAGGATTTTTGGCAGTAGTAGCCTTAATGCTTTTAGGTCCTTGGGAAATGGTCTCTGGATCCGCAGTAGGATTCTTGAAGAGGTATTTATGAGAGTCAGGTACTCTGTAGTACCAGTCAGGTTTCCTGGGAGAAAACTGTCTGGGGTAAGGCTGGACTCCAGGAAGACATCATCTACAATCTCCAGAACAGGAGGGATAGCTAGAGGTCTGTGCTGAGGCAGGTTTAAGAATTCCCTAAGTCTCTTTTTGGACTGAGAATAGTCCTGGCTTTCCCAGCGGAAATGTTCCCTAAGGGTATGCAAGGTTTCACCAAAAGAAAAATCTTCTGGAGGGGAAGCAGAGGGAATGGAATCCTCTGCATCAGAATCCTCATAAGTAGATAAGGGTAAATCCTGGTAGTCCGAAGGAATAGAGATATCAGATTCCTGATCAGAAGAATCAGAAGGAAAATCAGTTCTAGGTCTCTTAGAGGGGGAAGGCTGGCTTCCCCTAATTAAGGCAACAAGGTCTTCAGCCATTCTAATATTTTGTTTTCGAGGCATGTGAGCCTGAGAATGTGCTTTGGTCATCGGTTTTCGAGGCGTAGTGTGAACTTTAGGCCTGAGGAATTCAGTATTTTTAGCTTGAAACAAAGTCGCCGGTTTGATATGAAAATCCATTGGCCTGAATACACCCCTCAGAAGCCGGTGCCTACACAGCAGCTCCCGACCCATCCAAGGTACAGACATCCACAGGTTCCATAGTCGAAGAAGCATCTTGCGGCATACCGGACTCTAAATGGGTCTCTACAGAGGCCTGCGAATCTGTAGCAGTGGGTATCAGGGGCTGCGCAAGCGCCTCACTGACTACCGGCAGACTGGCGACTAGCTTAACGGAAGCGTCATTGTCAGTTTTGGACCTATGTGGTCTGTGTCTGTCTTTATCCTTACTTTTTTTTTTTTTGGAAGATCGGTAGTCAGATGGCCTAACAAAGCCATTCCTGAGTACGGAGATCGAGAACGAAAGTATTTAGCTACAAAAATACCCCAACGACAAATAGCTTGGCTGTTGAACAAGACAGAAAATCGACAGCGAGGGACGTCGTGGTCTGGGTCTAAACAGGAGATGCAGTAAGAATGAAAATCTCTATGAGGTATTTGCTTTCCACAGGCAAGTCAATTATTAATTTTTTCTGACATCGGTTAGAGCAAGAAAAAAGGATCCCCAATGGGGTACTTACCTTTTTGAAGACTTCGGGTCTGAAACTCGAAAACGAAAATTTCAGGAGTTGGCCGACCGGCACTTGAGAAAGTACAGTTTTGTACCTACCATAAATGTAGATGTTCGAGATCCACTGAAAGTATGCACTGAACTCCAACTAGCTGCCTCCAAAATTTCCTTAGTTGCCACCCCCCCTTATGCTGTAGAGTGGGAAGTGCCCTAGTGGAATGAGGCCTAATCCCAGCTGGAATCTCCTTGCCATGATGGAATAACAAAATGCAATGCAACACAAAAGTAGGCAAATGAATAGTTTGGTTTAAAGCCACACTAGAAACCCACCTTAGCATAAAGGAAGGATTAGTACGTAAAGATACCCTATCTTATGAAAAAAAAAAAAAGGCTCCAACCATATGGCCTGCAACTCAAGAAAACTTTTCTTTCTTGCAGAAGTCCAACAAAAAGTAGTCTTCCATGACAAGTATTTCAATTCAGCAGTAGCACAGGGCTCAAAAGTTGTAAAGGTAAGTTAAGGTTTTCAACACAAAAGTCAAGCTTGAGTAAAGGAGAGGTGGGGGTCTTATATCTTATCTTATATTCTTTGCCCTCTAAGAAATTGCTTGAAACAATGGTGGGTCACAATCAATAGTGAGCTGAAATTGCTGCAAAATGAATCTTAATGGATCTTAATGGAAGAGAAAGACAAACCTTTGTCCAATAAGATATTGAAGAGAGCCAAGAGCCACATCAAATTAGGCTCAGAAAATTCCAAATTGTTTTGCTGCACTCCAAAATAAAAATCTCTCTTTTTTTTCTCATGCATAATTCCCCTTTTGTGTACTAGGTCTCCCATTATCCATAATAAAACTGGAAGTTGAGACCTGCTGTCTCTGTCTTTGTCTTTCAAAAAACAATTAGCTGAGAGAGAGAGAGAGAGAGAGCAAAGCTGAGATGACCGTCCCTCTGAGACAACAGAGAACACAGGTGTGGAATCAAAGGTAAAGGATACAGACTCTTCAGCTTCCAGACTCAGATCAGGTACCAGTATCTAGGCAGAATCATCTTGGAATGTTATAAATCTTCCTTGGCTTTGTCCTGGAAGACCTTTTGAAGGAAGAGGCAGAGGAGAGGGCATTTTGAAAACACATGAGATTTTTTTTTTCCAACTGAAAGAAAGAGCATCCACTTTGTGAGATGTGAACCTCTTTGTTTGAAACTTTGGCAGCTGGTGGTTTGGTGTGAGAAGCGAGGTGTTTCTGTGTCTCTGTGTATGACACTGTCAATTTTTTTTGAAATACAAAGGTCCAGTTTCCACTAAGTGGGATGGATCCATTTGTTCTGCTAACTGCTCTGCTAAGGAGTTCTGTGCTCCAGAAAAAAAAGAGCCTGTTGTTTGTTTTGCGCGAAGCCCCATAAAATCATTGCTTGCTGCTTGCAATGGGTGGTATATGTGTGTTGTTGTTGTTTGTTGTACCATACGACAGTTGTGTTGACAGTTAGTTTGTCTGTTAGAATCAACACCTGCCCTGAAGAAAAGCCATTAATGCAACTGAAACTGCTAACATCCTTCATATGTTGATATGTAGATGCTGTAGTCTGATGCTGTAGTCTGGCAGGCTTGTCACTTTCCATTTAGATGAGCTCCCCACAGAAGCATCAAGCAATGCATGAGGCATCTGTTGGTTAAAATCTGGTCGCTTCTCTGGCGGTCCTGTGGAGAGTCATTGTTTAGGTGACCTTCCCTCAAATTCCTTTGAAAAAAAATTATTAAAATGCAAGGTATTAATTGAATGAGTGTGTCCAGTGTCCATACACCTGCAGTTACCATTTTGAGATTTATTTGCAGCTTCCTCATATGCAGTTTGTAGCATGGATTAAGAAAGCATGAATGAAAAGGGCCTAAGAACCGAAGGGGTTGGAAGGCAGTCAGCTTGGGAGCCCGACTGAAGAGATAGGTGATGAAGATGATGGAAGAGATGGTTTGTCTTGTCCGGCCAAGGCTGCTAATGCAGAGAACTGATAATGAGAATTTCCAGCTCGAAAACGCAGATACTTCCTGCAAGTAGTCTTATAGGCATGATGAAGGTAAGCTTCCTTGATAAAGTTACCATCCATCAGTGATCTTTGTGCCCAGCAGAGTAAAAGTTGTTGTAACGCTTTTACATTTGGAAATAAATGTCCCAAATAGTGGATAGATAAGAATGTCTGGCATGCCTTTGAAAGGAGGCAAGGTATGGAAATAAACCCTGTACTGTGGTGGATGATGATATCCACCCTGTCTCTGTCTTGGGTAATTAAATTTTCTTTTTTTGAAGAGACAGCATCAAAACCACACTGCAAGGAATGTTTACCCACCTGTTCAGACACATGAAACTAAATCTGCAAAAAGGAGATAATTCTGATATTTTAACATGGAAAACTGACAATTCAAGCTTCTCATGGCTAAAGTGGAAGAAGTATACACTTTTTTTCCCATCCCAAGCCCTTGCCCCTTGCCTCTTTGGGACAGGATTTTACATTTTTAGGCTCTAACTCCTTTTAGGCCCCTGAGAGGAGACAGTTGACCTTCCTTCCCTACTGCTTAGGACTCTTATGAGCTTCAGGCATACCTAAATACCTATCGGTTTAACTGGGGCAGGAGGCAAAGAATCAGGGAAGCCCTGGAGGCCTGCAAAAACATCTTCCACACCATCAGAACAGGAGGTATGGCTAAAGGCCTATGCTGGGGTAAAAACAAAATTCCCTCAAAAATCTTCCTGAAATTGAGAAATCCAGAGAAAATCCTCCTCAAAAATTTAAGAATCTCTGAAAATGGAATGCAAAGTCTCTGAAATGAAAAGGAGAAGGAGGCAGTCAGAGAATCAGAATCATCAGAAACTCCTGCAGAAGGAAGCTGCAAGTCTTCAGCCGAAGACTCAGACTCAAACTCTCCAACAAAACTCAAAAACTCCTCAAACCTCTAGGCCTCTTATCAGGAGGGGCATAGAGGACCTTATCATATAAATCCGTCCTCTGCCATTTTAAGGCAATGTGCCTTTAAGAAAGACCCTGGAAGCCTAAAGACCCTGAACCCGCACAAGCCTGCCAGGCACTGCTCAAGACAGTGGGGGAAGAACCTCAAAGAAGTCTTGACTAGGAAAGAGAGGCTCTAACCACCTGAAGAAGAGAGCCCTGCAGCTACTGCTACTTCCTGAGGAGGATACATCAGTAAAGTCTCTCCTCTCTCCCTGAGAGAACCAAGACTCCAAACCTCCTCCAAACTGAGCCCTCCAGCCTTCAAAGTTTCCACTTGGGACTTCTTCCCTTCCCCCTTTCTTGGTGCTACTTTGCTGTTTGCTTTCTTGCTTTGTCCTTGCATCCGGCGGCATTTATAAGGCCAAGCGCTTCACCTTCACTTTATAATTACAGTCTAACCTTCTAAATCTCTTAATAGTCTAACAGTCTAATCTTAGCACAAGATCGTACAAACAGCACCTCAGGCAAAAAACAACACAAAGTATGATAAGCAATGTGGAATGAAGAACATCTGCTTCTGCTTCGGGCACTGCACGGCAAGAAAGACTGATGTAATGACATCGGCTGCATGTTTTATATCACGGACGACCTGACATCATGGAAGAAGCGACAGCATCTGATGCCAAAATCCCAAGACTCTGGTATTCAGGCCAGCTGAGGGCTACCCACAGGTAGATAACCCTGAATGTGATGACTGCAACAATGAAACACGAAGGACAATTGGGCATTAAAAGCTCCTTCAGGTAGGGGAGGCCCAGATCATGAATGGATAAATTTAGGAACACTTAACATCTTATAGGTGATCCTATAAAGCACTGAAAGCCAATGCAGGTTGCGCAGAACAGGCATAATATGCTGGTAACTAGACATACCAATTTAATAGCCTTGCAGCTGAGTTCTGTACCATCTGAAAATGCTCCAACCCATTGTTAGGATGTCCCAGGTAAAGGGCACTTGCAGCAGTCCAACCTTGAGAGGACCACTGCACGAACATTTAAGAGATTAACTTAAAGTATAAGTGCTTAATCCTTGACATGTTTCGCAAGTGGAAACATAAGGACTTCACAACAGCTGACACCTAGTCCTGAAGTGCAAGTCTGGAGTCTAAGACAAAACCAAAATCATGCACTTTTATCAACAAATTCCAGTTTGCTGCTAGATGCTAAGTTTCAACCAGTTTCAAATTAACCAGGAATGTAAGGCTTCTAAATCATTAGGCAAAAAAAACATATCTGCCATGCTGTCGTGAGGAAAGAAGAGCTAGAACTGTGTATCAACAGCATATCTATGGTATGTTAAAATCCCCAACCTAGGCAGCTCTCCGAATGGAAGCATACATACCATGAATAATACAGGGACTAATATTGAACCCTGGGGTACTCCACATCCCTGAAGGCAAACAGAAGAAGAATCAATACCGTGAACAAATCTTTTGGGTACGGTCAGCCAGGTAACATGCAAACCACTCCTAGACCACAGCAGAAATACCACAACAAGTTTGTAAACATACTATCAAGCTGCACAGAGAAATCCAAGAGAACCAACACAAAAGTAGCAGCACTGGTCTCTTGTCAAAATAGGATCATTAACAACTCTTATAGGAGTTATCGGGGCGACTGTAAATACCCAACTGAAACAGGTGCATTAATCAACTAACTATAATTCCCATGCTGCATATGAACTACCTTCTCAATAACTCTTCTCCAAAAACGGAAGATTTGATAACTCTTCCAAATCTCTAAAGTGTTAAGATTCAAAGATGGTTTTTGAGGGTGTGGATAATAATGGCATCATTCAAAGCCAATATAAATCCCCCTTCCCTCAATGATGAAATTAGGATTTGAAAAATGACTAGTTGAAACGCATCAAGACTAGTCAGCACCAGGCTTGGTGGGCAAGGATGCAGTCTGCACGTCACTGGTCATGTACTTGAGATAACAGCAGCAAACTCTTCATAACCGGGAATCTCAAACACCAACCAACAGAGAATAAGGAAGTAGTACATGTGAAAGGTGGCGTCACTACACTGCCCGTGGAGTCAGCTACTGAACAGGAGATCTGAAAGTGGTGATCTGGTCAGCAAAATAATGTGCAACAGACTCACAATGCGAGACACACACTGCTAATCTAGTGGAGAGAGAGGCTAGGCACATCTCCCCTTTTCCTGTGATATGTCTGCCTGCTAGATGGCATAAAGTTTAACCAGGTCAAGCTCGTCACTTTGCAGGCCTGCTTGACGCAAACTGCAAATCTATAGCTAAATGGCTGTAGCACATCTTTAGGGCACTAAAAAAGGTGAAGGTTTAGTGTTTTTTTTTTTTTTTTTATCTGCAGGGAGGTGATTGCGATCTTGTAGCAGAAGTGCTACAGAACAGCAACAGCAAATTAATATGATAAAATCCAAAGAGCTGTAAAGGTAAAGTACTAACGTTTCCAGCTGTAGAACATAAAACTTTTGTCACAGTGCACCGGCACATAAGAAATGACCCAACTACAATCACACTTATTGAATCATAAAGGGTTATAACCAGTAGGAAAGAAAGAATGCCTCAGTGCTACAGGGAAGCAGAATGAAAGAGCATTAACTGTTGTGCCTGACCCTGTGGCACAGAGAGATAATGCCCTAACTACACCCTGCATGTGCTTAGTTAACAACAATGGTGCTAGAGGAGTCAGGTGGGAAGGGTGGAAGACAGTGGCCAATGCCAACTTACTCATCCTAGTGGTAGGGGGGCAGCTTAGCTCTCTATACCAGAGACACATACAGGACTGTAGATGCATTGCTCACAGCAATCTGTCAGCCACTTCCTAACTGCATGGCACTGGGCCACCTCAGTGGGGTGTTAGTATGTGAGGTAGTGTGCATGTGGCTTCTGAGAGCAACAGGTGCAGAATGTCATGGCCAACAACAGGGTGGAAGTTAGGTAGGGGAACACCCAACCTCAGTTAGCAGATGACACCTCCCACTCCTGGCTCACTCAACTCTTTCCCCAGAGAAATGAATAAGCCATATGCCTCTCATCATCCTTCAGGGAACAAATGAGTCATTACAGCTGCCAGTGGTGGAGTGGGGGTGGCTGGGTTGCGGAAGAGTGGTGGAGCACAGAAACATTGTCAGTACAGAGGTCAGGTTTAAAAAAAAAAAGGGGGGGGGGGGATTAACCATTAACATTAGCCCTACACTACTGTGCTGCAAAGTCACAACAGCACCAGAGTTTTTAGCAGTATAGCCACTGGGAGTAAAACTGTATCATGCTTATGGGCACTGTAACTTATATGAAGATCTGCAAGGGAACTAACAAATGTCAAGATGTTATCATATTGTAGTGAAAAACATTTCAGTGTCAGTTCTTCTTCAAGATGTTTATTTACTTGAAGCTGATCAGCAGGCTAAGGCCTAATCACATCCATGGAAAGAACCGTCAGGATCAAGCCCTTCCACATACCTGAAGCTGATAGGCAAGTTCAGACTGTGCCTTCTTGGTGTTGACCTCTATATCATATGTTGCCTTCTTCAGCTCGTAGTCCCTCTGTGCCTTTGCCATTTCGATCTCACTCAGGTACTGTGCAGATACTTTCTCCTGCTGGGCTTTTGCTTCCTAAAAATTTGAAAAAGATCATATGAATGCAATGCTATCACAACAGAACAGACCTATGTTCAGCTGCATGTACTTTCCTGCTGGGCTGTAGCTGCATATTCATTACCTTTTATAGTAATGTTGCCAGGTTTAATTTTCCAGAATGCTATCTTCCTCCTATGTAAATAATTCTCTTCTCCTGCTTCTTATCTCTACACGTGCTGACACCTTTATATACAATAATGGGCTCTGCACTTGTACAGAAAAAGGAAGTCACAGACATAGCAACATACATCCTGTCAGGTGGCTCACATGTTCCCTACTGATAACCCAACCTCCCCATCAATCTTCCACATTGTGTTCATCTTCCTTGTCACTGTTACCACTGATAACACGTCAGTTCAGTCACTGAAAACATTCTGGCCACCAAATAGTTGTTTTTTTTCCAATTCACCTGTAATGCATTTCTTCAAATCTTTTGAGATTTTGCCTTTTATCTTCTAGTCAAACCAACAAGTTACTAAACTAATGTATTACATCCTTAGCTAGTGAAAGCGGATAACATATGCATACTAAATCTAGAGCAATTTATAATAGTTTTTCAATCTTACTCACAAACACTGGCTAATCTACAATGTATGTACTGTACCTGTGTACTATGTATGTATTCTACCTACATTCCAAAGTTCAGCTGTACACCACAAATCTATTACTTACCTTTATTTTTAAAATTAATATATTTTTTGATTGTTCTCTCCACTGTAACTGTTTGTGCCGCATACCACTGTAAAAACATGTCTCTTGTAATTTGTGTGTATACTGATTATGTCTAAATAACTAAATGTGTCTGTAATTTTTCTTTGTGGAGCTTTTCTCCCCGGGCCTCTGCTGAAAAAGGGCCTTTTCGGCTCAGGCAGACACCCCCGGTTAACAAATGTAAAATAAATAATAAAATAAATAATCAAACAACTCCTTTTACCTAATGCAGTGTATTCATTCCAGGAATTTCACTTTTCTTACCTACAACTGCAATTTCAGTTTTTCTAAAGTGCTTCTCAAAGTTGCTTTCTACTTTCCCATTTATATGTACTTTCAGTTATGCAAATTTGTTGTTGTTGTGTCTTTTGGCTTTTCCCGGTTAGGGGTCACCACAGCGGAACTCCAGTCCGCTAATGATTGGTAGTTGATTTTTACGTGCCAAGTTACCAGCCCTGACGGACAACCTTCAACGAAGGTATGCCCATTCACACGTCTCCACGCAGAAGACGCTCTAGCTGAGAATCAAATCGGACAGCGTCTTACTGTGAGGCGACAATGTTACCTCAGCACGACCACTGCGGGTACTTTCAGTTATGTAAAGTAATTTTAGAAATGCCTTTATGGCACAGAATCACCCTTGTAAAATATCAGAGATATGGCTTGACAGGCTTAACATCTGCCAATTACCAACACACAGTGAAGACCGGCTTCATTAGAGAAGATGCTTACAATGAGAAAGATTACAGGTAAAAGAAGGGGCTACAGAAACTATGTTAGAAAGACCGCAATACTGAAAAATGAATACAAATTTGCTTTGCAAGAGTTTTAAAGTAGTAACTGTTGACAGGCCAGGTGTGCAAATCTCCTTGTGGACAAGAAGAGTCTGGCTCAATGAAAAAATACATGAACACACACACCCACACATGCATGAATACACAAGCAGTGAAACATACTACAAGTGCATCTTACCTGCAACAGTATGCATCTCACCTGTGGAGTGAGCGGCTTAAGCTTGTGTTGTTAGCTTTATAAAAATTAAGGTATTTCAGTTTTGATGAAACATTTACACCACCACCGCTGCTTCAGCAAATGTGAGTAGCTGTAAACTATGACCTTTCTTCTCCCAGTGGTCTTCTATGAATCATGTTTCAGATTCACTGCCAATCTTTACTATAATGCACATCAGTCCAGAAGTTAATTTCATGCCTAGGACTCTCTGCATTTACATAAAACACTTACGTTCTAGTTGTTTCTTCACTGTTGGGACTTTTTTCTCCTAAAAAAAAAAAACAGTCATACAAGAGTTGTTGAAATTCCTAGACTGAATGTTCCTAGTTGGCGTTTGTTAAAAAGCATAAGACAAAGGAAACCCATCAGTGCATCTCTGGCTCTGCAGCATAAGAGGACAAAGCCCTTACAGCAATCCAGACAGAGTCTGGATAGCACCAAGAAAGAACAGCGTGAGGTAGAAGGAATGGAAGTGACCAGCAGGATGGGCTCACCCATTCAGTGGAGGTGGGGAGTAGTGGTTCCTGTATTGGCAATATTCCAAGTGCAAGCGGGGGCAAGCACAAAAGATACTGACCAGGAGGAATGTAGGTTTGGAGTCCTAAGGTGGTGATGATAGCTCTCAGGGGTATGTATGCATGCATGTGTGTGTGAGCATGCACGCCAGGGGAACAGTGCTGGATTTGCTATTTTGCTATGGTGCTGCACTGTCTATGCCACCAACAGAGGGAAGGGGTTAAGGACAGGGTGTGGCAGAGTTAAAACACCTCCACTGCCTATATCAGAATGACGTAGGCTGCTGTTTGGAGGAAGTGTCTGCCTGTCGAGGTTAGAAAGACAGGTCACCCTTCAGGGTTCAATGATGGGGATAAGACATTCATTTACTCAGCATGTGGGATAGTCATGGCCAATTACAAGGCTAGTTCCCTTTTTTTTACACATATCTGACAGGTAAGCCTGATGGATACAGCTGTAACAGGGGGTGACCACCTTCATGGCCACTAGCAGATGTGGGGTGTAAAGCTGAGGCACCAAAGTATCCAAATGGCTGCCCAGATGATGGCCCCCATTGCACAGCTCTCAGTCTAAGCCTGGTTAACATTCTTGGAGAGGGAAACAAATGGCATATCTGACTTGGTGGTGGTGGGAGGGCTTGATGATCAATAGGCAGTGAGAAAAAAAAGCATTTAAAAAATTATGGCACAAAAGATGGGCTTTCTGACTGAAGTTCAGCCAACTGCTTACATAATTATTGCTGTCTTAGTCACCTTCATGCTTAGGTCATACAACAGCTTACAAATTGGAGATACCTCCAAGACTAGTGGTCTGATTTACTGTTTACACCACCACAATGATAATCAATGACTACTAAAACAGCCACTTCTGGTGGCAATGACAGAAAAAAGCTCTGACTACTGCCTAAGCAACCTAAGTTTGATTAACTGCCAAGGTGTTCGATGGAGCTAGCAGGGGAAGAAGGGCATGCCACAATGGATGGAGGGAGGATGGAGCAGAGGTAGTTGCACATGGTCACAACCCCTTGAAGGAGGAATGATGATGATGATCCAAATGTGAGGCATTGTGCAGCTATTATGCTCATCAAGCCAATACCTGGTAGTAGCCTTCAATATGTGTATTAGGAAAGCATTGGGCACCTTCATGATGACTTCGACCATACATTTCCACATCCCACAGGCAAGGGCAGGCTATTATAAACACTCCCATTACCAAGAAGCTGGGGAGGACATAAAAAAAAGTATCCTCTTGGTTGACATAGCCGATTCCTCAAATGCTGTAAATTTCTATATCTATAACCATAGTATGATACACATCACTGTGTGGAATTAGTGTTTCTAAAAGAGCTTGGATGCATATCCTGACCTTTTTTTTGGGGGTAGGTGTAGAACATTAGTTGATTTGCTATATTTGCCGTATTTACAGATTTGGAGTCTCTAAACCCATAGACTGCAGCAAGTCCATTCTTGTCTATCACATTTAAAATGGTTTTATGCTTTTGATTATTTGGAATATAATCAGCTTAGTGCTGAGTTTACCGAATAGGAGAATTGAAAATCTGTTCAGAAAAATGAATAAATGTAGCAACTGTATAGTTTATTTCAATCATCTGTCTTCTTTTACAGCTTTCAGTTGTTTTCTACCCTTAGCTGTCTTCCTTATTATGTATTTATAAAATGTAGTTTCATTTCTCATAGTATTTCTGTAACTATGAAATTGACTGGAGACTACAACTATTAATTACTTCTCTATTTTCTATTTCATTTTATCACATTTTCTTAAATGTGTACCTGATCTAAGTTTCTAAAGATAAACAATTTGTTTCTGTTGTGCTGATCAGAGAATACACAACCTCTTCTAGCCCTCTTGGAAAGTACAGTGGTGAGTACATTAAACATAACATTAAATCTTCAAGGGCGAGGTCATTATAACACTCTTACATGGACTAGAGCAAGCCCAAAGTAGGATATGTAGGTTTACTGCTGAATACCATGGTAGAATACATCAGTGTACTCTTTGAACCTTTAACTGTCCTGACCTCAACTAAAGTACAGTTGTGTAAAACACCATAACGGTAGATGTCCTTACCTTCACTGCTGCAGTACTCATTACTTACAGGATTCCCAGCCATGAAGCCCATCGTCCGGCCAGGCTACCAAAATCTACCATTGCTTGAAAATGTAATGTTATGTTGAATGTACTCACTATCAAGAGGGCTAGATGAGGTTGTGTATACTCTTTGTACGCTGAACGTCACCTGCACACTCCTCATGTAGCGTAGGGCATAAAGGTGTCGTTCAGGTGCACCATCCTCAGAACTTCTTTGCCGCCAGTCAGAATGCTGTTTTTAACGGTCGATCTGTTTGCCTCTGTCCATTTTTTTCTGTTTATTGGCATTCCGGTGATTTCTCCTTTTTGCTAAAGTCCTCACTGTTGCAGATAAGTACCCCATTGGGGTTTTTGTTCTTTTCTTCTTTTTTTTATACTGTTTTGGGGGGGGGGGTAAATACCAGTGTGGGAGACAGATTCCCATAAAGACCACCATGAAAAGTGCCTCTTTTGCCTAGGAGCTTCTCACAATTATACGTCTTGTTCTATTTGTCAGTCATTTGTCCCAAAAACCCTTTGTAATAGCCTTTGTTCCCTTTCACTGTGTCTTGAGAACCAGCGTCTTAAGCTACTTGCTAAAGATACTATGGATGGAACTTCCTGACCCACGGGTCAGCCATCAAGGAAGAAGGTGAAAAAGGTAAAACCGGAATCATCCGCTGTCCAACTTCTGCCGGGGTTTTTTTCTGAGGTTATGACAAACCCAGAGACTAGCCTGGTCATGTTGTCAAGACCCCTCTGCTGCATCTGGGCTGGAACTGGCAAGGATCTGGCGGGCAGCACATCCGAGGCTTTGCGAGTCCATTTCAGTCATTCAGGGAGAACCACGATTGTTTCCAAGGGGGTCTGGGGGGAGTCTGCAGTTTCTTCTTTAGGAAGACGTTCCTAATATGATTGTGGAATGCCGTCCTGAGTCAGGGCCTTCTCAAAAGAAACAGAAAACTAGACAAGTTTCTTCTGCTCCTAGAGATCCACAAAGTGAGTGGCAGGCCTCTACTCAGGGGTTATTTAATGCCTTGTTGTTGTAAAGGCCTCCTCAAGAGGTTTTCCATTCCTGCTCCTCCTTGGTGGTCTTCACCTAAAAGACTCAAGGAATTACCCAGATTCTTTCTCCTTTAGGTCTGAGGAGGACTGTAATAGTCCAGATACTCCTTCCGGGGAAATTTCCTTTGAGGACACAATCTCTAGGATGATGGAATTTTTTTAACTGGGATTGTGTCCGGGTTTCGATATCCATAAGAGGTACCATGAGTTACTGCAGATGGAATTTCCTAAACCTGTGGCTATTCCTCCTGTCTTGGCTGCTTTATTAGATGTTTTTTCTAATGCCTCTAAAGCACTTGATTCTCTGCCCCCTGCTCCCAAGAAGGTTTTATAGGGTGCCTGAGGGCTGTTCCTTTTTGTTCAAATGTCCTGCTGCTGACCCCCTCTGTGGTGCCTCTGATAAGCCATCTCAATTGCTTCCTTTGTCCAAGTTGCTGCTTTCTGACAAGGACAGCAGAACCATGCACAGGCTGGGTAAGAAGGTTTACACTTCTTACCCAGCCTGTGTACGGTTCTGCTGTCCTTGTCAGAAAGCATGCACAGGCTGTGTAAGAAGGTTTACACTTCTGCTACTCTAGCTTTTAGGGCTATTAATTATCAGACTTGTATACCTAGGTATGTATCGGCTCTTCTTTCTCAGGCTTGTTGACTTTTCTTCAGTGTGCCAGACTCTGAGTAAATCTTCTGCTCTTTCCTTGCTAGGAACTTCCTCTCAAGTAGCTTGTCATTCTATCAGAGGTGGTTATGATGCAATGGATGACTCTTCTAGAGCTGCTGCTTTTGGTTCAGTACTGAGGAGGTATGCTTGGCTTAGGCTTCAACCTTTGCCTGATGACATTAAGCCTAAGTTGCTGGATGCTCCTCTGGATACTAAACTTTTGTTTGGGGAAGCGGCTGCTGGTTTGTTTAAGTCTATTCAGGACAAGGGGGTGGCCTTACAACATGTCTGTTTCTGCTGTGCCTAAACTTCAGGGAAACTACCCATCTAAGCCAGCCTTTGTTTGTAGGCAATCTTGCCCTCCTGCTAAAGGTAAAAAGGGTGGTAAATGAGCTCCTCCTGCTAAGGGCATTCAGATAACAGGGATTTTAAAGCCTTCCTTTCCTGACAAGCCAGGTGCTTTCTGACTATTCACCTGTTTCAGCCAAATTCCTGTTCATCTTCGGCTTTCTCTTTCTAGTTGGCTTTGAATCCCCCAGGATTCTTGGGTTCTGTCATTCATCAGGGGTACTTCATGGTGTGGAATTCCCATCCTCCTTTTATGGGCATTCCTCAGCCTCCTTGGAAACAACTTCCTTTTTTCCCCAGAGGTTCTTCAAGATCGCTTGTCTCAGGGTACTACTAAAGAAGTGCCAGTGTCTCAAAAGGGGCAGGGGTTTTACTCAAGAATGTTTCTAGTGCCTAGAAAAAAAGGTACTTTGAGACCAACTCTAGACCTCTCATTGAAACCCTTTTCTGAAGGTGCCTTCCTTTCTGATGTTGTCCCTTCAGATCCTTTTTCCTCTCTTGCTACCTCAGGCCTTTCTGGTATCTCTGGACCTCAAGGATGCTTATCTTCATATTCCAATCCATCCTCATTTCGGGAGATTTTTGCATTTCTCTGTTGCTTCCTGGCATTTTCATTTCTGTGCTTTGCCCTTTGGCCCTTCTATTGCCCTAAGGGTGTTCACCAAATGCCTCACTCCTGGGATTGCTTTTTTGCAGGCTTCAAGGGATCCAAATACTTAGGTTCATAGGTCGGTACTAGGCTACTGGCCCTAGGGCCTGTACAAGTCTAGGCAAAAATGTACCCTGGCTTTCGCCACCCAAGAAAATTATTTTCCTGTGCCCCTGTCATTTCAAATCATGGGATTTCTTTAAGTGGGGCATGTCCAATAGCTGTAGGTTTGATATTGCTTTGTATGTTAGGCAGAGATTGCCTCTGAGTAGGCGATATGCGACGGAGTAAAGCTGGAGTTTTTTTTAGTCGGCCTGCGTAGGGCATCTGTTTGAGGCCAGTAATCCTCTTTGTGAGGTATTTCTGTGGCCTTTCCAGTTGTTGTTGATGTCTTGTGAGGTACATACCAAAAGGGGCATTGTACTCTATAATGGGTCTAATGAGTGATGAGTAGAGGGGAACAATTACCTCTTTTTTTTTCTGGATGAGAAACCTTTTGTTATGAGGTGTGCCACGTAGAAGGATTTCCTGCCCACTGTGGCGATGTGATTATCAAAGGAGAGATTACTGTCCACCTGTTTCCCAAGGTCTCTTATCACACTTTCGGTGTTAAGTAGACTACCACCTATGTGGTAGTTCATGGGTACAGAGTTTTTACCAAAGGGGATGAGACAATACACTTTTTTGCATTGAGCTTGAGACCATGGCTTTGACACCAGGCATCTGTCTCAGGGAGGCCCTTTTGTAGGATGTCCACAAAGTTAGGAGTTTCGATTATGGCTCCTAGTTTGCCATCATCTGTGAATTTAGTTAGCCAAAGACCTTCTGTGTTAGCCTGTACTTCAGAGAAGTAGGTACCAAACAGGAGAGGACCCAGGACTGAACCCTGTGGTACTCCATTTGTCACTGGTCTGAAGTCTGATTTGGTGTCTGCTACTTTTTCACAGTGTGGGTTCTTTCAGTAAGCCAGATGGCAATCCATCTTGTGACACAGGGATTTATACCTAGTTTAGTGAGTTTATCTATAATTCCAGAGTGGGGGATGGTGTTGAACGCCTTGGTGAAATCTAGATAGGCTGTGTGAACCACCTTACCCTCATCTAAGGCTTTGGTGACTGCTTCAAAGAAGTCTATCAGGTTTAGGAGACATGATCTGCCTTTTTACAAACCTGAACTGTGTGGGGTCCAGAGTTTGGAGATCTCCAATATCTTTGTTTAGGAGTTCCATGATGATACGTTCCATGACCTTGCAGACCAGGCTCGTCAGGCTAATGGGGCGGTAGTTCCCAGGGTCTGTCATGGCCCCCCCTTTGTGGAGTGGGATAACAGTCGCGGTGTGCCATTCAGTGGGCACAAAGCCTGAGGTGAGGCTGTGATTGAACATGGTACTTAGGTGGGGTGCCAGTTCATTATGTAGTTCGTGTAGAAGGCAGCCTGGGATGTTATCAGGTCCCACGGATGCTGTGTTCTTGGCTTTGGAGAGTGAGGTTTTTACCTGTGCAGCCGTGATTACAGGAACTTTGCATTCTTCCGGTATAAAGATGGGCCCTTTAGGGGAGAGAGGGGGCTAAAATTAGCACTGAACCTATCTGCCAGGATGTTGGCAGTATCAGTTCGTTCTGTATATTTAATATCATTGTACTGTAACTCAGAGCAGATCTGAGTGTTGCCATTGAGATTCTTGACATAGCTATAGAATGCTTTGTGGTTGTCTAACTTTGGAGGATTTTATGAAGGATCTCAGCTTCTTACTGAGGCTGACCAGGGAGTTCCTCCAATTGTGGGATTCTACTCTTTTTTGCAACAGTTTCTTTCTTCTGTTGTAGAGTTTGCTTATGGCAGAAGACCACCAGATTGGCTTCCTTTTTTTTGGAGGATAGCATCTTGGTTCTGTTAGGGATAGCATGATTCATGCACTCGTGTAAGTGCTTATAAAGTGCATTTGTGCAGGATTCAGCAGTCGTACCTCCATTGTCCATCTGCATGGGTGTCGTGAAGTTTGCCACTTCTGTCTTAAGAAGCGTGAAGTTGGCTTTGCAGAAAATTTTTACGGTTGCTTTCCTAATGGGGGGTGGGAGCGGGATGTGGATGTCTAGGGTGATTAGCTTGTGGTCGGATCTGACCAATGAGGAGCTAACCTCTGGTGTGGAACACTGGTCGCCCATGTTAGTGATGACCAGGTCTAGAATATTGCTGCCCCTGGTGGGGGTGTGGATAAGCTGATCCAAGGCATTGGAATTGATGAATTCCAGAAAACGTTGAGCACAAGAGTTGGTACACCAGTAGTTTTCCCAGTTAATGGTGGGGTAGTTGAAATCACCCATTATTAGGGTGTTGGGTTGTACCTTAATATTTTCCAGTGCATCAAGAAAAGAGGAGTGGGAATCCTGGGGCATGATGGGGGGTCTGTAGCAAGCTACAATATGGATTGTGGTTTTGCCCAGAGTTAGTTGAACTTGGATAATCTTGGATGCATTATGCTGAGCAACTAGCTTGGAGATGTGGATATCCCTAATGAATATGGCCATGCCTCCACCTTTACTGTTTCGGTCCGGGTTTGAATTATAGCCTGGTAATGCAGGGGTGCTCTCCGGAGCTTTGAACCAGGTCTCTGTCAATGCACAGATATCGATGTTCTCCATTTTAAGGAGTGCCTCGAGTTAATGCATTTTGAGGTTTAGACTTCTAGCATTGAGTAGCATTGCCCTCAGGTTTTGCTTGCTTGTAGTACCTGTTACGGTGGTGAATTTGTCATTTGAACCTTGCCTAAAAAGGCAATATAGGGGTGGCAAGAGCCTTTGCCAGTATCTGGAATCCCAAGGGCGACAGGTGAAGGCCATCTCTGGCAAAGCAGCATGGTCTGTCGATCATGTCATCCCAGGCAGACAGAGATACTAGATTCCCTTAGAATGACACCAGAAGCTTAGCCAACTGTTGAAGTCAATCATTTTGTCCTTGTTCTATGGTATCATTCCGGGTAATGGCAGGATGCTACTCAGGGTGAGGGTCATACCTGCCTGGGCTACAAGATCGGAGAGCTCCTCCATGTCTCTTTTCATGTAGTTCAGGGAGGTACATCTCAGGTCATTCACACCTACATGGACAATGACAGAGTCATATTTGTACTTGTTGTGGAGTGAACTGAGTGCGTGCATTATGTGGCGGATCCTGGCACCCGACAGGCAGCTGACAGTAACTTTCTCCTTGTTTAGCCTGGTGAGTGGAACATCAGTGTGCCTGACTATAGAGTCACCTATGACTAGAGTGTTGGGTACATTATGCCTTATAGGCTTGTAGTTGAGTGGCACACTTGAGTATGTGGGGCTATGTGTCATTTGGGTTGTGTTGGAGGTGGAGGTTGCTTGCATTTCTGATTTGGAGGTCTCGGTTGTTTGGGCAGATTTTTACTGAGAGCCTCCGCGAAGGTAGGTGTGTGTTTTGTGCTTCTGTGTGTGTGTTTTGGTGGTGTAGTTTTTGAGGGCTATGTGATGAGTGTGGTGTGGTGCAAGTGTTTACCTTCTCCTCTTGACTGTCTAGTCCAGTCTTCCGTGAATAGAGCTCTGCTTCCAGTTTGGCTATATAAGTGCATCTCTCACATGTCGTAGTGTTGGGTGGTAGGAGGAGAGGGTTGTCTGTACACGAGGCAATTGCTGCACTGTTCCAAGATGCCCAGATTCATCCGGTAGAGGAGAAAACACCAGGAGATGACCTTTAGACATGCCTGGATAGGTGCTTATTTATTAAGTACTAAAAACTGTTTTCCTCTAGGCAATTGAGGAAAGTTGAGTGCTGTAGTAATTTGTAGCTTATTTAGTGCTTACGAGTTCTGAACAGGTGCTGAGCTTAAAGAAACAGATTTGAGTGCTAAAACTGAAAAGCTGGCTAGCTGCAAGGGAAAATTTGAAGAGCAGACGTTATGGCGCCAGGAATAGTTTAACCCTAGTTAAGTGGGGGGGGGGGGGGGGCTCAGGAGCTTACAAACAGTCCTGGATACAGCAAATCTGTATCTGGACAAGACTTGTTACAGGAAAGAGGGGAAGCAAGCTTAGATTTTTTTTTTCAGTAAAGTGGAAATGGAGAAAGCTGGAACAGAAGTTAATTCAAAGTTAACAATCTGAGTGGGTTGGCCTTCACAAATGTTCTCTATTAGATTGAATGAACTAATGACACTAGACTGGGAGGAGTGTCACAGATCAAATATACAGTATGGATGGGCAACTGCAAAGCCACCAAGTATAACACCACAACATTGGGGAGGGCAGGTGGGGAAACTATTACAGTTCCTAGCTGTAGCCACTAAATGAAAGTTTTAAAACAGATCAAGGAGCAAGCAGACTCTAGAGAATGCTTTTAATTGTAAACAGACTAGATTAGAACACAGAAACCTCAAAAAAATCAAAAATGTACAGACTAGATTAGAACACAGAAACCTCAAAAAAATCAAAAATGCACAGAAAAGCTCGGATAAAGCACTCACAAACAGAAAACTTCCTTACTTGGATGACCTGTTGATTCAGGCATACTCTCCAGAGGTCCTTTTGCAAAATCTTCATTTTACCATTTCTCTTCTTCAAAGTCTGGGTTCACGATAAACTTCAAAAAGTCTTCCTTGACTCCTTCTCAAGATCATGTCTTTCTGGGTTACAGGATTCAGACAGTGCCAATGCCGGCATGCATGCCTCCTCCAAAGGCCTTAACTCTCATTTCTTACTTCCAAATTCTTCTTCCCCTGGCCTCCATTACAGCCAGGGAGTTTCTCATTGCTTCCACCATTTTGATGCTTCCCCTGGCCAGACTTCACATGAGGAAGTTGCAGTGTTTTCTGAAGTCAACGTGGCTTCAACATGCGCATCCTCTAGACTTTACTTCTCCCTTGTCTCAAGAAGAAACTTCTGTGGTGGTTTCAGCAGTTGTCTCTGAATCCAGGGCTCCTTTTTCATCCTCCTCTTCCCTCTCAGGATCTGTTCACATACGTTTCAGATGTGGGATGGGGAACAATAGCTGGCTCCCTGAAGGTTCAAGGAGTGTGGTTACCTCATCAGCAGAAGGAGCACATCAACGTCAAAGAGATGAGAGCTCTTATACTGGCTCTTCAGGCTTTTCATCCTTTTTTCTCTCCGGGGCTTCTCAAGGTATTCATGGACAATACCACAGTTTTGTAATATATCAACAAATAGGGGGGGAACAAGATCTTACTTTTTGCTGGCTGGCACTTCTAGTATGGGATCTGGCTGTCAAGTATCAAGTGACTCTTTAGGCAGTTTATATTCCTTCAGATCAGAACACTGTGGCAGACACTCTGAGCAGGTCCTTCACTCAATCCCATGAATGAATGGTTCACAGGGATGTGTTTCTGGACATTGTTCACCAGTGGGGTACTCCTCAAATAGATCTCTTTGCCTCCCCTCTGAACAGACTACTTCCTCTGTTTTGTGCTATGGTCCCAGGTCTTCTAGTATGGAAGGTCGACACCCTCTCATTTTCTTGGAAGGGGATGTTTCTTTATGCATTCCTTTCCTCTCATTCCAAGAGTCCTGTTCAAGATTCAACAGGATGCTCCCAAAATCTTGCTGGTGACTCCTTTTTGGCCACGACAGCACTGGTTCCCTCTACTTCTGCATCTAGTCAAGGGCAATCATTACAAGTTACCTCATAGGGTGCATCTAACTTGCACAAGACAAGGACCACACAAGACAAAGGATCTCTCATCCATCTCCACGTGTCCACGCTTTTTTGATCCCTCATAGAAATCTTTTTTCTGAGGACGTGCTGCAGGTCCTGCAGGAGGCCAGGAAACCTACTACTAGGAAATCCTATTTATCTGAATGGAAAAAGTTTCTTATTTGGTGTCTTTTTCATGACCTCCACCAAGTTACTGTGGATTTTCCTTTGGTTCTCTCTTATTTGTGCGAGTTGCTCAATGCTGGTTTGGCCTATTTTTATATTAAAGCCCACTTATCAGCTCTGCTTGTCTGCCTTTAATTCCCCTGTTAGCTTCTAGATTTGAGGCTAAGCAATTTCTTAAAGGCATCCTTAATATTAGACCTCCCAGGAAGCCTGTTCCTCTTCCCTGGGATCTTAATTTCATTCTGGAGAAATTGACTTTGGCTCCTTTTGAGCATGCTGTTTCAGCCTCCTTGCAATATTGTTCTTGGAAGACAGTTCTTTTGTTAGCTCTTACTTCTGACAGATGGGTGTCTGAGCTGAAAGCCCCTTATGCTTTGTCCATCTTTTTTGACATTTCATGAGGACAGGGTGTCCTTGGGTACTAATCCTTCTTTTATACCCAAGGTGGTTAATGAGTTGTCACTTAACCAGTCTATTAATTTGCCTACTTTTTTCACCTCTCTGCAACCTGACAGTAAGAGGGTACTGCATACCTTAGACATGCACAGACAGCTTAAATTTTATTTGGGTTAAGACTAAAGCTATCCGAAAATCTGATCAGTTGTTTCCATTCATTCTAGGTCTTTAGAATTGGCCATTTCCAAGCTAACTATTTCTACTTGTATTTTGAAGGTTATTTATTTGTTACACTTTTCATGGCAAGAGCCATCCTTCTTCTGTAAAGGCTCATTTTACTAGAGCTCTGGCTTATTTTGGTGGCTTTTTCCATGGGTTCAGACACAAATTCTATTCTTGAAGCAGCTACCAAACATTACAAGTTGGATGGTATCTCCAGAGCTAGAGCTGGTTTTGCTAATAGCATTCTTCATGGATTCTTAGAAGGCTCTACTGCTGCTCCCCCCCCCCCCAAGTTTCTTCTTGAGCTTTTGCACTCTCCCATAAGTAATGAATACTGCAGCGCTGAATGTAAGGACATAGTACAGCTGTGTAAATCTTACCATAACGGTAGATGTCCTTGCCTTCACCGCTGCAATATTCATTCCCTCCCTCCATCCCCTAGTCTTTTTTCCTTCCTGGATGTGCAGGTTCTCTTTGGTTTTCCTTGGACTGCTGTTCCTACTGAGGCAAACCGTTCTGAGGATGGTACACCTGAACATCACCTTTATGTCCTACGCTACGTGAGGAGTGTGTAGGTGACATTCAGCATACCTTAAAGCAATGATAGACTGGCTGGATGACGGCCTTCAGGAATCCCATAAGTAATGAATACTGCAGGGGTGAATGTAAGAACATCAGCTGTTCTTATTTCAGTTAAAATTTGCACATCAGATGCTTTGTTCAAGGACGTGTCCTGATTTGGCCAGTATTTATTATGTGGCATAATGACCTGAGGTACTCTGAATTTTGTAAGAAGGTTAGACCACATGCAAACTTAAAATGAAAATAAAGATGAAGATACTAGTGATCCTGCATTCCTTGGTAAACTGTGGAATGTCTCCCTATACTCTGAGGTATACCTCTGAACATGGGGTTTTAAAGTGGCTTGACCCAGTTTCTGTACTTATTAGGAGCTTGCAGAACCGTCCATTCATTCACTGTATACTTTTTCTATGTCTTCATTTATCCTTTTTAAAAAAATTTTTTTTTGCATCCTACCCCAATGACGATGGAAACCCATGCAAACCCTACCCCGACATCACAAAGGACTCAGCTGATTATTTTTAAGGCCATAGCTTAACACGTAATTTATGAATTTTTTTTATCAAAAAATCATTGAATCATTTTAGGAGTGATGGGAATGTACTGTGGCACTTAAATCTCTTCATGAAATAATAAATATACAATATGTATTCAGCCAGATTAGCACTTTGCTAAAAATGTATTTACAGATCAAATGGAACTGCCAGTATGATGCAATCTAATACCCAAGCAACAGTAATAAAAGACGTACTTGTCTAGCTTATACAATACCAGATTTATATATCTATGATCAGTCCCCAAACTGTTATCTATGGTTCCAACTATTTCAGCTATCCTGTCAAATGTTCATTCATATTTTACTGTCATTTTTGAATTTATTCTCTGGTTTCATAACTGCCCCTATCTTTCAAGGTTACATTTCTCAATACTGTGTACACATTCCAAATCTATAACATGCAAATTAGTTTTAGTACTAATTCCACTACATAATTATTACTTATATATGTAACATGTCTGACATTTCTGTATCTGTCATTGTTATACTCCATATATCTATGTTATATTGTTACCCACAATGATTCTGATGAAAACATCCTATATGTTTTTGGCATATTTTCAGCATTTCTATGCAAGACATTTCAGCTGGACATTCCAGACAAAAATTGTAATAGAAAAATAAACAATAAATCACACAAACACTTACATGCGCACACACGCGCACACACAAGACACACACAAGACACACACAAGACACACACAAGACACACACAAGACACACACAAGACACACACACACACACACACACTCTCTCTCTACAATACAATGGAAATAATAAAAAATGCAAATAATATCCCACAGACTTTGAATGTCTTCTATGTTATCATACTGGCCAGCATAAGGAATTTTAACAAAGTACACTATACAACTTAACATAACATAATACTAGATCTTAGAGTAGCTCACTGCTGCACTGTTGTTAAAAAGCATAGACAGCCCTTACTACTGGGTTTTCCAACACAGAAGGCATTACAGTTGGCCCAACTTCCACAACCCAATGCCCTTCTCCCACCAAACATTGCAGATGTCCAGTCATTAGGGATGCCAGGACATTTGTTGTATAAAACTGATGTTCACCTCCATTTCAGAACTTTCTTGTCAGCCATTTTAATGACTTTGTATCTGTTCTAAACTGCAGGCAAGGACATAATGATTCTAGCCTAGAAAAGACAAGTGTACACCCACTGAGGCCAAGACTTAGAGCAACAGGGTTCTCCAAGGCTATCCAGAGTTCAGCAGGCTACTTGAAAAGAAGTGGAAGGGACTGTTGCATAAGGCTAGGGTTCACCTACTCCACCCTTAAATGTTAAAGAGGAGGAGAGGGGATGGGAGGAGGGAACCAGGACTGTAACAGTGAATAGCGATCTATTCAAACATTGACTTTTATGGTTAAGTTCTTACAAAGGTGTACTACCTTATTCACATATAGATTACTGTTACGGCAGTCTTTACTACTGGGATGATTCTCAGATCTTATGAGATTAGGATGGTGGATATTTTGCTAGGGCTGGGCTGAAAAAGCTGCAAAGCTCAGCCACAGCTGTAGAAACAATGTTTGGAAAAAAAAGTGTGGCCTGACCAGGTAGTTGCCTCAAGAATAGCTTGTGCTCTCACCCCCCCCTTTAGAAACACCACAGAGTGTCTGTTGTACCCCTGGTGCTATGGGTTCTCATGGTGCTTTCCCGTTTCCTGCTATGAGAGTAAATGAACAAGAAGCAATGTGCCAGACACACAGAAATTTTCTGTTTTTTCCCTACTTCGTTGCACATGATGCAACTGATCTGAGGTTCTGATGTTTTCATTTTTACCTAAATTACAGCAATCCAGTTATCTCTGCACATCTAAGGAATAAAGAATTCCTTATCTCTCGTTTGTTTTGGGACAAATCACCACCTGCCAAAAGATACATGTTAATTATAAGCTTTGACTGGTTTTGTCATCTTGAAACTTCAGGGACTTTATGCTCGAAAGGTAGGAGAACTGAAGACACCGGTGTTTGAGTGAGTTGTTTAGGGTGCACTCAGACACTATTTCTGTCAAAGTTGAAGGAGAACTCAATCACTACTTCTGGCATAAAGGTGGGAGTCAGGTTTAAGAATGACTATGCTCTTACAAAAGACTACAAAGTGAGTGCTGCCTACATATGAGCACCCATAGTTCAGAAATCCTCCTAGTTCTGATGATGGCTAACAATGCAGTATTCCATGTTCGATATTTGAGGGTGGGAGAGCAGGTCCAAAAGGGGGCTGTGTTAGCTTTTCCAGCACACAGTTTAAGTCCCATAGAAGAACAACAACTGTTCTGGATGGTCTCAGATGAAGGATTCTCTTGACAAAGTTTTAACAGTCTTCAGTGAAGCTGAGCGGGTGATCTACAGGCATGCAGGCTAAAATGGCTGAAAGATGTACCTTTATAGAGGCAACTGTCAGGCCTGAATTAAGAGGGGACTTAAGTACTGAAGAATTATGGACAATGGTACAGAAAAAGGTCCTGATCCTTCTTGAGGCACAGGAGGGAAAACTTATTCCATCTGACTAAATAGAATTTCTTTGTGGCAGCCTTCCAAACCTCCTTAAGTATGTTCAGAACATCCCTCTCTAGGTTGGGGTATATCAGGGCATCCTTGTTTAAGGGGGTACATTTGCAAATCAAGCATGCCAGGTTTCACCTAAGACATCTAAATGAGGAGGGAGAATCAATTCCAACTGGGCCAAAAGGATTCTAGTAGGAACATCCTTTGCCTACTTCTCTTGCTTTCTGAGTCACTGTGGGGAAAAGTGTGTGTGTGTGTGTGTGTGTGTGTGTGTGTGTGTGTGTGTGTGTGTGTGTGTGTGTGTGTGTGTGTGTGTGTATGGGGGGGGTAGTGTGTGGGGGGATAGTTTGTCTATATCTTTGAGTGTGGTGTCAGAGGGGTCAAGTCAAAATGGTGTAAATTAGCTCTTAACAAGAATTAAAAGTGCAGAATAATGGTGGACTGGTCCATTTTGGTTTTCTTCATCATCCTATAAATTTACAGACATTCCAAGGCTACTGAGTCTTATGACCATTCATGGCACGACAGTACCCTCCCCCCCAAGGCACATCTCTTGTAGACTATAAACATACTTACAATGGAAAATAAAATTGAAGATGTTAGCTATCCTGCATTCCTTGTTAAACTTTGTGTATTTCAGAGTGTAGGGAAACATTCCAATCAGAACAGTCAATCCCAGAGTAAAATTGTGTATATCCATCCAGTCATCTAGTCTATGTTTAATGGAAGATAGTGAGTCACACTGTTTTAACATGTAGGGGAAATTTAATCTAGAGGCTGGGAGACACTAGGTTATAAACCTGTTCCTCCATCATATTTTATTTACCTGTTGGTGAAGATTTAGGCTTATTGTTCTAGTACTGGTAGAGGTACTGAACTTGCACAGAAACACGACATCCATGCCAGTTACGTATCTAACTGTGCACTAAGCGAGACAGAGATCTCCTCTCAAAAGTCTATAAAATGTTGAATAAAGAGACAGAGATTCCAGCCTGTCTTGGTAGCACAAGGACTTTAGGTCTGTGATCTTTTTGGTTAAGAGCCTTTGTTTTCTTTCCCTAATTGTAGGATATGTTAACTAAGCTATATCCCAAAGGGCATGCTGTACTCAATAACTGGCCTGATCAATGGCGAGTACAAAGGACTGATTACTTCATTAGACCTTGATGACATTTCTTTGGAAATGAGCTGGCTAAATAAAAGCACGTCTTGATAAGTGATGTCATATGATGGCCAAAAGAGGGGGAACTTTCAACCCACATACCTAGGAGTGTGATTGCATTTTCATTATGTAGTGGAGTCTTGTCCACATGGGGCGGGGTTGTCTATCAAAAGTGATGACACTATACTTTTAGCACTTAGTTTGAGCCCATTTTTTAGTGCCCCACAAGTATATTAGGATGAGTTCGTTCTGGAGGTTTTGGATGTCATAAGGTGACTTAACTACAATCCCCATTTAGCAGCTGTCTGCACACATTGTTAACCAGATATCTCGACTCTGTTTCTAAATATGAGAAGTAAATACCAAAAAAGAAAGATCAGGAACCTAGCAAACAAAACAGTCTGTTTAACTGGAATAGTCCAGCTGGGGAGATGCCCTTTTCAGGAGTCCCAGGGAGAAAAGTTTCACAATTACTGTACATTAATCTTAAATTTCATATACAATGTGAAAATGTACAGAGGAACAACATACAATATACAAGTACAATTCACATATAACATAGGGGCTAACAATTAAAAATTTGTAAACGAGGTAGTGCTACATATAAGGGTTACAGAATGTAACAATCCCAGAGAAAGGCAGAATAAAAGACAGCTATAACGAGTAAAACACAGTGAAAAACTAGACATCATGTAGGTGGACCTGCAATGTGATTTAATTGCTGAGACCCAAGTTCCTTTTGGAATATACTGTGCTACTAAGTTCTTAAAATAAGGCCGTTTACTAGCATTATTTAGTATGCTGTGCATATTTTTCAGATGGAAATAATTTCAAAGTTTTAGCTTGTTTTGCCGGTTTCACTTGGTTTCAAAGTTTTACTCTGACAAAGCGAATTGTGTTATCAAATATAATACCTTCAGCCAGAAGACCGGGAAGAAGTGTTACTACTGGAGCCATGCAGGAATTTGTGTCATGTAAATGGTTTACCTTTTCATCGGATAACTCAGAGGGAATCATTTCTTCTCTATTTTTCCTTTTCCTACCAATTATGGTATGGATGAGGAATACTGCTGTTCTGACTCCACAGACAATCTGAGTGGGGTCTGCCTCAGCGCAGACAGACAATTGTGATCCTGACATCCTTTTTACTATTTTAGGATACTCCCTGGAAAATGTTGGTAATCAAATGGCATCCAGAGAACTGCAAAAAGTGAATGGTATGGACATCATGGAAGGCATCACCAGATCTCTTGAAGATGTACGGATCAGGCAGGCAGTCCAGATATTGCAGAGATTTATCTTGCAAAATTTACATGATTTTTGCATCTCTTGTGAAGACACCCATTACCCTACATTGGACTTGAGTTTAAACTGGATGATATTTAAGCTCATCTGGTTCAGCCCTCCCAAATGTTGATCCTTCCGTCATTTTATGGATTTAAAATCATTGTCAGTGTAGTTTCTATTTGCACAGAGGCGGTGATTACTCATATATGGGCTTCTTTCTCCATGGCTGTGTGACCACACAGTTAGTATCATATAAAGTAAGGGAGTGTAGGATGTAGGAGATCCCCCCTTGCAAAACAATGCATTTTTTGAGATTTTGCTGGCTTGAAGCTTCAATGTCTTTAGACTTGAAGTGTAGAGGAAATGAAGATACCCATGTCTGGTCAGCTGTTTAGTTTTACGAATAACCAGGACTGATGTACGGGAGTTCTTTTTTGAAACACTGATGACTGACTTATGAGATTCTGCTGTGAAAGTCATTACATGTGGAACTGATTCTTTGAAGGAACTGGAAGAGGACTTGACATTTTTTTACGTTTCTCTGATATGGCCTCATTTCAGAATCCCTGCCCCCCCCCCCATTTTTGTCTCACAAGAGTGAAAGAATTTGCTGTATTCTTATTTTTTTTCTTAAGAGTTTTTTTTTTAACTTTTCGTTAAATATGTACTATACACTGCAAGTCTACTTAATCTTTATATTTCAAACAATGCTCACAGCTCTTAGCATTACATTCTGACTCAAAGTTCTTTCTATATGTCTACCACAAATGCATTTATTTATTTAGATGGCGATGACATAACCCTTTGGACAAAAATCTCTCAAGTCTGATAATAAAAGTATTTTGGCAATGAAGATACAGAGCTATATCAAGGTCAAATGGCACACAAACACACTAGCAAATGGAAAACATTGCTAGAGACTAATGGTTTCAAAACAGAGAGAAGAGCAGATGTAGCTGCAAACAAGTGCTACTGAATGAGACTTTCATGCCATTTACTGCATTACCAGTACTGGTACAAGACAACCACTGGCCTACGCAGAACAACAAGGCAGCTACACGATACTGGCCAGACCAAAGCAGCTTTTCGTGAGTAAACCCAAATATTATGGCTTATAATTGCAATGATCCTCTCCTGAAGTAGGGTCACCCGGTCGTTAAAGCAATTGCTAGGATTTAAACATCTCAACGTGTTCTGTTTCAGTAGAGAGTGGATTATCCGAATGTCGATTATCAAAACTGTCAATTATCAGAACCACAGAAACTCAAGCCAGCAAGAGTCGAACACTTCCAATAAAATCACCACACTTTATTCACAAATGTTTAGCGCTTTCTTCTCCACTACAGAGACTTCCTCAGAACAATGTCCCACCCATACCCAGCCATTTAAATACCAACCCCCAATTATTCAATTGGCATTTTCTTTTTTGTTAAAAGCAGTACACCAAGATGTAAGTTTCCACATTCCTTGAATCTTGTAGTGCATTCAATAATGTGCAAATTTTGTTTCACATACACTGAATTAAATCCACAGTATAAAAATGAATATCACCAAACTATAAATTCTTTAAAACATAAAACAATCTATTATAAACATAAGACAATTGTCCTTTCATAAAACACATACCTAACCTGAAATTTGATCGAGCTTTAAAACACTAGCAATACTAATAGTTTCATTGATGCCAGGGTACTGAGAGGTATTAAAATAAACTGCCATCTCAGCTCCATAACATCTAAATGAATATCCAAAATACAGCCTTGTTCATCCTTCACTAACTGCTGTATGACTAAAAATTTAAAGTGATGACCTTAATGACTGAGAGACAAGGCAGCTTCTACCATTTCATCGTCTTTTTCTAGGAGAGGTCGACAGGATTTTGGGATGCAGGGTGCAAGGCCAAAAGTCTACAGGACAAGAAACAATTAGACTGGGTGGCTCTGTCACCTAGCCCACTAGCAATGGACTGTTCCAAGCAAGCAAGTGGTATGGCACGTTCCGTACCTCCTGTAAATCAACATGTGCATTTGGATGACAGCGTTTCTGGTAGGAGAGATATTGTTTTTGCATTTAATGACAACTTTTGTTTGACTTACACATCACGTCAAAATGAATTAGACCCCTTGGGTTCCGGTGTGAATCAAATGTACAATGAATGTGTGGTTTTAGACAATGAAACGTGACAATTTTCGTTAATGGAGGTTTCCATACATTCTGTTGAGGATGATTTTTTTGTTAGAAGGGGGAATGGTAGTTCCTTTGATGTGAAATATAGCACAGCAGATTGTAATACTCTTGTGGCTGACAAAGTGGGGGGTGGATGTGAATGATAACAGTGTCAATGAATTGATGGTATGTCATATGGGTGAATCTGGCAGTTGCAACATTAATGATGAATCGGTTTTAGACATTTTGATACAATGTTTTGGTGAGCAGCAGACATTTACCGTTGGGTTGGAACCTGATATTGTTTTCAATAATAAAGATGATTTTAAAATTTACAATTATTCCAAAGTAAATATCAGCAAAAAAATGTTGATTTTTTGGTAAAAGGGTTCACCTTTGTCCCTTGTAGATCTGGGAATGTGGTAGAATCTATCAATGACCAAAAAAGATATACCAGAAAACTTAACTTGAAAGTCTGGTTTAATCAGGACATGGGTGCGGAAGGCCTGGTTAGGGAAAGGTGTAAAACACCCAGTACTTTTAATCCCCCCTTAAACAAAACCATTGAATTATTTGAAAGAATGTGTGAAAAGGAAATTAGGAAGAGTTATTTTAAGAAAGAAGGAAGTGAAAATTCTAACATGACCAGTGAAGAAAATCAATTAAATGTTGGATTTGACAAAAGACCCCATGGTCAGGTTCATGAAAACTGACAAAGGTAATGGAGTTGTAATAATGGACAGGGGGGACTATTTGGATGGAATGAATACCATTTTGCTGGGGGACACTTATAATGTGAGTTCTTTGAATGAAGTTAAAGTTGCATACAGGAAGATAGATTTAGTGCTAGACGACATGGTTTATCAGGCTCAAATCAATGAAGATGAATACCACTACATGAAAAATGAACATCCAAGGGTGCCTAACATATTTGGCATCCTCCATAAAGGGCTTGCAAATCCAAAATTCAGGCCCATTGTAGATGGAAAAAGGTCAACAACCTATTTTATTTGTAAATATTTAGACCAAATAATGCAGGGGAGTTTGGGTTGTTTTAATTACATCAGAAGACTCCTGGCAATTTATAAACAAGTAATTAAATGGGATAAAGTTAACATCGGACATGATCATGGTGACTACTGATGTAGTTAATCTGTTCACACTGATTCCGCATGACACTGGTATTAACTGGTTGGAACAACAGCTTCACAAAACCAATAATTTTGGTCACGATGAAATTAATAGAATAAGTGTGCTTACTATGGAACTTGTTCTAAAGAACAATTATATCTGGTTTGAGGGAAAGTACTACAAACAGACAAAAGGTGTAGCAATGGGGGCAGCGTGTGCCCCCATTTTTGCAAATCTGATCATGTCCTATTGGGAACAGGAGTATGTAATGAATACTTGTCACAAATCCCAGATTATACACTACACCCGGTTTTTGGATGATTTTTTTCTAATTTTGGAAAGGCACTAAGATAGTTTAAATGAGTTCCTTCTTAATATTAATGAAACTGGATTTTTTTTAATTCACTTATGAATATAATAGGAACAAAATTGTCTATTTAAATGTTGAATTAGAGATTGATTGGACAAATATGAATTTTAATACTAGGATCCACAGAAAGTCCACCTTTTCCAACTCATATATGAATTACAGTAGCTGGCACCCACACCATCAAAAGAGGGCAGTGGTAAAAGGCCAGTTGGTGCGGGCAGCCAGGATGGTGAGCTCCAATGTTGACTTCCTGGTGGAAACTGAGTACATCATTCAGATGTTTAGACAGAGAGGTTACCCGGACTGTCTTTTAAGTGATGTCAGGAAGGAAGTAGTGTACAAACTGGAACAAGGTGTTTATAGGCCTATATTAGGCAATGGGTTCTTGGAAAGTAATGGATGTAACGGTAATAGGATCAATCCTAATTTAACCTTTATTTTGACATACAATGGGATGGCCAACATTATTACCAAAGTTATAAAAGGTAATTGGGAGATTTTACAATTTGATGCCAATGTAGGGAATAAAGTTGGGAAGAGCCTGAAACTTGTCTTTAGGAGAGATAAATCTATCAAAAATATATCGGAGGGTGTAAAATATGAAAATAAAACTAATAGAAAGATTGGCAACTATAAATGTAATTAGTGTTCCTTTTGTCCATTCATTTTGGAAACAGGAGGGGGAATTAGGGTCAATGGTAAGGTTATTAATATCAAAGGACATTACAATTGCAACAGCACTAATGCTATATACATGGCCAAGTGTGATGAATGTCCTATATTTTATATAGGTAAAACTTGTAGAAGGTTTAAACTAATAATTGGTGAGCACCTGGGTGATTTGAGACATTGTAGGAGTACTAGTGCCCTTTACAGACATGTTAAAGAAAGTCAAGGTAATCACTTTAAATTTTTAGTCATACGGCAATTAGTGAAGGATGAACAAGGTTGTATTTTGGATATTCATTTAGATGTTATGGAGCTGAGATGGCAGTTGTATTTTAATGCCTCCCAGTACCCTGGCATCAATGAAACTATTAGTATTGCTAGTGTTTTAAAGCTCGATCAAATTTCAGGTTAGGTATGTGTTTTATGAAAGGACAATTGTTTTATGTTTATAATAGGTTGTTTTATGTTTTAAAGAATATATAGTTTGGTGATATTCAGTTTTTTACTGTGGATTTAATTCAGTGTATGTGAAACAAAATTTGCACATTATTGAATGCACTACAAGATTCAAGGAATGTGGAAACTTACATCTTGGTGTACTGCTTTTAACAAAAATGAAAATGCTAATTGAATAATTGGGGGTGGGTATTTAAATGGCTGGGTATGGGTGGGACATTGTTCTGAGGAAGTCTCTGTAGTGGAGAAGAAAGCGCTAAACATTTGTGAATAAAGTGTGGTGATTTTACTGGAAGTGTTCGACTCTTGCTGGTTTGAGTTTCTGTGGTTTTTCTTACCTTTTGGAGTCTTGTGAATTATCAAAACCAGCCTTCCAAAGTTTTTGGGTAGGAAAAAAAATCATAAAGTCTGAATATGTAAACATTATACGTATTTGCTTGAGCATGTTTTTTCAGCTTGTTGCCAGCTTGTATATGAAAAGTATTCTTTATTGTCCATTGTAATCACTGAATGGTTGAAAAGTGTATTCCTGCATGCAGAAAAAACGATTTTAGAAGTTTTTTATCCGGTTCAATTATATGTTTGATTATCCGAACAACCTGATTATCTGAACTACCCTAGGTCTCAATTAGTTCTGATAATCGACTCTCTACTGTACTAAACTCGGCACATTACACCTGCCCTGTTTTTGGCACGTTTGTATGGCCTTTATAAAGTAAAGACTTCAGAACTGGTCAGAATATTCCACATGTGCCTTCTAAACTGATATAAAGTAAAGCTTACTCATTTGTAATGTTTATGCACCTTAAACATTCCATTTTTCTTACTTTAGTTCCTGTTAACTAGCTTATACTCAAAGAATCTAGGATAATTATTAGAATTTTTAGTAAAGAGCAAGTCCTTGATCCCAGTTGGCCAAAATGACATCTACTAAAAACGACATCTGCATATTTATGAAATGGCTATTTTGTCAAAAACAATCATTTTATGCCACAATCACTACAACAGGAGAATGGCTTTGTTTCTTTGAGTTAAAATGATCTTGCAATTTGTTATATAACTGGCAGGGTTCTTAAAAACAAAAACATCAGACTTGGAGGAAAATCTATTTTTATTCAGTCTTTGTGTTGTGATTTCAACACCTCAAAATCAACGAATGCTTCTTATAGAATTTTAATGTCTTCTGCAAAATGGCTGCCAACGGGGCTTGACATACCAACGTGATCTTGTTTTTCTTCAAGCCTTTCTCTTTCCTATAATCCATTTCAAGTCTGCTTATAAGAGTCATCCAAGACATAAAGAAGTAGTGGTGTATTCCTATGCCATTGACATATAATGGGATTATAGTGTCAATCACTTTCATCTTGTATACCTTCTGTAACAGGACTGCTTCTTTTATTTCTTGAGTAGCCCTCATGTGTATGTGTCTCAGGGCTTGTTGTACAGTATACTAAGAAGTTATACAGCTGCAAGCAAAAAAACAGCTAAATCGCAGGCCTTTGTTCAAAGTATCTTTTTGTAGTCCAAAATAAACTGACTGCCCCCCCCAAAAAAAAAAATTCCCTCGGGTGTCAAAACTGGCCCTGCTCTGAAGGATCCTTGCAGTTTCATCTATAAGTGACAGCTGCTAGTGAAAAAGAAAGGATTTAAAAGTAATTCTGTTCCCCAGTGCCAGCAGTAGAAAACATTTTATTTTCATTCATTCATTTATTTATGTAGATAAATAAAGTACTTTAGATTTCCTAACATTTTAAGGAAAGGACACATAGCATGTGTAAGCTAAAGTAAATTTAGCTGTATATTATGATAGCCATCAACTGTTAACTTTCCTTTGTTGACTAGAAAATGCTCATGCATTCCACTTGTGTAAGGACGGACTCAAAATCAGTGGAAGATGTCACTTCTCAAGGATCTGTGCACCAGACATGCATCATCCTCTGGAAGGATGTCACAAGAAAGAATAAAAAGACATTCTTATAAATAGTTATCAGTGCACTTAGTTGACAGGGTTGCCATCTGTCTCACTTCCTGCAGACCATAGGAGGTTACTAGGCTAACGGCCCCAGGGACCTTACAAGCCTAGCCAAGTTCAACCCATGTTCCCAAGGGTGTCTGGTTCAAGCAGACACTAATATAAGCACCTATTGTCCCTGTCTAAGAGGGACACAGGAGGAAGTCCTGATATGGGTAGTTTTGTCCTATTGTGGTGGGATGGGCTCAGTGGTGCAGCAGTTAGCGTTATCACTTCACAGCAAGAGGTTCTCCAGTTCGATTCTCAGTTGGAGTGCCTTGTGTGTGAAGTCTGCATATCCTCTCTGCGGTTGAGTGAGTTTTTGACATGTGGGTAGGTGCTTGTGTGTGTGTGTGTGGCTTCTGTGAAAGTTGGGCACCAGGCTGGCAACTCGACACTGTAAAAATTCCACTGCCACACAATCTGCGGACCCGTGATCCGCTGTGATGAGCCCTAACGAGAGAAGCCACAAGACACTGCTTTTATGGTGGGACGGCATGAACATGGTAAATGTGTTGATACTTTGCAAGAATTATACAAAAAGATTTTTTGTTTTTTTCTCTAAATGTCATCTTAAAATATACAGTTGTATAAACAAACACATTTTAAAGCTTAGCATTTCAATACTGTGATGATGCTTATATAAACTTGTCAAAAGAAGTGACAACTGCCTTTGAACCAGTGACTGATCTAATTGCTTTGTTTTGCTAAGAAAGGAATGGCTACACTGGAAACAGCTGTGAATTAGTGTGTTATCGTCTTCTCTGCAATAAAGACAGCGGAAAACAGTTTCACACCTTTCTGCAGAGCTCCTGACATATAAGATTGCCAATAGTACCCGACTACAGATTTCTCTGTCTGTGGTAAGTCATGAAGGCACAGACAAATTCCTCTGCAACTTATGTGAGAAGTTAAGCTTTAAAAAAGTAGGTGGTCTTTCCCTTCCTTTGATTCCAAAGCAAGGAAAAAAAGAAGTTATGTACTCACCACAATGTTCCATCTGAGTAGGTAAACTTCATTTGTCAGCAACCTGTGGGTTACGGATCCGAGCCGGCAGCATACCAAGCAAAAAGATCTGAGCTCCAAGCTCCTCCCCCTACCCATACTGCACTGCAACCTCCTTCCAATCCTCTGATCGAGTTTGCCACTCCATGCATGAAATCAACAAACTAACCTGAGACCCCTAAACCAAGGACAAACCTCTAACTCGTGAACTCTGGACATCGTGTTCAGCAAAAAAAATGCCAAGGTAAGGGGGAAGGAGGGAGGGACAGTTGCTGACAAATTATGTTTACCTACTCAGATGGAACATTATGGTGAGTACATAACTTCTTTATCTGAAGTAGTTAACTTCATTTGATCAGCAACCTGTGGGACAGAGTCCCCAGCTACCCGAATCTTGGGAGGCCCTTAAGGAAGGATATTCTGGAGCACTGCACAGCCAAAAGAAGCCCTTCCTCTAGACACCAAATCCAGCTTATAATGATTAATAAAGGTGTGAGAAGATGTCCAGGTAGCTGCTTAGCAAATGTCATCCAGGGAAACTCTAGACCAGAATGCTGCAGATGTCGCCATAGAACGTGTAGAATGGGCATGAACTCCTACTGGTTCTGGTAAACCAAGCTCTCTGTATGCTTGTAGGATACAAAGGGAAATACACCTAGCCAGAGTCACCTTTGAAACTGGTTTCCCTAAAAAGGGCTTAGCAAAGGAAACAAACAGTTGATAGATTTGCGAAAGGCCGCTGTCCTGCGCAAATAAACACGTAACTGCCTGTGAACATCCAGCAAATGAAGTTTGTATTCCCCTTTGTTCTGAAAATTAGGGAAAAAGACAGGCAAATTAATAGATTGATTAATATTTGTCGCAGAAGCAACTTTAGGAAGAAAGGATGGATTAGTCCTGAGAGACACCCTGTCCTTATGAAACACAAGGTATAGGGGTTTCATACAAAGAGCTTGCAGCTCCGGCACTCTCCTTGCTGAAGTTATAGCTACCAGAAAGGCAGTCTTCCATGGCAAAAATTTTACTTCAACTGATGCCGAGAGCTCAAAAGGAGGCGCAACTAAGGCCTGAAGAACCGCAGTCAGATCCCATGGCGGTGGCGGTGACGGATTCTTAATAGGGGGTGGCAGAAGAAAAGTGCCTTTCAAAAAGGTTTTACAAATTCTGGCAGCAGTGAGGAAGCCTAAACTGTCTCCTACATGGAAATGAGAAATAGCAGCCAGCTGGACCTTCACGGTGGAGGAGATGGCTCCTTGTTGGAAGACATGAGACAAAAAGTCTAATACCGCTGAGATCGGAGTGGTAAAAGGATCTAGATTTCTCTGCGAAGCCCAAATGGAGAAGCGTTTCCATTTGCTAGAATAAATTTTCCTGGTAGAGGATTTATGTGCCGCAACCAAGATAGATTTAACAGGAGAAGAGATACCGGGAGTCCTAGCAATTAAGGGAACTGGAGCAGCCTAGCTGTGAGCTTCAGTCTGTCCAGGTTTGGAGGAAGCTTTCCCGAGGGATGACGAATTAGATCCGGAATGGGATCCAAGATCCAAGGTGGAGCTATGAGATGAGACTGTAGGCAGGGGAACTAGACTTGATGAGGCCAGAATGGGGCTAAGAGGATCAATCTGCTCCCCAACCGGCGGGCTTTCTGTAAGAACTTTATCAAGAGCGGGAGCGGTGGATATGCATAAAGAAGACCAGGTGGCCAAGTATGAACAAGACTGTCTCTGGGGCTTTCCCCCCTCGGGGGGATTAGAGAGAAAAACTCACTGCACTTTGCACTGGAAGGAGATGCGAAGAGATCGCAGCAAGGCTGACCCCACTTGAGGAAGATCTGCTCCACTACACAAGGGTTCAGAGATCACTCATAAGGAGAAAGGATAATTCTGCTCAATTTGTCTGCCTAGATGTTGGACCGACCAGGAATGTGCGTCGCTATCAGAAAGCGGTTGGTGGAGATTGCCCATTCCCAGACTCTCATGGCTTCTCAACAAAGGGGATAAGACTTGGTTCCTCCCTGTTTGTTGATACACCAGACCACTGACATACTGTCTGACTGGATCGCAATAGTTCCTAGAAGTAGATTAGCATGAAGGGCCTGCAACGCTAAAAGGACTGCTCTCATCTCTAGGACATATATATATGCAGAACGGTCTCGTTTTAAGTCCACGTGCCTTGAACAGTCCTGCCCGAACAATGCCCCCCCCACCCCACCCTAGGCGGGAGACGTCCTTGGTCACCATGGCTTGGGGTAGGGGTGCAAGAAAGGGACGTCCCTCCTGCAAATTCAGAGATTGGAGCCACCACTTGAGAACATTTCTGCACACTCTGCTCAGAGGGATCGGAAAATCTAGAGGTTGATGAAGAATTGACCACTGAACTTGCAACGTCCACTGTAAAATTCTCATATGCAGACGAGCACAAGGGATCAGGTTGATAGCTGCTGCCATGGACCCTAAGGCTCTCAGGACTAATTCTACAGAGGGTGCAGGGGACTGCAGGAGTGCTAACACATGAAGTGTCAGGCTGTGTAGTCTGTCTCAGGTTAAAAATGCCCTGGGCCTGGTGAGAATCTATTCTCTCCCCTATGAAGTCTAACACTTGAACAGGTTGAAGGGAAGACTTCCTTAGGTTTATGGTAATCCCTAGCAGAGGTGATATCCAGAGAAAGAAATCTCTGGCTAGCAAGAGTAGATGCCTGGTGGGGGTGGTGAGAAGCCAGTCGTCCAGGTATGGAAAGACCTGAATGCCCTGAAGTCTCAGGTGGGCCGCTACAACTACCATGACCTTGGTGAACACCCTGGGGGCTGTGGTGAGACCGAAGGGTAGGACCCTGAATTGATAATGAATGGCCCCTAGCCAAAAGCGGAGGAACCTCCTGGATCACCTTGTCCATCAGAATATGGTAGTACGCATCCTTGAGGTCTATCGAGCACAACCAGTCTTCCTCCTGCAGGAAGGGGAGGATGGATTGAAGCGTGACCATCCGGAACATTTCCTTGGCAACGAACAGGTTCATTGTAGACGAGTCGAGAATCAGCCTTAGGTCCCCCGTCTTTTTTGGCACCAAAAAGAACCTGGAATAGATGCCTGATCCGGACTGGTCTAGGGGTACCTGCTGGATGGCTCTTTTTTCTAGTAGTTTTTGTATTTCCAAGGCTGCGGCCTCCCTCTGAGTGGGTGGGACGTCTGGGAGGTGCCTTCTGTAAGGGGGTTTGTTTATGAAGGGAACAGAATAGCCCCTGGATATTATTTGAAGCACCCAGCAATCTGTCGTGATGGAGTCCCATTGGGCTAGGTGCATCGAAAAACACCCCCGACTGCCTCCAGAGAGGAGCAGTCGGGTAACCCCTCAGGGGTGCTGCGCGGGTCGCTCTGAAAAAGGTTCACGTGACCCGAAGTTCTTCGCCCCCCACCCCTGCCTCTGGGCCGGCATCCACCTTGTCCCCCTCTGCCTCTGGGGGAGAAGGAGTCCTAAGCGTTCAGGGACTGCTGAGTTTTCCAGAACCACAGCTTATTTTGGCCTCGCTGGTTCCTGGAGAAGGACCTTTGAGGGTTAGAGAAGCGGATCCAAATGGCTGACAGCATCTTCCCATCTTTCTCGCTCTGGACAAGCATATTGTAGACAGTCTTCCTGAACAGGATGGAACCGTCAAAGGGTGCGTTAGCTAAGGACGCCTTGAAGGGTTCCGAGAAGTCGCAATGACGGAGCCAGGAGTGGCGCCTTAAGGCAATGCCGGAGCCGCTAGCCCTAGGGGCTGCCTCAGTGACATGAAAGTAAATGCATGGGCGTATTAGACAAAGACTTGAGAGTGGCCATACGAGCAGAGAAGGTCCGTTTATCCTCTGCCGACATGGACTCCAGGGGAGACTCAGCGTACTCTTTCACGAGGTCTCGCTGCAGTCGAATTACGTGGGTCAAGTAATTCAGCGCTCTTATAGTAAAGGTGGCTGAAGCAAAAGTCCACTTTCCAAGACTGTCCATAGCCCTGGACTCCTTGTCTGGGGGGGTGGGGTGGACCGAGGAACTTTCTTGGGCGAGTTCCTTTTTTGTGACCGCCGCCACCACCAGGCATCAACCGTGGAACCTTTGCTCCAAGAAGCTCTGACAGTGGACTCAGTATTTTGTCGGGTCTTTTGGGTATAGGCTCCACAGTGTCCGGTTCCCTCCACGCTCTGGTGGTGATAAGGTCCACCTGAGGGTTGGCCGGGGGGGACACCCAAGAAGTAGATGGGCCTGTGTCGAACATCTCCAGAAATACCGACTCGTCAGAGGAAGGTTTTTGGGCAGACCCCCCCCCCCCCCAACGAAGGATTTCCATGATGTCTCCAAAGGAGATGTCTTTGGGGGGTGATTTGGGTGAACTTTCCCCTTCCTCCAAGTCGGTATCCTCAGTGAGGGACTCGGGGGAGTCCAACTGCCTCCTCTTACACTGGCGTTTGTGAGGGATCTCCTCGGGTGGACTCTCGTGGAGGGCTCAAAAATGGTTTCTTGTTCCTCCAAAGGAACTGTCTGGGGAGCAATGGACACAGGCTGTCCCTGGGGGGATTGGATGACGGAAGACAAACCCAACTGCGAGGGAGCAGGGATGGACCCCGAGGACAGAGTGAGGGGTCTCGATCCTCCAGAGAGAACCCTCTCCATGACGTCGAATGCAGAGGGAGACCCAGCCTCCTTGAAACTGGTAGCAGAGACCCTCGGATCCGACGAAGGGATCGGAGCCGAAGCTGGAACGGTCGGACCTGATGGGACGGTATGCCCCGACCACAACGGAGCCAATGACACACTCATCCCCTCGGATCAGACGCCCAACTCTCGGCTCCGAGAGCTCGGATCCGACAAACTCGAGGGCATGACTGGCGTTGAGGCCGAAGGCACCATCGGCGCCAACCCCCTGACTCCGGGGATCCTCGGATCCATAGACTCCGATATCCGATGGTGGATCGGAGAAGGAGCTATCAGGGCGAAAAAAGGAGCCAAACTCCCCATGCCGGGGGGGGGGGGCACAGCAATACCCCCATCTGTATTTGAGTTTGTAGAAACCTTTGCATCATCCGATCCATGTCTGCTTCAGAGATACTTCTGGTTGATCTGGAGGACGCCACTGACGCCGGCCAGGAGAGCTGACGCGAAGACGACATCGAGTGTGGTCTAGCCTCCTCCTCCTCCGGCTCTGGAGAAAAACGTGGTGAACGGAGCCGAGGAGAGGATGGCCTGGAAACTTTTACTGGAGACAAGATTACTTTAGCAGGAGGGGCCATTGGATCTAACTCAGCCTGTCACTTGCGGCCCCTCTCTCTATCTTTATCCTTATCCACATGTCTCTCTGTATCCCTGTGCTTTTCTTTAATCTTCTTGGGCTCTCTCTCTCTCCCTGTCGTAAGGTGGGAGGGTGAGTCCCGGACAGGGGAGAAGGGCCAGAAGGCTGAACAGCCACAGCCGTGGCTGGTAAGGAAGCTGAAGAAGAAGAAAAAGAAGAAGAGGCAGAAGTTGATTCTGCGGGTAGAAGACCTGCCAGAATCAACTTATTCCTGTGATCCCGCAGGGCTCAAGGTTTGAAGGCCGCACAAATCTTGCAGCCAGAAGACAAATGGACCACCCCCAAGCAAACTACACACAGAGTGTGACCATCGGCTGGAGACAGCTTGTGGACACACACTGTGCACTTAGAGAAAGTCACTTTCTGACATCCTAATGAACATACACACACACACGACGGATGGGAAGGGAGGCCTACACTAACTGAAAGTTTTCAACTTTCAAACAAGGAAAAACCCAATAAGTATCGTGGACAACTAATAATTTACCTGAACATGATCAAAAAGAGCACACACAGACCAAGTTTTAGAGAAAAAACCCTGACACTTGCCTGGAGCTCAAGAATCCCGTGCTGGCAAAGCCACGGCAAATGAGATCTGAGGATTGGAAGGAGGTTGCAGTGCAGTAGGGGGGGGAGCTTGGAGCTCGGATCTTTACGCTTGGTATGCTGCCGGCTCGGATCCGTATCGGATCCATAACCCACAGGTTGATGATCAAATGAAGTTAACTACTTCAGATTTAAAGTTTTATAAAGTACAAGCAGGTTTTCTGCTACCTATGCAATACTTGAATAATATTGTAGGGAGAAATGCAACTTAAGAGTTGAGATAAACTGTAGGAGAAGGTGGAGTTTTCCTTTAATATTTTGTGGAAGACAATGCTACCGTCCCCGAGACACAAACCCACATAAAACCATCATGCATGGGGAGGGGTTGCAACCCTGTTCTTCCTGCTAATTTAAATAACTAATTCCAGGACACTATAACTTGCAAAAACAAAATTCTTTTGCAGCCATCTCAGAGTGAAAGGGCCAAAGCTGTTTTGCAGGTGTAAGGCACTCTGCTTTTTTGACAGATGATATTTTAGCACACTGCAATCTGTAACGTTACTAGCATAGGTCTCATCTCAATAACAGCCAAATCCAGAAAAAAATCAAGGACAATGAGGGACACTTTTTAAAATATTAATACTATTAATATAAAATGTTGACAAAATAAGAAAATGTGAGTTAATATATATTTTCTGAAGTAAATTTTGTTTGTAACTCGAATTATTGTAATTATTTATTAAGTATAAATTCACTATTTTTTCTCCAAAAGTCGACGGTTTTAGGAGGGATTAAAAATGATAAGAGATAAAACTGGAGTCAAAAATCAGGGAGACTACAGAAGTACTAGATCAGCTGAAATTCCTGGAACTCTATTACCTTCAGTGACAGTCTTTTATTACTAATCATGATTACAGTGAAGTGTACTGGCTAAACAGCAGCCTTGCCTCATTAGAACACAAGACAAAATAGGAAGTAATATGACAGGGAATCCAAACAATGCATGCTATACTACTTTATCTGCTTAGTCTAGCTGTAGTCTACTAAAGCAGTAATTAGGCAGGACAGCTCAGAAACACTATTTTCCCCCTAAATAATTAACTTATTAACTTCCTAAATAATTAATTATCTTAATAGGGCTGTACCTGCAAATGGTCCATTCAGATCAGTGCACTACCCCGGTAAACATATATATAAATAAATAAATACATTCTTTACTTTGTTCTGCTACATGCCTCTCAACCATACCAAATACCTTGGTATTTACTGTTTTTGAGGGTAAAATAATGGGGTGCCATGAATTTCCGAGTGCTCCTTCAATTCCAGATTTTTTTTCGTTTTTACTTTTATTTACAAGTGTTTCAATTATGGCTGATGTGATCCCACTACATCATCAACATGCAGGGGCGACGTGCATGATGACATCAGCTGCTTCGTGAGGTAGACTGCCAGCCCAGGCTGTGGGACTTGGTTGGATTCTACTCAGACAGTACTCTGTGTGGATGGTGGTTGGTTGGTTGGTGGTGGAATTAATAGCAGCAGTGTCAGGTGGCGGAGCTAGCCTGCCTTGTGCTGTGTACAATTTAAAGTTCTGCAGCAGCAGAGTTTGGTGTCTGCCCAGTGCCCACCCACCTGTGTACATGTGCAGGAATCAGGGTGAGAACATTTACTTGCTCCAGCCCAGCGCTTCGACTTCCCCGTCCAGGTACATTTAAAGAAACAATTAAAAAAAACGTACGCATTGCCTAATAGAAAGGAATTCGGCTTCTGGCAATCTCCTGCAATACACTGGACTGCACTCTTCTTTTTGTTAAAAATAGAGTTTAACAAGTTAACTTGGCTGTTGCTGCTTTTGTATTTGTATGTGATGTGATCAGTTAGTGCAGTACAACTGCTACATGGGAAGAGCCTGAAGGAATCACTCTGGCATTACATGCTGTAAGGATTAGGAAGCCTTTCTACAAGACCACCTGCACAGCAGAAGACATTTTCAGTTTTACTAGAAAGAAGAATGGTCTGACAACCACAGCAGTGGCCAGTATTGTTAAAACTTAAAAATTTTAGTTAAAGTTTATGTTTTAAAATACTGGCCGTGGATACGGTAGTCAGACCACTCTTCTTTCTAGTATTTGTTTTGTGCGTTTGAGTCGGGACCGACTTTTAGCTACAGTTTGCATATTTGCTGGATTTTGTATTAAAATTTTGCATTTTGTCCGTTTACCACCCTGCTGAAACTATTCTTTGGAGGGCTGTCCTAATTATCTGAAGCATTTGCTTTAATTCTTTTACTTGCGTTACCTGTTCTGTCACAATGTATACGATTTGGCTGTTTTGGCCTTTCTTGAATTGACGGAAGACAGAACATTAGCTCAACATATGTTGATTCCAGTGGCCATAACTTCATTATGCCAGCTTTCAGAACAGCAAGCTGTTGTGGAAGGAAAAAGATGTCATATCATAAAATCTGGATGCTATCAAGTTTGTCTGTGAGTCAGACTGTCTGGTTGTGGTCCTTTTTCTCCGACTATACAGAGCAAGGGATAATTGATCATAGATGTAGTTTTTACTGCCATTTGTAATTCCTCCTCAGACGTTTGTTGGGTGTAAGAAGGTGGTGTTTTTTTTTTTTTTGTGTGCAGCATGATGGAGCTGTTGCAACTAAGCAAACCACCTGTCATAGCTTGTACACTGCATTGCATCTGCCATTAGTAGGTAATTTTTTTCTTTGGCAGATGTAGTCAGAAGCATTTCTGTTACCCAGCCTTGAGATGCAGAGGGACAAATCTCTCACTGCACCCCAGACAGCCTGTGCTCAACTAGGGCAGGGGAGGATGGGAATAAGTGCCCACTGCTGGCTTGCCCTTCCCGGGGACAGGTGTCAGTCTGCTTACCTAAATTGGTGATGCTTGCATGTAGATGCATTGCCATAGCATGAACTGCCCAGTGAGCCTGTGCTGCAAGCAGTGCACCACTTGACCAGCAGGTTGCACCTTCTCAGGCAGCTGTAGTGAAGTCTCATGTGGGTGTCATGGGAGTGGAGATAAGACAGTCCACAGAATCTGCAGGCTGACCTGCTCCTTAACAAACAACCCTTGCTTCCTTCAAGGAGTGAATGTGCAAGAGGGCTTTTGCTTTGTTGGAAGAATGAATGAATAGGTCAATTGGATGAAGGAAACACCAGGAGTTGATAACATCTGAGAGTACTGGCAAAGAGAAACATCTGAGAGTACTGGCAAAGAGAAACATCTGAGAGTACTGGCAAAGAGAAAGAACTAAGGGAATCTTAAGTGAAAGAAAGTGCAGTTGTGTACACTTACCATAAATGTAGATGTTCGAGTGTATTCACTGTTGCAGTCATCACATTTGGGTTATCTACTTGCAGTAGCTCTCAGTCGGCCTGATTATCAAAGTCTGGGGTCTTGCGTCAGCTGCTGCCGCATCTTCCGTGACGTCAGGTAGTCAGGGGTATAAAGCATGCAGCCGGTGCCATTACATCAGTTTTTCTTGCCCCAGATGTCAGGTGCCCCCCTAATGGGAAGCAATTATATATATATATATATATATATATATATATATATATATATATATATATATATATACATACATACATACACACACACACAAGGTTATACCTCCAACAAAAAAGCAAATACACCAAAAAGCTTTTAAGCATAGTAAAAAGGAATACAGGTATAGCCAAAAGAAGTCAGGGGGCTGGAGGGAGGGTAACCAGGACTGCAACAGTGAATACACTTGAACATCTACATTTATGGTAAGTGTACACAACTGTACTATGTTCTTCTTGTTTCACTGTTGCAGTCATCACATTTGGGTAGATTCCTAAAGCTAAGGATGGGAGGAGGAATTTAGATAGCATTAGGACCAGCTAAAAGGCCCTGCAAGACTGCAGTGGCAAAGCCAGCTCTAGATTTAGAGAAAATTGGTAGATGGTAATGCTTGGTGAAAGTATGTACAGAACTCCAGGTAGCAGCTTCTAGGATGTCCCTGGTAGGGACACCTCTGAGAAAGGCTGTAGAGGTAGATGCAGCCCTGGTTGAATGGGGTCTAATCTCCCCTGCGGGATAGGTTTTCAATGGTGCTTATAGCAGAAATGAATGCAATGGCCTATCCATTTAGAATTGGTTTGCTTTGAAATAGCCTTCCCCTCTGCCCCTGCAGCAAATGCCACCAGCAGTTGTTCAGATTTCCTTTGACGTTTAGTCCTGTCCAAGTAAAATCTAAGTTGTTTGTACACGTCTAAGGAGTGCAGTATCCGTTCCCCTTTGTTCTGTAAGGTTGGCAAATGAATGGACAAATTAAGAGCCACACTCGATACCACCTTGGGCATGAAGGAGGAATTGGTCCTGAGGGACACCCTGTCCGCATGAAAGATGATGAAAGGCTCCACTGCCATAAGGGCCTGTAATTCAGACACCCTTCTTGTTGAAGTGATTGCTAAAAGGAAGGCTGTTTTCCAAGAAAGGAATTTTAACTCTGCATTTGCATCTGGCTCAAAAGGAGGGAGAGTGAGTTTTTCCAATAGAAAGTTAAGGTCCCGGGTTGGAGCTGGGGCTCTCCTGGGTGGTCTTAAGTTTTTGGCCCCTCTGAGGAACTGCTTGAGCAGTGGATGAGAGAAGAGGGGTGGTTCTGTGTTGTAATGAGCTGAAATGGCTGAGGCGTGAATTTTGATGAAGGAAAAAGAAAGGCCCTTGTGAAGCATCTCAGTTAAGTATTGAAGAATCTGAGGTAAATTGGATGCTGCTGTGCCCATCACTTGAGTTTGGCTCCAGGCACAGAATCTTTTCCATTTTTCAGCATAAGATTTTCTAGTACTAGGCCTCCTTGCCTCCAAAACGATATCCAACACTTGTTTACTGAGGGATGGTAACGGAGAGATTAGGTAATTAGCCAGGCTGCCAGGTTCAGGGTTTGAAGCTGAGGGTGCAGAATCTGGCTCTCCTACTGGGACAGCAGGGTAGGAGTCTGAGGCAGATGCCATGGAGCCAGCAGTGACAAACTGCGCAAGAGGGGGTACCAGTGTTGGCATGGCCATTCTGGTGCAATCAGTATCATCCTTGGTTTGTCCTGTTTGATCTTTATTAGTACTTTGGAGAGGCAGAGGAGGAAAGGCATAAACTGATAGATTTTTCCAGCTGAAGGACACAGCATCCACTTTCCAAGCTTGTTTGTGGGGAGTCGTTGTGCAGACTTTGTCCAACTGGTAGTTCGGGGGCAAGCAAACAGGTCTCTATCTGGGCTCCCCCATTTGTTTATTAACATGTTGAAAGTCTTTGGTTCCAGTTTCCACTCGTGGGGTCCATGAGATTTCTGTTTAGTTCGTCTGCCAGTGTATTTAGTTTTCCTGGCAGGAACTGAGCCTGTAGATGCACTTGGTAGCTCAAGGCTGTATCCCACAGAGCCATGGCTAGTCTGCATAGGGGGTAAGAATGGGTACCCCTTGCTTGTTTATGTACCAAATAACAGTGGTGCTGTCCGTCTTTACCATTAATTGTCCTGGAAGAATGTGGTCCTTGAAGTATGTCAGAGCATTCTGCACAGCTAACATTTCTTTTTGATTGATATGCAGGTGCATTTGACTTGGGTTCCATTTGCCCTGAATGCACCTCCTTGCCAAGTGAGCCCCCCATGCATAGTCTGATGCGTCTGTTGTTAGGGTTTGGGCAGCAGGGGGTAGAGTGAATGGCAGTCCCTTGTTTTGGTGGCAGGCCTCTGCCCACCAAAGGAACTGTAGGCAAGGTATGATAGGAATCATTGCTTCTAGATCCTGAGAATGTTGACACCATAGGCTTTTTGGATACCATTGAGTTTCCTCATATGCAGTCTTGCATATGGAATTAGTAGAATGCAAGAGGCCATGAACCCCAAGGCTTGCAGCATTTTCCTTGCAGATAGCAGGTTTTTTGTGGCCATAAGTTTGAAGTAAGTTGTCAAATGAATTTGTTTCTCTGGCGTGAGGAAAGCCATCTGGGAAGATGTGCTCAAGCTTGCTCCCAGGAATATAATTTGTTGACAGGGTACCAGATGTGATTTCTTTTTGTTTATGGTGTACCCCAGACAAGTTATCACCCTTTGTACAAATGCCAGATGATTCAAAATCATGTTCTGGCTTTCTGCCTGAATTAGACAATCGTCCAGGTATGGGTATATTTGAATATTTCTTTGCCTGCAAAATACAATGACTGGAGCTAGGCACTTTGTGAATACCCAGGGAGAAGTAGATAAGCCAAAGGGCAGTGCAGAGAACTGATAGTGCATGTAGCCTGCTCTGAAGCGTAGGTATCTTCTGCAAGATTCCCTGATTGGAATGTGCTGGTAGGCTTCCTTTAAATCCAGTGTTGCCAACCAGGCATCTTTGCCTAGCATAGGAAGTAACTGGTGAAGAGTTAGCATCTTGAATTTTGGAATCACTAAAAAGCTGTTTAAGATGGAAAGGTCCAGGATAGGAAACCATGAGTTGTCTTTTCTGGGTACCAGGAAAAGTCTTGAGTAGAAACCTTGTCCCTTTTCCTCTTCTGGTACTGTCTGAATAGCCTTTATGCTTAACAGAGAGAGTACTTGCTTTTGAGCCTCTGCCCACTGATTTGGGGGTAGATCTGGCCAACCGTTTGGGGTTGGTAACGTGCGGAAGTGAAATCTGTATCCTTGGGAAACTACATTTAAAACCCATTTGTCCTGGGTAACGAATTCCCAGTTTATTGCCTGCAGAGCAATCTTTCCCCCTAAAGGAGTAGTCAGTTGAGAAGTGCGTGGAAGTTTTAAAGTTAAGTCATTGAGACAGTTTACCATTGGGGGGGGGGTCTTGCTACTCCCCGATTTGGGAGTGGGAGCCCCCCACTGCTTAGTCCTGTGTGTACCCTGGGAATGAAGCCTGGGTGTTCTGCTAGTTCTGGGTTTGGACTGAGAAGGCCTGGAAGAGGCAGGAAAAGAACAATTCGTAGAGGGCCAATGCCTACTAAATCTTGGAGGTTGTACTTGTAGGAAATCTGTAACAGTTTGCATAGATTTAGCTTTTTCCTCCATTTTTTTAAGAACTTCTGCTTTGTTGCCAAACAGGCGGTCCTGATTTAAGGGAGCATCCAGCAATTTAGCTTTAACATGATCTGGCAAAGATTGCTCCTTAAGCCAAGCATGCCTTCTATGTACAGACCCAGTGACAGCAGCCCTGCAAGATGCCTTTAGTGAATCAAAACCACATTGCAAAGTATGCTTCCCAACCTGTTCAGAAGAATACATTAAATCCTGTAAATCCTTATTTTCAGCACAGTTAGGAATCAACATCATTTTCTGTTTAAGCAATCCAATAATATGCTGCTGATACATATGAAACTGGCAGTTTAAGGCCCTAATGGCCAAAGTTGCAGAAGTGTATACCTTCTAACCCCATCTATCCAGCGCCCTGAAGTCTCTATCAGAGGGGGGTAGGATTTTTGGCAATAGTAGCCTTAATGCCCTTGGGTCCCTGTGAAATGGTCTCAGGATCCGCAGTAGGATTTTTAAAAAGGAACTTGTGAGAGTCAGAAACCCTGTAATATCTATCAAGTTTTCTGGGAGCAGGAGGTAGAGAGTCAGGGGCCAAGCTAGATTCCGAAAAGGCATCATCAACAATGTCTGGTACAGAAGGGATAGCTAAAGGCCTGTGTTGGGGGCAGGAGTAAGAAATCCCCAAGTCTCTTTTTAGAATCAGAGTAATCATGGCTTTCCCAGTGAAAGTGCTCCCTAAGAATATGCAGGGTTTCACCAAAAGAGAAATCCTCTGGGGGGCCAGAGGGAATAGAGTCCTCTGCATCAGAATCCTCATAGGTAGATGAGGGTAAATCCTGGTCATCAGAGGAAACAGAAATTTCAGAATCCTGGTCAGAAGTATCATAAGCAAATTTAGTCCTAGGTCTCTTCGAGGGGGAAGGTTGATTTCCCCTGATTAAAGTAATAAGGTCTTCAGCCATTCTTATCATTTGTTTTTTAGGCACAGAGGCCTGACCATGTGGTCTGGGCATCGGTTTTCTAGGCATGGTTCGAGTTTTAGGCCTTGAAGAAGAAGATGGCATTCTTTTAATATGCAAGTCAGTAGGCCTGAAAACACCCTCAGAAGCCGGTGCCTGCACAGCAGCTCCGGACCCATCCAAGGTAGAGACTTCCACAGATGAAGCACCTCCGAATGGGTCTCAGTTGAGGCCTGCGAATCTGAAGTAGCGGGTATCAGGGGCTGCGAAATCTCCTCACTGAGTTCCGGCGAACTGGCGACTGGCTTAGAAGTGTATTCGGCAGCTTTGGACCTAGGCGGCCTGTCTCTCTCTTTATCTTTGCGTTTTTTCAGATTGTCGGTATTCAGATGGCTTACCGAAGCCATATCTGGATAATTAAACCGAGTACCAAAATATTTAGAAGCGTAAATATACAGACGATTAATAGCTCGTTGCTTAAATAAGGCACAAAACCGACAGTGAGGTACATCGTGGTCAGGGCCTAAGCAAAGAATACAGTACGAATGAAAATCTTTGTGAGGTACTTGCTTTTCACAAGAAACACAATTACTGACTTTTACTGACATTGGTTTAGAGCAAGAAAAAGTTTCTCCAATGGGGTACTTGGCTTTAGTTGATGACTCTGAAATTCGAAAACGAAAATTTCAGGAGTCAGCCGACTGGCACTTGTGAACTGCTTCTGCATCGGGCACTGCACGGCAAGAAAGACTGATGTAATGGCGTCGGCTGCAAGCTTTATACCCCTGACCACCTGACATCACGGAAGATGAGACAGCAACAGATGCAGGACCCAAGATTTTGATAATCAGGCCGACTGAGGGCTACTGGAAGCAGATAACCCAAATGAGATGACTGCAACAGTGAAACACAAAGAACATCTGTTCTGGTAGGATTTTTAGCTGAATGTAGAATAGAAGCTCCTTTTAAAAAATGAATAATTAGTAGAGCATTTAAAATATTGCATGATAACTACAATAATCAAGGATAGAACAGATTAGGAAGCGACTGGAAAAGCAGTTTATAACAGAACAGTAGGAGCCTGGGAGAACATATTTACTTCTCCCAAGTATGCAACAAAGTGCAGAAAGTTTAGAATCTTTGCATTGAAGTGTTTGCATACATATTTTTATACCTCAAGCTGACTTGAAATAATTTTTTCTCAGGTAAATAGCAAATGTTGGGGGCGGGATGGGAAGGAAGAGATAACTGGGCACATACGTTTTGGGGGTGTAATTAGTTGGCATATTTTAAAAATTCCCTATAGAGGACTCTTGTCAAATATTTATGGCTGTAACTAAGGAACTGATTCTTTTGAGCTGGGACAGGGAATCTGAATTGTCTAGACATAGTAAGCCATTAAGTTAAATTCTGTTGCCTGCGAAAGAAAGCAATTACTAGAAAATGGAAATCAACGTCTGTACCAACTTTATTTGAAGTGGTAAATATTGTATAAGAGGTAAATAACAGAACTGGAAGAGGAACCTTTAGAAAAGGGCAGGAGCAAATTGCATACAAATAAATGGAAACTGTGGGAACAATATATGTAGAATAATCAGAGTGAGTGAGGTTTATAGAAGGCAGGAATTAAGCAATTTATATAACGTTGGAGTGATGATAAAGGGAAAAAAAGATGTGATGTACAATGTATGTAACTGGGAAAATGTTAATATGGTTTGCTTATTTTCCGTTAACATATGTTTGCTTATGTCTTAAGTGATAAGGTGTTTAAAAAATTGGGTGAAGGAAGGGGGGACATTGAATCTCACATTTAGGTGTGTACACTACACAAGTTTCGCACACACACACACACACACACACACACACACACACACACACACAGAGTTCTGGTTTACATTTTATTTAATGAAGAAAGCTGAAAGGCAGCCACAGTTATTTTATTTTTATAAAAGAAAATTATATTTTAGTTTTGCACAAATTCAAATATCAATACAAATAAAACACTACTATTGTTCTGCTTATTTTGTCTTTCATGATCATATTTTGGTTGTCTGTTCTTCAGTTTACTTTTAAAAGTTGGTATCCCACAATTCCACTGGAGTGGGTGGGGTTACATAATTATGTATGCAAGTTTTATGTTAAATCAGCATATAGATTTATACCTATTTTTCATGGGCCTTTTTCCAGATTTTTGATGTTTCCAGGTTGAGAGGTATGTTCTGCTATTCTGTTGGTGTCCCATGTACATCTCACTTACAACAATAAATGGGGAGCCCAACTGTTTATCACAGCATACTTCATGCACACTCAGAATATCAAACTGAACAGATTGCATCCTGTTATAGGTGCCAGGCTCTTAGAGAAGAAGGAGAAGGTGAATGTTGTGTTGCCCTCGCTTCCTCCCTTTTCTCTGAAATTCTATGATTATGGAATTAGTGTGTGTGTCTGATTTATATATAAAAGGTGCATGATTTGAACAGTATGAACAAAGTTAAAAAACAGCACCAGAAATTATTTCTGATCAAACATTTATTACGGAAATAACTTTATGCTAAGTGGAGTTATTGGCCTAATAAACATTTAATCAAAATAATTTCTGGTGCTGTTTATACATGCAGACATACTGCACATACGCATACACTTGCAGACACACACACACATTATAAAATATATATAAAATGTGTGTGTGCGTCTGCAAGTGTATGTGTATGTGCAGTATGTCTGCATGTATAAACAGCACCAGAAATGATTTTGATTAAATGTTTATTAGGCCAATAACTCCACTTAGCATAAAGTTATTTCTGTAACAAATGTTTGATCAGAAATCATTTCTGGTGCTGTTTTTTTTTTTTTAACTGTGTTCATATTGTTCAAATCATGCACCTTTTATATATATATATATATATATATATATATATATATATATATATATATATATATATATATCACACACACACAAAACTGAGTGAGTTCAGAGTGGGGGCTGGGCTGGAAGGGGGCTTCCCCAGTGGGAAAAAAAAAATGTTTGCTGTGGTTTTGCAACTCTGGGAGTGCCGCTGTTTAGGCTAGCATCCTCCTATGGTTTCCATTTTTTGGGGGTTGTATAATAGCAAATCTATCAAAAAAGATGCAATTACTCATAGTTGAACTCAACAAATGTTGAGTCCAACACTAGGAAAAGGGCTTTCTGGCACTCCCTAATGTAGAACGACGTAAGCGAAAACAGTATGTGCCACAACAGAATACTACCCCAACACAATGAAGGTTACAAAAACAGTCGGGGCACCTCCTCCTTCTATTTGTACTGACAGTCTATGTGAGGACATCACTGCTCTCAGTATGAATGCTTAATGACTTGTGCTGAACCACACGTTCTGTGAAAAAAAAATAGTAACGCACCTCCTGAATTCTGGATGAAGCAAGACACTTTGATCAGCATTACCACACCTTAGGCTACTGGGGAATGTAAAAGTAAGGGTTATAGGGAACTGTGCGGATGGTAGAAGGAGGAATTGGAAAGAGCAGGCAGGGAAGGTGAGGTAATTTTTGGAAGGAAAACATATTTCCTAAGAGAATGGAGTTCTATTTCTACTGCAGCAGTTGAGTTAATGGCATGATAAGAATAAGGTTAAAGGAAAACAATGGGATTCTATTAAATGCTCACATTTTCTGTCTTTTTTCTCCCTATTTACTGTCCCTGCTATGAATAAACAATAATAAAGCATTTAAAATATTTTAAATTGACTGTTTCTCTCCGCTACAATAGTACCTTACTGCACTGTGGTGGTTTCACTTTCAAAAAACGCTTGTCCTGCCCTGTTCCAGTCTCCAATTCAATGATGTCATCAAGGCCACTGAATACAGGTAGTTTTCTGGCCATTTCCCTCTCCAAACTGACATCACCACTACCGTTCTAAAAACCCACCCATGCTGTGATGTCACAGCTCCTTGATTCTTCCCCTACCCATACAGAAAGTACAGGCTAGAACAACGAAACAGTACACAAGTCAAGTCTCCTGCTGTGAGCTGTCAATCACCCTTAGCAATTTGACAGCTAGGGAAGTTAGGTTCATAGGTGTAAAGGGGGATGGGCGATGAGTCAAAGTAGTACAATTCAGGCTTCACAAAAGACTGAAGTTTAGCAATTACAAAAAGAAGCAGCAGTAAAAAGCACTCAGTCTGTTCTGTGGCATTTGGACTGTTTGTGCTTTAAGTAGTCATTGAATGGCATGAAATGTTACATAACCTAAGTGAAAGACAGCAGTGTATGCATGTAAAATCAATGCAGTGACAGGAGCTTTAGGAAAAAAAGAGGCCTGCATGATGCAATTTTTTTTTTTACAGACAAGCACTGCATTGTGGGATTCCTAGAGGCAGACTAAACGATCAGAATTACTTCAAGATGACAGACCCTATGTGGTCAAACTCAGAAATTATGTATAAAAATATTTAAAAACCTGTAAATAGTCCCAGAGTGGTGGTGTTAAAATGTAGGATACACCAACCTAAATGAAATAAACATGTTTTTTGAGTCTGTGGATGCGATTCACCTTTAAAAAATAATAAAAAAAAAAAAGTGGTGGGAGGTGGTGGGGCAAATGTTAGGTACTTACCATAATGTTCCATCTGTATTGTCTATCTTCATTCTTCCTCAACTGATGGGTTCGGAAACCATCCTCAGATACGACCCGGCCGTTACTAAAGCTCATGGAAACCAAAAAGCTGTTGAGCTTCTCCCTTACAAATAATGCACCAACCCCTAACATACAACATATCTTGTTTGCAGAGTTATCTAAAATTATATAAATATATATAAATATATAAATCCTACAAAATGAACTTTATCTGGAGCTCAACGTTTAGGCCAGTGGTGTTCTTATAATATCTCATTCTACCAGAAGTCTGTTGTGATAAGGGTTGGGGGTTGGTGGGCAGGAAGTTGAGGAAGAATGAAAATGGACAACAAAGACGGACTGTTATGGTAAGTACATAACTTTATCTGAAGTCAATTTTCATTCTATCCTCAACTGATGGGACGGAGTCCTCAGCTACCTAAAATCGGGTCTATATTACATTGTAGAAGTTTTACAACTTTGAATCACTAGACATCGACCACTAGTGATCGAAGTCGCAAAACATTGAAAGTAAAAAAAACAATGGAAAGTAAACTGAAACGGTTTAAGCAGAGTGGCAAGACCCCATGCACCCCCTAACCCGCCGCTACTTAAATATACCAACTCTGAGATCGTGTTACAGCGTAGGAAAGGGAAATATTCCCTTTCCTGCGCTTAACTCCGTTAAAGTGCGATCTCGGAGATGGTATATTTAAGTAGTGGGGGGTATGGGGGGTGCTTGCCCCCCTGCTTACAGCAGTTACTTTGGTTTCTTTTTTTTTTTTTTTAGATTTTCGAAGTTTCAGTACTTTGATCATATGGTGTCGACCATATGGTGTTAGAAGTTCTGAAACTTTGATAATCTAATATAGACCCCTAAAATCCAGGGTGGACTCTAATGAAGGATATTCCTGAGCACAGCTGAGCCAAGGGCTGCTATTCCTCTCAAGCCCAGATCCAGTTTGTAATGAGTGATAAAGGTATGAGCGTTTGCCCAAGTAGCAGCTGCACATATATCGTCCATGGAAGCTCTAGATAGAAAGACTGAAAGAGGTTGCCATGGACCTAGTTGAGTGTGCTGTTCTCGCCAAGGTTAGACCCAACTTGCTATAGATAAATAAAATGCAATCTGTCAGCTATCTGGCTAAAGTAACCTTTGCAACTGGTCTGTCCAATTTTAAATCTGGTAAACCAAGATGCACAAGACACAAACCCAATGAAAAAGTGAAGCTCAAACCGAAGTAAGCAGTCAAACCAATGTCCAATGTCCTAAACGTAAACGGTTTATTATTCAAAAACACAATATGTTTTTGTTACCTTATCTAAAGTAACTTCATCAGAGGGAAACAAACAGGAATACCAAAAAGCGCCAAATTTAAACTAAAAGTGACATAATCACAAGGGTGAGTTCATCATACAGGAGACAATTCACCTGACTATCAATAATTATCTGTTAAAACGACATACACTTATGTAGTGCATTTACTTTGTATTAGCTACTGTACTGTCGTTTTAACAGATAATTATTGATAGTCAGGTGAACTGTATCCTGTATGATGAACTCACCTTTGTGATTACGTCACTTTAATTTAAATTTGGCGCTTTTTTGTACTCCTGTTTGTTTCCCTCTGATGAAGTTACTTTAGATAAGGTAACAAAAACTTATTGTGTTTTTGAATAATAAACCATTTACGTTTAGGGCATTGGACATTGGTTTGGCTGCTTACCTCGGTTTGAGCTTCACTTTTTCATTCAATTTTAAATTTGCAAAGGACACAAATAATTGATCTGTTGTCCTAATTTCTTTTCTCCTATGCAAGTAAAAACATAATTGTCTATGAACATCCAATAAATACAACATACACTCATCTTTGTTAGTCAATTTAAGAAAGAATACTGGCAAATTAATGGATTAACTGATACTGGATTCAGACACCACCTTAGAAAGGAAAGGTGTACTGGTACGTAAAGTGACTATCCTTGGGAAAAATCAAGTAGGGAGGCTTAAATGACAATTCGTATAAAGACGAAACAGCATATCCTAAACCTTCATTTGCACAAGTCTGGCAGCCCTTTAATAGACATGCCAAACTTGTTCAACCTAACAATGGTGAACTATCTTCTAATGTGAATTCAGCCCAGGCAATTCATGTCCCAGGCATTGCTGCCGACTGTCTCAATGCTTTACCTAACTTGGATTCCGTTCCACTTGACAACCATAAAAAATCTGGTCATTATATCTTAAGGTCTAATGACCCTAATTTTTTAGGAACAAAGCCAAAACAACAGGTTGGTTTTCCCAACCAGAAGAACAAACAGAAACAGAGACAGTAGCGTTAGATAAATCTAGTGTCGACAGTCCTCTGAGAGACTGCGTGGATGCAATTATTGACTCTACACGTAGACTTGTTAACGGACATTGTGACATTTGCTCAATAGTTGACTTAGACACTCTTGACGCTCCTGTTGTCAGTTATGAAAGTACGGTTAATATTCCTGTTATATTTACAAATAATCAGGGTGATTTTAATGTTTATAATTTTTCTACTGTGAATGTTTCTCCTGAACTAGTTGAGTTACTGTCCAAAGGTTATACTTATGTGCCAGCTCAAAAAGCAGATTTGGTAAAAACAATCATCGATCTGAAATTATATGTTAGGAAGCTTAACTTGAATTTGATGTTTGGAGGATCTTATTCTTTTGATGACAACAATTTTAGGATTCCTAGCACTTATAACATCCACTTCATCCTCTTTTACAGATGTTTAAAATGGTTTGCGAATTAGACATTCGTCAAAACTTTAATAAAACATTACATCATCCAACACCGAATATCTATTTCAACAAAAAAGAAATGGAAATTATAGACTTGATTAAACTTCAGAACATCAGATTTTGCAAACCTGATAAGGGAGGGGGTCTTGTGTTATTTGACGAGACTGACTATCAAGAAAAGATGTTCAGCTTATTGGACAGTCCTTCATACTCTATTAGTTCTCGCTCTGAAGTAAATAGAGCTTATACCAACATTAAGGAACACATAGAGGAAATGTTTATTGAGGGTAGAATAACACAACACATTTATAACTACCTATCTATAGCATTTCCGAGATTTCCGTGCCTGTTTGGCATCCCTAAAATCCACAAGGATGTTCACAACCCACCTAGGAGACCACTTGTAGATGGCCGTGGTTCTCCTACCTACCCATGTGCCAAAGTTGTGGATAATATCCTACAGAAAAACCTGGTCAACTTTTCTCAAATTTGTAAGGACTCTTGGTCCTTCTTGGGAAAAATCAACAACTTAGTTTTTAATGCAAGGTACAACTTCCTTACCATTGACGTTAAAGATTTGTACACTTGCATTCCCCAAGACTTAGCAGTTGACTGGGTGGAACAACTACTTAGGTCCAATGGTGGTAGTGCGAATGAAGTGGAGTTGGTTCATGAACTGCTGGATTTAGTCTTGACTAATAATTTTTTCACATTCGGTAATAATTTCTATTTACAGAAAACTGGAGTAGCCATGGGTTCCCCTTGTGGAGCTAGTGTCGCTAATCTAGTTATGGCCCAATGGGAACACGACCATGTATTTAGTAACTGTCCATTTAAAGATCAGATGATTTTTTTCACCCGTTACTTGGACGACATTTTCATCTTATTAGATGGCGACCTACCCATGAGCGAAGCACTAGTGGAATATTTCAATTCAACCACACAGTTTTTGAAATTCACTGCCAGTTTTCACACGAGTGTCATCTCATACTTGGATATTTCACTTTCCAAAGATATTGGCTCTCACAAATATTTAGCCAATATTTTTAGGAAAGTTACGTACTCCAATTCATTTTTGCACTATTCCAGTTGTCATCCTACCTATTAGAAGTGGGCGATTGTCAAAGGTCAGTTAGTGAGGGCAGCCCATATTATTACACTAGATAGTGATTTTGTTAATGAATGTAGGCACCTAAGGAATATGTTTTTACACCGAGGCTATCCGGATGAAATGCTGGATGCCATTATAGAAGAAGTTTCAACTAAGCGTCAATGCCACTTTTATGAACCGATTCTGAATGGTGATTCGGCTCATATTAATAACTCTGTACTACCGAGCATAGACTCGGAGAACGAGCATTTGAACAAGTTTTCATCTGATAGTCCTGGGGTCTCATTCATAACTACTTACAGTCTGAACAGTAATGATTGTGTTCAGACACTACGCAAAAATTGGGAGCTACTCAAAAATGACAATATTACTTATCAAAAACTTGGCAATCATCCTCTTGTCATTTATAGAAAGGCTAGAAACCTTAAAGCCCTCCTGGAACGGCACAATGGTTATAAGCCATTGACAGTTGGTATGTTTAAATGCCAGGCATGCAACTACTGTCAACACATCATGGAATCCAACAGATTTAAAGTGCATGATCATGAATTTAAGTTGAATATTAGAGCTAATTGCAATTCAAGATTAGTGATTTATTTAGCCATGTGTCAAACCTGCCCAGCCTTTTACGTGGGCAAAACCGAAACGACGCCTACGTGAGCGCATATATGAACACACCTATGCGATTAGGAAGCAGAAATTAGACAATGCTTTAGCTAAGCATAATTCACTGTTTCTTAACCACTCGTTCAAATTCATGATTATTGACCAAATCACACAAGATTTTAGGGGTGCCCCACTTCCAATCAAATTAGAAGAGCGAGAGCTGGAGTGGCAAATTAGACTTAATAAATACAGTGCACCAGGTCTAAATGAGAATTGCTCTCTAAGTAGTGTTCTCAAACTTAGGAGTCTTTGTAGGTAGGCTGAGTACAAGTTTTTACATAGCAGTATGATTAAGCTATGTTTTGTTGTTGAGTAACTTCGTTCTCACAGTACTATTTTACTGTGTTTTGTATTTCTTTATTATATTGATTTGTTTGTCATATTGTTAGTGTCATGTTATGCACATTTAGCGTGCTAATACAGTCACTAGTATACAATTTTAAATTATGAACACTAGATAGTTTTTTATTTTCTAATAGCCTACTTAGATTTTGTTGTAGTAGGTTAGACATTGACATTATTGTTTTTATAATGTTTGTGTATTATGAGTTTCTTTAAACAGTTTTTGGTTTAGTTGTGCTTTATAGTAGGATAAGCTTTGTAAGTGTGCTACCACTTTAAGTAGGTAATTGATTTTTTAAACTTATTGAGTATTTAAACTGTGATTTTTCGTTTTTAATTGATCTGAAGAAGTTTATTCATTGAAATAAACGAAAAGCGCTTAATCTTTTACTACCAGTGTTGTACTACGGCGTGGTTCTTTTTCTTTTTTTTGATTTTTAGGCTTAAATGACAATGCTTGAAGCTCTGAAATTCTTCTAGTGGCCACTAGAAAGATAGTTTTCTAGGTCAGGAACTTAAGATCACATTTATCTGCTGGTTCAAAGGGAGGATGAATTAAAGCCTGATGTACCAAGTTCAAATCCCATGGTGGACTAGGATCCTTATAAGAGGGTCTCACAGCAGGATTGTGCCTCTCAAAAAAGCTTTACAAAGTTTAGAAGAGGCCACAGGAGAATTTTCAGTTCTGATCAAAAACTGTTGCCAAAAATTCAGGTACACTATGCATCAGAGCTGAGAAGGGGTCAATATGTTTTTGTTGCACTCAGCAAATGAACATTTTCCATTTACTTGTGTAAAGTTTTTTGTGGAAGGCTTATAAGAAGATAAAAAAAACCAGGATGGGACAGGGGAAGAGAGCATCGGTTGTCTGGCTATTAATGGAATTGGAGAAACCATGATGTCAGATTGAGGTTTGAGACATCCAGATGAATCATACCTGTCGGGTGAGACAGGTCATCTGGTATCGGATCCAGAATCCAAGGTTGGTGAAGCAGATAAGACCAAAGGAAGGGGAACCAAATCTGTTGAGGCCAGTAAGGTGCAATGAGGATGACTTGGCTCTTCAACCTGGCAGCCTTCTGCAGGAATTTTGGAATTAGGGGAATTGATGGTTAAGCACAGAGTAGACCAGGGGCCAATCAGAAGTAGAGCATCCCTCGGTGATTCCCCAGATGGGGGATTATGGCAAAGTAGCTGCTGCATTTATTGTTCAAATAGAAGCAAAATGATTGCAGCAAAGCTGGCCCCACTGACAGAAAATCATTTTCTGTCACTTTCATGTTGAGAGACCACGCATGAGGTAGGAGAATGGACCTGCTCAATTTGTCTGCTATCACACTGGACTTCCATGGAATGTGTGTTGCTATGAGAAAGCAGTTGGACGGGATCACCGATTGCCACACTCGAGAGAAGTGCTTCTCGACAGAAGGGGTAAAGATCTGGTTCCTCCCTGTTTGATGTACCAAACTACTGACATACTATCTTTTTGAGTCATAATTTTCCCTAAAGGAAGAGCATCCTGGAAGGCCTGCAATGCTGAGAGCACTGTTTTCATCTCTAGGACACTGATAAGCAAACTGGCCTCTTTGGCGGACCAAGTGCCTTGGACTGTTTTCCCCAAGAAGTGACTCCCCCACCCAATCTGGGAAGCATCTGTAGCCTTGGGTTGAAGGAGAATGATAAGGTGGCCTTTTAGAACCTGATCTGAATGAAGGCACCACCAGAGGTATCTTTTGCATGCCTGAGTGATTTTTATTTGAGTTGACATGTGCTGGTAAAGGATCAACCACTGAGTTGCTATCATCCACTGAAAAATTCTCATATGAAATGTTGCTAGAGGAACAAAAATTATGGCAGCTGACACTGACCCCAATGCTTGAAGGATCAACTGGGCTGAAATCTTGGTATTGCAAATTATTTTCATGACATTGAATCTGATAGTCTGAATGCATGAAAGAGGCCACCACTGATATCATATTGAAGACTGCTCGTATAAATTCCAAAGTTTGTGTAGGTTGTAACTGAGACTTCTTGTAATTTATGGTTATCCCCAGATGAGAACAAATCCAAAGTACCTGATCTCTTGCACTTGTTAGTAGCTGCCTGGTTGAGGCAGTAATGAGCCAATCATCTAGATATAGAAACACTTGGAATCCCTGCAGTCTCAAGTGAGCTGCTACCACTGCCATGCATGTGGTGAACCCCCTGGGGCTGTGGTGAGGCCAAAGGGCAGTGCTCTGAACTGACACTGACTGGCTCCCAGCCGGAAGCGTAAATACCTTCTAGATTGTCTGTTCAGTTTTGTGTGATAGTACGCATCCTGAAGGTCTATCGAGAATATTCAGTCATCTTTGTCCAAGAAGGGTAGAATGGACTGAACTATGACCATCCAAAACTTTGTATGTTGAACCAACTTGATCAAAGTGCTGAGATCCAAAACTCATCTCCAGTCCCCTGTTTTCTTTGGCACTAAAAAGAATCTTGAGTAAGTTCCGAACTCTATCTGATCTGGTGGGACCTCTTGGATGACTCGTTTTTTTTCTAGCAGCTTTTTTATTTCTCGTGCTGCTGCTTTTCTCTGACTGGGTGGAACATCAGGAATTTTGCATACAGTTAGGAGTGGAAGGGAAAAGAGAATGATATAACCTCTGGAAATAATCCTCTGCACCCAAGTACCTCTTGTTATATCTAGCCAGGCTCTCTGGTACAGGGATAGTCAACCCCCAATTGCCTCCAGAGAGGGACAATCAGGCCTCCTTTCAGAAGGGCTGACAGGGTCTATCTGAAAAAAGATTCTGGACCCCTGGTTTTGAGGGCCTCCTCTGCTGTGAGGACTTTGTCGTCCAGTAAAATCATCCCCTCTGCCCCTAGGGGAACTATCTCCACGTGTCCTGGAACGAACTTTGGGACTTTCTGAACATCTTCCAACCACCTGGTTGATTCCTAGAAAAGGCTCTTTGAGGGGATGAAAAATGTATGCCCACTGCAGAAAGCTATTTCCATCCTTTTCACACCTGGATAATGTGCCCTTCGTGAAATCAGACATGGCCCATTTGTGCTCTTACTCAGGAACTTCTCCCAGGATCATGATGAGATTTGTCTGCAAGGGGCCATCATTCAGGTAATCATAAGGGTGCTTTATCCCAGCAACAAGGGTATCAGTAAAGGGCTTACCCCATCCCCAAGCAAGGGCTGTGTGATTCGAGTCACTATGGTGGCCCAGAATGCCATCCCTATGCAAGTGCAACTCCCACACACCTGGACCGAAGGCTATGGTGAGGGAGTGGCTCAGTGATTCTAATGTTTCTCCTGAGGCAGTGCACATCTGGCTCTGCCTCATCCTCCCCCAAGATGGGCATGCTAATCCTCCCCTGTCAGTTCCTAATCAAACATGGGCAACCTGGGCTCTAGTCAGGGCGTTATCCTTCTAAGTCACTGGGCCCAATTGGCATCCTTTAAACAGAAAAATGAAATGTGCCCTTTGTCATTTTCATCAAATGAATAATGAACTTGTATACCTGAATGGATTGTAAACTACATCTATGCATCTTGCAGGAAACAAATTACACATGACAGCCACCCCTTGAACTTGGTAGCTGGCAAACACTTCTAATTTAGCAGATGCTCCTTCTGCATCTCTGCAGCAAGATGTTCGGAGGAAGGTTTTGCCTGAGAAACAGGTTTTTGGGGGCCTTCAGCTCCCTCTACCTATACAGCAAGTGTGACAGAGCGATTTCAGCGGGGGAAGAAGTCAAAGCAGAGGAAGGAAAAGAAGTCGGCAATTTCTCGACCATCCACTGGCATGGAACTTAAAACAGATGTAGAACATGGCAGAGGGTCCTTAGTAATTAATTTTTCCAACAAGGTACTGTCTCCAGCAGAGATTTCTCTGCTGGATAAAGGACTTAACTTTATACCTGCTGAGAAGTCTGAGTTCTCTGATGTTCTTTTAAGTTTGAGACTCTTTGCTTGAAATGTTTCGCTGAAGCTTTGTTTTGCTGATAATCAATCTAATGAGAATGTATGTTTTTTTAAAAAAACTAGCGTTTTTCAGCCCTATATTGATCCTGTACTAGAAGTGTTTACTAAGAAATGTGAAGATGAGTTGTTTGCTTCTCTCTCGTTCTCAGAGTAATGACCTTATGGATAGAGGACATGATTTTAGCAATTTAACTAGAGAAGAGAGGTCTGCCCTGTTAGCTCTTCAGTCAGACTATTCAATAGTTATTAAGAAGGCTGATAAAGGTGGAGCCACTGTTTTATTAAATCGTGACTTCTACGTAGATTCTATTTGTAGCATGCTAGCCAATTTAAATGTGTATGATAAGGTAGATCAAGATTTTATATGGGATGTGCAATGTTCTATTTTTTCACAACACTTGGTTGTATAGATAATTTTTACATCACAGAGCAACTTGCTGATTATGTAAGTGATATAAGTAGCTATGGACCCGGTCAACAAATGTAAAATAAATAAAAAGTGTGGCGTACCCAGTAATACCAGTGTTTCAGGGTCTCCCCAAGGTGCATAAGGACCCGGTTTCACCACCTCTAAGACCCATAGTATCAGGCAGAAAGTGGCTTACAGAGCCATTACAACATGTTCTTGATAAAACAACTACTGTACTCAATGACACTAAACATTTTTTGAGGGACTTAAGTCACTTTGTGAATGGGAATGCAATTAATTTAGATACTGTACTCTTGGTAACATTAGACGTAGAGTCGTTGTTTACCTGCATTCCCAATTTAGATGGTATAAACATGATTAAGTCTTTTCTTACTTCACACAGTGGGTATGATGTTAAACAGATAGATCTCATTTGTCTTTTCCTGAAAGTAGTACTTGAAAATAATGTTTTTCTTTTTCAAACAGACTACTATCTACAAAATTTGGTGTAGCTACAGGCACTTCTTGTGCCAATAGCTACGCCAACATGGTATTGGCACAATGGGAAGAGCACTTTGTTTTTAATTGGCAATATACTTCTAAGGTGCTTTTTTACAGGAGGTTTGTTGATGATGTGGCTTTGCTATTGGGGGGGAGGGACTGAAAAAGAACGGGCAGATTTTATTGAATATCTATAAACAATGACATACTTTCTGAAGTTTACTAGTATTGCATCCCTTTTTGAAATGCTTTTTCTTGATGTACGTACTACTAAGGATGCAATGGCCAATTTTTCTACCACTCTTTATAGGAAGCCCGGTAGAAAGAATAATATCTTAAGGTGTGACAGCATGCATCCCTCTCATGTTTTTAAGGACATCATGAAAACACAAGGGATGAGGATTTCATGATTAAATAATACAGTTGATGGATTTGACAATGATTCAAATTTATTGTCATATGATTTTGAATCCAGAGGATACAACACGAAAGAGATTAAAGCGATGAGGCAAGGTGCCAGGCTGCAGAGATCTACTCTAGCACAGCCATATTTTTCAAACAATTCTCCTTTAGAACAACAATGTGAGAATATGAGATCTGCGAGCCTCCCGTTCGTGTTGCCCTATACCAGTGATTTTAGGAAGATCAGGGATACGATAGATGCCAACTGGAACATCTTAGCTATGGGTGCTAGGATTAGGAATATAGTGGGTGATAAACCCCACTATACTTACAAGAACAAGAAGTCCCTTAAATGACGTCTCTGTTATAGAGACTATGAGCCAACTGAGACAGAAATAGGTGCCTCTCTTAGATTAGATGGCACCCATCCCTGTGGATCTTGCAGGCACTGTTCTTCTATTGATGTTTCCAATATTTTTATACATCCTATTTTCAGGCAAAGGTTTGTATTTAAGCTGTCAGCTGATTGTAAGACTCAAAACATTACTTATTTAGCAACGTGTGTGGCATGTGACAGTTTCTATGTTGGCAAGTCGAATAAGATGTTGTATGAACGGATTTGTGAGCATAAATATGCCATGAGAAGAGCAGATTTGACCAATGCTCTTTTCAAACATGTTTTTGAGTCAGGTTCCAAACACTGGTTTAAGTTAAAAGTGATTGAGAGTATGTAAGGGCCTTAGAGGTAGTGATTTTGTGAACTACACTGAGGAAAGGGAATTACACTGGATTTGCAAGTTTCTCTCTGATAGGAAATCTGGTTTGAATAACAAGGTTTCCTTAAAGCCTGTCCTTAAATCTAGGGATTTGCAGAGATTATTTTTAATGTGCTCTGATTGGTCCACCTGTTTTTTTTTTAAATTTCTTAGTCAATTGCTGTTTTATTCAGTCTGATGAAGAACCTAGTGTTTGAAAGCGCTTACTGTTTTTGCTGCAAATAAAATAAATTCCTTTTAAGCCGTGGTTGCAAGGAACTTCTCTTTTTCTACTGTTTTACATAATGGTTTTAAAACAAATGAACTAAAAACAACTTATTGTCAGTGTTTAATAATTACTACATATTCATATTGTACAACAGGTTTATTCACTGAGTAACATAACAATATTCTATTTTCACTGTCAATTATAGTAATAATAAAATAATAACATTTTTTTCTGTTTATATGTGTATTGTCTGGAATACTGTGATAAGCCCATGGACCAAAAGATTGCAAGCAACATTACCCCGCTGTACACTCTGGTCACAGTAGCAAATAGCCAGAGTGCAAAATGCTGTTTCTACTTTCATGCAGAAGCAGAAAGCAAGACTGCGACAGACTTTTCTGTTATGTCATATTGGCATAATAAGCAGGCTGTATCACTGCACCCTTAGAGAGGTACAAGCACACCTCCCAAGTTTTTGCTTACAAAAAAAAAAAAAAAAAATTAATCAATACAGAAGTAATACAGATAGACAATAAAGATCAAAAACAGGGACAACTTTTTGATATTGCACTAATTCGCTTAAAAGTTGTAGGAATAAAGTACAGTTGTGTATACCTACCATAAATGTAGATGTTAGAGTGTCTTCACTGTTGCAGTCATAACTGTTGGGTACTCCTGCCGGCAGGCAGCCCGAGGTCGGCCAGAATATCAAAGTCTGGGTCCGGCGTCGGCTGTTTCAGCCAGAACCCTGATGTCAGAGCGCATGGGTATAAAGCTGACAGCCGACGCCATCTTCTCCAGCCTTTCTTGCTCCTGATGTCAGAAGCCGCCATAAAACCAAAAGGTGTCCCAAGGGAAACACAAATACACCAGAAAGGTAGTGGAAAAGGAAACACAGTAAGCAAATAGAAACAAGAGGGGTCTGGAGGGAGGGAAACACCGACTGCAACAGTGAAGACACTCGAACATCTACATTTATGGTAGGTATACACAACTGTACTATGTTCTTCGTGTTTCACTGTTGCAGTCATAACTGTAGGGTAGAATCCCAAAGCTGAGAATACGGGAGGAGGTTATGAAGTAGAAGGGGCAGCTAGAAGACCCTGCAAAACAGCAGAGGCAAAGCCTGCCCTAGACTTAGAGTACAAAGGAAGGTTATAGTGCTGGGAAAAAGTATGCACAGAACTCCAAGTGGCAGCCTCCAGAATGTCCTTGGTAGGAACTCCTCTGAGAAAGGCTGCTGAAGTGGCAGCTGCTCTAGTAGAATGAGTCCTGACGGTACCTGGAATCTGTTTCCCATAAAGAGAGTAACAATATCTTATTCCATGAGCAATCCATTTGGAAATAGTTTGCTTAGAAATGGCTTTACCAAGAGAACTGGAAGCAAAAGAAATAAGCAATTGATCTGATTTTCTGAAACTTTTAGTTTTGTCCAGGTAAAAACGTAGTTGCCTGTGTACGTCCAATGAATGCAAAATCCTTTCCCCCCTATTTTGGGGTTTTGGAAAAAAGGTAGGAAGGTGAATGGTCTGATTTAGAGCCACTCTAGAAACAACCTTAGGCATAAACGTAGGATTGGTCCTCAAGGAAACTCTGTCCTGATGGAAAATGAGGTATGGTTCCACGGCCATGAGGGCTTGTAACTCAGACACCCTTCTGGCAGAAGTCAAGGCCAACAAGATAGCTGTCTTCCAGGATAAGAACTTAATGTCCGCAGAGGCAGCAGGCTCAAAAGGAGGCAAGGTAAGCTTTTCCAAGACATAGTTGAGATCCCAAGGAGGGACAGGAGGAGTTCTAGGAGGTTTTAAATTCTTAGCTCCTCTCAGAAATTGTCTGACCAACTGGTGGGAAAAAATGGGAGGATCACAATTGAAATGTGCTGAAATAGCAGAAGCATGAATTTTAATGGAAGAAAATGAAAGACCTTTAATCAAAAGGTCTGAGAGATAAAGTAAAATAGATGAGATATCGGGTATTAAAGGATCAGAGCCACGATCCTGCATCCAAATACAAAATCTTTTCCATTTAGAAGCATAAGATTTCCTTGTACTAAGACGCCTAGCTTCCAAAAGAACATCCAAAACTTGTTTAGGAAGAGAAGAAGGAATCAATTGCCTTTGATGAGCCAAGCTGCTAGACAGAGTCTTGATTTGAGAGTGAAATACCTGACCCTGATGCTGGGACAGTAGAGAATGGGTCAGAGGAAGACTCCAAGGAGGGGCCGAGGGAAGGTGCAGTAGAGTAGGGTACCAAAACTGACAAGGCCAATTTGGAGCTATCAAAATGATCAGTCTGGGTTTGTCTAGCTTTATATTTAGCAATACCCGAGGCAGAAGAGGAGGGAAGGCATATCCCGAAAGATTACTCCAGCTGAAGGACAGGGCTTTCCAAGCTGTCTTGTGGAAGGACCTGGTGCAAAAGAGAGGCAACTGATGGTTGAGATGGGATGCAAACAGATCTATCTGAGGACAGCCCCAAACTGCAGTTATCTTGCTGAATAAGTTGGAGTCCAACATCCATTCGTGAGGATCCAAAATGTTTCTGCTTAAGCTATCTGCTAAGAGATTTTGTTTTCCTGGAATGAATTGTGCCTGAAGATCCAGATTCAAATTTAGGGCTGTATCCCATAAGGTCATGGCAAGTCTGCAAAGGGGGTAAGAGTGAGAGCCCCCTTGCTTGTTTATGTACCACATGACCGTGGTATTGTCTGTTCGAATTAGCAGAGGTCCTGGCTTCAAAAGAGTCTGGAAGGGTAGAAGAGCATTTTGGACTGCTAACATTTCTTTCAAGTTGATGTGCCATAGAAGGTGTTTGTTTGTCCAAGAACCCTGTTGGCATTTGTCTAGAAAATGAGCTCCCCATGCATAATCCGAGGCATCCGTGGTTATGATCTGAGTAGGCTGAAGTAGACAAAAGGGCTTGCGTTCGTTCAAAACACACGCCCTGGACCACCAAAGGAATTCCTTCTGGAGGCAGGGAATCAGTGGAATCATTGTATCCAGACTGTGGCAATGTTGAGACCATACACTCTTTAGGTACCATTGAAGTTTCCTCATGTGAAGCCTCGCATTTGGAATCAACAGGATGCAAGAGGCCATGTAGCCCAGAGCCTGCAGGAATTTCCTTGCAGTGAGCTGAGTCAATGCTGCCAAGGTCTTGAAGATTGAAGCCAGCTGTAACTGTTTTTCTGGAGTGAGGAAGGCCTTCTGTAAACTTGTGTCCAAAAGAGCTCCCAAGAAGGTCATTCGTTGAGAAGGAATCAAATGTGACTTTTTTGTGTTCACTGAGAATCCCAGTAGTAGGAGAAGACGTTGAACAAAATGTAGGTGTTGAAGTAGAAGGTCTTTGCTGTCTGCCTGAATTAAACAGTCGTCCAGATAGGGGTAAATCTGAATCCCCTGAAGTCTGCAGTAAGCCACTACTGGAGCCAGGCATTTGGTAAAAACTCTGGGCGCAGCAGATAAGCCAAATGGCAGTACAGAGAATTGGAAGTGTCTCAAGTCTGCCTTGAATCTGAGGTACTTTCTGCAATGTTGCCTTATGGGGACATGTAAGTAAGCCTCTTTTAAGTCCAATGATACCATCCAAGCATCTTGTGAAAGCATTGGAAGAAGTTGTTGAAGTGTAAGCATCTTGAATTTTGGAATTTCCAAAAAGGTGTTTAATATTGAGAGGTCCAGAATAGGTCTCCAGGAGTTTTGTTTTCTTGGGACCAGAAAAAGTCTTGAGTAAAAACCTTTCCCCACCTCTAGAGGTGGAACAGGTTCTATGGCTCTTAAGGCTAATAAAGCGTCCACTTGATTTAAGGCCTCTGTCCATTGATGTTTTGGCAGATCTGGCCAGCCGGAAGGCCTTGGCAGAGTGTGAAAGTGGAATCTGTAACCTTTCAAAATCACGTCAAACACCCATTTGTCCTGGGTAATGCGAGTCCAATTTTGGTAAAAAAGAGAAAGTTTTCCTCCAAGAGGGGCATCCAGGGAAGGAGGACCTGAAGCCCAACAGAGGGAGTCATTGAGTCTGCTTTCTTTGGGTTTGAGCTGTCTTCTCCCCTTCTAGGTGAAGAAGCAGTCCACTGTCTAGATCTGTAAGAGGCCTGAGCCTGGCCCGACCTCTGGAGCGTCTATCTTCCCCTTTGAGGCCTGTCAGAGGAGGGAAAAGACCAATTTTTGGAGGGCCAATTTCTGGAAAATCTAGGAGGCTGTACTTGCAAGAAATCTTTTACAGTCTGCATAGACTTGGCTTTTTCTTCCATCTTTTTAATAACCTCCTCAGTCTTAGACCCAAATAAGACATCATGCTGAACAGGGGCATCTAGCAATTTTGCCTTAACTTGTTCAGGTAAATTCTGCTCACGAAGTCAAGCATGTCTCCTGATAACAGTACCAGAGGCAGCCGCCCTGCAAGAAACCTCTAAGGCATCAAAACCACAATGTAAACCATGTTTGCTAACTTGTTCAGTAGCATGCAACACATCCTGTAATTCCTTGTCCTCAGCACATGCAGGAAAGGAAGAAATCCTTTGTTTTAAAACAGATAAAAGAAACTGTTGATACTTAAACATGTGAAACTGGCAATTTAAAGCTCTAATAGAAAGGGTAGCTGAAGTATAAACCTTTTTGTCCCACCTGTCCAAGGCACGAGAATCCTTTTCAGAGGGGATAGGATTCTTAGAGGAGGCGGCCTTAGCAGCCTTGGAACCCTGCAAAATGGTTTCAGGATCAGCAGAAGGGTTCTTGAATAAGAATTGATGGGAATCAGGGACCCTGTAAAATCTATCAGGCTTAGAAGGAGCAGGCGGCATGGAATCAGGATTCAAGTTAGCTTCAGAGAAGGCATCATCCACAATGTCAAGTACAGGAGGAATAGCTAAAGGCCTGTGCTGAGGGAGAAGAAGAAATTCCCTGAGTCTCTTTTTGGAAGCAGAATAATCCTGACCTTCCCAATGAAAATGCTCCCTCATCTCATGCAAGGTTTCCCCAAAAGAGAAATCTTCAGGGGGAGAGGCAGAGGGAACAGAATCCTCTGCATCTGAATCCTCATACGGAGGAAAAGAGTAATCCTGATCAGAGGAAGAAACAGAAGATACAGAAGCCTGATCAGAGGAATCATAAGGGATATCCTGTCTAGGCCTTTTGTCAGGAGAAGGGTGAGAGTCCCTAATCATAGTTAATAAATCCTCAGCCATCCGAAGTAATTGCTTCTGAGTCTTAGGAGTTGAATCCGAAGAAGCTTGAGCAGAAAGTCTAGGTTTAACAGGAGTCTTTGACTTAGCTTTTGTCTTTGTGGAAATAGTAATGTGTGAAGGCCTGAAGACCCCCTCAGAAGCCGGCACCTGCACAGCGGTTCCGGACCCATCTGAAGGAGCGACGTCCGAAGGTCCTGCAGCAGAGAAATTACTAGGCCTAGTTGGCTCACCATGTGAGTCCGTGTCAGCCATCGGTTCTGAAGTGGCGGACGACAGGGGCTGCAAAAGCGCCTCACTGACGACCGCCGAACCCGAAGCTGGCTCCGGCTGCAAAGTATCCTGTTTGGACCTCAGAGGCCTGTCCTTGTCTTTGCGCTTCTTCTGTAATCCGGTAGTCGGTAAAGTATCCGATGACATTCTATAATTAAATCGTCTACCGAAGTAATTCAAGGCCCAATCGTACCTGCGCTTGATAGTGCGAGAATTAGACCTGGCACAGAACCGACAAGAAACATCGTGGTCAGGGCCTAAGCAAGGTAGACAGTAAGAGTGGAAATCTTTACGAGGTATTTGTTTTCCACACGATACACAATTATTAACTTTTTCTGACATCGGAGGAGCAAGAAAAAAAGTTTCCCCAACGGGGTACTTAGCTTTGAGAAGAGAAGTAGAAAACTTCGGACCGACGACAATCACACCACGTTGTCTTGAAAATGCCAACCAACAACTAGCGAACTGCTTTGCACCGCACGGCAAGAAAGACTGGAGAAGATGGCGTCGGCTGTCAGCTTTATACCCATGCGCTCTGACGTCAGGGTTCTGCTGAAACAGCCAACGCCGGACCCAGACTTTGATATTCTGGCCGACCTCGGGCTGCCTGCCGGCAGGAGTACCCAACAGTTATGACTGCAACAGTGAAACACGAAGAACATCATGTTTTGCATCCTCATGCAGCTCTGCAACGTGACAGACTGCCACTGATGACTTACTGTATTCTTCCAGGATTTACCAGGAAACTGAAACATTTACAGGGAGCAAAGCAAATATAAGGGCAAAGTCGGGGATGGTTGCTTTCTGCTTCTGCGTGAAAGCTAAAACAGCATTTTGCACTCTGACCATCTGCTGCTGTGGCAGAGTGTATGGGAGGTAACGCTGCCTATGATCTTTCAGCCTGCAAGCTTAACATGGTCTTTGCCATGCTGGCCCAGGATGTGACTGAAAAAGGACCTTGGACCACTTAAGAAAATTAAATAATGATGAATAGATAAACAATTCATCAATGACAAAGGACTTCAAACCAGAAATGTTGAAGGCGCACGTCATGGATCAAATTGGTTATGCAGTGTTACTTACATTCGCCTACTGCATACTGACTGTAGAATTTAATCCAAGTTAATGACAAATTAGATGCTGCACTTTCCTTAGTGATAAAGCGGACTATTCACTGTTGTTCTTCAAGTTAATCTACTGTCTGATGTCTGCTGGTAATGAGCACAGCATCTAAGAATGTGTTAGTGAATGTTTTATTACTTACAGTTATTTTACTTAGCACATCAGAAAGTTTTGTGATGAACAGTCACAGTCATTTTCATCTAAGTAAACCCTCCCCAGGGTATCCATAAAAAACGGAAAACAACTCAAACAAACAATGAAGTTACCAAAACAGAAAATTTAACCAATAAACTCATTTTTTGAATCCAACTTAAACGAAGTGCAACAAAGCAAGTAATAACTGGCCAAAAATCAAATTAGCATATGATTTTTTTTTTAAAATAGACATCAAAATATAAAACAAATATTACAGGAATATTTCCTCTGGGGGCACTGTCTCCCTATTCCCTATGGTGGAATATCTTTCTAAATATTATAATCAGCTTTGACATGGATGTATACTATGGGAGAAGGAAAGAATTCCTGCAAATATCCCCACATAAGTAAATAGTAATTGTAACAAATCTCAACTGCTTTCAAATAGAAGTAAAAAAAAAAATAAAACATGAGCAGACAGCCCTGAATAAAAGTTGCACAGTCTTGTGATTGAACTTGTATACAATAAAACATGCATTTGGTCTTTTTCACTGGAAGCAAACTTGTCAAAAGACCAAAACAATGCAGCCCATGGATCTGTGGAGGGGGCTGTCCTCCCCACATGGGGACTTCAAACCCCATATCCCCCTACTCAAATATACCAATTTCAAGGCTGCACCATTTCTGGGAATGAGCGCTAACTCCATAGAACTGTGTTTTGATAAGTTGGACATTAATGAAACAGACCTATCACAAACAAAACACCAGCCCACAAGGTAATATTATCAATACTTCATTTAAGTAGTGCAAACATTTTATTTACTAAATTCTGGGATTTGACCAAAATGGTTCCCTGCTGATGTTGTCGACAGCTTAGGTTGTCAAATGTGTATTCATTGACACCTAAGCGTTGAACACTTAAAATAGCGAATGGCCACATCATTGATTTCTTTCCTCGGGAAAGAATTTGTGTGGCCGTTCTCGGGGATTTGCACTTTCCCCAATGTAGAGCAGTCTCAGAGTTGGTATATTTAGTTGGGGGGGGGGGGCGAAGCCCCCCACTATGTTTGGGCGTGTTTGTTTATTTTGTTTGCGGACGGCCAAGTGAATTATTTCCCTAAGAAAAAATTTGATGATTTGGTCGTTCGCTGTTTTTAGCTTTCAATGCTTAGGTGTCTATGCTTTTGGATTAGACAACCTAAGCTGTCGATGTTATGATATAGATGCGACCAAAATGCTGCCTAAATCACCAAAATACTTGCATAAGAAAAATTCAGCAGCATGATGCCTGGTAAAGGGTCAAGAAACTGGATAACTCCCAAATATTTATAAGACTACAATGTTTTCAGCAACTTTTTTGTCTGCTGTTACACATTTCTGTGAAACTTTATTAAATTCAGGTATTGTAATTACCCTGATTTCAGGCAGCCGTCCTGTTAGGTCTAAGCAATATGGAAATGTTCCCAAATACTCAGCTTAGAAACATTTTTCTCCTCAAAGGCTAATGTGAATTCTGGATAAGAAATTGACAGGTTCTGAAAAGTAATTCAATAACTTTGTATCATCCTGTCACACTGCCCATGCCACTTTTCCTCATGAATCTATCTAATCCTATGCAGTACTCAGGGCCTCTCTCACTCTGGAACCTGTCTGTGTAATCCTCACCATCACTCTACCTCAGGAATCTATCCTGCCCTATGTTATGAAGTCTTACTCTGTACAACCCACAGTGTTAGTCTCTATCACGAACAAGTCAAGACACACCTTGCTCCATTTTATATTCCATATTCCTTAATGACTCTCAGAACATGAGACTAACCTTGAATTATTAATACTCCTGAGAAGCATTAACAACACCCTCATAGTGTAATACTCAGCTGTGCTTTCAGAGCTTACATGGCACTTTTATGGCCTAGATTGCTAGCTGAGATATTAATTCTGTTTTTCACTGCTCGTCCACTTGTGCTAAGGGAAGGACATCTTCCTGTGTTCCTGATGACAAGGGACTAATTACTGCCTTAGAAGGTGTTGGAATGGTTGAGAAAAAAGAAATTATGTCTTACCATAATGTTCCATCTGTGTTATTGATCGTCTTTCATTCATCACTGGTGGGTTCGTTTCAGAGCCCTCGGAACAGAGTCGGCCTTATACCAAGCTTGCACCAGCCAAAAACTCTTGAGCTAAGCTTTTACTCATAATACCTCTTTCTCTGTTACCTCAGATCGAGTTTGCCTGTAATTAGTAAAGCAGAGACTGTCTCTGAGCAAGAACCCTAATTCAGGAGTTGGACCAAAAGTATCCCCCAGGAGCCTCTAAGAGGGGAAAGGAGGGTGGGACATGATGAACGGATGAAGAAAGTGCAGTTGTGTACACTTACCATAAATGTAGATGTTCGAGTGTATTCACTGTTGCAGTCATCACATTTGGGTTATCTCCTTGCAGTAGCCCTCAGTCGGCCTGATTATCAAAGTCTTTGGTCCTGCGTTGCTGTCTCATCTTCCATGACGTCAGGTAGTCAGGGGTATAAAGCATGCAGCCGACGCCATTACATCAGTTTTTCTAGCCCCAGATGTCAGGTGTCCCCCTAATGGGAAGCAATTAAATATATATACAAGGTTATACCTCCAACAAAAAAGCAAATACACCAAAAAGCTTTTAAGCATAGCAAAAAGGAATACAGGTATAGCCAAAAGAAGTCAGGGGGCTGGAGGGAGGGTAACCAGGACTGCAACAGTGAATACACTCGAACAACTACATTTGCTAAGTGTACACAACTGTACTATGTTCTTCCTGTTTCACTGTTGCAGTCATCACATTTGGGTAGATTCCCAAAGCTAAGGATGGGAGGAGGAATTTAGATAGCATTAGGACCAGCTATAAGGACCTGCAAGACTGAGGTGACAAACCCAGCTCTGGAGTTAGAGAAAATTGGTAAATGGTAATGCTTGGTGAAAGTATGTACAGAACTCCAGGTAGCAGCTTCTAGGATGTCCCTGGTAGGGACACCTCTGAGAAAGGCTGTAGAGGTAGATGCAGCCCTGGTTGAATGTGGTCTTATCCCCTGTGGGATAGGTTTTCCATGGTACTTATAGCAGAAATGAATGCAATGGCCTATCCATTTAGAAATGGCTTGTTTTGAAATGGCCTTCCCCTCTACCCCTGCAGCAAATGCCACCAGCAACTGTTCAGATTTCCTGAGAGGTTTAGTCCTGTCCAAGTAAAATCTAAGTTGTCTGTCAACATCTAAGGAGTGCAGTATCCATTCCCCTTTGTTCTGTGGATTAGAAAAGAAGGTTGGCAAATGATTGGACTGATTAAGAGCCACACTGGATACTACCTTGGGCATGAAGGAGGGATTGGGTCCTGAGGGACACCGTGTCCGTATGAAAGATGACGAAAGGCTCCACTGCCATAAGGGCCTGGAATTCAGACACCCTTCTTGTTGAAGTGGTGGCTAAAAGGAAGGCGGTCTTCCAAGAAAGGAACTTCAACTCTGCATTTGCAGCTGGCTCAAAAGGAGGTAGTTTTTCCAATACAAAGTTAAGGTCCCAGGCTTGAGTAGGGGCTCTCCTGAGTGGTCTTAAGTTTTTGGCCCCTCTGAGGAACTGCTTGAGCAGTGGATGATAGAAGACGGATGGTTCTGTGTTGTAATGAGCTGAAATGGCTGAGGCATGAATTTTTATGGAGAAAAAGGAAAGGCCCTTGTGAAGCATCTCAGTTAGGTACTGAAGAATCTGAGGTAAATTGGGCACTGCTTTGCTCATCCCCTGAGTTTGGTTCCAGGAACAGAATCTTTTTCCATTTTTCAGCATAAGATTTTCTAATACTAGGCATCCTTGCCTCCAGAATGACATCCAACACTTGCTTACTGAGGGATGGTAATGGAGAGATCAGTTAATTAGCCAGGCTGCCAGGTTCAGGGTTTGAAGCTGAGGGTGCAGAATCTGGCCCTTCTGTTGGGACAGCAGGGCAGGGGTCTGAGGCAGGTGCCATGGTGCCAGCAGTGATACACTGCACAAGAGGTGGTACCAGTGTTGGCGTGGCCAGTCTGGTGCAATCAGTATTGTCCTTGGTTTGTCCTGTTTGATCTTTAGTAGTACCTTGGAGAGGAGAGGCAGAGAAGGAAAGGCATAAACGGATACATTTATCCAGGTGAAAGACAGGGCATCCACTTTCCAAGCTTGTTTGTGGGGAGTCCTTGTGCAGAATTTGTCCAATTGGTAGTTCTGGGGGGAAGCAAACAGGTCTATCCCCTGGGCTCCCCTATTTGTTTATCAACATGTTGAATGTCTTTGGTTCAAGTTTCCACTCATGTGGGTCCATGAGAATTCTTCTTAGATCGCCTGCCAGTGTATTTAGCTTTCATGGCAGGAACTGAGCCTGTAGGTGCACTTGGTAACTCAACGCTGTGTGCCACAGAGCCATGGCTAGTCTGCAGAGAGGGTATGAGTGAGTTCCCCCCTGCTTGTTTATGTACCACATCACAGTGGTGTTGTCTGTCTTTACCATTAACTGTTTTGGAAGAATGTGGTCCTTGAAGGCTGTCAGAGCATTCTGCACAGCTAACATTTATTTTTGACTGATATGCAGGTGCATTTGACTTGGGTTCCATTTGCCCTGAATGCACCTCCTTGCCAAGTGAGCCCCCCATGCATAGTCTGATGCGTCTGTTATGGTTTGTGCGGCAGGGGGTAGAGTGAATGGCAGTCCCTTGTTTGGTGGCAGGCCTCTGTCCACCAAAGGAACTGTAGGCAAGGTATGATAGGAATCATTGCTTCTAGATCCTGAGAATGTTGACACCATAGGCTTTTTAGATACCATTGTAGTTTCCTCATATGCAGTCTTGCATATGGAATTAGAAGAATGCAGGAGGCCATGAACACCAAAATTTGCAGTATTTGCCTTGCAGATAGCAGGGTCTTTGTAGCCATTAGTTTGAAGTAAGCTGTCAAATGAACTTGTTTCTCTGGCATGAGGAAAGCCATCTGGGAAGTTGTGTTCAAGCTTGCTCCCAGGAATACAATGTCTTTGCAGGGTACCAGATGTGATTTATTTTCATTTATGGTGTACCTCAGAGAAGTTACCACTTTTTGTACAAATACCAGATGGCTTTCTGCCTGAATTAGACAATTGTCCAGGTATGGGTATATTTGAATATTTCTTTGCCTGCAAAATGCAATGACTAGAGCCTGGCACTTTGTGAATACCCTGGGCGCAGTAGATAAGACAAAGGAGAGTGCAGAGAGCTGATAGTGCATGAAGCCTGCTTTGAAGCATAGCTATCTTCTGCAAGAATCCCTGATTGGGATGTGCAGGTAGGCTTCCTTTAAATCCAGTGTTGCCAACCAGGCATCCTTGCCTAGCATAGGAAGCAACTGGTGAAGAGTTAGCATCTTGAATTTTGGGATCACCAAAAAAGTGTTTAGGATGGAGAGATCCGGGTTAGGACGCCAGGAGTTGTCTTTTCTGGGCACCAGGAAAAGTCTTGAGTAGAAACCTTGTCCCCTTTCCTCTTTTGGGACAGCTTGAATAGCCCTTATACAGAGAGAGAACTTGCTTTTGAGCCTCTGCCCACTAATTTAGGGGTAGATCTGGCCAACCTTCTGGGGTTGGTAAAGTGTGGAAATGGAATCTGTATCCTTGGGAAACTGTATTTAAAACCTGTTTGTCCTGGGTAATGAGTTCCCAGTTTTTTGCCTGCAGAGCAATCTTTCCCGCTAAAGGAGCAGTCGGTTGAGAAGGGCTTGGAAGTATTAAAGTTAAGTCATTGAGACAGTTTACCATAAAGGGGGTCTTACTACTCCCCTGCTTTGGAAGTGGGAGCCCCCCACTGCTTAGTCCTGTGCGTACCTTGGGACTGAAGCCTGAGAGTTCTGCTGGTTCTGGGTTTGGACTGAAGGCCTGGAAGACGCAGGAAAGGACCAATTCTTAGAAGGCCAATGCCTACTAAATCTTGTAGGCTGCACTTGCAGGAAATCTTTAACAGTTTGCACAGATTTAGCATTTTTCCTCCATCTTTTTAAGTACTTCTGCTTTGTTGCCAAACAGGCAGTCCTGGTTTAAGGGAGCATCCAACAATTTAGCTTTAACATGATCTGGCAAAGATTGCTCCTTAAGCCAAGCATGTCTTCTAAGTACAGACCAAGTAACAGCAGCCCTGCAAGATGCCTCTAGTGAATCAAAACCACATTGCAAAGTATGTTTTCCATCTTGTTCAGCAGAATGCATTAAATCCTGTAAATCCTTATTTTCAACACAGTCAGGAATCAACATCATTTTCTGTTTAAGCAATCCAATAATATGCTGCTGATACTTTAGCATATGAAACTGGCAATTTAAGGCCCTAATGGTCAAGGCTGCAGAGGTGTATACCTTCTTACCCCATTTATCCAGCAGCTTGGAATCTCTATCAGAGGGGGTAGGATTTTTGGCAGTAGTAGCCTTTATGCCCTTGGGTCCCTGTGAAATGGTTTCAGGATCCGCAGTAGGATTTTTAAAGAGGAACTTGTGAGAGTAAGGAACCCTGCAATATTTATCTGGTTTTCTGGGAGCAGGAGGTAAGGAGTCAGAGGCCAAGCTAGACTCCAAAAAGGCATCATTAACAATATCCAGCACAGGGGAGATAGCTTAAGGCCTGTGTTGGGGCAGGAGTAAGAAATCCCTAAGCCTCTTTTTAGAATCAGAGTAATCCTGGCTTTCCCAGCGAAAATGCTCCCTAAGAGTATGCAAGGTTTCACCAAAAGAGAAATCCTCTGGAGGAGAAGCAGAGGGAATAGAGTCCTCTGCATCAGAATCCTCATAGGTAGATAAAGGTAAATCCTGGTCATCAGAAGAAACAGAAATTTCAGAATCCTGATCAGAAGAATCATAACCAAATTCAGTCCTAGGTCTCTTAGTGGGGGAAGGTTGGATTCCCCTAATTAAAGTAACAAGGTCTTCAGCCATTCTTATCATTTGTTTTTTAGGCATAGAGGCCTGACCATGCGGTCTGGGCATCTGTTTCCTAGGCATGGATCGAATTTTAGGCCTTGAAGAAGATGGCGTTGGTTTAATATGCAAGTCAGTAGGCCTGAATACACCCTCAGAAGCCGATGCCTGCACAACGGCTCCGGACCCATCCAAGGTAGAGACATCCGCAGATTCCACAGTTGAAGCATACTGGACTCTGAATGGGTCTCAGTAGAGGCCTGCGAATCTGAAGAAGCAGGTATCAGGGGCTGCGAAAGAGCCTCACTGAGTACCGGCGAACTGGTGACTAGCTTAGGAGAAGCATCATTGGCAGCTTTGGACCTAGGCGGCATGTCTCTGTCTTTATCTTTGCATTTTTTTGGAATGTCGGTAGTCGGGTGGCTTACCGAAGCCATATCTGGATAACTGAATGGAGTACCAAAATATTTTGAAGCGTAAATATACCGATGATGAATAGTTCATTGTTTAAATAAGGCACAAAACCGACAGCGAGGGACATCGTGGTCAGAGCCTAGGCAAGGAATAGAGTACAAATGAAAATCTTTATGAGGTATTTGCTTTCCACAACAAATACATTTATTGACTTTTACTGACAATGGTTTAGAGCAAGAAAATGTTTCCCCAATGGGGTACTTAGCTTTAGTTGAAGACTTCGGTTCTGAAACTCGAAAACTAAAATTTCAGGAGTCGGCCAACCGGCACTTGCAAACTGCTTCTGCTTCGGGCACCGCACTGCAAGAAAGACTGATGTAATGGCGTCGGCTCCATGCTTTATACCCGACTACCTGACGTCATGGAAGATGAGACAGCAACCGATGCAGGACCCAAGACTTCAAGCCGACTGAGGGCTACTGCAAGCAGATAATCCAATTGTGATGACTGCAACAGTGAAACACGAAGATCAACAACAACACAGATGGAACGTTATGGTAAGACATAACTTCTTCATCTGATGTTGTTAATCTTCATTACATTCATCACTGATGGGATACAGTCCCCAGCTACCTTGTGTCACTTGGGCGACCCTTATGGAAGAATATTCCTGAGCACCATTGAGCCAAATGAAGCTCTTCCCCTGGAGACCAGATCCATTTTGTAATGAATGATAAATTTATGAGGAGTAGCCCATGTAGCTGCTGCACAGATGTCATCCATGGAAGCTCTAGAGTGGAACGCCACAGTTGTTGCCATTGATCTGGTGGAGTGAACTCTGATGTTTTGCGGTACAGACTTTCTATCTTGGTGATAAATGAAAATTATACAGTCTCTAAGCCATTTTGATAAGGTTACTTTAGAGACTGATTCTCCCATTTTTGGACCACAGAAGGCTATAAATAATTGGTCCGATTTATGGATAGTTTTTGTCCTAAGTAAACTCTCAGTTGTCTGTGGATGTCAAGTAAATGTAAACAATACTCTCCTTTGTTTGAAAATTTAGGAAAGAATACTGGTACGTCAATTGTCTGATTAATAGAGAACTATTACTTTTGGAAGGAAGGAAAGATTGGTTTGTAGTGATACTCTGTCCTTATGGAAAATCAAATAAGGAAGCTTCATGCATAGAGCCTGGAGCTCAGAAATGCATCTGGCCGATGTAATGGCCACTAGAAAAAGAGATTTCCAAGATAAAAACTTGATGTCACAAGTGGCTGCAGGCTCAAAGGGAGGTTGTGTTAAAGACTGTTAAGACTATCGTGAAACTCCATGGTTCTATGGGATGCTTAATTGGAGGCCTGGAGTGACAGACTCCTTTCAAAAAGGTTTTACTTAGGTGATGTGAAATTAAGGAGGAGTCACCAAAACCATTATGAAAATTCGAGATGGCAGCTAAATGAAGTAGTGTAGTTGATGCTGCGGTACCCTCTTCAAAAAAATGTGATATGTTCTGGAGTATGGCAGAGACCGGGGCAGAATATGGATTTAGTTTTCTTTGTCTAGACCAAACTCAAAATCTTTTCCATTTGTCAACATAGAGTTTCCTGGTGGATGGTTTATGCGAAGCCAGGATAATGTCACGTACTGGAGAGGAAAGATTACAGTGCCTGGCAATCTTCATAAGTGGAGAAGCCAAGCTGTGAGCTTGAGACCGGTCAAGCTCGGTTGGCTCAACCCTTGGGGGTGAGAAATTATATCTGGAGTTGGATCCAGTATCCACAGTCGGCGAAGTAGATGAGCCCGATGAAAGTGGAACCATACCTGTTGAGGCCAATAAGGAGCTATGAAGATCACTTTGCTTTTCTTGAGGCCAATAAGGAGCTCTAAAGATCACTTTGCTTTTCAACCAAGGAGGTTTCTTCACAAATTGAGGAATCAGAGGGATGGGAGGATAAGCACAAAGCACTCCTGTGGGCCAATCGTGGATTAGTGCATTCCTCGGGGACTCTGCCTACAGAGGAATTAGGGCAAAGTAGTTGCTGCATTTGCGGTTGATGGGGAGGTGAATAGGTTGCAGCAAGGCTTGCCCCAACGGCTGAAAATCTTTGCAGCTATGTTGGGGTTGAGGGGCCACTTGTGAGGCAGGAGAATGCATCTGCTCAACTTGTCTGCAATCACGTTGGAATTTCCCGGGATATGCATTGCTATAAGAAAGCGAATGGAAGCTATAGCCCATTGCCAAGCTCTCATGGCCTCTAAACATGGGAGCAGGACTTGGTTCTTGTTTGTTGACATACCAAACTACTGACATGTTGTCCGATTGGATAGCAATTGCTCCCAAAGGAAGGGCAGACTAAAATGCTTGCAACGCCAAAAGCACTGCCCTCAGTTCTAGAACATTTATATGCACATTGGCCTCTAAATCGAACCATGTGCCTTGGACTATCATTCCCTGAAAATGCCCCTCCCACCCTATCAGGGAAGCATCTGTGGTCACAATGGCGATGGGCTGGGAGGGCAGAAGGATCAGCTCCAAAGTTCTCTCTCTGACTTCATCCACCAAGGTAGGTCTTGCTTGCATCAATTTGTTATTCGAATCTGGAACAACAAAGGGTGACTGTTTGGATACCATTGGGTTAACAAAAGCCATTGTAGGAGTCTCATGTGAAGCCTTGCAAGGGGTACTATTGATATTGATGCTGCCATTGACCCTAACAGCTGCAAGACCTCTCAAGCTGAAAACATGTCGTGGCAGAGTATTACTCGAAGCTGGATCCTTAGTATTCAAAGCCTGTGATCTGGGAGAGAGAGACTAAGCCAGAACGGGTACTGAAAATTGCCACTATAAATTCCAAAGATTGGGTTGGAGTCGAATTGGATTTCTTCCAGTTTACAGAGATTCCCACAAGATTTGCCAAAGAGAGGGTGTAGTACAAGGCTGTTACCAGTAGATGCTTGGTTGGAGCGGTAAGGAGCCAAATGTCTAAGTATGGAAACACCCGGAATCCTTGTAGTTTCAAGTGAGCCGTCACTGGTGCAATGCATTTGGTGAACACTCTGGGGGCTGTAGAGAGTCTGAAGGGCAGATTGTGAAATTAGTAATGAATGGCTTCCCAGCCAGAAGCGAAGGAACCTTCTGGAGCGTTTGTCCATTTTGATGTGGTAATATGCACCCTGAAGGTCTATCGAGCACATTCAATCACCTTCCTTTAGAAAGGGGAGGATGGACTGAACCGTGACCATTCAGAATTTTGTCTGGGTGATGAACTTGTTTAAACAGCTGAGGTCCAAAATTGGTGTCCAGTCCCCAGTCTTTTTTGGCAACAAAAAGAATCTTGAGTAGAATCCTGATCTGGTCTGGTGGGACTTTCTGGATGACTCTTTAGATACAGCTTTTCTATCTGTAGAGCTGCTTCTATCCCTTTGACTGTGTGGAACATCAGGAATTCGTTTTGATGGCTTTGGGTAGGAATCAAATGGAATTTGGTAATCTCTGGTTATTATCTCCTGCACCCAAGAATCGGTGGTAATTAACAGCCAGGCACTGGGGTGCAGAGAAAGATGTCCCCCGACTGCTTCCAGAGGAAAGTAATCAGGCCGCTCTTCAGGAGAGCTGACAGGGTTGTTCAGAGAACGAATCTCTGGAACCCTGATTACGTGGACCCCCCCCCCCCCTCTGCCTCTGTAGGGGCATCTTCCAGAAGAGTTGCCCTCTCTGCCTCTGGAGGTGAACTCGCCATGTGTGTCACAAAGAGGACCCAAAGACGTTTTGTGTCACAATTTCCTACTTCTCTGGTTCCTGGAAAAGGAATGCTGAGGAGTGGAGAAATGTACACCAACAGCAGACATGGTCTTGCCATCCTGCTCACACCTGGCTACCGTGTCCTTCACTTTAGGGCCAAACAGTGAAGACGCTTCCACTGGAGTGTTAAAGTAGGAAGACTTAAAAGGATCTGCAAAGTCACACAGGTGCATCCAGTTGTGACGTCTCATAACTACACCTGAACCTGCAGCCCTTGCCTCCCCTTCGGTTGCATGTTAAATTAACCTCATGGACAAATTTGATACTGATTCCACGGTTGCTAGCTGTGAGGCTACCTTGTCATTTACCTTGTCAGACACCTGTCCTGATACAGTACCAGAGAATTTGGAGATGAGGTCTCTCTGGAGTTTGGTGAAATGTGCCAGGTAGTTCAAGGACCGAATTGCAAAGGTCGATGAAGCAAATACTCACTTCCCCAGTCTGTCTACCGCTTGGGGCTCTCCGTTAGGTGGGTGAACTGTGTGGCTTTCCTCAGCGAGCTCTTTCTTTGTGGCCGCCACCACCACCATCGCATCTACTGGTAAACCGTTTGACCAATGTGGATTTTCTTCAGGGGGAGAGAGAATCTTGTCTGGTCTCCTTAGGATTCCCTCAACAGCATCAGGTTTCCTCCAGGTGCACTACACCACAAGATGAACAAGCTCGTCTGCAGGTGGGGGTCACTCGAGAGGTAGATGGTAGAGTAAGAAAAGCCTGCAGGAAAACAGATTCCTTGGAAGAAGGGTTTTTGGACTTCCAATCACCGCTCTGTTTCAAGATCTCAAGGATGTCTCCGAAGGAGACATCTTCAGGGGGTGATCGTGGGGACCCTTCCCCTTCACCACAATCCATATCATCTGTAAGGGACTCCTTAGGGGAGTCCACATGCTTTCTCTTGCACAATTTCTTCCTTGGAACTTTCTCAGTGGGAGCTTCTGAGGAGGACCCAGAGGAAAGGGCACCCTGCAATAGGGTCTCCTGTGGCTCCCGTGCTTGATGTCCAGGGACGACGGCCTGTGACAGCTGCAGCCCAGGAGGAGGACATAGTTGGGGTTCTGATGCCGTAGGCTTGCCTACAGAGGCAAGGGTCCTTTTCATTGCCTGGAATGCAGGGTCACCTGAAGAGGGGTGGGAGCCCAGAACCGAGAAGTACAACCTCGGAACTGGGGTCACACCCCACTCCGATATGGCCGCTTCCAGGAATGGAGCCTCCAGCTGGATCAGTATCAACAGGGCTCCATGCACTGAGGACAGTACTGTAGACAGGGTCGGTACCAACGAGCCTGTAGTCTAATCCCAGGTCTGAGGAAGACCTGGTTCCAAAGGAACCAAAGGGTCGGCTCCGAAGCCAAAGTGAGATCCACTACTGGCACCAAAGCTGTGGGTGCCAAGAGAGGCATCTGTGCAGTGGGGCTTCAAAACCCGCAAGAAGGTCGAAGGAGGAGAGTAAGATGGAGTTCGTGAAGCAGTAATTCCAAGTCCAAGAAGGGATTGGGTTTTTGAATCTGAAGGAATCCCCCTGGCTGTCAGCAGCTGGTCCACAAGGTGTACCACATATATTTCGGAGAGGCTCCAGGTGGATCTTGTGGATATCCCCAATGGGGACTCTGGATGCTCCAGAAAGGGGCTATATACCTGCCCGAAGAAAGGATCCAAAGATGGGAATATTGGGTCTGTGCTTGAGTGTCTAACGGCACCACTGTCTCCACTTTTGAGATGATAGAGGGAGGAGTGTCCACCTGAGCTAGTGGAACCGTAGGAAAGCTTGGTGCTGGGATTGGAGTAGAGGTCAAAATCTGAGTTTTGGTCATAGTTGGTGCCACAGATGTTGGTGCCGAAGGAGGTGCTGACGTAACTGTAATAGACGGTACTGAAATCAGTGCCATAGAAGCTGGCCTCTGGTCCAGAACGGAAAGTTTAGCAAGTTTGGGTTTAGATTGTCTCTCCTTCTCACCAGTGGGTGAGGAGGAAACTGAATGTGGCCTCTTTCTCTTTCCTAGGGGGGGGGGGCAACCCTCTGATGCAGAGAGCTTCTGAAAAGGGAGACTTAAGAAGACCCTTTAGGATCAATTTATTATTTTTTTCGTTCAAAGTACGGGAACTAAATCCCTGACAAATAAAACAAGGTGGACAGATAGAGAGAGGAGGCACTCCCAAGCAATACACACAGTCATCATGAGTGTCACTATTCAGCATTTTTCTCCCACACTTCAGGCATTGTTTGAAGCCTGAAGTGCCCTTTTTTCCAGACATGTCAAATCCAATACAATCACAAGTAGTACAAAGAAAACAAGGCAACAACAAAAAACAATATTAATATCATACACAAAGTTAGGCAGAAAAACCAGAAGGAAAATACCAACAATGGTACTAGAAGATTACCACAGTGGGTAAAGAGAAGGGAATGTACCAGTGATGGTACAAAGATTACCAACATGTAGATTGACAGGAAAAAAATGGAAGAGAGGGTAGAAAACGTAGCAACAGTTAGGCACGAGTAAAATAAAAAGGATAAACTATCAAGACTTTTCAAAAGGCACTCTATATCAAAAATATCTAAGACTTAGCCGACAGCTGGCTTGAACGCGGCTTTACGGCTACGTGGCACATGATATCTGAGGTAATAGGAAGAAGGGTATTCTGGGTAAAAGCTTAGCTCGAGAGTTTTTGAGTGGCGCGAGCTTGGTATAAGGCCGACTTGGTTCCGAGGACGAAACTGATAATCCATCACTGATGAATGAAATGAAGATTAACAACATCAGATGAAAAATTATGTGGTCTACGGTCTGGGCCCTTTCCTTAATGGGGAACAGTATTTGTTTTCTCTCCCTGCCAGCCCTTCCTCTATCAGGGAACCAACAACTTCTAATGACATTCACAAAGGCACACACTTTATTAGTAGCCAAATTCATGCAGTAGTGTATATGTGCATGCCTTTAACAGAGCTGTAGCTAGCTTTTCTGGTGTCCTGTGCAGCTCCCTGATTTGGCAAATGCCTCAACTCAAAGTTGATTAACAAAAAAAAAAAAAAAAAAAAAAAAAAAAAAAGGCACAGAAACAAGTCACTTGCTATAAGTGCAGCAAGTGGTTTTCTACAATGTAAATTTGCTACAATGTAAATATGAAAACTGGACCAATGAAGCACTTCAGCCCCAAACACGAACGCAATACTGGAATTCAATTCTAAATGTCACTACTGCCTCTACCAAGTACAGAGCACTGATGGTAAATGCAGTATCACCATTCAGAAGTGAATGCTACTATTGTCCCCATCGTCTGCCCTAGTCATGCCTCTGTACAAGTCCAGCTTCCGCCCTCCCCCAGATGGGTTGCATACGGGAGAATGAAGAGAAGCATTATGAGCAATGGGTACAGGAGCTGGGGCCAAATATCCCTGGAGGAAGCAAATAAAAACAAATATAAAAATAAGTATTCTTCAATTATCAGTGTACCCAATGCAAATCAGACACCTCTTCCTCAGCTGCCCTTCTCTGTAACAGAAACGTTCTTCACAGTCCCTTTTAATATTTGTGGACATTTCCTACAAGTGAGGTCTTCACACTGATTAAAGACAAAATGTTCAAGTTTCTCCATATTACCTTTATACCCAAATAAAGTCTCATGCCATAGGGCAAAAATATCACCAACAATTACATGACTTCTTTTACCTTAATCCCAGCATCTCGCTTGGCTTCAGCTTCTCCAATCCTAGCATCCTTTTGTACCTGAGCTGTACGGGCCTTTCCCAGGGAGTGTAGGTAGTCCTGAAAGAGCAAAAAGGGTGAAGGTTAGAACTGTAGCACAAAAAAAGCTGTACTCTAAGAAGCCCACTAATGACTGATTACATGTATTACACTAACGTAGTCACATGATGTTAGGAGAGCTGTGAAAGCCACCTGGGAACATGCATCTTTTTTTTTTAGTTTCACCTAACAGGACAACAGCATTTTTCAAAACATTAGAATATTTGCCATTTGCCTTACTATGAAGAATGCAAAAAAAATGAATCAAGTCCCAGTGCCAGTTGTAACATGGAAGTACTTGGATAGTGCATACATGAACTGGTATACATATACTGAAAATTCAAAAGCACTGGACCCTACTACAGTTTGGCTTTGGAACAGGTAGGCCATGTCTACTTAATCTGGTGGACTTCTTTCAGAAGGTTACTAAAGCTATGATAAGTGCAAAACAGTAAACACTGCCTACTTCAACCTAGCCAAGGTGTTCGACACAATACTTCACTTTAGCATCGTAGATAAACTTAGGCATAAACCCAGATGTCACCTAATGTATAGCCAAATGGTATGAGTCCAAACTAGGCATGGTCACTAAATCCCCTAAAGAAACAGATACTTTTCAAAACAGTCTGATGCAGAAAAATAACTAGTGCCAGAACCATGGACTGAAACTCAATGTGAAAAAAATGCATAATGGTACCCTTCCATCCCTGGAAAATATCACATTGACAATATATCCCCAAAAGTAGACCCAGTGGTCAGGGATCCTGGACTTCATATTGACAGTAACCTGAACTTTGACCACTGCGTGTCTACTGTGGAGAGAAAAATAATTTCATGCTACGCAACTTATACGTAAGGGCATGGCATTCAGGTCCAAGGAGATCACCATTTCACTGTACTTGGCTCTCATCAAACCAATCACCAAGTACAATGTACCCTTTGGCATGTACCTAACTAACCAGGGACTTGAAACAACTTGAGGGATCACATAGGTTCCTCACAAAATGAGTGCAGAGAGTAAACAACAAGTCCTTTGCATGCCATCTCAAAGCCCTATCCCTGAACTTGGTCACCTACAGACTGCTGCACAGCGTTCTATGCCTAGCCTACAAGGCATCCTCTGATCCCACATTTATGGATTTGTTACATATTTGTAAAACAAACAGCATCAGAAATACACATTCTAAGAACCTCAAGCTTGTCTGTGACATAAATTGGACACGTTGGTGGAACATGTATGTGTCTCAAAGATTACCCCTTTTCTGGAACTAGATTCCTATCCATGTGAAGCAAAGCTCATACCTAACCACATTCAAACATAACTTGGATCAATGAATGGGATATCACAAATTTACTCCTGGTTTGTCCATAATGGAGAGGAGCAGCCTGCAAATGTTTGATGTGTACAAGCTGACATTGTAACTCATAAAATTCCTTAGGATACTGACATGTCAGCAATATTTTGGTAAATTTGGGGCAAGTATGGCTAGGCTTAAAATGGCTCTTGGGCTGATAGCCTACTAACAACATAGGAACAATATTTTATAACAATTTAGATTTAACTGTTCTTTCATTTCTTATGGGTCTAATTTTGGGTACGTATCACTTCACCTAAAACTCATTTCACCTAAACTCATTTCACTAAGACCAAATCACCTAAAGTTCATTTCACCTAAAACTCATTTTACTGACAAGTAGTAATCTAAAGCAGTCAATGCTATATGTCCTTTTCCCCACTGTAGTGCGATTCTGGTATTAATATATATATATTTTATATATATATATATATATATATATATATATATATATATATATATATATATTAAGGGGTGTGTGTGGGGGGCATAGCCCCCTACCTAGTTGACTTTTACCAAATAATGTAAAAGAAAACTAGACACCGTAAAACCAAAGTGGGGGCTGCGCACCCTACACCCCCTAACTATATATACCAACACCAGGATCGCACTACAGTGCGGAAAAGGACATATACCTTTGACTTGCCTTACTGTACTACTTGTCAGTGAAATGAGTTTTAGATGAAATGAACTTTAGGTGATTTGGTCTTGGTGAAATGAGTTTTAGGGGAAGTGATATGTACCAATCTAATCTTATATTAGGATATGAAATGTTAAAATTTTAACAGACTGATTGCATTTTAAAACCCAGACAGATTTAGATGCAACTGTCCTAACTTTACATCTAATTTAGACACACCTGCATTGATCACAAACATTATTTATAAACTTTTATTAATGATTTCTTTTGGACAATAGTTATGGACTAAATGACAGAGTAAGGTTTACTTCCATCAAACAGCAGATTATGCAACAAATATATCAGTGTAATACAATTATGTGTGCTGAAACAAACATGCAGGACATGACGAGATGCAACAAGATTTCCAAATAGTACTGGCTAGTGAGGCTGCATTGAGGCATGAAGCATTTACTATACTGAGCTGCAGTTCCCCAGACATTAAGCGGGGTTCTCATCTGCCACCAGATTTCCCTGGTGTCCTTGACAGCAGCCAGAATTTTCCATAATCAGAACAAAGAATAAAAACTACACTTGATCTCGTGCATATACCCAATGAACAACAAGAAATATATGATCCACATTGTTTCATTCAGTTTCACATGTTCTTAAAGGAGTATGTAGTCAAAAAGTTAAACGTAAAAAAATTAAATCAGAAATTGTGAAAAAGCTCTATGCCTGTTAGGCAGCTCCTATCTCACCTCAGTCTGAAAACGAGCTGAAAGGATAAAGAACTCAACAGTGGGTGGGGGCTCAGGCTGAAGGAAATGGACCTAGCTTTCCTACTGTAATGTTAAAGGCTCCCCTCCCTTTAGGGTTTTGCTGTAGCATGCCGTTGTCTTGGCAACCACTGAACTCAGACGCACTAATCTCATTTGATTGGGTAATTTGCCAGATGAATGGAATCGTTGCCAAGTATCTGAACAAAGGGACAGAGAAGGACCTTTTTTTTTTTTTTTTAATTATTACTGTCTGGCTGCAACAATCATTTATTGCCAATACCAACTCTAAGCCTCAGGGTACACACAGATAACGCAGGGCACTGCATGATATGTACAGCTAACTGATGGCTTGGAAGGTGTGAGCAGCTGGTGAATAGCTAGATATGTTGCGGGTCTCCTTCTCGGTGTACTGTGATCCCTTGCATTGTGGCACTCAGTCTTGGGATCAGTAAGCATGGACTAAACACTCTTCATGTGAGGGCAGATCAATAATCAGGCACAAAACAAGTCAACAACAGTTCTAAACTGATAACAGTCAAGCACTCATCTTGTACTTGAAACAAAAGCAAAATCCTAGACAAATGTTATTTACATACAGACAATTATGGGACTTTTTCTGAATAATTTGACCACTTCAAACCAGGGGTATAGTCAGAAATTTACATTTTGTACTCAAAACTATTGCTGCTGCTCCCCACCACCTATAGATTATTTTAAAAATGTTCAACCCTTACCCCAGACGTAGATGAGGACAACACTTTACTTTCAACTGTTAACTTTATACCCGCAAAAGGCTATTTTAGAGGTTTATGCATTCTACACAAGCATTCTCTGTATACCTGTATACTGTAAATATTAATTTATACAGTTCTAACCATTCTGTGCTTTTTGAGTGTTGACGTTTCCAAGAGATTCTCTGAAAAAAATGAACTTATTTGAGTACACTGAATATGCCTAGCTACACCATTGCTTCAAACAAAGATGTAAATTCTGCTAAACTCTGTAATAAAACCCACTTATGGGAAGCGTGTTAAAAATGTGAGTGAGTTAGTGGGGAATCACAAAAATAACCTCCATTCCATTTTGCTCTTTTACAGCTAAAATACAAATCAGAACTTAAATTTAGAAGTCGGGACACATCCTTATTTGTCAACAAAGTTTGAAGAGATGTGCCTAATTAAGCTCTGTATTAACAAGCAGAGATCTACTTCCTAATGTAATAATTCCAACAATAGTTCCCAATTGCTGAACATGTATCACATTCTGTGTGACATTCTTTAAAAGCACTTGCTCAAAAAAACTGATAGGACTGAAAATAAATGAGAGCAGATGTTGAAACAAAGACACATGTAGCAGGCTAATTATGTCATGCAAAAGCTATTTAAACTAAAAACACTGCCAAAACAGCTCAACATCTGCAGCAGTTTCTGGAATCCTTGACAGGTATGCATGCAATAAACCTTAGCCGAAAGTCATCTGGAAATGAGGCATGGCTCAAAGCCAGAATGATAGTGATCTTGCTGTGTGGAAGTAATTACTTCCTGTATTACATGCCAAACATGATTATGTCTAGAGCCCACACCCTGTTCTCAAACCAGCTTACAAGGAACAGATGGAAATGTAATCACATGCTTCAGTTTTTTTTTTTTTTGCTGCAGTCCTTCCTCTAGCCATTAAGCCTCCACTTTCCCAGTCACTCTACTGGCTTGTTCATTCCAATGGCTTCCCCTTATGGGCCACTTCATTTCCTATGGTTGACAGGCGAGCATGCTGTTAATGGTGCCATCGTCCATAAGGAGAGATGCCATTTTACTTTTAAACTGCAACTCCCCTGATGCACTACCCTGCATCTCACCTGATGAACTTCAGGTACGTGACTTGTACAAAAGCATAAAGGATTTACTTGCTCTGCAGTTTACTGTGGTTTCTACTGATGTTTCTTGTGGATTACTTCTATCTCAATTTATATGTAAGGAGTGCAATGTAGCTCCAAGGGGATCAACGTGTATTCCCTAAGACCTCATTCACACACTGGCCCAACCAGTATCTGTGACCACCAGTATCTGCCATCAGCAACAAGGCAATAGCCTACCTCCTCATTATGCTCCCCCATCTCTCCCATCTGAAGAGAGACGGGCAGCCTAAGCTTTGCCACGCGTCTCCAATGCCTGAGCTGCTATTCAAAATCTAGCTGTCAGGATCATAGTCAGACACTTAGTCATCTATGACAAAGGAGACAGAATGCTTCATATATCAAGTTACTGCTCCTAATTCAACAGTCATGGCACTTCTCATGTGTCAGCGTGTTTTACAATGACACTCACTACACTCCTCTCATGTCTTACAGTTTGAAATGTTTCTATGCCCTCTAAGAAGCTCCCATGATCTGCCACATATATAGCTAGAACACTTGCAACTACATTCACTATCAAAACAAATCGTTTTTTTTTTTTAAACAGAGGAACTAACAGGCATCCTCGAAGCAATGATTTTTTTACTATTATTGGCATCAGAAGATAGTGCATGCAGCAAAATTAACAAATCAAGTGGTGGGCACACCTGGGGTTTGTCCACCTTAGTCTCCCTCCCCACTATTCCGTCGCTTGCTATTTTTGGTCCAAAGCACATCACAGAGGGTTAAGGCTACAATATGCTAGTAATCTCCATCTGTACTCATGGGCTTGATCACTTCAGCCTCTGATTACTGTGCAACTATGAACCAATCACAACCAGACAAAAGCTTCTGTTAGCCTTGAAAAGTGGCAGTTGTGCTTAGTGGCTTTTTATCCATTTATTACAATAAAATAAATAAAATGTATAACTGCGCACTAGCCTGCTGTCACAGCTTCCACTCCTGAGGAAGGAAGTTGGCACTCACACTTCTTCATCTTCCTTCCAACCCCTCTACAACATACGAGTGCCCTACACATCAAGACAGCAGCACACGTAACCGAGATGACACCTTAACTAGTCACTTATCACCATCCTCACTTCTTACTGTTGTTGTTACCAAATGAAACTGTACTTCATGCACTTTGGGTGGAGTGTGCAAGTTGAAAATTCACACACAGCAATGTCAACCCTGAGAGACAGCTCCGGCCTAACTACAGGAATCAGAACTTCAGCCACACCACAGACACTGATGTTAGCCTTTCTCTGCAAGTTTCCCACAGCAGTCTCTGTGATATGCATAACTAGAGCCATGGGTACAGTACATTAACCATACCTTTCTACCACTGATTATTAAAAATCATACCGCCAGCCTTTAGCAATCAGCAGAGGGTCCGAAAGAGAGTGGGCTCTTATTTTTCAGAAAAGAATACCTTATTACAATAGAAGCTGATATGAAATCTTACTACATGCCTAATTCAGTTATTTAATGATGTGTGCACCCTTAAATAGTACTGTCTTTATGATGTTATACAGTAAATCTAGGAGAGGCAGGGCTAAATTGGTGTGTGAAATCATACTGCAACTCTCAGCAGTTGACAGGTATGACATTAACTGCTAGGAATGAGCTGTAACATTATCTGGACTGATTTGACTGAGGTCACGTTATCAAAGAAAGCTAAAATAAAACTCCTGCGGACTATCCATGTAAAAGGTACCTGAAGAAAGATACCCTCTTGTACCACAAACCTACTGCATTTCCTTCATTCTCAGTACTACAGTGTACAGCTGGTTCACAGCTTTATACTCCACCAAATCTGTTATTAAACTTCAACCTTATTTCTCATCTTAGAAATACTACAGTTATGATGCAACTCACTGCAACTAATAATAAATGCTGCTTCCAAAAACATTTCTCATCTGCTGCTTGACATCTGTGATGTCCCCCCCATCTTCTTTAATAGCTACATTTACTTTACAAAGGAATAAACAAAAATGGTTGGATATTTATGACAGAAAAATGGCTCTCTTGCTGTATTACTGCTACTGCATTGACAATACAGTGTATACTCTTCTTATGCAAGTTAAGCCAGAGGATGAACCACATTGCTCATAGGTAGGTACCAGGCTATTGGCCCTAGGGCCTATATAAGCCTAGTCAAAAGGTACCCTGGCTTTCGCCACCCAAGAAAATTATTTTCCTGTGCCACTGTCGAGCAGAGCCGGAGAAGTGATCCCCGGGGTGAATTTCCCATCTCCCATCCAATCATCAAGATTTTTCTTGAAGAGTGCTAATGAGGAGCTTTGTTTGATACAGATAGGTAGTTTGTTCCACAGTATGGGAAGTCTCTGGGACAGGAATCTATCCCTCCAGCATGTTCTGTTTATTGTGGTGACAAGGTTTACGTCCCTAGAGCTTGTAGTTCGTAGGGATTGGGATTTCTTTACGTGGAGCATGTCTAAAAGCTCTGGGTTTGGCATAGCTTTGTGTGTTAGGCAGAGATTGCCTCTGAGTAGGCGATATGGGACAGAATAAAGCTGCAGTTTTTTAGACGGTCTGCGTAGGGCATCTGTTTGAGGCCAGTAATCCTCTTTGTGAGGTATTTCTGTGGCCTTTCCAGTTGTTGCTTATCACAGATATATATTTGCCCTGCTGGCAGTGAATGTCACAGCAAGTGTTGGCCTGGGCTGGATGAAGAATGATGCTAATAATGAAACATCAAGAGGTGTTCAACTAACAAGTACAATAAGAGAAGAAAACTACTCTTAGGAAAGACTTACCTAAGCAACCATTACAACCCGAGGGTTGCACTATCCAGTCTTGCAGGTGCCATCAAGACCATAATTATTTCCTGTTATGGACAGTGCTAGTAGAAGCTCTAAACATGCAGCTCCCACAGCTGTAGTTCTGACCGGGATTGGGAAAGTACAGTTGTGTACACTTACCATAAATGTAGATGTTCGAGTGTATTCACTGTTGCAGTCATTACATTTGGGTAATCTGCTGACAGGTTGCCCTCCTTTGGCCTGAATAACAAAGTATTGGGTCCTGCGTCGGTTGCTGTCTCCTCTTCCATGATGTCAGGTTGTCAGGGGTATAAAACATGTAGCCAATGCCATTTTAATCAGTTTTTCTTGCTCCAGATGTTAGGTGCCCCCCAAATGGGGAGCAAAAATATATACATACATAAATAAACAGTAGATATATAAATGCACCTTAGAAACATAAAATTTACCTTCAACTAAAAGCAAATACACCACAATGGCTTTTTGAGTATAGTGAAGGAAAGAAAAGGAATAGAATGGGGGATGGCGGGTGGGTAACCTGGACTGCAACAGTGAATTCACTCGAACATCTACATTTATGGCAAGTGTACACAATTGTACTATGTTATTTGTGTTTCATTGTTGCAGTCATTACATTTGAGTAGAATCCCAAAGCTATGAATGGGAGGATGGAACTAAACAACATTAGGAGCAGCTATAAGGCCCTGCAGGACTGCAGTGGCAAAGCCTGCCCTGGATTTAGAGAAGAGAGGTAAATTATAATGCTTTGTGAACGTACGAACAGAGCTCCAAGTAGCAGCTTCTAGAATGTCTCTGGTTGGGACCCCTCTGAGAAAAGCTGCTGAAGTAAAGGCAGCCCTGGTGGAATGGGATCTGATCTCCTTGGGCGCCGGTTTACCATGGTGTAAATAGCAGAAATGAATGCAGTGGCTTATCCACTTGGAAATAGTCTGCTTTGATATAGCCTTCCCCTCTGATCCTGCAGCAAATGCTACCAGCAGTTGCTCAGACTTTCTTAGAGATTTTGTCCTGTTTAAGTAGAATCTTGGTTGTCTGTGTACATCCAATGAATGCAGAATCCACTCCCCCTTGTTCTGCGAATTTGGGAAAAATTTTGGCAGGTGAATGGTCTGGTTAAGAGCCACACTGGATACCACCTTAGGCATAAAAGGACTGGTCCTGAGGGCCACCCTGTCTGGGTAAAATATGATGAAAGGCTCCACTGCCATGACAGTCTGTAGTTCTGAAACCCTTCTTGCTGAAGTGACTGCCAAAAGAAAAGCTGTCTTCCAAGATAGAAATTTTATATCCGCGGTAGCTGCTGGTTCAAAAGGAGGCAGGGGTGAGTTTTTCCAGCACAAAATTGAGATCCCATGCAGGAGCTGGTGCTCTCCTGGGGGGTCTTAAGTTTTTGGCCCCTCTGAGATACTGTTTAAGCAACGGATGAGAAAAGAGGGGAGGCTCTGTGTTGTAATGAGCCGAGATGGCAGAGGCATGGATTTTTATTGAAGAAAAAGATAGGCCCTTGTCAAGCATCTCAGTTAAGTAATGTAAAATCTGAGGAATATTGGGCTTTGCTGTGTCTATTCCTTGTGCTTGGTTCCAAGCACAGAATCTCTTCCATTTATCAGCATAAGATTTTCTAGTACTAGGCCTTCTGGCTTCCAAAATTACATCCATCACAGATTTACTGAGAGATGTGGTTTGAATAATTAGTTGATTAGCCATGCTGCAAGATTCAGAGTTTGGAGCGGAGTGTGCAGAATTTGATAGTTCTGCTGAGACAGTAGATGAGGTGTTTGAGGCAAGTACCACGGAGGAAGGTGTGACATATTCCTTAGAAGTGGCTACCAGTGCTGGCGAGGCCAGTCCGGAGCAATTAGGATCATTTTTGTTTTTTCCTGTCTGACTTTTAGAAAGACCTTGGAAAGCAGAGGCAGAGGGGGAAAAGCATAGACGGATAGGTTTTTCCAGCTGAAGGATAGAGCATCCACTTTCCATGCTTTTTTGTGATGAGTTCTTGTGCAGAATTTGTCCAAATTATAGTTTTGGGGAGAGGCAAATAGATCTATGTCTGGGCTCCCCCATTTCTGTGTTAACATGCTGAAGATTTGTGGATCCAGTTTCCATTCGTGCGGGTCCATAAGATTTCTGCTTAGGTCGTCTGCCAGAGTATTTTGCTTTCCTGGCAGGAATTGAGTTTGAAGATGTATTCGGTAAGTCAAGGCTGTGTTCCACAAGGCCATGGCTAGTCTGCAAAGGGGGGTAGGAATGTGTACCCCCCTACTTGTTTATGTACCACATAACTGTGGTGTTGTCCGTCTTTATCAGTAATTGTCCTGGATGAAGTAAATGAAGTAAGTCCTTGAAGGCTGTCAGAGCATTCTGAACAGCTAGCATTTCTTTCTGGTTGATATGCAGATGCAGTTGGTTTGGGCTCTATTTGCCCTGAATGCATCTCCCTGCCAGGTGGGCCCCCCCAAGCATAGTCTGATGCGTCTGTAGTTAGGGTTTGGGTGACAGTCCCTTGTTTTGGTGACATGTCTCTGCCCACCAAAGAAACTCCTGTTGTAGGCAAGGAATACGAGGAATCATTGTTTCCAGGCTGTGACCATGTTGACTTCATAAACTTTTTGGGTACCATTGAAGTTTCCTCATATTCAGTCTCGCATATGGAATTAGTAGATGCAAGATGCCATGAACCCCAAAGCCTGCAGAATTTGTCTTGCAGATAACTGGGTTTTTGTTGCCATTTGTTTGAAATATGTTGTCAATTGTCTTTGTTTGTCTGGCGTGAGGTAAGCCATCTGGGCAGCTGTATTCAACCTTGCACCCAGGAATGTAATTATTTGAGAGGGTACCAGTTGTAATTTCTTTTCGTTTATGGTGTACCCTAGGCATGCTAGAAGCCTTTTTACAAATGCCAGATACTGAAGTAGAATGCCCTTGTCCTCTGCTTGAATGAGACAATCGTCCAGATAAGGATAAATTTGAATGTTTGTATGCAGAATGCAATTACTGGTGCCAGGCACTTTGTAAAGACCCTGGGCGCAGTAGATAAACCAAAGGGCAGTGCAGAGAATTGGTAATACAAAAAACTGCTTTGAAGTGGAGGTATCTTCTGCGTGACTCCCTTATTGGGATATGCAGGTATGCCTCTTAAGTCTAGAGTTACTAACCAAGCATTCTTGCCTAGAATAGGCAGGAGCTGTTGTAAAGTCAGCATTTTGAATTTTGGAATGTCCAGGAACGTGTTTAGAATCGATAAGTCCAGTATTGGATGCTATGAATTGTCTTTTCTGGGTACCAGGAAAAGTCTTGAGCAAAATCCTTGTCCTTTTTCCTTTTCCGGTACCAGTTGAATAGCCCCCATATCCATGAGGGACATGACTTGTTTCTGGGTCTCTGCCCACTGGTTTTGTGGCAGATCCAGCCATCCATTTGGAATAGGCAAAGTATGGAAATGTAATCTGTACCCCTGGGATACTATGTTTAATATCCACTTGTCCTGGGTAATCAACTGCCAATTTTGAGCATGAAGTGCTAGTTTTCCCCTCAAGAGGGCTGCCAAAAGATAAGTGCTTGGAGATGGTAGAGGAAAGTCATTGAGACTGCTTACTGTAGGTTGTGCTTTGTTTCTTCCAGATTTGGAGGTGGAGGCACCCCATTGCTTTGACCTGTAAGAACCCTGTGATTGATATCTGGAGCCTTTTGAGCGACTGGGTTTGCCCTGAGTGGCTCTGTTAGACACAGGAAAGGACCAATTTTTAGTAGGCCAGTGTCTACTGAACCTGGGTGGCTGCACTTGCAAGAAATCTTTTACAGTTTGCATAGATTTAGCTTTGTCTTCCATTTTCTTTAAAACCTCTTCTGCCTTACTGCCAAACAGAGTATCATGCTGCAAAGGGGCATCCAACAATTTAGCTTTAACATGATCAGGCAGAGTTTGCTCCTTGAGCCAGGCATGCATTCTAATCACAGATCCAGTAACGGTGGCCCTACAAGAGGCCTCCAAGGAATGAAAACCACATTGCAAAGTATGCTTTCCAACCTGTTCTGCTGAATGCAATAAATCCTGTAACTCTATTTTCCACAGAATCAGAAATCAACATCATTTTCTGTTTCAATAAGCCCATAACATGCTGTTGATATTTAAGCATATGAAACTGGCAGTTTAAAGCCCTGATAGCCAAGGTTGCAGACGTATAAACCTTCTTACCCAATTCATCCAGAGCCCTGGAATCTCTATCAGAAGGGGTAGGATTTTTGGCTGTAGAAGCCTTAACACCCTTGGAACCCTGAGAAATAGTTTCGGGATCAGCAGCAGGATTTTTGAAAAGAAATCTGTGGGAGTCAGGAACCCTGTAATATCTGTCTGGCTTACTTGGAGCCGGAGTCAGGGAATCAGGAGCTATGCTTGATTCCGAGAACACATCAACAATGTCTAATACAGATGGTACTGCCAAAGGCCTATGCTGAGGAAGAAGAAGGAAATCACTAAGCCTCTTTTTTGATTCAGAGAAGTCCTGACTCTCCCAGTGAAAATGTTCCCTTAAAGTATGCAAAGTCTCTCCAAAAGAGTAATCCTCAGGAGGAGATGCAGATGGGATGGATTCCTCTGCATCAAAATCCTCAAAGGGTGGAATAGAAAATTCCTGATCAGAAGAGGAATCCGAAGAAATGAAAACCTGATCTCAAGATTCATAGTCAGTGCCTTGCCTAGGCCTCTTAGCAGGGGGGGGGGTTGGGAACCCCTGATCAAGGTAATTAAATCCTCAGCCATTTTGATCATCTGTTTTTTAGGCATAGGGACCTCAGCACGTGGCTCAGGCGTCGTCTTTTTTGGACATAGTAGTTTTTTACCTTGTTTTTGTTGCTAGCGTCAGTTTAATGTAAAAATGTTGAGGCCTGAAAACACACTCAGAAGACGGTGCCTGCTCAGCGGCTCCGGACCCATCCAAGGAAGAGACATCCGCAGGTTCGACTCTTTGCGAATCTCGCTGCATACCGGACTCTGAATGGGTCTCGGTAGAGGCACGTGACTCAAAAGTAGCAGGCATCAGGGGCTGCAAAAGCGCCTCACTGAGTAACGGCAAACTGGCAACTGGCTTAGGAGATGCTTCGTCGCTGGTTTTGGACCTAGACGGTCTGTCTCTTTTTCCTTGCATTTTTTTTATGAACTCCGGTAGTTGGATTGCTAACTGATGACATTTCAGGGTAGTTAAATCTTGCACCAAAATATTTAGATGCAAAAATATACGCTTAATAGTGCGTTGGTTAAATTTAGCACAAAACCGACAGCAAGGCATGCTGTGATCAGGGCCTAAAGCAAGGAATACATTACAAATGAAAATCCTTATGAGGTATTTGCTTCCTACAAGTAATGCAATTATTAATTTTTACTGACATTGGTAAGTGGCAATAAAAGGTTTCCCCAACGGGATACTTCGTTTTAGTTTGAAGACTTTGGTTCTGAAACTCGAATATGAAAATTTCCTGAGTCGGCCGACCGGCATTTGCGAACTGCTTCTGCTTCGAGCACCACGTGGCAATAAAGACTGATTAAAATTGCGTTGGCGGCATGTTTTATACCCCTGACGACCTGACGCCATGGAAGAGGAGACAGCAACCGACGCAGGACCCAAGATTATGTTATTCAGGCCAGCAGATTACCCAAATGTAATGACTGCAACAGTGAAACACGAAGAACATCATCACAGATGAGAAGCAGCAAAGCTTGAACCATGCAGCTGAAACAGCTGCAGTTCTGATATGGATCAGGCACATCACAGATGAGAAAAGTACAGTTTTGTACCTACCATAAATGTAGATGTTCGAGTGGTTATACTGCTGCAGTCATCACACTTGGGTTATCCTGTCTTCAGGCGGTCCCGCAGTCGGCCGAATCCCAAAATCCTGGTCCAGCGTCAGTTGTCGTCGCCTCTTCCCTGACGTCAGTGTGACAGGGGTATAAAAGAGACAGCCGACGCCATTTTCTTCAGTTTTTCTTGCCCCAGATGTCAGGTGCCCCCAACTAGGAAGGCAATACAATAGCTATGCAACAATACCTTAAGTAAATAAGCAATAGTACTAGCTGTTAGCAAATACACCATATAGACATGCATCCAACAGATTGATGTACATGGAGTTGTAACTAACACCCTGGTATGTAGAGGGGATGGAGGGAGGGTAACCTGGACTGCAGCAGTATAACCACTCGAACATCTACATTTATGGTAGGTACAAAACTGTACTATGTTCATCGTGCTATACTGCTGCAGTCATCACACTTGGGTAGAATCTCAAAGCTATGGAAGGGTGGCTGGTACTAAACTGGGTTAGGTGATGCTAGGATGCCCTGCAGAACTGCAGTGACAAAACCAGCTCTGGTTTTTGAGTATAATGAAGGTGGTAGTGCTTGGTAAAGGTGTGCACTGAACTCCAAGTAGCTGCCTCCAGAATGTCTTTGGTTGGAACCGCTCTGAGAAAGGCTGCTGAGGTTGCAGTAGCCCTGGTAGAATGGGATCTAATATTGACAGGCACTGCCTTCCCATGGTGCCTGTAGCAAAAGCGGATACAATGTGCTATCCATTTGGAGATGGTCTGTTTTGAAACAGCCTTTCCTTGTGAACCTGCAGCATATGATACAAAGAGTTGGTCAGTTTTTCTGAAGATCTTTGTCTTATCTAAATAGTAACGTAGCTGTCTGTGAATGTCCAAAGAGTGAAGGAGCCTTTCTCCTTTATTCTGTGGGTTAGGATAAAAGGTGGGTAAATTAATGGTCTGATTCAAAGCCACACTGGATACTACCTTGGGCATGAAGGCAGGGTTAGTTCGTAAAGAGACTCTGTCCTGACGGAAAATGATGAAAGGTTCCACTGCCGTAAGTGCCTGTAGTTCTGAGACCCTGCATGCTGAGGTAATAGCCAGTAACAAGGCTGTTTTCCAAGACAAGTATTGTAGTTCTGCTGAGAATGCTGGTTCGAAAGGAGGTAGTGTTAACTTTTCTAAAACGAAGTTCAGGTCCCAAGTTGGTGTTGGTGGTTTTCTGGGGGGTCTTATATTCTTAGCCCCTCTGAGAAACTGCCTAAGTAAAGGGTGTGAGAAAATTGGGGGATCCGTATTACACAGAGCTGAAATGGCTGAAGCATGGATCTTAATGGAGGAGAAGGAAAGGCCTTTGTGTAGCATCTCAGTTAGGTATTGCAGTATGTGAGGAATGTTTGGTATCCAAGGATTTTGACCTTTAGCCTGGTGCCATGCACAAAATCTTTTACATTTGTCTGAGTCTTCCTGGTGCTGGGCCTCCTGGCCTCCATAATTACATTCAGGACGTCCTTTGAGAGAAGAGTTGATTGATAATTTAAGGAATTCTCCATGCAGCTAAATTTAAAGTTCTGAGCTGGCTGTGACGGGTTTGATAGTTTTTCTGAGCCAACAGTAGTGGGAATTGAGGCAAGATCCATGGAGGGCTGTGAGTCAAGTTCCTTAGTAATGGGTACCAGTGCTGGCGTGGCCAGTCCGGAGCAATGATGATCATTTGTGGTCTCTCTGATCTGACCTTCAATAATACCTTGGTCAATGGAGGTAGTGGAGGGAAGGCATAGACTGTCAGTGTTGTCCAACTGAATGATAGAGCGTCCACTTTCCAGGCTAGGGAGTGATAAGTCCTTGTGCAGAATTTTTGTAATTGGCAATTGTTGGGGGAGGCAAATAGATCTATGTCTGGACATCCCCATCTTTGAGTTATCATTGAAAATACTTGTGGGTGTAGTCTCCACTCGTGAGGGTCTGCCATATTTCTGCTTAATTCGTCTGCCAATATGTTTTCCTTTCCTGGCAGGAATTGTGCTTGTAGTTGTACTTGGTAGGTCAATGCTGTGTTCCATAAGGTCACAGCCTGTCTGCATAAAGGGTAGGAGTGTGTTCCTCCCTGTTTGTTTATGTACCACATAACTGTGGTGTTGTCTGTCCTTATTAGAAGTTGTCCTGGATGCAAGAGGTCCTTGAAGGCTGTCAGTGCATTTTGCACAGCTAGCATCTCCTTTTGGTTGATGTGAAGATGCATTTGTTTTGCAGACCATTTGTCCTGTATGCACTGTCCTGCCATGTGTGCTCCCCAGGCATAGTCTGAAGAATCTGGTGTCATAGTTTGGTTTTCTGGAGGTAAGACGAAAGGAAGACCCTTGTTTGTTTGACATGCTTGAGCCCACCATAGGAACTCTTTGTGAAGGCAGGGAATGATAGGCATATTTGTTTCGAGGCTGTGCCTGTGTTGAGGCCATACACTTTTCAGGTACCACTGTAATTTTCTCATATGCAGCTTTGCATATGGGATTAGTTGAATGCATGATGCCATGAACCCCAATGCCTGCAGGATTTTCCTTGCAGTGAGCTGGGTAAAAGTTGCTATCTTTTTGAAGTATTGAGTCAATTGTTTTTGTTTGTCTGGCGTGAGGTAAGCCATCTGGGCCGTTGTATTTAAGCTGGCACCCAGGAATATTATCTGTTGCGAGAGTATTAGTTTTGACTTCTTTTTGTTTACTGTGTACCCTAGGCAACTGAGCAGCTGTGTTACAAAAGCCAGATGCTGTAATAGAATGTCCTTGCTGTCCGCTTGGATCAGGCAGTCATCCAGATATGGATAAATTTGTATTCCTCGTTGTCTGCAATATGCAATTACTGATGCCAGGCATTTCGTAAATACTCTGGGCACAGTAGATAAGCCAAAGGGCAATGCAGAGAATTGATAATGCGTTGTACCTGCCAAAAATCTGAGGTATCTTCTGCAATCTTGTCTGATAGGGACATGCAGGTATGCCTCTTTGAGGTCCAACGTTACCAGCCAAGACTCCTTGACCAGCATGGGAAGGAGCTGCTGTAGTATGAGCATTTTGAATTTGGGTACCTCCAGGTATGTGTTCAGAATTGAGAGGTCTAAGATGGGCCTCCAGCCTTTGTCCTGTCTTGGGACTAGAATCAGTCTTGAGTAAAAACCTTGACCTTGATCCTTTGTAGGTACCTTTTGAATTGCTTTCATATCCATGAGAGCTGAAATTTGCATTTGAGCCTCTGCCCATTGGTTTGGAGGCAGATTTGGCATGCCTCTCATCCGAGGTAAAGTGTGGATATGAAATCTGTAGCCTCAGGTAATAATGTCCAGAATCCATTTGTCCTTTGTTATGATGCGCCAATTTTGTGGAAATAGAGCCAGTTTCCCTCCCAAAGGTGCTGCCAGGGCAATTTTGCTTGGCAGGCGAAGAGGGAAGTCATTGTGTTTGTTTCCTGAAGGGTTGAGATCTTTCGTCTCCATCTCTTTGAGTTGTTGTATGCCATTGTCTAGGCCTGAAAGAGCCTTGTGGATGGCCTCTGCCCCTTAAGCTTCTGTACCTACCCCTTTGGGGTCTGTCTGATGCAGGAAAGGACCAGTTTTTTGATGGCCAGTTCCTGCTGAAATGAGGAGGTTGTACCTGTAAAAAATCTTTAACTGTTTGCATAGATTTTGCCTTTTCTTCCATTTTCTTCAAAACTTCCTCTGCTTTGGCACCAAATAACACATCTTTCTGCAATGGGGCATCCAATAACTTTGCTTTAACATGTTCTGGTAAGGCTTGTTCTTTAAGCCAAGCATGCCTACGTATGACAGACCCTGTAACAGCTGCTCTACATGAGGCTTCCAATGAATCAAAACCACACTGTAAGGTATGTTTTCCCACCTGTTCTGCTGCATGCAGCAAATCCTGCATCTCTTTCAAATCTAGTTGATCTGTCTGAGGGATCAGCTTCTGCTTTAACTGTGTAATCAAATACTGTTGGTATTTTAGCATGTGGAATTGGTAGTTTAATGCCCTCATGGCCAAAGTGGCAGACGTATACACTTTCTTTCCCCATCTTTCTAATGCTCTGGAATCTCTTTCAGAAGGAAGTTGATTCTTAGCAGTAGAGGCCTTAACCCCTTTGGGACCCTGGGAAATGGTCTCGGGGTCTGCATTAGGGCTTTTGTATAGAAACTTATGAGTATCAGGAACTCGGTAGTACCTGTCTGGTTTAGCTGGTGCTGGAGGTAAGGAATCTGGGTTTAAACTGGATTCAGAGAAAACATCATCCAAAATGTCTAAAACTGGAGGAATTGCCAGGAGTCTATGCTGTGGAAGAAGAAACAACTCACAGAGTCTTTTCTTGGAGTCAGAGTAATCTTGGCCTTCTCAGTGGAAGTGTTCCCTTATGGTGTGCAAAGTTTCCCCAAAAGAGTAGTCTTCAGGGGGGGAAGACAAAGGGAATGGACTCTTCAGCATCTGAGTCTTCATAAGGAGGGAAGGAGTAATCCTGGTCGTCAGAGTTGCCTGAGGAAATGGATGCTTAGTCAGAGGAAGGATAATCTTCCTCCAGTCTAGGCCTTTTGTCAGGTGGGGGTTGGGATCCCCTGATAAGGGTAATTAAATCCTCAGCCATCTTAAGCAACTGTTTTTTAGGCATAGGGGCCTGTGGGGGGGAGGTGTGGCCCCGGTTTTCTAACTTTCAAGGGGGCTTTGAGCTTAGCATAAGGCTTGCAGAGACAGTTGTCGGTTTGAAAACACCTTCTGAGACCGAAGGCCTATCCAAAATTTCCAGATCCCCGTCGGGGCTGGCGTCCGAGGTGGAACCAGATCCTGAGGCCCAACTGCTTCGATTTGGGATGCCGTCAGAAATTCTGAATCAGCGGTAGTCAGGGGCTGCGAAGGCACCTCGCTGAAAAAAACAGAGAACTGGCGTCAGGCCTTGCTGAGGCCTCGGTATCTGGTCTTGGCCTTGGCTGCCGGTCCTTATCTTTGTGTTTTTTAATCATTGCTGATGTTGGTTGCTTCGACGGCATGCTATAGTTAAAGTTTCTGCCAAAATAACGCTGGGCGAATTCTGCCAGACGCTTAATTGTACGTTTGTTGAACCTAGCACAAAACCGACAACCAGAGACGTTGTGGTCTGGGCCTAGGCAAGGAATACAATAAGAATGAAAATCCTTATGAGGTATTTGCTTCCCACAAGAAATACAATTATTAACTTTGTCTGACATCGGTCTGAGGCAAGAAAAGTTTCCCCAATGGGGTACTTAGCTTTAGAGAAGACTTCGGGCTGAAACTCGATTCGAAAATTTCAGGAGCTGGCCGACCGGCACTTGCAAACTGCTTCTGCTTCGGGTACCGCATGGCAGGAAAGACTGAAGAAAATGGCGTCAGCTATCTCTTTTATACCCCTGTCGCACTGATGTCAGGGAAGAGGCGACGACAACCGACGCCGGACCAGGACTTTGGGATTTGGCCGACTGCGGGACCGCCTGATGACAGGATAACCCAAGTGTGATGACTGCAGCAGTATAGCATGATAAACATCAGCAAAGCTCTAACCATGCAGCTGACACAACTGCAGTTTTGACAGGGATCAATCACATCACAAACGAGAAGCAGTTTAGTTCTGACCATGCAAATGCCACAGCTGAAGTTTTGATAAGGATCGGGCACATCACATATGAAAAGCAGCGAAGCTCTAATCATGCAGCTACTACAACTGCAGTTCTGATAGGGATCGGGCACATGACAGACAAGCAGCAGCTTCACAAAGAAAATGTTTCTATTTAGTTATTTTATTTGCATTTGTTTACCAGGATAGTCTGACTGGGTAGTGGAAGCCTGGGGAGAAAATAAGTAGGATACAAGCAGTTAGAAACAGTCAGACTTGGTTGAGTACTATCCAACAGCGTCAAGAAGGTTCAAACAATAGAGGAAAATATTTACAGAAGCATTGTTATAATACAGGGGATGTATTTAACATTGAATTTTGTCAAAATTTACATATACATTGTTACAAAAGTGGAAATGTAATCAGAGGAGTTGCATATACAATACAAAAAGCTTACAGAGAGATGTTAACGAGACAGAAAGAGGTACAGTAGATCCAGATGTGGGAGTGTCAAGAGAGACCATACTACTTGTCTCAAAAGGGATACGAGTGGAAAATAAGGACTAGGGCACAAGGGGGTAGGGGAATATTTAAATGAGGGGGAACAGGAGGAGTACACACTGGATTATGAAAAGAGATGGTTAGCGAGAATACTACAAAGAGGGAGTAACCAGATGTGGAGACTTACAGACAGTAAAAGCTTATCCAGATGTGAACTGGGAGCAAGACCACAAGTACATCAGATGTTGATTTAATTATAGTTTAAAAGACGTTTGACTGTCAAGTAGTTTTAGGGCAAATGGCATGCAGTTCCATATTCTGGATATGTTGGATGAGTAGAGAGTCTCTTGCTAGGTTGCTAGGATTTGGTTATTTGTAGCAGGTGTTTATCTGCATTGTGAAGGGATTTGTTTGGTTTATAGGGCAGGAGGACATGGTTCAAACCTGGACATTTTTCAGGACTATGAATGAGGTTGAAAGTAGTGACAAGTTGCAAAAAGTGAGGAAGTGATGGAGTTAGGCCAGGTGAAGTTGATTTAAAGTTAGACGATGGGGAGATGTATAAAGCAGAGTGGCTGTACATTAAGCAACTTTGCTATAGCATTTGCTCAAGGAGGTCCAAAGGGTAAAAAGTTACACAGACAAAGGTCAGATTGACTAACCTGTGGATTGATAAAAAAGGGTGCCATAAAAAGAGTGTCGGGGTAAACAGATAACTGCAATGTGTTTTCTGACTTCAGTCAGGTCAAGTTTTACCCTGTACAGAGACACTAATTTTTAACAGCTAGTTTTATATGACAATCAAATTCCATTTTATTAATAGTAACTCCTAGAAGCTTAGTGATGATTACTAGTTCTGTTGTGGTGTTGCCTGAAAAAGTTAGGGAAAAGAGATTTTTCAGTCTATTACACTGCTCTGGGGTAAACAGAAGTACTGTAGATTTTTAGGGGGTTAGGAGAAGGTGTGAGTTTGTAAACCATACTTCTACATAGAGGAGTGTTTTCAGAGTTATCAGTTTAGATCTTGACTGACCAGATAAATGTGGGTTCACCTGCGTACCACATGACAGTTGTATGTTTACTGTTATTATGGAACTTATTTATGAAAATACTGGTGAAGCAGGCACAGAACAGAACCTTGGGGAACTGGAAGAAGTGATGTTGAATTGCAATTTGACAGCCTACTGTCAAGTCAGATAAACAGCTATTAAATGAGGGGAGGGAAGAGAGAGAGAGAGAGAGAGAAAGAGAGGATGACTGCAGTCCTATTTAAGACAGTTTAAGAGGGATAGGATGGAAAACAGTACTGAAAGCTTTGGACAGGTGATGAAAAACAGCAGAAATCAGATTCCCTGAATTTCTGCAGTGATTAATGGTAGAAGAGAAACCGAGAAGGTGAGAAATGGTACTATGGTTTGGTCAAAAGCAATACAGTGTAGGAGGTAATAGATTATTATTGTGTATGAAGCCAAATAGTCGTCCTTGAATACAGTACTTTTGACACAGGGGAAACAATAGCAAAAGAACGATAAGAGGTCTGTTGAGTTACTACCATTATGTAGGGGTAGTATGAAGGACCTTTTCCAGACCTGTGCAATTCATTACTTGAATTACTAAGATGGCAACAGGATAAGCTAGGGTATCTACTAAAAGTTTCATCTATTCATATAGAAGGTAGCCAGGGGCAAGTATTGTAGGCTCTAACTTGGAAAAAAGATGTTTGATGGTAGAAGTAGGTATGGGTTAGAAGGTTAACTTGCTCTGGTAGTGTGCTGTTACACTGAAAGGAGGTGCAATTTGACCTAGTACTACTTTGAATAATAGTGTAAAAGGGTTATTTATCAGGTATGATTTTATTTGTTGCCAAATTTCTAAGCGGTTTATATTTCTGTAGATCAGATGCAGTTTTGTGCAGTTTCCACAAGTTCCATGCTTTACTGCTTTCCTTTATGAGATACTTTGTCTGGTTAACCAAGGTACTTGGCTGAATTTGACTTATTTTTTGTTCTGATAGGGGTAAGCTTGTTAAGTATATTTAGAAACATAGTACTGAACAGGGATACAGCTTCATCCACTTGCAGGATTTACAGTTGCTTCCATTTCATACATTTTAGAGTAGAGATAAAGTTGTCTATTTGAAAGGTAGTTAAACTGCAAGCTTTATTTTAATAATGAATTTTGTGGGTACAGTTATAGTCCTTAATGACAAATGTGGGGAGGTGGTCTCTTGAGGTGTTAGGGAGAGAGCTGGTGGAAATATCTCTAATGGTTGAGTTTGTAACGATTTACTCTAGTGCAGATTCTCTACTGCTGATTTTATTGTATCTGGTATGGATGGATATGTACTGGCAGAATTCAGAGGCTGACATTATTGGAGGACTCATTTTATACGGTTAATCAATATATGTTGAAATCACCTAGTATTAAAGTTTTTTGACTAATATTAGTAGAGGCCCATGAACACAATTCTTCAGAAGTTTTTGGTATTACCAGGAGGTATTATGGTCAGAGTCTTCCAATTATGAATTTTGAGAGATGCTAACAATGATTTCCACAGTTCTGACTACAGGGGAGTTAAGAGGATGAAGTGAAAGGTTAAGACAGTCATTACAGATGACAGCTATCCCTCCAGCTTTTTATTTTTTTCTGTTTTGCCATAGAATGTTGTATCTTGGAAATAATACCTCCTCATCTTTTATTTCCTTTTTAGCCAAGTTTTGGTAATATCAGATGATTGATGGGCTAACCAAGCATATACCTCGGGCAACTTATTACACTCATCATGTTGACAACGAAAGAGATTAATCTTGCAATCTTTATGGGGTAACTTAGATTAGTGGCAGTTATATTACTGTGTAGTGCAATGGTGGGTGCTGGACAACACCATGGTCCTGGTTTTGGATAGATATCACCAGAAAGATTTACAATTTGAAGGAAGAAGTGATATGTGTACAGCCATTTCTTTTACAATTTCAAAAGCTGTTTTTGCAACACCTGGAATATGACGTGAGGTAGTGATATTTGTTCTTATACAGACGTACTTTGGGGGAAAAAGGCAGGGGGTATGGTAAAGTTATTAAGGAAAATTATTGTATCTATTACTTCCTGGAAAGACTGTCATGGTGAGATGTTAAGACGGCAAGTAGTAATACAGTCAACTGTAAAAGTATCATAGTAGATAACACCCATAGCCTAACTCTCTCTAAGTGAAAAGTTATGCTGGAGGTAAGTTCAGACAATCACAAAGTTAGGGAAAGACTATATAAGAGTAAGGCAATAGGATGAATGTTAGCAAAGGCTGACTGGTTAAGGAGTACAGCTAAGTCACTGATAAAGTGATTATGCAGTTGTGCGGGGTGTAGGCAGGAGAAGGATGTCTGTTGTGGTTGTACACTGGAATATTTGTGTGTGGAACTGGGTGGTCATAAAAGTAGTTGAGGTGGGGGTGGGTGGGTATTGGGAGGTAGGATAGCAGAGACATCCTGAGTGTGTTTTATAAAGGTTTTTTATATTCAACTGCCGCTTGTCTTTTGTGCTTTGAACTTTGAACAGCTGTTGGTTTGCTTTACATCCTGAGTGCAGCAAGGATGAACAGAGCAGGGCTCACTCTTTCAGAAGACTCAGGCACAAAGAAAAGAATCTACAAGAGCAGTTTCTAATTGGTTAGTTAACAAAAGTTGTAGGGAGTTTAGTACAGACTACAGCAGATATCTATTTCCTCTACTTCCCCTATATTCAGAGTTCAAAGATTATGTACAGACAGCTTATCTGGACTGGGGAGTATTAGATAATATATGGGTGATTGTTCCAGCTACTTGACTCAGCTACTGCTAGGAACTTCATACAAAAAATAATTATACACACACACATACATTTGCCATTTATCAAGAACCTATGCATAATGACACACTACCAGTTCTGTTTTAAGGTTCTTGTGTAGGAAGCATAATCTCCTCAGCCATAATGTGAAGGAAAAACAAGTGAACATTCAGTCTTCCCTCCTCCTTCACTGGCAAGACCCTCTAGTAAATGGCCTGTAAATCTACTCATACAAATCTAGAAATTAAGAGAAGATCTTTCAAAGTTAGGTTGATTAAACTCCTTACTTGGTCATCATGAATGTCCTTCAGTGTGTAGCTGACCACACTGATTCCCATATTCACCAGGTCTGACGAGGCTACCTTAAATACTTGTTCAGAGAACTTCTGACGGTCTTTGTAGATTTCCTGAAAGGAATGAAGAGTACATCAATCACTTTCAGAATATAAATATGCACTTATTGAGCATCGTGCTTAAAAAACAGCTAAGAGTTCTGTTAGTGTTCCATGCTGTGTATTGTTTTTAAGCTTTAAATGTAGAAATGGAAATGAAAATGCAAACAAATTGCAATCAGACAAGATGAGAAATTTCTCAAAGGACTTATGAATGCATTTGTTTAGGCTCTTACTAACAGAAAGGAACCTGCAGTGGGGTATGAGGGAATATAGATTTTTAACACTACAGAATCTCCTAAAGTGGCTTACATCAGAACAGAGGTATACAGTCACATACTTTGGGGAGGGTAGTCTCACTCATACAAGCCATTTACTAGAAATGGTGTAGTTATACTGCAGTAGCTCTTATCTACCCCATTCCAATCAGCCTTAACAATTCACAGAAGGTAAGAGTACATAAATATGCACTCCATAATATCCGAATATTCGCTGCAGTGTCTTTCTTTTCCAGCAACCATAACACTAGGAAGCAATGCAGCATGACTATGTGCGGGGACAGGCACATTTATTTATGCCTATTCCATCATTGTACAGAAAGGAGCAACAGTACTGAATCTCTCACTACAATAGGCTCTGCAGCTACTTATTGCTCACAAATATCAAGCTTTTATATCCCTGCTCCAGCATGCATTGGCATCAAAAGCCTGTTTAGAGCCTGTAAAAATAAAGAAATGCTTCAGAAACATTTTGATGCTCTGTGACCTGTGCTCCAAGGTCTAAATGTTGGCATCCAGACTCCAAGGATCTTCTGTCACAAGTTTATTGTCGGAATAAGCTACAGTATAGTTTTTACTTGTGACAATCAGTTAGGTGTACTGACGGCAAATAAAGTAAAGTTGTGTAAAATCTTACTATAACCATAGATGTCCTTCTATTCCATGTTACAGTATTCTAATTGTGGGTTTACCCTTCTTCCTCTCCAGTTTCGTCTGGCCAGGTGGCTGCAGGAATGTGGGCCATAAAAGTGATGTCTGCACACACTAGCCCTCAGAACCTAATAAAAGCCCCAGTCGGAGCCAGTCCTGTAAGGGCATAGCCTGTCTAGTATCACCCAGGAGAGCAAGTGCAGTCATACCAGCGGGGAAGGTGGGTGGGAAGGAATACTGCAACACGGAAGTGAAGGACATCTACGGTTATGGTAAGATTTTACACAAATTTCCTATGTCCTTCTATTCCAATGTTGCAGTATTCTACTTGTGGGTGAGTGCTAAAGCTCACTGAGGATTGGGAAGTGACCTAGAGGAAGTTTCCAGGAATCCGTGTAGGATAGACCTGCCAAACCCCACCCTGGCTCTGGAGATATGGTCCAGTTTGTAGTGTTTGGTGAAAGTGTGTACCAAGGACAAAGTGGCTCCATCAAGTATGGAGTTGGTGTATAGCCCTTTAAAGAAAGCTCCAGAAGAGGCTATAGCTCTGGTAGAGTGAGCCTTGACATTGCCCTGCAAGGTCTTACCATGGTGTAGGTAGCAAAAGGAAATGGCCCGGGAGATCCAGGCCAAAATGGTCTGCTTGCTCACAGCTCTCCCCAAGGCCCTGGGGTGGAAGTAGATTTCCTAAAGGGTTTGGTTTTATGTAGATAAAACCTAAGCTGTCTGTGGACGTCTAGGGAATGCAGCACTCTCTCACTATCCCCCTGTGGGTTTGGGAAGAAGGTGGGCAGGTGGGATGGGCTGGTTGAAGGACAGGTCATTCACTACTTTGGGAATGAATGACAGGTTTGTACTGAGGGTCACTCTGTCCAGGTGGAAGATTAGGACAGGTGGCGTAGCCATAAGAGCTTGCACTTCTGAAACCCTTCTGGCAGAACTCAGAGCTACTGCAATACAGTTTTCCATGTGCAAAATTTTAAAGCGGCCTTATCTGCTGGCTCAAAAGGGGCTAAAGTGAGTTTTTCTAGAACATAGTTTAGGTCCTAGGGAGGGTGGTCTTAAGTGTAATACACCTATGAGGAAAAGTTTAGAGGGAAGTCTGGATGCAAGGGGTAGATCCACGGGGAGGCAGGCAGAGATAGCAGACAAGTGTGCCTTCAGAGATGAGTAAAACAACCCTGTCTGCATGAGTTCACACAGGTATGACAGGATGAGAGGCATATCGCTTTCCAGTGGGTCCAACTGTCTTTTGTGACACCAGACAGAAATCCTTTCCCATTTTGAGAGATGGAATTTCCTTGTGTTGTATTTCCTGGTCTCCTACAGGACAGTGAGCATGCCCTCATTATATAGGTGTCTGAAGGAGATCAGAATCCTATCAGCCACAGGGTGAGGTGCATGGATTGTCACTGTGGGTGTATCCGAGTCCCCTTGTGCTGTGTGAGCAGGTCCACTGAAGGGGGTAACTTGTAGTAATTGCCCTTGGACAGGTGAAGAAGTAGGGGGAACAAGTGCTGTCTTGGCCAGTAGGGAGCTACCAGCAAGATTTTGGGCATGTCCCGCTGAATTTTCAGCAGGACCCTTTGTATCACTGGGAAGGGGGGAATGCATACAGGAATTCCCCCTTCCAGGGTATTGAGAAGGCATCTGTTGCTAATGCCTTGGGATCTGGTGTCCTGGTGCAGTAGCCAGGAAGTTGCCTGTTTATGGAGGAGGCAAATAGGTCTGTCTGTGAATACCCCACCTGTGGACCATACTCAGGAAAACATCTCTTTGCAGCATCCATTCATGGTTGTTTGAAATGGTCCTGCTTAGGTAATCTGCCTGGGAGTTGTGCAGGAATGGAATGTAGACTGCCTGAAGGGTGATCCCCTGACAGGTAGCCAGTTCCCACGCCCACAAAGGCAGTCTGTATAGAAGGTAGGATTTGGTGCCTCCCTGCTTGTTGAGATACTACAGGACTGTGTTGTTGTCTGTGAATATCTTCAGAGGGCCCTGCACTAAGAAGGGCTCGAAGGCATGTAGAGGAAGGAGGATGGCTCTCATTTCCCTAATGTTTATGTGATCTGGTTTGTGTAGGTCTGTCCACAAACCTAGTACTTCCCTTTTCCCCAGAGATGCTCCCAAACCCAGATTGGCGGCATCTGTGTGCATGGTCTGGGAGAGACAGGCTGTTTGCAAAGGGAGTCCTGGGTTCTGGGCTACCTGAGCCATCCACCATCTCAGTTCTTGATGTAAGCAGGGGGATCCTGTACTCTACAGGGTGGGAGTCCTGTGTCCACACCGACCGGAGGTACCACTGTAGTTTCCTCTTGTGCATCCTTGCTAGGGGCAACATGGGAATGGTAGCTGCCATGTAACCTAGAAGTCTCAGAAATTGTCTTGCAGTCAGTTCTATTGATTGTAGGGCAGCAAGAATGTAGTGAGAGGAATACCACCTTTTCTGCTGGAAGGAAGGCCTTCATGAGGTATATCCTGATCCTGTAACCCAGGAAGACCATTTCCTGTGTGGTGTTGAGGTAGGATTTTGGGAAGGTGATCATGAACCCTAGTCACTGTAGGAGTACCCAGAAGGTCCTGGGAGTGATGGAGAAGAGTTTCCTTGTCTTTTGCCTGAATCAGGAGGTCGTCTAGGTAAGGGAATAATTGGATTTCCTTTTCCCTGCAGTAGGTGAAGAGGGGAGTCAGGCATTTTGTAAATATCCTGGGGGCAGTATAAAGCCCAAAGGGCAAGGCACAGATCTAAATGTGAGATGAGCCTGTCAGGAATCTCAGGTATTTCCTGAAGGTGGGCTTTATAGGTATGTGGAGGTAAGCATCCTTTATGTCTAGGCTTGCCATAAAACCCTGAAGAAGGATGAGTGTAAAGAAAAGTAGGTAGGGTGAGCATCCTGAAAGTAGGAACTTTTAGGAAGGGGTTGAAGCGCGAGAGATGTAGAATCGGCCTCCATGGTCCTTCCTTTCTGGGTACCAAAAAGATTCTGGAATAGAATTACTTTCTTTTTAACTGTGTAGGTACTGGTTCTAGGGTTGCCTTGTAGTAGCAGGGTTTTCAAAACCTGATGGAGGAGGGGTAGTTGACTGGGAGAAAGCTGTGGTATACCCAAGTCTTATTGGGTGAGGGTGAACCAGGACAATAAGTAGCCATTCTGTATGATGGACAGAACCCATTTGTCTGAGGTGATGAGTGACCACATAGGGAGACAGTGAGGAAGATTGGTAGATAGGGGTATGGATGATGGGGGTGGGGGCTAAAATTTTGGCAGGCAGTCAGACACTACCTACCCTATCAGGAACGGGAGACCTTTGGCTGGAAGACTGAGAAGGCCTAGGCTGAGGAGGCTGTTTTCTAGGGGGTCTTCTAGATCGGGGAGCTGCAGGCCTGGAGGATTTCCTGATAAACTGCGTCTTTGTTGGGTAGTGCCTCTAGAACTTTGGAATAGACAATACCATGATGTGTTTTAGGTCCTGTAATTCTTTCCCTTTCTGTTGCAAGGATTTAAAAGGTCAGCCACTTTTGCACCAAAAAGGGCTGAATGATCCAAAGGTGCATCAAGGAGTTTGCCCTGAAGTCATCTGGAAGAGGCTGAAGTCACAGCCATGAGTACCTTCTTAACACTGAAGCTGATCTGGCTGAGGCTTCAGCTACATCATAAGTGCATCTTAAGGAGTGTCTACTCACTTAAGAGATTAGTGCTATGAGTGAAGACAAGGAAGCTTTGGCTGCACAGTCAGGGATGTCATCTAAATCCTTAGTGGCTTTGTTCAGCAGAGCTAAGGAGTATTTGGTCATATGAGCTTGGTAGTTGGTGGGTCCAAAGGAGAGGGTAGCAGAGGTGTAGATTTTCTTTCCCAACTTCTTCATAATTTTGCTGTCCTCATCAGCAGGGAGGATAGAAGTGGTAGGAAGGAGCTTGGAGGCCCTATCTGTAGAGATGGAGATGGTAGCAGAATCAGTAGGAGGGCACTTAAAGAGAAATTTCTCCGTCTCAGGGACTTTATAGAGTCTGCCTGCTCTATGTGGGGAAGGAGGTTGGGAATTCGGGTTAATGGAGGCGGAGGCAAATGCATCTAGGAATGCTGGTTGAATAGAAGGGATGGCAGAAAGACTGGGACAGTCGATTTGAATAAGGTCATAAAAAACTCTTTTGTACATCAGTCATACCAGAGGATTGCCACAAAGTGGTCTTTCACCTTGTTAATAGTTTTCCAAAGGTTAGATCCTCTACAGGGGAGTCAGGCTCAATGGAGTCCTCCTCAGGAGATCCATATCCCAGGGGGGATGAGATCTGGGAGGAGTGTGAAAGAAGAGTCCTCAGAGGAATTAGACAATTCCTCTTCTTCAGGCTGATCTACCCTCCTTTCAGGGATGAGAGGTTTGGGACTAAAGAGGGGAGGACCAGTGGCAGAGGGTTCTGCAGAAGGCCTACGGGCCATAAAGGCATTGAACAAGCTCTGGCTGAAGGTCTGCCAATCTGGCATGCTTTCAGAAGCCAGAGTAACGTGTTTTGTTTTATGCTTTTTATTTAAAGGCCTTGATGGCTTCTGGCTAGGGATAGGCCTTGGGTCAGGCGTTGGGATGGGGGAGGCGATGTCCAATGCAGAGTGAAGGCTGGTTCCCCCTGGCATCTAAGGCAGGCGTCGGTAAATCCTCTGCGGCAGTGTCGTCCGCTCGAGATTGTGCGGCTTCCTCAGATGTACCCGCTTTAGCTACACCAGTGGATGCCGGATCCTCAGCTAAGCTGACATTAGCTACAGACTGAGGTATGGCAGAGAGAGGCGCAGATGACGAAGTAGGCTGTGAGGACTTGGCCCTCTTCCTAGGTGGTTCAGACAGGGCATCGGTCGCGGCCTCCATCCCGAATGTCATTTGTTTCAAGCTCTGATTCTCTAAATACAAATCTAAGTCCTGCAAATGGCGGCGTAAGGTCTTGGCGACAAATGATCGGCAAATGGCACAGTTCTCGTGGTCGGGTTCCCTGCCTAAACAAGAGAGACACTAGTCATGGGTGTCTTTGTGGGGAATCTGCTGACCGCACTTGCCCTTACCGGATGACATTAACAGAATCCCCAACGAGGTACTTAACTGAATCTTTTTTCGATCAGACACCTGTGAGAAGCAGGAGCACCTGGCATATTGACTGGTGGCTGAAAATGAGGGCTGGTGCGTGCAGACATCACTTTTATGGCCCACATTCCTGCAGTCATGTCAGATGTCTGATGCACCAAGAGGGACTGAAAATCTTTGGAAACCTGGCCGGATGAAACTGGAGAGGAAGAAGGGTAAACCCACAAGTAGAATGCTGCAACACTGGAATAGAAGGACATCTTAATTCAGACATGCCCTGGGCCTCTCAGCAAGCATAGCGCATTACAATCCAGCATCTTACAGGAACTACACCCTAGCAGTTGCACATCAAGATAATTTTGGTGAAACTGTATAGTCTACCTTTGCAATTATGAAAACATTATTAGCTTTATAGCTCTCAGCATGCAAAACAACCACTTACCTCAACAGTCATATGTGCCATGATGGCCCTCTGGTGGCCTTCTAATGTCTCCAATGCGATTTGGGTCACTTCAGTCTCTGTCTTTCCAAGAAACATCTGGCAGGCAGCTGCTAGCATCTCCTTATTCTGTCCCTGAATTTTCACCTAGAAGGCAAAGATGTAGGGAAGGACAGAAGGGGTGTAAAAAATGACAAAGGCAGAACAAAATAAAGATCACCATAGCAATGCACAGAAGGTTAGCAAAGACTAGAACACAAAAGAAAATGGCGGCTTGGCAGTATGCATCTACTGAGCTCACTTTTCACTGGTTACATAAACTGTGCAACACTGAACTGAAAGTTAAACTTACTGCATTCTCATTTAATGTCAGGATTCTGGACCTGGAAATGCATTTTATGGGAAGAATCGGAACACTGCAAATACAGAAGAATTGTAAGTCATGTATACAAAGAGCACCGTATCTGTCTTTCTACCTATGAAGTGGCTCCCATTTTAATTCAAGTTCTAATTGTACTATTTTTTTTTTTTTAACTGCAGTATCGAAAGGGCTCATTCCTCAAAATTCTGAATAAAGGAACTCAGGATGGGTCATACCTCTGCGTCAGATACAGAGAAAACAATATCTGGAATGAAAGACATGCATATGAAATCCCTTCCATTCCCAGACATAAAGACTAAATATCTACACTCTTGTGTTCTACAAGGCCAGACCATTTGGACAGTAAACTAAGTGAAAAAAGTGTTTACACAGAGTCCTATAAGAGATGCTGGCAATTCATATGTTCATTGAAACAACATGAAAACATTCAAGTACCACAACTTCAACAAGCAACAGCACTGGGACTAAAAATCCTCATATTCTAAACAGTCAAATACCAAATAATCCAGAGCTGTAAATAAGTTAGAAAACCCGGACTACATTATCATACCTCTGAATGTCATAATATTAAAAGATAATTAAAATAATTACTCAACAGATTGTAAAATTAACTGTCAAGGCTAATTTTAATTTAAATGAGTTTTAAAACAGGCAAAGGAATTTAGCAAGCTAAGTCAATACATCACAAAAAAAATTATTGACCTTGTTAGGACAGGGCATGGCAAATATAGCAACTTAAATAGCTAGCCACATTCTTTTACTTTATTTCAGGTAACTTGGGCACATCTTCCATTAAGAGCAATGATTTTTTTTTTAAAATAATTTCTATTTGCCTCATTTTCCTTCATCAAATGCCAGTCAGGCAGGTAACCCTGTATACTGTATGAAATACTTCACTTGCAGCCCAACACTAGTCCTCCATCCAAGCCTCGGCTGACAATTACTCTGGGATCTTCTCCAACAATCAGTACATTTTCAGACTTCCTAGATAGACCGAAAGGGGAAGGTTTTGCTCCAGCCCACAAACAACCTAGTCATTTTCTTCATAGGTTCTTTTTACCAAGGAGCTCAAAAATGCAGTAATATCATGCCACCATGTCTGTTCTTGCTTACAGCCTAACTCCAGTACGTGCTTCAAGTCTGCTTGACTGATACCCGCCTATTTCCCAGTGTTCACTGCAGACAAACAGGTCCTTGCTTGCTATCCTACCAAAGACAAAAAAATGTATCTTTGAGGTCCTCAACATCCAAAGATTGTTCACCAAACACAAGCTTTTATCAATAAATGAAAGTAATTTTTTGGTACTTCTCATTTATTATAAAGTACAGTTTTGTACCTACCATAAATGTAGATGTTCGAGTGCTCATACAGCTGCAGTCATAACAGATGGGTTATCCTGCCGTCAGGCGGGTCCTCGGTCGGCCGAATTCCAAAGTCTAGGTCCTGCGTCGGTTGTCGTTGCTTCTTCCCTGACGTCAGTGCGGCAGGGGTATAAAAGAGGCAGCCGACGCCATTTTCTTCAGTTTTTCTTGCCCCAGATGTCAGGTGCCCCCAGAAGGAAGGCAAACATAATGTTATGCAAAAATGCAATGTTGATGAATCAGAAAACAGTAGTTGCAAGCAAATACACCATAAAAGAATACCCCAAAAAGGTTATATGAAAGGTGTTTGTCATAAGGCCTGTCCTAAGAAAGGATGGAGGGAGGGAAACTTGGACTGCAGCTGTATGAGCACTTGAACATCTACATTTATGGTAGGTACAAAACTGTACTATGTTCGTCGTGCATACAGCTGCAGTCATAACAGATGGGAAGAATCCCAAAGCTAAGTAAGGGTGGTAGGCACTAAGTGGAACTAGGAGGGGCTAGGATGCCCTGCAGGACTGCTGTGGCAAAGACCGCTCTAGATTTAGAGTATAGTGGAAGGTGATAGTGCTTGGAGAAAGTGTGCAATGAACTCCAGGTGGCTGCTTCCAAAATGTCCTTGGTAGGGACCCCCCTGAGGAAGGCTGCAGAGGTAGCTGTGGCTCTGGTGGAGTGGGATCTGATGCAAGCAGGCACAGATTTTCCATGAAATGAGTAACAAAAGCGTATGCAGTGGGCTATCCATTTTGAAATTGTCTGTTTGGAAATAGCCTTTCCTTGAACACCTGCAGCATAGGACACAAAGAGTTGCTCAGATTTCCTGAATGGCTTTGTCCTATCCAAATAATAACGAAGTTGTCTGTGAATGTCCAAGGAATGTAGTAGTCTTTCCCCTTTGTTTTGTGAATTAGGGTAAAAGGTAGGTAAGTGGATAGTCTGATTCAAAGCTACACTGGATACTACCTTTGGCATAAAGGTAGGGTTGGTTCGTAAGGCAACTCTGTCCTGATGGAAAATGATGAATGGTTGCACAGCCATGAGGGCCTGTAGCTCTGAAACCCTGCGAGCTGAGGTGATAGCCAGAAGAAAGGCTGTTTTCCATGACAAGTACTGTAACTCTGATGAAGAAGCTGGCTCGAAGGGAGGAAGGGTCAGCTTTTCCAATACGAAGTTGAGGTCCCAAGCAGGGACTGGTGGTTTCCTTGGGGGTTTTATATTCTTTGCCCCTCTGAGGAACTGCCTTAAGAGAGGATGAGAGAATAAAGGAGGATCTGTGTTGTATTGTGCTGAAATGGCTGAAGCATGGATCTTGATGGAGGAGAAGGAAAGTCCATTGTTTAACATCTCAGCTAGGTACTGTAAAATTTGAGGTATATTTATTACCCAAGGATTCTGTCCCTTCTTTTGATTCCAGGCACAAAATCATTTCCATTTTGCGGAGTAGGCTTTTCTAGTAGAAGGTCTTCTGGCCTCCAGGATGACATCCTGCACCTCCTTGGAGAGGAGAAACTGTTGGGAAATCAAGGAATTCTCCATGCAGCTAGATTTAGAGTTTTGAGATGGCTGTGAAGGGTTTTGTAGTTGTGCTGGGACAACAGAAGAGGGACTAGAGGTAGGATCCATGGTGGGGGAATGTGTCAGGCTCTTCAGGAGTGGATACCAGTGTTGTCTTGGCCAGTCTGGAGCAATGAGAATCATTTTCGGCCTCTCTGCTCTGGCTTTTAGTAGAACTTTGGGCAGCAGAGGAAGAGGCGGGAAGGCATAGACTGTCAATGTTGCCGAATTGAAGGAAAGCGCGTCCACTTTCCAGGCCTGTGGATGACAGGTCCTTTAACAAAATTTTTTCAACTGGCAATTTCTGTGGGTAGCAAAGAGATCTATGTCTGGCTGTCCCCATGCCTGAGTTATCTTTGTGAAAACTTGAGGATGCAACTTCCATTCGTGTGGATCTGTCATATTTCTGCTTAGGTTGTCTGCCAGTGTGTTTTCCTTCCCTGGCAGGAATTGTGCCTGTAGTTGAATTTGCAATCCCAGTGCTGTGTTCCATAGGGTCATGGCTTGCCTGCACAGGGGGTATGAATGAGTTCCTCCCTGTTTGTTTATGTACCACATCACTGTGGTGTTGTCTGTCTATCAATAGCTGGTCTGGATGCAGTAGGTCTTTGAAGGTCATAATAGCCTTTTGCACGGCTAGCATTTCCTTTTGGTTGATGTGAAGGTGCTTCTCTTTTCGTGTCCATTTTCCCTGAATGCACTGACCTGTCATGTGTGCTCCCCAGGCTTAGTCTGAGGCGTCTGTTGTGATGATTTGAGTTGCTTGAGGTACACAGAAAGGAAGACCTGTGTTTCTTTGGCAAGCTTGAGCCCACCACATAAATTCCTTTTGAAGGCATGGAATGAGTGGTATTAATTGCTTCCAAGCTGTGGCTGTGTTGAGACCATACGTTTTTTAGGTACCATTGAAGTTTCCTCATATGCAGCTTTGCACATGGGATTAGTAGGATGCAAGATGCCATGTATCCCAGAGCCTGCAGGACTTTCCTTGCAGTTAGCCTGGTGTAAGTTGCCATTTTTCTGAAGTATTGAAAAAGTTGCCCTCGCTTGTCTGGCGTGAGGTAGGCCATCTAGGTGGTTGTATCCAAGCTGGCACCCAGGAAAATTATTTGTTGAGAGGGTATTAGATTTGATTTCTTTTTGTTGACTGTGTATCCCAGGAAGTTTAACAGTTTTATTACAAACGCCAGGTGCTGCAGTAGTATGTCCTTGCTGTGCGCTTGGATCAGGCAGTCGTCCAGATATGGGTAGATTTGTATCCCTTGTAGTCTGCAGAAGGCGATTACTGATGTCAGGCATTTCGTAAACACTCTGGGCGCAGTAAATAAGCCAAAGGGCAATGCAGAGAATTGGTAATGGGTTGAACCTGCAAGAAATCTGAGGTATCTTCTGCAATCTTGTCTGATAGGGACATGCAGGTATGCCTCCTTGAGGTCCAATGTTACCAGCCAAGGCTCCTTGCCCAGCATGGGAAGAAGCTGCTGTAAAGTGAGCATCTTGAATTTTGGCACCTGTAGAAAAGTGTTTAGGATGGATAGGTCTAAGAGAGGTCTCCAATCTTTGTCTTTCCTTGGTACCAGGAGTAGTCTGGAATAAAACCCTTGACCTTGTTCTTTTGCAGGTACCTCTTGAATTGCTTTCATGTCCATGAGAGCTGAAACTTGTTTTTGTGCCTCTGCCCTTTGATTTTGTGGCAGGTTTGGCATGCCTCTCATTTTTGGAAGGGTGTGAAAGTGGAACTTGTAACCTCTGTCTATAATGTCCAGAATCCATTTGTCTTTTGTAACAATATGCCAATTTTTTGAGAATAATGTCAGTTTTCCGCCCAAAGGTGCTGCCATTAAAGCTTTGCTTGGCAGGTGTAGGGGGAAGTCATTGTGTCTGTTTTCTGAAAGACTGTGATCTATCTTCTCCACCTCTTGGGGTTGGTGCTTGCCACTGTCTGGCTCTGAAAGATCCTTGAGGTTGCCCTCTACCCTTTGGACGCCTGTATCTGCTCCTTTGAGGTCTGTCCGTGGCTGGAAAGGACCAATTTTTTGAAGGCCAGTTTCTGCTGAAACGTGGAGGCTGAACCTGCAGGAAATCTTTCACTGTTTGCATTGATTTCGCTTTTTCCTCCATTTTCTTTAGCACTTCCTCAGCTTTAACACCAAACAATTCATCTTTTTGAAGAGGTGCATCTAATAATTTAGCTTTGACATGATCTGGTAAGGTTTGCTCTTTGAGCCAAGCATGCCTACGTATAACAGACCCCGTAACAGCAGCTCTACATGAGGCCTCTAAAGCATCAAAACCACACTGCAAGGTATGTTTACCCACTTGCTCTGCACCATGCAACAAATCCTGCAACTCTTTTAAATCTGGTTGTTCTGGTTGTGTCATTTTGCTTTTCAGCTGAGATCAAAAACTGTTGATACTTTAACATATGGAACTGACAGTTTAATGCCCTCATGGTTAAAGTGGCCGAGGTGTACACCTTTTTCCTCCACCTTTCTAAAGCTCTGGAATCTCTCTCTGAAGGTAATGGGTTTTTAGCAGTAGAGGCCTTAATTCCCTTGGGACCCTGTGAAATAGTTTCTGGGTCAGCAGTATGGCTTTTATATAGGAACTGGTGAGAATCAGGAACCCGGTAATACCTGTCTGGTTTAACAGGAGCTGGAGGCAAATAATCAGAATTAAGGCTGGCTTCTGTGTACACATCATCCAATATATCTAAAACAGGAGGGATAGCCAGAGGCCTATGCTGGGGGAGCAGAAGAAATTCCCTGAGCCTTTTCTTGGAATCTGAGTAATCTTGGCCTTCCCAGTGAAAGTGTTCCCTCAATGTATGCAGGGTTTCCCCAAAGAAAGGGGGGGGGGGTCCCTCCAAAGGGGGGAAAAAAACCCCAAAGAGGGAAATTAAAGGGAAACCCTGTTATGAAAACATTATTAGCTTTATAGCTCTCAGCATGCAAAACAACCACTTACCTCAACAGTCATATGTCATATGCCATGATGGCCCCTCTGAGGCCCTTCTGTCTCCACGCGATTTGGGTCACTCTAGTCTCTCCTTCCAAGAAACATCATGCAGCTGCTACATCTTATTCTGTCCCTGAATTCACCCAGAAGAAAGATGGTGGGAAGGACAGGAAGGGTGTAAAAATGAAACAAACAAAGACCACTGCTGCCGAAGGTTACAAAACCAGATCAATAAGAAAATGTATGCTTGGCAGGCGTGCATCTACTGAGCCTTACTTTCACTGGTTACACAACTGTGCAACACTTCGAACTGAAAGTTAAACTTACTGCATTCTTTTATTTAATGTCAGGATTCTGGACTGAAATGCATTTTATGGAAGAATCGAATACTGCAATACAGAAGAATTGTAAGTCATACACAAAGAGCACCGTGATTCGTCTCTTTCACCTATGAAGTGGTTCCCATTTTTACCCTAAGTTTTAATTGTACTATTTTTTTTTTTTTTTTAACTGCAGGCATCGTGAAGTACCATTCCTCAAAACGAACAAAGGAACTCGGATGGGTCATACCTAAGGCCAGATGGGTAACATGTCTGGAATGAAAGACATGACATGTGAAATCCTTCCATTCCTGTGACACAAGACTAAAATATCTACACCTCTTGTGTTCAAGCAAGGCAGACCCATTTGGACAGTAAACTAAGTGAGAAAAGTGTTTACACAGAGTCCTATAAGATGCTGGCAGTTCCTTATATGTTCATTGAAACAACATGAAAACGATCTGGGCACCACAATTCAATGTAAGCAACAGCACTGGGACTAAAAATCCTCATATTCTAAACAGTCAAATACCAAATAATCCAGAGCTGTAAATAAGTTAGGAAAACTTGGACAAGATTATCATACGCTGAATGTCATAATATTAAAAAGATAATAAAAGCCATAATTTCAACAGATTGTAAAATTAATCACTGGCTAAAATTTTAATTTAAATGAGTTTTTAAAACAGGCGAAAGATTTAGCAATTTAGTCAATACATCACAAAAAAATTATTGACCTTACATTTAGGACCAGGGCATGGCAAATATAGCAACTTGGGGTCACATGGCTAGCCACATTCTTTTACTTTATTTCAGTAATCTAAAGGCACATCTTCCATTAAAAGAGCAATGATTTTTTTTTAAAAATAATTTCTATTTGCCTCATTTTCTTTATCCAATACCAGTCAGGCAGGTAACTTCCTGTATATTTAACCTGTATGAAATACCACTTAGCAGCTCAACACTAGTCCTCCATCCAAAGCCTCGGGTTGACAAAATTTACTCTAGGATGCTTTCCAACAATCAGTACATATTTTCAGACTTCCTGCAGGGACTGTGAACCGAAAGGAAAGTTTGCTCCAGCCTGACATCGGTAGTCATTTCTCTTCATAGGTTCTTTTTGCAAGGAGCTCAAAAATGCAGTAATATCATATTGCCAGCCATGTCTGTTCTTGCCTTACAGCCTAACTCCAGTACATTAGCTTCAAGTCTAGCTTCGACTGATACCCACTTCTATTTCCAGTGTTCACGGCACGACAAGCAGGTCCCTTGCTTGGCACCTCCTACCAAGACAAAAATGCTCTTTGAGGGTCCCTCAACATCCAAAAAGATTCGTTCACCAAACACAAGCTTTTATCAATAAATGAAATAAGTAAATTTTTGGTACTTCATTTATTACATAAAGGTACGGACTTTTGCCTTACCTACCAGCAAATGTAGAAACTGTTAGGAGGTGCTCATTTGTACAGCTGCAGTCACCAACAGATGTGGTTATCCTGCCGTCAGAGGCGGGTCCCCGGTCGATGTCGGAAAGGCGAATTCCAAAGTCTAGGTCCTCGTCGGTTGTCGCTAGCTGCACTGGCGATCAACTGGTCCCTGACGCCGGGGTAGAAGAGGCAGCCGGCGCCATTTTCTTCAGTTTTTCTTGCCCCAGATTGTCAAGGTGCCCCCAGAAGGAAGGCAAACATAATGTGCAGTGTAAAGTAAGTGTTGATGAATCAGAAAACAGTAGTTTACCAAGCAAATACACCATAAAAGAATACCCCAAAAGTGTTATATGAAAGGTGTTTGTCACTTTAAGGCCTGTCCCTAAGCAAAGGATGGAGGGAGGGAAAACTTGGACTGCAGCTGTATGAGCACTTGAACATCTACAGGGCGCACCATGGTGTGGTGGGTACAAAACTGTACTATATTCACACGTACGTGCATACAGCTTTGCAGTCATAACAGATAGGGAAGAATCCCAAAAGCCGGTAAGGATGGTAGGCACTAAGTGCTGGAGCTAGGAGGGGCTAGGATGCCTGCAGGACTGCTGTGGCTAGAAGCCCAGCTCTAGATTTAGAGTATAGTGGGAGGTGATAGTGCTTGGAGAAAGTGTGCAATTAACTCCAGGTGGCTGCTTCCAAAATGTCCTTGGTAGGGACCCCCTGAGGTGGAAGGCTGCAGAGAGGTAGCTGGTGGCTCCTGGTGGAGTGGGATCTGATGCAGGCATTTCAGATTTTCCATGAAATAGTAACAAAAGCGAGTATGCAGTGGGCTATCCATTTTGAAATTGTCTGTTTGGAAATAGCCTTTCCTTGAGCACCTGCAGCATAGGACACAAGAGTTTACTCAGATTTCCTGAATGGCTTTTGTCCTATCTGGAAATAACAACGAAGTTGTCTGTGAATATCCCAAGGAATGTGTAGTAGTCTTTCCCTTTGTTTTGTGAATTAGGGTAAAAGGTAGGTAAGTGGATAGTCTGATTCAAAGCTGCACTGGATACCTCTACAGCAGGCCAAAAGGTAGGGTTGGTTCGTGCGGCAACTCTGTCAGGTAGGCTGATGAAAAATGACAACGGTTGCATTGCAGCCATGAGGCCTGTAGCTCTGAAGTACCCTCTTTGAGCTATGGAGGTGATAAGCCAGAAGAAAGGCTGTTTTATGACCAAGTACTTTGTAACTCCTGATGAAGAAGCTGGCTCGAGAGGGAGGAAGGGTCCAAGCTTTTCCAATGTCTGGTTGAGGTCCCAAGCAGGGACTGGTGGTTTCCTAGGGGGTTTTATATTCTTTTGCCCCTCTGAGGAACTGCCCTTAAGAGGATGAGGAGAATAAAGGAGGATCTGTGTTGTGTTACGTGCTGAAATAGGCTGAAGCATGGATCTTGATGGAGGAGAGAAGTGAAAGTCCATTGTTTAACATCTCAAAGCTAGGTACTGTAAAATTTGAGGTATATTTATTACCCAGGATTCTGTCCCTTCTTTTGATTCCAGGCACAAAATCATTTCCATTTTGCGGAGTAGGCTTTCTAGTAGAAGGTCTTATGGCCTCCAGGATGACATCCTGCACCTCCTTGGAGAGGAGAAACTGTTGGGAAATCAAGAGAATTCTCCATGCAGCTAGATTTAGAGTTTTGAGATGGCTGTGAAGGGTTTTGTAGTTGTGCTGGGACAACAGAAGAGGGACTAGAGGTAGGATCCATGGTGGGGAATGTGTCAGGCTCTTCAGGAGTGATACCAGTGTTGTCTTGGCCAGTCTAGAGCAATGAGAATCATTTTCTGCCTCTCTGCTCTGGCTTTTAGTAGAACTTTGGGCAGCAGAGGAAGAGGCGGGAAGGCATAGACTGTCAATGTTGCGAATTGAAGGAAAGCGCGTCCACTTTCCAGGCCTGGATGACAGGTCCTTCAACAAAATTTTTCAACTGGCAATTTCTGTGGGTAGCAAAAGAGATCTATGTCTGGCTGTCCCATGCCTGAGTTATCTTTGTGAAAACTTGAGGATGCAACTTCCATTCGTGTGGATCTGTCATATTTCTGCTTAGGTTGTCTGCCAGTGTGTTTTCCTTCCTGGCAGGAATTGTGCCTGTAGTTGAATTTGCAATCCCAGTGCTGTGTTCCATAGGGTCATGGCTTGCCTGCACAGGGGTATGAATGAGTTCCTCCTGTTTGTTTATGTACCACATCACTGTGGTGTTGTCTGTCTATCAATAGCTGGTCTGGATGCAGTAGGTCTTTGAAGGTCATAATAGCCTTTTGCACGCTAGCATTTCCTTTTGGTTGATGTGAAGGTGCTTCTCTTTTCGTGTCCATTTTCCCTGAATGCACTGACCTGTCATGTGTGCTCCCCAGGCTTAGTCTGAGGCGTCTGTTGTGATGATTTGAGTTGCTTGAGGTACACAGAAAGGAAGACCTGTGTTTCTTTTGGCAAGCTTGAGCCCACCACATAAATTCCTTTTGAAGGCATGGAATGAGTGGTATTAATTGCTTCCAAGCTGTGGCTGTGTTGAGACCATACGTTTTTTAGGTACCATTGAAGTTTCCTCATATGCAGCTTTGCACATGGGATTAGTAGGATGCAAGATGCCATGTATCCCAGAGCCTGCAGGACTTTCCTTGCAGTTAGCCTGGTGTAAGTTGCCATTTTCTGAAGTATTGAAAAGTTGCCTCGCTTGTCTGGCGTGAGGTAGCCATCTAGGTGGTTGTATCCAAGCTGGCACCCAGGAAAATTATTTGTTGAGAGGGTATTAGATTTGATTTCTTTTTGTTGACTGTGTATCCCAGGAAGTTTAACAGTTTTATTACAAACGCCAGGTGCTGCAGTAGTATGTCCTTGCGCGCTTGGATCAGGCAGTCCAGATATGGGTAGATTTGTATCCCTTGTAGTCTGCAGAAGCGACACAGATGTCAGGCATTTAAGTAAACACTCTGGGCAGTAAAATAAGCCAAAAGGGCAATGCAGAGAATTGGTAATGGGTTGAACCTGCAAGAAATCTGAGGTATCTTCTGCAATCTTGTCTGATAGGGACATGCAGGTATGCCTCCTTGAGGTCCAATGTTACCAGCCAAGGCTCCTTGCCCAGCATGGGAAGAAGCTGCTGTAAAGTGAGCATCTTGAATTTTGGCACCTGTAGAAAAGTGTTTAGGATGAATAGGTCTAAGATAAGTCTCCAATCTTTGTCTTTCCTTGGTACCAGGAGTAGTCTGGAATAAAACCCTTGACCTTGTTCTTTTGCAGGTACCTCTTGAATTGCTTTCATGTCCATGAGAGCTGAAACTTGTTTTTGTGCCTCTGCCCTTTGATTTTGTGGCAGGTTTGGCATGCCTCTCATTTTTGGAAGGGTGTGAAAGTGGAACTTGTAACCTCTGTCTATAATGTCCAGAATCCATTTGTCTTTTGTAACAATATGCCAATTTTTTGAGAATAATGTCAGTTTTCAACCAAAGGTGCTGCCATTAAAGCTTTGCTTGGCAGGTGTAGGGGGAAGTCATTGTGTCTGTTTTCTGAAAGACTGTGATCTATCTTCTCCACCTCTTGGGGTTGGTGCTTGCCACCGTCTGGCTCTGAAAAGATCCTTGAGGTTGCCCTCTACCCTTTGGGCGCCTGTATCTGCCCTTTGAGGTCTGTCCGTGGCTGGAAAGGACCAATTTTTGAAGGCCAGTTTCTGCTGAAACGTGGAGGTTGAACCTGCGAAATCTTTCACTGTTTGCATTGATTTCGCTTTTCCTCCATTTTCTTTAGCACTTCCTCAGCTTTAACACCAAACAATTCATCTTTTTGAAGAGGTGCATCTAATAATTTAGCTTTGACATGATCTGGTAAGGTTTGCTCTTTGGGCCAAGCATGCCTACGTAACAGACCCGTAACAGCAGCACTACATGAGGCCTCTAAAGCATCAAAACCACACTGCAAGGTATGTTTACCCACTTGCTCTGCACCATGCAACAAATCCTGCAACTCTTTTAAATCTGGTTGTTCTGGTTGTGTCATTTGCTTTTCAGCTGAGATCAAAACTGTTGATACTTTAACATATGGAACTGACAGTTTAATGCCCTCATGGTTAAAGTGGCGAGGTGTACACCTTTTCCTCCACCTTTCTAAAGCTCTGGAATCTCTCTCTGAAGGTAATGGGTTTTAGCAGTAGAGGCCTTAATTCCTTGGGACCCTGTGAAATAGTTTCTGGGTCAGCAGTATGGCTTTTATATAGGAACTGGTGAGAATCAGGAACCCGGTAATACCTGTCTGGTTTAACAGGAGCTGGAGGCAAAGAATCAGGATTAAGGCTGGCTTCTGTGTACACATCATCCAATATATCTAAAACAGGAGGGATAGCCAGAGGCCTATGCTGGGGGAGCAGAAGAAATTCCCTGAGCCTTTTCTTGGAATCTGAGTAATCTTGGCCTTCCCAGTGAAAGTGTTCCCTCAATGTATGCAGGGTTTCCCCAAAAGAGAAGTCCTCAGGGGGGGAGACCGAGGGAATAGACTCCTCTGCATCAGAGTCTTCGAATGGAGAATAGGCATAATCCTGGTTCTGAGGTAATAGAAGCTTGATCTGAGGAAGGGTAGTCTTCCTCTAATCTGGGCCTTTTGTCAGAGGGGGGTTGAGAACCCCTGATAAGAGTAATCAAATCCTCAGCCATTTTAAGCATCTGTTTTTTAGGCATGGTGCCTTGAGAGGGTGTCTGAGGAACCTGTTTTTTGGTTTTCATGGCTGTTTTAGATTTAGTGAAGGCTTTAACAGAGAAGGATGAAGGCCTGAAGATCCCTTGAGAAATAGCAGGCCTGTCTAAATTCTGAGTTTCCCCGCCTGGAGTGGCGTCGGCATCTGTAGTAGGAATGGGGGCAGAGGGGCCTGCGACCTCGGGTACTGAAGACACCGGTAATGCATTGTCATCGGTACTCAGGGGCTGCGTAGGCGCCTCGCTGAATACCGGAGAACCGGTAGTCGGCCTTAGCGTGGTTTCAGTAGGTGGTGCGGACCTCGTATGTCGGTCCTTATCTTTCCGTTTTTTTGCTCAAAACGGGAGTCGGAGTATCCGACGACATAATATAATTAAACTTTTTGCCAAAAGTGAAGGCTTAACTCCGCCTCGACGCTTAATAGTGCGTTTGTTGAATCTAGCACAAAACGGCAGGCCGAGGGCGCGTGGTCTGGTCCTAAGCAAGGTATACAGAAAGAGTGGAAATCCTTATTTGCTTCCCACAAGAAATGCAATTATTAACTTTGACATCGGTCTGGGGCAAGAAAAGTTTCCCCAACGGGGTACTTAGCTTTCAAGAAGACTTCGGCTGAAATACTTTCGTGAAACCTCAGGAGCTGGCCGACCGCACTTGCGAACTGCTTCTGCTTCGGGCACCGCGGACAAGAAAGACTGAAGAAAATGGCGTCTGCCTCTTTTATACCCCTGCCACTGGCGTCAGGGAAGAAGCGGCGACAACCGGCCGGACCTAGACTTTGGAATTCGCTGACGAGGACCCGCCTGACGGCAGGATAACCCATCTGTTATGACTGCAGCTGTATGCAAGATGAACATCTAAAAGGTTTCAGTGTGTCACCAAACCAAAGGATTGTTTTCTCTACACTAAGTGTGTATACAAAGCCTACAATTCTTAATCTTTCGGCTTTTCCCTGTTGGGGATCGCCACAGCGGAACTCCAGTCCGCTAATGATTGGAAGTAGATTTTTACGGCGCCGAGTTGCCAGCCCGAAGCCCATCCTTCAAAGAAGGCACATCCATTCCCGCACGCACCTACCTGCATGTCTTTAAACATCACTTGACCGCAGAGAGGACATGCAGACTCCACACAAAAGGCGCTCCAGACGAGAATCGAACAGGAGAACCGCTTGCTGTGAGGCGACAATGCTAACTACTGCACCACCGCGGCCACATACAAACCCTACAATGAAGCTCCTCATTTACAAATTAATTTAATCATTTCCACACGTATGACTTTAAAGAATTATAAAATGGAACAATACAATATATTTGAAACTGCAAGTTAAGACCAGGTCTCTGCATCAATGTGTGCTCATGAGGATTTTTATTTGCATACTCCCTGGGTTTGATGAGTATAGCAAATAAGAAGACAGACTAACCACAACTGGTAAGCTAAAATATAAAGTGTACAACACAGGACACAACAAGTTATATAAATATGTTATGCTACTCAACGCCAGGAGTTTAAATCTCAAAATGCACGCGCTCGAAGCACTCTTCAGTATAGAGAACGTCGACATCTGTGCAGTAACTGAAACCTGGTTCAAGGCTCCACAGAGCACCCCAGCACTACCGGGCTACAACTCACACCACGCAATTTGGCCACAGAATGTGGACCGAAACACAAAAGGAGAGGGTGTATCCATATTCATCAAGGATACCTACACCAGCAGGTTAGTCAACCACCAAGAACAAAAAACTGATGTGAAAAACAAGAAAAACGGCTCAGGAAAAATGCCAACATCCACAAACAAGTATTTAATAAAATCAATGTCCTTTAAAAACCAATGTTGTGATGAAACAAAGTCCAAAATAAGCCAAAGAACAAGAATCAACAAATCCAAATGTAAAGAGCTTTTTGTCTGTTAATATAAACAGACGTCTTCAGACCCTTCAGCTTGTTTCATCACAACATTGGTTTTTAAAGGACATTGATTTTATTAAATACTTGTTGGTGGACGCTGGCATTTTTCCTGAGTTTGTTTTTCTTGTTTTTCACCTCCAGGTTAGTGGTGCAGCATAATACCTCCGAGATCATCCATGTGCAACTAATATCAGGCAAATCTGCACTGCAAATTGTGGCCTGCTACAGATTACCCTCCATGACCCAGGACCACCACTCCGCCTTTCTGGAGACACTGGAAAACATGAAGGTCCTACCGAACACCCTGATATTGGGCGATTTCAATTACCCTACCGTTAACTGGGAAAACTACTCAAGTACAAACTCCCAGGTCCAGTGCTTCCTGGAATTTATCAACTCAAATGCCCTGGATCAGCTGGTAAACTCCCCTACCAGAGGTGAAAACATATTGGACCTGCTCATCACCAACATGGGCGACAGGTGTTCCACACCGGAAGTCAACCCATCACTGGTTAGATCAGACCATAAACTAATCACTCAATGTCCACACCACACCATACCACCACCTCCAACCAAGGAAACCACAGTGAAAAACTTTTCTATAGCAAACTTCACCTTACTTAAGACTGAGGTAGTAAGTTTCACAGCCCCCACGCTAAAGGATAAGAGTGTCCAAGATGCAGGAACCTTTACAAATGCACTCTATGAGCACCTACAAGGATGCATGGATCGTGCCATCCCTAGCAAAACCAAGACTCACTCCCTAAGAGAAGGAAACCAGTCTGGTGGACCCCTGCCATAAACAGGCTATATAATAGGAGGAGGAAACTAGTTCAGAAAAAAGCAAATCCCAAGAAGGAAAGACATCCCTGATCAGTATCAGTAAGAAACTAAGGTCCCTCATAAAATCCTCCAAGGCTAACTTCAAAGAAAAATAGCCAAGGATTTGAAAGATAACCACAAAGCCTTCTTTAGCTATGTCAAGAATCTAAGTAGCAACTCGATATGCTCTGAGCTAGTGCAAAATAGCACAAAATATACTGAACCCACTGATATTGCCAACATCCTGGCAGACAGATTCAGTGCAAACTTCACCCCCCCCCCCCAAAAGAGCCCACAATGCCGGAAAAGTGTAGTGTCCCAGAAATCACAGGCACTTTTAGGTGAAAACAGCCCTTTCAAAAGCCAAAAGCACAGCATCAATGGGGCCAGATGGTGTCCCAGGCTGCGTCTTGCACCTAACTACAGAGCGCAATCTAACCCCCACCTAAACGCACTGTTCAACCTCAGCCTCTCCACAGGCTACATGCCCATAGAATGGCACACAGCAACGGTTATTCCGCTCCACAAAGGAGGGGCCACAACTGACCATGGTAACTATCGCCCATAAGCCTGACTAGCCTGGTATGCAAGGCTATGGAGCGCATCATCATGGAACTCATTAACAAAGACATTGGGAACCTTCAAACATTTGACCCGACCCAGTTCGGCTTTGTTAAGGGCAGATCATGCTCTACTAAACCTGGTTGACTTCTTTGAGACAGTCACCAAGGCCATAGATAAGGGAAGGCAGTTCACACAGCCTACCCTGACCTACCATAAGGCTTTTGACACCATTCCCCACTCGAATTATAGAAAAACTCACCAGCCTGATAAAACTTCAATCAGAGTGCCAAGGCTCAAGGAGAAGAGTTCTCCACAAATAAATCCAGCAGAGAGGACCTTTTGGGGTCTTAATCTTTCCGCATAAATTGCTTGAACAAAGGATGAGAAAACAATGGTGGGTCACAATCATAGTGGGAGTCCGAAAATTGCTGCAGCATGAACTCCATTAATAGAAGAGAAGAGTAGCGGACAAACCTTGTCCAGTAACTCAGTAAGATATTGAAGAGCCACACTTAAATTAGGCTCAGAAACATCAAAATCCTTTGCTGCACTCCAAAATAAAAATCTCTTCCATTTATTCATGCATACCATTTTCTTTGTACTAGGCCTTCTAGCTTCCAAAAAATAACATTCAAAACTTGCTGTGGAAGTGGAGGCCCACTATGGTTCGTAAAACAGAATATGCCAGGCTGTTAGGTGCAGAGAGTGAAGCTTCTGACATTGAGCAAAATGACTGTCCCTCCTGAGACAACAGGTGTGGAATCGAAGGCAAAGGCCATGGAGGCTTCCTGCACTCAGGCTTCTCAGTAATGGGTACCAATGCTGCTCGAGAGGCCAATCTGGAGCTATCAAAATCATCCTTGGCTTGTCTTGTCTGGCCTTTAGTAGTACCTTTGGGGAGGGAGAGGTGCAGAGGCGGAAAGGCATACACATGAAGATTGCTCCAATTGGAAGGAAAGTAGCATCCACTTTCCAAGCTGTGGGATGAAACTTTTTGTGCAAAACTTCTTGGCAGCTGGTGGTTTAGTGGAGAAGTGAACAGATCTATGTCTGAGTTCCCCATGACACTGTCAATTTCGAAATACATGAGGATCCAATTTCCACCTGTGGGGATCCATATATAATTTGGTCTGCTCAACACATCTGCTAAGGAGTTCTGTGCCCGCAGAAAACCTTGCCTGAAGATTTAGCTGTAAACTGAGAGCAGTCTCCCACAAAATCATTGCTTGCCTGCATAGAGGATAAGAATGTGTCCCCGCCTTGCTTGTTGATGTACCACATGACAGTTGTGTTGTCTGTTAGAATCAACACCTGCCCTGGAAGAAGTAAATCTTGAAAGCTATTAATGCAACCAACCAAGCTAACATCTCTTTCAAGTTGATATGTAGATGTTGTAGTCTGGCAGGCCACTTGTCTTGTATCCACTTTCCATTCAGATGAGCTCCCAAGCTTTGTCTGAGGCATCTGTCGTTAGAATCTGACTCGCCTCTGGCCGGGTCACAGAGAGTCCCTTTGTTTAGGTGACATTCCTGGAGCCCACCACAACAATTCCTTTTTTGAATGCAAGGTATTATTTGAATGACAGTGTCCAAATCCTGGCAGTGCTGTGTCCATACATTTTGAGATACCATTGTAGCTTCCTCATATGCAGTTTGGCATTTAGGAAGCACCAGAATACAAGATGCCATGAACCCTAAGGCTTGAAGGACTGTCCTTGCAGTCAGCCTGGACTGATGAGACAACTGATGAAAGTAAAGGGAAAGATTCTTTTGTTTGTCCAGGTTCAAAAAAGGCCATCTCTGGGATGCTGTATTCAGTCTCACACCCAGAAAGCACATGTCCTGAGAGGGTACTAGACTGGACTATTTCGCTCACAGAATACCTCCCAGGCATCTTAGCACTGCTATCACATAATCCAAATGATGAAGAAGCTCGTCCCTTCCTTGAGCCAGAATCAGGCAATCGTCCAAATAAGGATAGATCTGTATTCCTTTTAACCTGAGGGAAAGCTATCACTGGAGCCAGAACCTTCGTGAACACTCTGGGCGCAGTAGATAAGCCAAAGGGCAATGCAGAGAACTGATAATGAGAAGTCCCAGCTAGAAAACGCAGATACTTCCTGCAACTCAGTCTGATAGGAACATGAAGATAAGCCTCCTTGAGATCCAAAGTTACCATCCAATGATCTTTGCCCAGCAGAGGTAAAAGCTGCTGTAACGTCAACATTTTGAACTTGGGAATGTCCAGATAAGTGTTGAGGAGAGATAAGTCCAAAATTGGTCTCCACGTGTTCCCTTTCTTTGGTACTAGGAACAGGCGAGAATAAAATCCTAGGCCCACTTCTGGCATAGGGACCGGCTGTATGGCCCCTATTTGGAGTAACAGAGAAATTTGCTTGTGAGCCTCTATTCTTTGTTGAGGAGGAACGTCTGGCATGCCTGTGAAAGGAGGCAAGGTATGGAAATAAAACCTGTAACCTTGGTAAATGATATCCAATACCCATCTGTCTTGATTAATTAAACTCCAATTTTCTTTGAAAAAGTGCCAACCTTCCTCCCAAAGGTGCTGCCAGACAGAGAAGGTTCTGGCAGCTGAAAAGGTAGGTCATTGGGTCTGTTTACGAAAGGACTGACCCCTGCCCTCACCAGAAGACTGTGCAGGAGAACTCCCTGTTCTAGGCCTGAAAGAGCCCTGAGCTCTGCCCCTGCCCGTCTAGATCTACCCCAGACTGGGAATCATAAGAAGGATACGCCCACCCCTTAGTAGGCCAATTTCTACTAAACTTTGGAGGCTGAACCTGCAAAAATCTTTTAACAGTCTGCATAGACTTAGCCTTGTCTTCCATTTTCTTTAAAACTGCCTCAACAGGAGAACCAAACAACACATCAGATTGTAAAGGAGCATCTAAAATCCTTGTTTTAACATGGTCAGATAAATTCTGATCCTCAGCCAGGCGTGCCTGCGAAGAACTGACCCAGTGGCAGCCACCCTAGACGAGGGCCTGTACAGCATCAAAACCACATTGCAAAGAATGCTTACCCACCTGTTCAGAAACATGTACCAAATCTTGTAACTCTTTACAATCAATACCTTCCGCCAGAGCATCAACCTTAGACTTCAATTGAGAAAGGAGATAATTTTGGTATTTCAACATGTGAAACTGGCAATTCAAAGCCCTCATAGCTAGAGTGGAAGAAGTATAAACTTTCTTTCCCCATCTATCCAAGGCCCTGGCCTCTATCTGTAGGAACCGGATTCTTGACAACAGAAGCCTTAACACCCTTAGGTCCCTGACTAACAGTTTCTGGGTCTGCCCTAGGACTCTTAAAAAGATACTTATGAGCTTCAGGCACCCTGTAATACCTATCCGGGTTTAACAGGGCAGGAGGCAAAGAATCAGGATTAAGAGAAGCCTCTGTAAAACATCTTCCACCACATCCAAAACAGGAGGTATAGCCAAAGGCCTATGCTGGGGTAAAACAAAAATTCCCTAAGCCTTTTCCTGGAATCAGAGAAGTCCTGACCTTCCCACTTAAAATGTTCCCTCATGGAATGAAGAGTTTCTGAAAAAGAAAAATCCTCAGGAGGAGAAGCAGAAGGAGTAGAATCATCCCACATCAGAATCAGAATAATGGGAATACTCCTGCACGTCTTCAGCCAACGTCTCTGAAACATCCGAAGCCTGCTCAAAACTCCTAGCTCAGGCTCCACCCTAGGTCTCTTATCAGGAGGGGGCAAAGAACCCCTAATCAAAGTAATCAAATCTTCTGCCATTTTAAGCATATGCTTCTTGGGCACAGTTCCTGAAGAACTAGGGGTGACACCAACTGAAGCTAAACCTGGCCTGCCTCTGGGAGAAGCCTTGGAAACAGAAGGAGAGGGCCTAACCACCCTAGGAAGGGAGGGGAGTACAGTAACCTGAGAAGCCCCCTCAGCCTGACCTGCCTCCTGAGAGGCCACATCCTGCAATAACAAAGTCTCTCCCTGGGATCCCAAAGAAACCTCCGGTGGAACCACCGGCTCCACCGACACCTCTAGAGAACCGGCGTCCGGTACAGACAGTTCTTCTAGCCTAGGCTTAACTGCTTTGTCCTTGCGCTTCTTCGAGGAGCGCGCCGGAGCATCCGACGGCATTTTATAATTGCACCGCTTCCCGAAGACTAACCTGGCACAATCTAACCTTCTCTTTATAGTGCGCTTATTGAATCTAGCACAAGAGCGACACCCAACAACGTCGTGCTCAGGCCCTAAACAAGGAATACACAAAGTATGATAGTCTCTATGCGGTATCGGTTTCCCACAAGAAATACAATTATTCACTTTTTCTGACATCCGGTAAACCACTGAGGCAAGAAAAAACTAAAATATTCCCCAACGGGGTACTTAACCAACTTTGACTCGGTCTGAAACTCCGAAATCGAACAATTTCAGAACGCCAACCGGCACTTGCAACGCTGCTTCTGCATCGGACCATGCGGCAAAAAAGACTGAGGATATGACGTCGGTCATGCGCATTTGTACCCTGGCGTCCTGATGTCAGTCAAATGCGCCTTGACCGACGTCAGCCTTATACTTTGATATTCGGGCCGACCGAGGACAGCGGACTACCCAAGTGTAAGGACTGCAGCAATGTGAGATGAAGAACATCTTTTCTATAGCAAACTTCACCTTACTTAAGACTGAGGTAGTAAGTTTCACAGCCCCCACGCTAAAGGATAAGAGTGTCCAAGATGCAGGAACCTTTACAAATGCACTCTATGAGCACCTACAAGGATGCATGGATCGTGCCATCCCTAGCAAAACCAAGACTCACTCCCCTAAGAGAAGGAAACCAGTCTGGTGGACCCCTGCCATAAACAGGCTATATAATAGGAGGAGGAAACTAGTTCAGAAAAAAGCAAATCCCAAGAAGGAAAGACATCCCTGATCAGTATCAGTAAGAAACTAAGGTCCCTCATAAAATCCTCCAAGGCTAACTTCGAAAGAAAAATAGCCAAGGATTTGAAAGATAACCACAAAGCCTTCTTTAGCTATGTCAAGAATCTAAGTGGCAACTCGCAGATATGCTCTGAGCTAGTGCAAAATAGCACAAAATATACTGAACCCACTGATATTGCCAACATCCTGGCAGACAGATTCAGTGCAAACTTCACCCCCCACCCCCAAAAGAGCCCACAACAATACCGGAAAAGTGTAGTGTCCCAGAAATCACAGACGCACAGGTGAAAACAGCCCTTTCAAAAGCCAAAAGCACAGCATCAATGGGGCCAGATGGTGTCCCAGGCTGCGTCTTGCACGAACCACAGAACGAACTAACCCCCCACCTAAACGCACTGTTCAACCTCAGCCTCTCCACAGGCTACATGCCCATAGAATGGCACACAGCAACGGTTATTCCACTCCACAAAGGAGGGGCCACAACTGACCATGGTAACTATCGCCCCATAAGCCTGACTAGCCTGGTCTGCAAGGCTATGGAGCGCATCATCATGGAACTCATTAACAAAGACATTGGGAACCTTCAAACATTTGACCCGACCCAGTTCGGCTTTGTTAAGGGCAGATCATGCCTACTAAACCTGGTTGACTTCTTTGAGACAGTCACCAAGGCCATAGATAAGGGGAAGGTAGTTCACACAGCCTACCCTGACCTCGCCAAGGCTTTTGACACCATTCCCCACTCGGGAATTATAGAAAAACTCACCAGCCTGAACATAAACCCCTACGTCACGAGATGGGTTGCCAACTGGCTTACAGGCAGAACTCACATGGTAAGAATAGCAGGCTCCAGGTCTGACTCTAAACCAGACACAAGTGGTGTCCCGCAAGGCTCGGTCCTGGGACCCCTACTGTTCGGCTTATACTTCTCAGACGTACAGGCAAACACGGGAGGACTACGGTTAACCAAGTTCGCCGATGACTGCAAACTGGGAGCCATAACTGACTCTCCAGCTGACACATTCTCCAAAAGGGCCTTACTGAGATGGACACCTGGTGTCAAAGTCGTGGTCTCAAGCCAAATGCCAAAAAATGCATAGTCATCCCGTTTGGGAAAAACAAAACACCCATGAATTACCACATAGGTTGCAGCCCCCTTAATACAGAAGAGGTAATAAGAGATCTGGGGAACCAGGTATAGTAATCTCTCCTTTGACAATCATATTGCCAAAGTAGATAATAATCTCTCCTTTGACAATCATATTGCCAAAGTAGTTTGGAAATCCTTCTATGTGACCCATCTAATTACTAAGGGGTTCACATCTAGAAATAGAGAGGTTATAGTGCCCCTCTACTCGTCACTCATCAGACCCATCATAGAGTACAATGCACCATTTGGGATGTACCTCACAAGACACTTCCAACAGCTGGAAAGACCACAAAAGTACCTCAACAAGAGGATTACTGGCCTCAAACATATGTCCTATGCAGCCCGACTGGAAAAACTCCAGCTGTACTCAGTCGCATATCGCTTACTCAGAAGTGATCTCTGCCTAACTTACAAAGCCATGTCCAACTCAGAATTGATGAACATGCGCCACCTAAAGAAATCCATGTCACTGCGAGCCACTCGCTCTAGTGAGCTAAACCTCGCCACAACAATAAATAGAACATGCTGGAGGGATAGATTCCTGTCACAGAGACTCCCCATTCTATGGAACAAAATTCCTAACTACATTAGGCAGAGCCCCTTCACTAACTCTCTTCAACAGAAACCTTGACGAGTGGATGGGTAACAGAAAATACACCCCTAGGATCACTTCACTGGCTCTTCTTGACAGAGGCTCAGTTAATCAATGGGGCGGCGAACGCTGACACACTCTGGCTAGGCTTATAAATGACCTCGGGCAGATAGCCTAGTACCTACCTATGATATTTTAAACAAGTAGCTCTTGCCACAGCAATTACCTAGCACTCTCTTTACTGACTTAATACATTAGCAAAAAAAAAAAAATACCAGTGATGAAAAGCAGTGAAGTACGTGAATGGTATACCAATCTCATTTTAGGCATGCACGCTATGGCTATTCCTGATTTCGTTTCTATTCATCTACTCATTTAACATCTGGCAAGACAGCATTTGCACCCCAAATAAAAATGTCCACCATCATGTGCTGCAACCAGAGAATAAAATCTAGTACAATCTACAGAAAATCCTTAATCCAGTAAGAATGGTTTCTAAAAACAGCCGCTGTGCATGCTGATGCGCTCATTACTTCTGATATTCATCTAGAACACTTTTCTCCCCCAACAGACATACAAAGACAGAACTGGCATGTAATCAAAACTCAGCACTTTGTGTTCAGCATACCAGGCTTTCAATAAGAACAACTTGGGGAACTGCCGTCTTGTCTCGGCTGATGTGCCTCAAATGGTCTTACAGACAACGTATTACTTGGTGAACACAATAATGAAAATAAATAAATACTTCACAGAATGATTTACTTGCCAGAAGAAGGAAAAAAAGAATGACAAAGGACTTGCATTTTAGCACTTGAAGTGAAAAAAAGTCTGATTAAATGGATCAGATGCAACTCAGCTGAAGGAGGACAGTAAAGTCTTCTAAAAATGCCAAAATATTAAAACATGAACACAAGTGCTTATACAGATATTTCTAATTTTAGAAAATAAAATGAAACAGAGAAGCTGGTGAAAGACTAGCTTTATTCCAAATGTGAAGCTTTTGGCCCTCAGGTGAGTGGGAAGAGCTGTGGTTGCAAATGCATATTTAATGCCTGCTCGTCACTGTGAACTGAACAGCCATCAGCTACTAAAAAAGACTTCTGGATTTTTCAAGGACTCTTGCAGACGTTCAACTTACAGGCTTTTTTCCTATCTCGGACAGTCAATTAATAATCCTTTTGTGCAGCAGTATTCTATTCTCTTCTTTCACATTTATTTCACTTTATGCTTTCACTTTATAACTAGTTCTGCTTAACATTTATACATTGTTGAAAAACTCTTTTAAACACACTGAAAAACATTTATACATTGCTTTTCACCTGTATCGACTTCTTTCACATACTATACATATTTGTGATTTTATGTAAAAGTGACTAGTTGTACCTGTACAACGCGGGTTGAGCTTGAAACTGATAATTTTTAATCACTGTCCTACCCCAGTAAACAAGCTTAAAAAAAATAATACCTTGTCAAGGTAACCTCTCTTTGGCACCAGCAAGCCTACTGATTTTGGTTAATGAAGCACCCACAATCTGGTTCTCTCAACATTTGGAAACAATCACTTGACAAGTGGTTTCCTGTTATGGATGTTGTCTTTGTCAGAAATTCAAACATTACAAAAAGTCTGTTAGAAAACTATACAGTGTTCAGTCAATAAGGCATAAACCTCAAGAGGTTTTCATCCCTTCATTTTCTATAGCTCCCTACTGAAAGTGCAAGACAAGTAATTACGAGTTTCTCACCTATGTAAACTAACGTCTGAATGAACAAATTTTACAGCACATCCTGAAGTTTGCTGTCATACCTGTAAAAGTGTTTTCCCTACTTATAACGAAGCCTGTCACAGTGACCAGCAGTCAAAATGCAAGAACCAGCCGATGTGCTACTGCAGGGCACACATCCTCACGTTACCTATTATCACATTTATAGCCACGGTTATTTTGTTTCTTACACTAAGCCCACTAGGTACAACCACCTCCTTTTCAGGGGTGACACACATGGACTGTTTAGTACTTTTCCCAGTTTGCACAGTAGGCAAATGGTGACTTGCAGGAATCAAACACAGGACTGAAGGATGAAACTTGTTTAGTATTACTAATTCATTCGCCATGTCTTTTGAATATGATAGAAAACAAATCCACACAAAACACAGTTCAGCCAAGAATCAGACCAGGGAACCACCGCTGTGCACCTTAGGGGCATTTCATGACACTATGAGTTGAGAGCGTTATGCCAAATTTAATGAAAATAAGCAGCGCACTTACAAGCTGTCACATCTGACCTTTTAAAGAACGGGTTTGATGAGCTGGAAAAGGCCAAAAAAGGAAGGAGTTGCCAAATGGGATAACAGGATGACCATAGCCCCAGAAGGTAATAAAGAAGGAAAAAGAAATGTTCTTGTTTTCCCTTCATCACTGACTAAATTGCCCTTCAAGGTCCACACTATACAGGGAAAATGTCTCTCTCTAGCAGACCAAAAATCAAAAAGGAAGGGAAAAAATCAGTCCCCTATTATACAAACTACAGAAGACAGACTGCTAAGCAGGGATGTAGCTGGGACTTTTGGAAATGTATGCAGTCTTCAAAAAATATGTGGTACTCCTCTCTCAGTAATTTAGTGCCCCCAAACACAGAAACTGCAGTCTCAAGACAAAATCCCATACAGTCAATAATGCATTCTGAAAGACCAAAAATAGAAATTTGACAAAATACAGACCACAATAAATCGTAAATAACCCAACTTAAAAAAAAATTCTAGCACATCTCATAGCATAAAACTGCATTTAAAATGTCTATACCACTGTATACCTGGCTACATCCATGCAGCCAAGTTGTTACTCAAGAAAACTTGAGCGATGATAATTTGTCCAAATTTAAGTTACAATAGCAAATGGTAGAAGGCTTCTGTATGGTTATGCAGACGACTCCACTACAGTCATCATGTCTCGGTCAGCTTTACAGGTATGAGTACTGCTGCCAATCTGTCAAAGGCTAAACGCAAGTGGACAATCATAAACAAGGCACTCAGAGGTCATCTAATGATGCAAATATGTGAAAATGGCCTTCTTCAAAGGAGGTTTAACAAGGAAAATTTTGGTTTGCCTAGGTCTTTCTGTTGTCTATTTCTTCTGTGCAGATCATATTACAAGGTCAAATTAGGGTACCAATGACACTGTCACACTGACAGGTACAGTCAGCAGAAGCCATAAACAATCTCAGTGATCACAATCATGATCCACAAAGAACAGTGTCTACTTCATCTATATTAGGTTACTATTTTGAATGTCCCCAAGACCACTAGGTGATCTTTGATAATACTGGAATTTTATACGAGACTGAGATGAGTGCACAGCTCCATGCAAGATCTCATACCCAAAAATAATTTCATAATATTTCTTGACTACAGCCACAACTGTAACCATCTCTTATGCACACTTTTTAATGAAATACATTTATTTTAGATTTCCTCTAGTTTGTGTAAAGTATGAACATGGTCTCTGTTTTTGTTGTTTTTTAGCTGTGCTTCCTCCAACAGCTTTAGTTTGTAGAATCTACTGTGCAGCTTGACAGTTACTACAGATAAAACTATCCAAAGCTCTCATGAGCAGATTTTATGGACCCTAATATACTCACTGTAGGGGAGAAACTAATGTATTTTGGATGCAAAATGCAGATTGTCAATCAGTGTACTGCCTGCCATTTGTTTTCTAAAGGGTGCTACCTCTAATCTCCTTACATGGACATGTAGGGAATGCTTAGGGTAAATGTAAGAAGACACATCCTATTATGTTGTGGGTATCTTCCTGAAAAGATTACATCAAGGAAGTCATTGTATTAACTATGAATAATTATTTACAGTGATCTTGACAGAGTAGCCCGTCTTCTCCTACCTATAATACTTGAGGCTGGTAGGACTTGTGGGGGGAGGTGGGTCTGCACCTAAAACATTCCCAACCTTGGCTCTTCAAGGCTACTTCTTATTTTAGAAAGTGTTTACGGTTGTTTTGTGAGTTTTGCTGAAGTTCATGTTTTTGCATCACCTTTACCCCTCCTTGTTTCTTCTGATCTCTTAGTCCTTGACTTTACGGTTAGTAATTTTGAATTTTGTTAACTGACATTCTCCTCCCACGATTGTGAACTTGTCCTGCACATCTTAATGGCCAGAGACATTTACGACTCAATGTGTTCTAATTTTGGATTTTTAGGAGACATTAGTATTATAGTCCAGATTAAAAACTATTAACTTTGAATAATTTTTATCAGATGCATGCAGTGTCTGAATGATTGTTCGGACCAGAAGGCATTTTTTAGTCTCTGGGAATTGTATTTGCAAACACATCTGCGTCTTCACATAAATATTAAATGCCTGAACATGCATAGCCCTTATGGGCCCAAATGTCAGCTGTAGTCTTACTTCACTTTGGTTCTGAGTCTACTGCTATTATTTTTTTTAAATAGTCCGATTTTTTTCTCATCCGACTTTCTTCTAACCAGTACTTTCCTTTCCCCTATTAAATTTGAAGATGGTGGCATTCATCTGTACAAGTCTTGCAATGGGCTTCCTGTACTTTCTTGCGAGTATATGTAATTTGTTCTTTTTCTGTTTGACCCTCTAAGAAGCCTGGCTCCAGTCTAATTCTCAAGGCACTGACTTGTAGGTCCTAGTCTAGCTTGGTTCTTGGACTCTTCTGGTAATGTTTAAGAGCAGACAACCATTTTTTTTATCTAAACATTTTCTTTTTTCTTAAAAATTTGACTTAATCTTATTAAACATGTAAAGATTCAGGTTTTCATATAAATGACTTGCTTAGACTCACTGTATTCGGTTCAAAACTGAATGGGACTAGTTCACCACTGACCTCTTAACAGCACATTTTTGCTTCTGTGTGGATAACCCCATTTGGCTTCAGAGTCAGTTGTGGTCTTATTTCTCCTAGGATCAATTCACTCAATGTCTACCTTCTACCATGCTTTGACTTCAGTGGCAGGGTGAGATGCGCAACACTTCTGGGCCATTCTCCTCATATTCCAGTTGACATTAAGGTTTCTGACTTCAACACCCCCCCTTAAGTTTCATCTTCAGCTCCAGGATTGTATGTCTCCCTGACTAAGAGTCTAAGCCAAGACTATGTATGAATGCTTACTTTCAGTACAAATTCAGCATCAGGTGGTTTGGCACCTTGAGGTCGTTCATTCTGACTAATGCTTCAGATATGAGCTGTGGACACAGAGCCTACTTTAGAGTCGAGCTCTTAGGTACTGCAACCCTTTCAAAGTGGGGCCAAGTCAGCATTTTTCTGTTGCTGAAGCAACTTTTCAAAGAAGAGATCTTCAGCACTGATAGGTTTTTTCACGAGCCTGCAGGCACTGTAACCCTAAGCATCAAGATAAGTTGGTCATGGATGCTATATATGAAACTTCTCAGAGTTGTGCTCTTTGGCACTGAGGGGTCGGGCTCAGCTAAAGCCAACATTTCTTACCCCGACCCTGAAGAGGTGTCTCTGTCTCAAGAACATTAAACTTCCTTCCCTTGACCCTGAGACTGCTTTAACTAGTGCAATGCAATCTCATCAACCACTGAAAGAACACTGCTCCTGCTCCCATCCTGCTCCTTGCCTTCACTGACAGTATCCTAGGTTATGGTTTTGGATTCTACCTATCTTGCCCAGTTTCTGATGCACCTACCCACAAGCCAGCAACTGAATCTTGAATTTTTCTACCTGTTAGAGCAGTACATAATTTAGTTTAGGTCTGGTTTATTTATTTATTTATATCCATACAGGGCTGGTGCTCTTAGTTTTCTCCCGTCTTAACAGTTACCGAAGCTGAAGGATTACTTACTAACCTACTTGTTATTAGCTTTTTACCAATGAATTCCATACTAACCACTCTTATCTCCTTTAGAGGGTAGTGTATGTGTTCTACAGAATGAAAGTCAGTTGCCCTGCATTCATGTCTTACAGAGTGTTACTTTATATGCAACTGGTGATCCTCCCTTACTGTTCTGTAGCAGGTACCCCTACTTTGGTTTGTGGCAACCTACTGCCTGGCATGAATTATACTTCTCCATAATTTCTCATCTTTCCTCTCTTGTTCAGAGCACGGATCTAACTCTGTAGTGACTGTATCCCTACTTGTGCTTTCCTCCGTTACATATCCTGACATATGCTACCAGAGGTGCTACTTTACTTGTCACCTATGCCTCTTCATTGATAACATGCAGACAAGGATTCTTGCTTATTTATGAATGTCTCAAATCATCTTCTTGATAGCCCAGTTCAAGTTATCTTCCCTTCTTTAGCTCTTGCATTTATGTCTTGAAGGAAAGTGTATTGGGCATTCTCCCTCCCCCCTTCCACTTTTACTCTTTTTCCTCCTCTTCTTCTGGGATTAAGGTGTCCTTCCCCACACCGACCCTGCTTCTGTCAGACTGCTGGATCAAGTATCACCAAATGCATTTCAGTTTTAGCTCTCACAGTTAGGCTTATGAGATCCATCTATGATGATGAGTTTTGTGTCTTTAGTCCTGCACCTTACACTGCATTTGGGCACAGGTCATTTCGGATGCCAAACCTCTAATGGTTTTTCAGCTTAATTATTCTCTGTTTAATATCTAGATACCTCTGTTACTAAGAGCTTCTGCCGTAGGGCTCAAAACCTTTCCTCACATTAGGCCTACCCTGAGTCTATCTCTGTTAAGATTGCTGGAAGACGTATTGATGATGCTTCACACCAATTTTATTTATTTATTTTTATTTTCAGTTTGATTACCAGGGAAGTCCACTGGGCCTGAAAGTGCCTGTTTTCAGTGGAGGCCCGGGGAGAAAAGCTCCATTAGCAATACAGTAAGGGTTACATAATTAAGGTATAACACATATACAATACAATATCCATACAGTAAGGAAATGCAAATGCATACAAAGTACAGCATACAACACAGTTAGCAAGCATGATCAACTGTCTTTATAATGAAAGATCTAAGGTTCTTGCATTATTACACCAGTAGAGGGAAGACTGTTTAAATGTAGTTAACTCAAATATGTAAGGTATATACTTGATGTGCTTCCTGCTAGGACATTAGATGTCCCTTCCTTCTTGAGGTCATCTGCTCCTGTCCTTGTACCTTGCTTATTTATTTATTTTTATGCTTAGTCTTTCAAGGGCTCAGCAGCATACTGTTTTAAGCCATAAATTGCTCACACATCTATTTCTAGTATGCAAGTTTTTGCCTTAACGGTTTCTACTCTTCATCCAAAGATGCTATTTATTCACCTGAATTCCACATAATCGTCAGACTGAAAGTTAAGTATAATGCAAAGGGGACCTTGACACGGACTCATGATCTACAAAACCTCTCATTTTATTTTCATGAAAGAGTATTATTAATTATCATCATCATGATTGCAGTATTGTTATTGTCTCCCTTTTTCCTTATGAAATATTTGTAGGTCAGATATTTTCATTTCAGGTCCTACTGGGGATGCTACATTCAGAGATTTTTTTATGTCACAAATCTCCAGTCCAAGTTCTTCTGGAGATGCCATGTGACAGAAAACCTTCTGAAATGATCCACCAAAAAAGATAAGGTTGGGACTCTGTCCTAGAGGAGAGAAAAATGGACTGGTCCTACTGTCCTGTCTCACACAAAAGTTATATACTTAACATAACGCCAGAGACGTTGGATGAGGTCCATCTTCCCTCCTTCCACCTTCCTTTTGTTAGGGGCTTGGATGTTTCTCCAGAGGGTTTCTGTCTCTTTTCTTGTTTTTATTGTGCTTCACCTTCTGTGGGCTGACAACGATCTCAAAAGAGGTCCTTCTGCACTCGGAATTGTAGCAAAATGGGAGGAATTAGTAGCCAGGGAAAGTTTTAAGGACTGAACTGCCTAAGTCACCCTGTCCACCAGTCTCAGAAGTAGAGGAAGATGAACATGGTCCTATAACTCTACTGTTATTATAAGCATGCAACTCATTTCTTGAAGTACTTATTTTGTGTTAAGCTGAAAGACAAAAACAGTACATCATTTCATGATTACCAAGACAAGAAATGCTCTAATAATTATGGAACTAAACTAAACTCTAGTATGACCACAAACATTTTCTGTCACTTGTGAGGTTACCAACATCTAAAGAAATATTCCAATGTGAATTAATAAGTATAGATGAGATAGACTACAGTAGCTGGGATTATACAGTACTTGAGTATGTAGACAGGCTAAAAAGTTGGGGGGGGGGGGCTCCCAGGAACAACAAGCAGGAATCACCACGATGTGCAGATCTTGAATAATTTATTGAGAAACAAGCGCTTTCGCATACAGACTGTATGCTTCTTCAGGTTACAATAATCAATGAAAACTTGGTGTTTAAATAGCAAAAAGAAAATTGCTTAATTTCCCGCCTTTTCTTCCATTTAACCAGATAATTGATAATTAAACAATTAGATGAAAAATACATACTGGTTCTTAACCCTTTGCACTCAAAGCTATTTTATGCATACTTTGAAAATGCAAGTTCAAAAAATGCAACATTTATAGAATGCAAGTTTAAAAAATGCATAATTGAAAAGATACAACTTTAAAATGCATTTAAAAGAAGTCATATAAACTATAGGCTCAAAGGCTAGTATAAATAACTAACATACCAAAAACTGCAAATATTCAGATGTTAGAACAGCATGTTATTAAATATCTGATAAACCTAAACAATCCTAATATCAAAAATATCAAAAAATGTCAAAAAATATCATAAAAATATCATAAAAATATAACGTTCAAATATTTTATACTATATTATTAACTAAAACATATCTAATACTAATAACTAACATCTCAGATTTCATACAAACAAGAAATGCATTTATTACTGAATACTACTTCATTTATGAAACACATAACAATAGTAGATTCATTATATAATATTATAAAAATGTACATCATATATACAAAAAAGAAGCAAAGCATCTTCATGCATAGATAATGATAGTAACATAACTATCTAGAAGCCAATAAAGACTTCAAACTAACTGTACTGTTTAGACCTGGAGGTATATGCGCTCTTAACCTCAGAATCCATTCAAGTTCTATATTCTCTAAATGCAGCATGGTATCCCTTCCTAGTTTCAATCTTCTAACTACCTGTATGACACGGAAATAAAACCTATGATCTGAAAATTCTTTTATATGTTTTGCCAAGGCATTGGTTGTAACTACTTTCTTGATTTCATATACATGATTATAAATGCGTTTCTTAAACTCTCTGGTGGTTAAGCCTACATAATAAGCCTGGCATTTATCACATGTAGCCAGATATATAACATTTGATGCGTTACAATTAGCTCGTGCACTAAAATGATAATCCTTATTTAATCCTGGAATATAAAAATGTGTCTCTCTTGTAATATGCTTGCACATATTACATTTACTACAAGGTATCGTCCCTTGATATAACAAATTGTCTGATATTTTAGAGATATTTTTATCAGGATAATGTCTATCATTGCACAAAAGCCTTTTTAAGTTTTTGCTATTTTTGTAGCAAAAACTAGGAACATTACCTACAACGTTTCTTACATCTTGGTTAGCTATCAGGATATGCCAATTCCTACTGATGATCCGGGTAATATTGTGGTTATCATTGGTATACCTGGTAACAAATGGGACATATGTCCTACATTCAAAACGTCGTGATGAATAATTCAATGAATCATTAGCTGTATTAGTCTTTTTATTCCTGTCAGATTTATAGCTAAAAGAATGGCTGTTCTGAATACATCCACTATCAATGGAGGGTACAATATCTTTGGTGATATCTTCCACTAGTTCAGTGGGGTATCCTCTCATCAAGAATAACTCCCTTAAATTTAGAATTTCTTGCTTCCTTTGGGTTTCATTACTACAGAGTCTACAGACTCTCATGTACTGACTTTTAACTATATTAGCAAAGATATGCCTTGGGTGCATGCTACTATATTGGAGGATGGCATTCTTCCAACATTCTTTCCTATATATCTTGGTTGTTATAGTAAAATCTGGATTAATAGAAATGGTCACATCCAAAAAATTTATTGCTTCAAAGGAATATTCCAAAGTGAATCTCAAATAGTCAGTGGTGGATTCTATATAAGTTCGAAATTCCTCTAAGGAATCACTATCACCTCTCCAAAACACAAGAATATCATCTACAAAGCGCCTGTATAGCACCATGTTATCACGATATTTACTTTTGAAAACATGATGATATTCCCAATTATGCATAACTAAGTTTGCATATGAATTAGCACAGGGGGTGCCCATAGCAACCCCCCATACTTGTTTATACAATGTCTTGTTAAAGGAGAACACATTGTTATTAAGAACTAAATCCAGGAAGATACCTATAAGGGACTGGGTTTCCTTATCAATGACAGTACTTCTACACATTACTTCTCTAACAGCCTCTATGCCTTGCTCATTTGGTATCACTGTGAATAGATTCTTAACATCCATTGTTACTAAGAGCAAAGGTGTGGTCAAAACTGTATCTAGATCAATGCACGTTAGATCATTTAACAGTTGTTGGGTATCTTTTAATATGGTTGAAACGGTTCGTACCAAAGGTCCTAATTTGGTTTCTAAATAAATGGATAAATTCTCTGTTAACCATTTATTCCCTGCAACTATGGGACGTAATGGTGGAGGAATCTGCTGTTTGTGCATTTTCGGTAATCCTTTAATCAACGGAACTGATGGGCACTCAATGAGGCAGTAGTCATACAGCTCTTTGGACAACTGCCTACACATCAACATTTCATACAAAGTATCCTGTACTTGGAATATTAACCTGTCCAAGGCTAAGTTATCAATTGTTATATACTTCTCAGTATCGCTTAGCAAGTCATACATTAATTCATTATATATTAAAGTGTCCAACAGAACAAGGCCCCCTCCCTTATCGGCAGGTTTAATTACCAAGTCTGGATCTTTCTTAAGGTTGTTCAAAGCTACTTTCTCACCATAACTGACATTGTGATACAGATGACGTTTAGTTTGGCTATTCATAACATTAGAGAAGTACTCATATAATTCATATTCACATACTTGAACAAAACAGTTAACAATAACAGGTAAATCTGGTATAAAAACACTTGTTTTTTTAAAAATCTTCATGCTCTGTTCAAAAGACTCTAATCTATCTTTAAACAATAATTTCAATGATACATTCCTGGAAAATAAACGTAAGTCTATAAGCAATTCAGACAAACTGCTTGGCTGTGACGGAATATACGATAAACCTCTGTTCAAAAGGCTAATTTCACATTCTTCCAGTAGTCTACCAGACAAATTGAATATTAGATTCGTTAGTTCCTTTGCTTTCTCCTTACCTCGAAACTCTCTTCGGAGTACTTTCGCTTCCTTCTGTCTCTGCTGTTCGATCGAGTCCTGTTCTGTGATCGAAACTTCACAGGGAAAGGTAAAAAACCCGTACTGTTGGTGGAAGAATTATCTTTAGGTCTCGCGCCTTTCTGTAGAGTCGCATTTTTCAATCCCTCTTGGTTTGGTGGAGGTGTATTGGCCAAGAGAGAAAGTTCAGTTTCTGAGTGGCGCTCTATTTGCGTAATCTCAGAAGGGACAGCAACGTTCTTGGAAGAGGTAGTATTTAAAGCAGCAATGCCATTTAAGGTATTTGCTGAATGAAATGTGTTGATACTCAGTGTTTGAGGGGGAACAGAGTGCCGATTGTTCATATCTGTATTACCAAACTTGGGCCAAACAAAAATCTGGCCCGTTGTAAAATCATGATAATCTCTTAATAGTTTCTTATGCTTGGTTTGCTGAAGTCTGTCGCTAAAAACCAAGACTTGTAGATACATGGCATCAACTTTATTAACAAATGTTTCCCCTTTAAAATTGTCATTCATATATTTGTGTTGTTCTTCAACTTTGACGGCAAGCTCTCGCTCAACAGGTGTAAAATAACTAAGAAGAAGATCTACATATTTCTTACTGAAGGAAATATTTAATTCCTGCCATTGCTTTAATAGCAGGGGATGTGTGTGTCACCATAAGTTGGCATACATAGTATGCGCATCCCTCTAGGGATCACATTGAAGTGGAGACAAGCCTCTAAATTACGTCTTTGCCAAACAAGTTTATGCAGTTTTTATAGATTATTTTCTAGGTCTCTAAAGTGAAGAATAAAATCTTTATGATCAGCAACAGTACCTGTATTAATTTCAGCTGGTGAAAATCTATCCAAATCCAGACCCAAAAGTGGGTTCGCTTGTTGATCTATAACATCTTTCCATTTATTCATACTATCTTTAGGTATCGGATTATAGTCCAGTTCAACCACATTAACATCCATCGTGTGATAGTAATACTGTCCCAATAAGTGTAGAAGTATCAGAAGAAATAGGGTAATTACCATCCAAGGATCTCGGTTTGCAAACAAAGCCAATGAAGACCCAGGAACAACAAGCAAGAATCACCACGATGTGCAGATCTTGAATAATTTATTGAGAAACAAGCGCTTTCGCATACAGACTGTATGCTTCTTCAGGTTACAATAATCAATGAAAACTTGGTGTTTAAATAGCAAAAAGACAATTGCTTAATTTCCTGCCTTTTCTTCCCTTTAACCAGATAATTGATAATTAAACAATTAGATGAAAAATACATACTGGTTCTTAACCCTTTGCACTCAAAGCTATTTTATGCATACTTTAAAAATGCAAGTTCAAAAAATGCAAAATTTATAGAATGCAAGTTTAAAAAATGCACAATTGAAAAGATACAACTTTAAAATGCATTTAAAAGAAGTCATATAAACTATAGGCTCAAAGGCTAGTATAAATAACTAACATACCAAAAACTGCAAATATTCAGATGTTGGAACAGCATGTTATTAAATATCTGATAAACCTAAATAATCCTAATATCAAAAATATCAAGAAATGTCAAAAAATATCATAAAAATATCATAAAATATAACGTTCAAATATTTTATACTATATTATTAACTAAAACATATCTAATACTAATAACTAACATCTCAGATTTCATACAATCAACAAGAAATGCATTTATTACTGAATACTACTTCATTTAATTCCTATAACTCTACTGTTATTATAAGCATGCAACTCATTTCTTGAAGTACTTATTTTGTGTTAAGCTGAAAGACAAAAACAGTACATAATTTCATGATTACCAAGACAAGAAATGCTTTAATAATTATGGAACTAAACTAAACTCTATGACCACAAACATTTTCTGTCACTTGTGAGGTTACCAACATCTAAAGAAATATTCCAATGTGAATTAATAAGTATAGATGAGATAGACTACAGTAGCTGGGATTATACAGTACTTGAGTATGTAGACAGGCTAAAAAGTTGTGGGGGGGGGGGCTACATTCACAAAAACAGAAGACTTCAGGTAGTATTTTATCAGGTATGTACAGGTGGTGGTGCTGCGGTAGCGTTGTCGCCTCACAGTAAGACGTTGTCCCGTTCGATTCTCAGTTAGAGCGTCTTCTGTGTGGCGACATGAGTGAATGGGCGTTCCTTCGTTGAAGGTTGTGCGTCAGGCCCAGTAAGTTGGCACGTAAAATTCTACTGCCAATCATTAGTGGACCGGAGTTCCGCTGTGGCGACCCCTAACCGGGAAAAGCCGAAAGACACAACATGTAGAAACAAAGAATTGTTGAGACAATGTCCTAGGATGGGACATATACATCTGCTTTATCAAAGCGGAAGTTTAATTTTAGAAATAAAAATGGTCTTCGCAAACACAGAGGTTGGGTGAATTGAAAAGGTACCTTTCATGTGGAATTGATTTCTTTCCACATAAAAACACTTAAGATCTCTGACCTCAGTTAAAAATGATTTGACAAGGTACGTGATGTTTAAAGGTCAACAGAGGCTGTAATACAGACAATAAGCCCATAGGCAAGTTAACAGAATGCTAGGATATGGAATGACGGTCCGTCCTATGCCATAACTATCTTCAACCTTAAATTCTTGCTGGGGATGTTTGCTGCTTGGGATCATGACCACTTATATCACTCCAGGAGTCCTACTTAACAGATGACAGTATAGAAGTATGAGGTAATTGTTGCAACAGCAAATTCTTTGAGAGAGACCTTTACAGCACTACTAACAATGTTCCATCAACACTCTGCACTGATCTTCCTTCCTTGTCAGCTCAAAATAATGTATAGAGTAGTGTTAAACACATATACATCGACTGTATGTGATTATTAGTTCACTGGTGGAATTTCTCTATGGAAAAAAACTGATGTTGACATGAAGTAATACTGAATTCATCCATTACGGGCCTGCCACTCCATGAGGCACTCTGACAAGAGTAAAAAGTTACCCTCTCTTGGGGGATATTAGTTCCATACACAACATTTATGCAAGTCTCTCTCTTGATCCTCATTCATGGCTGTGATAAATACCTAATTTCTGGCACACATAGCTTCTCCTTTTCCCCCCATTGTTTTGGTCTCTGCCAGGTTGATCACTTAAGCACAAAAAGTCTGCACCACCACAATGTACTTCTGGCAGTGAATGTGAGAGCTACTCGTACATCATCCCTGGCTGGTAAAGGACCCCCCCCCCCCTTGTACCTTAAGTTATCCTACTTTCATAACACTGGACTACAGAATGCAAACCACATTGGTAATATTTTCAAGCATGTTATACACATGCTTCCATTTGCACCCATATTGGCTTGCACTTATAAGCACATCCTATGATCACATGTTTTCTAACAGCAAATGCACCCTTAGCATGGGACCTCCATGCCCCCTCCTCATGAGTCACTGATGCGTCAGTCAGGACTCCAGCCAGCTGCATCATGCAGCTGACTTTAAGGCACAGTTAAACTGGTCTGCTCTGACTGGAATAAAAAAAATGTATACGTATGTTGTTGTTGTTTGTCTTTCGGCTTTTTCCCGGTAAGGGGTCGCCACAGCGGAACTCCGGTCCACTAATTTGGATTGGCAGTAGATCTTTACGAAAAGCCGAGGTGCCAGCTCGATGCCCAACCTTCAACGAAGGCACGCCCATTTATGCACGCATGTCTTTCGAACGCTACCCAACCGCGGGGAGGACATGCAGACTCCACACAGAAGAACTCCCAAGCTAAGCTGAGAATCGAACGGGAGAACCTCTTGCTGTGAGGTAACAACGTTACCGCCGTACCACCGCGGCATATCATACATTTACAAAAAAAATGTATACGTATATGACATGAAAATGGGGTATACATCTATTTTACCTCCCACTTGGTTAGTACACCCCATCACATAGAAGACTCAGTCACATGTCATCATTACTTGACTATTTCTCCACTCAGTGACCTAAAACGGCTTTTATACTTAGCTTGAATCTGCCTGAAAATCTACTCCTAAGTAAACTAGCTGGTATGCGACTACTATTTCATAATAGTCATTTTCCCAAACTAAGATATCGCAGTTTCAATAGCAAATGACGTGACTGAAACTAACTTCCATTTGTTGTGTACTGCTCTACCTTGAGCTTAGGCCATGGCTGAAAAGGGTCAAGATTCTTCTGTGTGGTAACTCTTTACCAGATAATTCAGGCAGACTTTCAAATGACCTCAGTTTTTATTCTAGTCTGTGAAATTACATCATCCATTTCAAAGTTTTATTCAAATATACCGTTGGCAATGTATGGGAAGATGCAATAAAGAACACTTCACAAGTACATTTTTTGTCAGTAAGGTTAACAGTCTGACCTAATTTACTAAAATTATCCTTAAAACATGCTGACTTGTTAAAAATGCTTCACCTGAACATCACATAGTATTAAGTTGAAGTCACCTATACTGTTAGTAATGTATTTAAGTCTGCAACAAAGAATGCTGCTCAAGTACATTTTTTGTCGGACAGAACACCCTGACTTAATTTACTAAAATTACTTTGAAAGAATGTCAAAAGAGCTGTCAAAATGCGTCACCCGACAAGAATATGGCAATTACCATGGCCAGGGACCTAGCAAAGAATGACTGACTTGGCAAAGCTGTTTTGCTTCAAGAATATCTAAAGAGTCACTCTACTAAAGTGTCTCTGTTAGGAGATGTAAGCTGGCAAACAACCCTCACCTCCATTCTCTTATTACTCTTTTTGTCATCTGCACATTTTTGTCAGTCTTCTTTTTGAGTCAGGGTAGAAAATGTGAACCATTTCTAAAATATTTGCTATGTAATAACAGATCCAGTCTTTTATTTATCAGAACTCTGGAATTAAAGTACTTATTAAATGCAAAAACCAAAACACTTTGCAAAAATGTGCAATACATCGAGGACCCTGACGTAATTACACTAAACGAGACTAAAAAGATGATCAACTCACACGCTGCACACATACTGAAAATCCCCTAATTTAATCATTAGATTCTGCAAACAAATAAGCCTGCCTCTGATGGGGGTGGGGGGAGCAAGGGACGTCAAGTGTTTTATGTCAAATCACTGCTGACAACAAAAAGAGGAAATGCTTTTTGTATTTTCATGTAAAAGTCAGCAGCACAAAACAAGCAACATACAACCAGAGGTAAAAGTTGTTAAGTTCTAATTAACAGTACATTAACTATAACAGCTAACTAGTGGCTAGAAATTTTGCAATTATTTTAAAATGGAGGGGAAGAGCTACTAAACCACTCCTGTAGGATCCTCTAACTTACAGAGATTCATAGATTAGTACTAGGCTAACTGTCCTCGGGGGGCCATTTTAAGCCTAGCCAATTACCCCATGTGAGAATCAAACCCTGCATCTTGTGTTGCTAAGGTAAGCACCTTAACCATTAGGCCAACATTCCACATCATGCTTCATTTTTAGAGGGACTACCCCTACTCTTTTTAATAAGTGCTGTGAGATCTTTTTCCTCCATGTCAACTACAAAGTAATTCAGGCAAATGGGACTTCTGTTTATGTATGATCTGAAAAGTGGTTTAGTGACTTCTGGAAGGAATGGGGAACTTAAGAAATAAATGTAGGCATTGAACCTACACAATGACGGTTATAACTGAACAAGTTATATACCTACTAATAAAACATCTGGGTATGACCAAAAAAAGTCAATCATATAAGAGTTTATAAAATTAAGATAGACATATTTCAGAAAGTTCTGTCATGTACTAAGAAAGTAAAGGGAATTCAAGTCAAAACAAATTCTCATTCGCCTCTGCAAGGATGGAGTGGGAAAGTAGTGGTGAGACAAAGGAGGCTATGGCAGCACTAGATGAAAAGACTTGATAAGTACAAGAAGAGCAGGTGAAGTTATAGATTTTTAGATCCATCACAGAAAGAACAAAGCACAGACCTTCTATACACCTCCTTTAGTTAAACTGAAGACATTATGAAGAGAACGTTGGTTAAAGATGACACACTGAAATCAACTGCATCAGTCTTTACAGCCACAAATATTAAGGCCATGTTTGATTTTGGTGGACAGATTAAGGATGTATAATCTGTGTAGGTGGAAAGGTAAGAATGGATAAAGTTTCTTCACAGGATGTGACTGGTAATGCCGAGTGATGAGTCTCCTTGTCCATATAGACTACCTGCACAGTTGACACTGGAGTTAGTTAATATGTCACTTGGACAAAAAACTATGAAGTATGATGCATCTACAGAGGTGTGTTGAGTGGTGGACAACTGGAAGATAACTAAAGCAGATCCGCTGAAGGACACAAGAAATTACAAGCAAGTCAGTATGACTTTGGGGCATGGAGTTACTAAATAACAGAATAATATGCTTCATATACATAAAACTACAAATACAGAATCAATGTGGAGTTACTAGCAAGAAACTTCATGCGGCTGCAAGTGAATGCAGTGGCCACTACTAAGTACAAACTGGCTATATATAGAGTTCATTGTTGATATAAGTACTAACACAGTTTAGAAGGTGACTGAAAGAATACCTTAATGTTGGTTCCTCATTAAGATAGCCAGATGTCCGTAGGTGTCTAATGGTAGCCAGATGTCCGTAGGTGTCTAATGGTTTGTCATTCTGTAACTGCAACTGATGAACCTCATACAGCTGTAATAAAACTCAGAACTGACGTATCATATGCAACTGATATGTGCACCTGCCTCAGATTCATTACAAAATGAGGGAAAAATCACTTATGAACACAGATGCATTATGCACCTGCATCTGAAATATACAGAGAATCTATTTATCTGCTGTGAAAATAACACAGGATTTCAGACTAAAATGGAAGTAGAAGCAGCAGGGCCTGCTTCAGACAGGTTTATATCAGTTCACTGAAGGTTCACGTCAGTGACCTCCATTCAATGAACAAAAAACATTGAATGTTCACTTCAGCAAATGTTCATTCACATCAGCGAAGAATTTACACAGGGAAAGGAACTAGTTGGCCAGTATAAAGAAATTTGCCCTTTTCCCCACTGTAGTGCGATTCCGGATACTGGCTAAGGCTCTTGCTGCCCCTATGGTCTCCGTTGCTTATTTTAAAACTGTCTCGCTATGTTAAACTCATTTAACATAGCGAGACACTAAAAAAAAGCAACGGAGATCTTGCTTTCTCCGTTGCTTTTTTTTTTAAAACACTGTCTCGCTATGTTAAATGGGTTTAACATAGCGAGGCAGCTTTAAAATAAGCAACGGAGATTCCGTTGCTTATTTTAAAGCTGCCTCGCTATGTTAAACCCATTTAACATAGCGAGACAGTGTTTTAAAAAAATGAGTTACACTAATGGAAAAAAGTCCGGGCGACCGGACCTTTTTCCATTAGTATAACTCGATTTACAACGGGCACGCTGGCCAATCAGCGTGCACGTTTTGGGGGGGTCATGGTATAATAACTAATAACTCATAGCAGGAAAAAAATTCAAAAACAAGTTTGATAAGAAAAGCTTTACTTTAAGAACTGCACAGTAAACTCAAGACTGCAACTCGAAAACAATCAGAAATGACAACAGCCACCAGTAAAGCATTCTCTCCATCCCCCTCAATCAAACTTCAAAATATTAAAAGGTTAAGTACATAAAAAGCTACAGTTTTAAAAATACTTTGTTCCATAACAAAAATAAACCACCTTTCAGTCTTTGTTTCTATCTAAGCTAATTCCGTGTGCCACTCTCACAGTTCTACTGCACGCAGGAACATGACTGACATCCAGAGTTCGAAAAACAGGGTCACATGAACCATGGCATCATTAATTCCACATGCTAAAGAAAGAACAACTTCAACTAGTATATTACATACAACACTTCTACTACATGTCCCGAAGAAGCAACTGGTTGAAGCTCTAAGGAGATGAACATGACTGTTCAAAGCTTCTCCCAAAAGAAAAAGACCAACATAAACACTTCTTGCAAAAAGGAAAGCCCCTTTAAACCCCCTCCTTATTTACATATTTCAACCATATAGTTGGCACAACCATGGAGAAAAGAGACATCTTCAAAAAACAGTTAACCAATGCCAGGGCTACGATAGAAACAGCACTAGCAATGACTTCCTATCAGAAAATGCACTAGCACTGCAACCCGTACAGTGTGACAGATGAGTTGCAACATTCTCCATCTGACACTGGATCACCTAATGGGGAAGCCATGCACAACCGTCTAAATTCTTTCCAAATGTCAGCAGACAGATTAAGAATCTTCCTTGTTCTCCATCAAAACAAACAAAAGTTCACCCGGAGACACTCCATCAGACAGTTTTTCAAGTGATGCATCACTAACATAGCTAGTTTTTAAAAAGACACCTGCCCTTAAGACAGTAAAATTTCAGGGTCAGTTGTTCTGATTTCAGTTTCTGTATCACTTTTACTTAATGAATGCTCAACTGCAGCTGCATGGTCTACTGTAGATGTCAAACTGCAAACATCTTGAGGTCTGTTTTGTTTGGCAACCCAAAGAATTTGATCTAATGCTGAGTCACCTCTGTGTCTATGATTCAGTGGTGGTGACAGATGCTCATGTTGGACAGCCAGACAGCTTTACAGGGATCTACAGGGATAAGATAAAGGTTTTTAGCACTTTTTTTCTGCTGCACATATTGAATCGCCAGAGGAATAAGTTTTATGCCAATGAAGCAAAAACAACTATCGTGTTTCTTCTGTCTAATCCACGGAATATTGTTACAATGCAAAACAGCTGTTACAAAGCCCCTCCCAAAAAAAAAAAAAAACATAGCAGGCAAACAAATCCACTCACCTTCCTATCATTAGTAAATCTGGAGAACACAGCAGGATCCTTTTCTCTGGCTGATGAGAAAAACAAACAAAACAAAAAAACAGATATTTGCTCCTTCCAGCATTTCCTCATTTGGATTTGGGTTGTCCTCTTACCTAGTCTAGCAGATAATGCTCAGGATTAAGGCTCTGAATTGTTAACAAGCTGCTTCCTGTAGTCAATGGCCCCAGTTTTAATGAATTCTACTTCCATTTGCATACTGTTGGACTCTGAACAAGTCACTCAACCACACAGCGCCCTCAGGTCGCCCCTTAAAAAGGGACATTTGTGTCCAGTCAGCTTACTCAGTTAACAAATAATATAAAATAAAAATAAAAAAGAAATAATACATTTCATCCAGTACAGTGCTTTTGATCTCACTGTAAGAGTAAAGCAAAGAATCTGCCAGCCCATAATAAACATTTATCTAGTAACATGCAGTGGGAAGCACAATGTCCCCCCTCACAGGAAAGCTGAACAAAGAAGCTGTGACACAGTTTAATTCTCTGCAAGAAAGTCACCTTAATCATGGGATGCAACTTACACCATTTTTGACACCCAGAAAGAATTTTACTCCAAGGTGCAAGCAGGGAGCACTCTCTTTTTAAGACACGTACCTACCCTCTCCCACATATTTAATTTCTTCATGGATTTTGCTGTTTTTTTCGCATGCATAGTTGCTTTTCTTTCATTGATGGAAAAAAAAAAGACATTTGCCCCTTTCATCATTTCCACATTTGGACTTGGGCTCTCCTGTCTACCACCATCTGGTTCAATTCATAAAATGTTTGCCTTGATCAAATCAGCCAATCCTTCAGCAATTTCTTCTGGTTGATAGTTTCACATATCACACACATTTTGGTGTTTAACGTTTGCCTTAGTTACATACCCAAGGATTTTTGCTCTGCGGTAAATATCACTTTCTTGATCCAATCATCAGACAGTCTACACCGACTTCAGACAAAGGCATTTACATTAACTTATTGTCCACGAATACTGAAAAATGAGTGCACCTTCAGTAGTAAAGTCTGCATCACTATTAGCTGCCTCTACCTCACTCGTGAGTTTATGTTATGAGACCATTGGTTGCAAACTTTGCATTTGCCTTATTAATGATGTCTTTCATTAGGCAATGCCTACCACATAAATTTTCATCACCATCTTGAATGTTTGGTTTTGAGTCTCAAGCAGTAGAGAAGCATACAGGTATATTAACTCCATGTCAGATAACTCTCGGCCTCTTCCACTCAGTACAGTCTATTCATTTTAGTAAGTAGACTTTAGCATCAGTCTCAAATCATTTATCTGTAGCCTGTAACTAATTATGCAAGGCTATGCAATTGCAGTCCGTGTATTCTCCTTCAGTAAATGCTTTAAATACAGCACATAAATGAAAGATTTGCCTCTTCTTAAAAGTACTCAATTGAATTTATTCTGCAGCCTTTACTACTGCTTGTTAGTAGCCTGATTAAATTGTAACGGTTACTCTAAGGCCTTTGGTGTAAGCACTTGGGCTTCAAACAGTTTTACATTAAGAAGGTTTGTGGTCTGCACTGTTGTGGCAGGACAGGTAGCGTACATCCTTCTAAGTTGGGAACTGCTGATTGAAGGCTTTGTGTCTGTTATTCTAAAAGTATATTAGTTCTGGGTTAAGCACTTGGGCTTCAGGCCAGTTATTTTACATTAAGAAGGTTTGTGGTCTGCACTCTTGTGGGAGGAGAGGCTAGATTCTGCCCTTCTGAGCTGGGAATTTCTGGTTAAAGGCTTATTGCGCATGCTTAATTGAACTGTTTCTTTATGAAACTGGTACGTCTTGTTTGGTGTAGCATAGACTAGATTCAGGCCTGCTGGATCTAGCTTTGTTTGTATAACTTGTGCACTGATCCAGGCAGTCATTTTTGGAGAAGATTTCTCTGTACCTTAGTGGTAGGAGTCTGCAGTTAGAACTTGTCTGATTGAAGACTGCTGGAACACGGCTCAGTTTTGAGCTTTTTAACCGGTTAATTGGGTAAAGTGTTGTTTTGACTGTATCTGCTCTATTTTCTGAAAAATATATATATATATATACATAGTTGTTTCCTACCTTTCTGAACTAGTATAGTTCAGTTTTCAGGTCACTGCTGAATCCAGGGCTTTGTTACAAGTTTCTGTGTTGCCTATACCTTATGTGATTTTAAGTATTTTCTTCTGATTTTTTGTCAAGTTTTACTGCTTTGCCGCCTACTTTTTGGCATTTTCCGGCTTGCTAAAGTTTATATCTAACAGTAACAGTACTTGGAACACATCTAGAGCCGGTTTACTGCATTTCCTGTGTTGCACTTAATTTAAAATAGTTTTTTTCTCTAAAAACTGCATTTTACCTGATTTTGGCCTAGCACTCAAGTGTGGGGTCATTTATTGCACTGTTGTGATTATTTTGCTGCTTGTGTATCTCTGCTACCTTTAAACTACAACAAAAAGAAAAAAAAAATCTTGCTTTTTTCCCACTTTCTGAAAGTTAAGAAAGTACAGTTACAGATTTGCTGTTCTGAACTGTTTGGAAGTTTCTAGAAGGCCAGTGCTTGCTTGGGCTAAAGGGAAGTCTCTGTATTCACCAGTGGGAGTGGTTAACACTGAACAGCCTGCCTGTCCCTGGAGGAGTGGTTACTACCTAGAAGCTGTAGTTTTATTGGCCATTTTGGGTCAGTTCTAAACTCCTTGATCTCTCTCTCTTAAAACCCTACAACTCTCTTTTTGCGCGGTTTTGCACACTGAGCAGCGTCGCCTAAACAGGTTTAAACTATTCCAGGCTCCACAAAGTCTGCTCTTCACTTTTTCCCTTAGAACTGTTCAAACTCTCAAAGTAATCACTTTATTCTCTTTCTAAAGCCCTGCACTTGCTCAGCTCTTATAAGGAAACACTAACTAACTAAAGCACTACACCCTCCTTGACTTCTCATAAGTATTAGACTCTCAATTGGTCCTTCCTGATCAAGTGAAAAATCAGTTCCCTTCCCTAATCTGATCAGTAAAAAAAAAAACAGTTAACTATACTAATCTGGTATGTCCAAGGGTCAGTTTCAAGGTTACTCTCCAGTCCAGCTGGTGAATCTGGGAATTTTGAGGCAATGTTACAATTGCCTTATGTACACAGACAACCCTCTCCTCCTTCCAACAAACTCTAATACATGTGAGAGATGCAGTTACACAGCCAAACTGGAGGCAGAGCTCTCTCAACCCAAGACTGGCACAGTCAGTCAGGAGGAAAAGGTAACCACCCACACCACAAATCCAGTCTCACACAGACCTATTGCATATGCATACCCAACACATAAACACACAAAAACATACTGAGGCTCTAAATAAAAATCTGCCTAAACAGCAAAGACCTCCTAAGCAGATATCCAAGCAACAGCCACCCCTCAACAATACCCACAAATCACATATCTCACAAAATCAGTGTGCCTCACAGTCACAGCCCATAAGGCCAAACAACACACCAAATACACTTGTTATAGGGGACTCTATTGTCCGGCACACTGATGTCCCACTCACCAGACTGAACAAGGAGAAGATCACTGTAAGCTGCCTGTCGGGTGCCAGGATCCGCCACATAACGCAAGCACTCAGGTCACTCCAAAGCAAGTACAAGTATGACTCCATCATTGTCCATGCTGGTGTGAATGACCTGAGACGACCTCCTGGACTACATGAAAAGAGACAGAGGAGCTCTCTGACCATGTAGCCCAGGCTGGTATGTCCCTGACCTTGAGTAGCATCTTGCCCTCACCAAGAATGATGCCACAGTATAAAGACAAAATGATCAGTTTCAACAATTGGCTAAAGTATTGGTGTCATTCAAAGGGGATCCAGTGTCTGTCAGCCTGGGATGACATGCTCGACAAGCCACGTTGCTTCGCTAGGGACAGCTTGCACCTGTCACCCTTAGGCTTTTTAGATACTGGCCAAGGCTCTTGCCACCCCCATAGTGCCTTTTTTAGGCAAGGCTCAAAGGACAAACCCACCTCCATAGACAACCCAAAGATAAAAAAACTAAAGGTAATGCTACTCAATGCCAGAAGTCTAAACCTCAAGATGCACGCACTTGAGACTCTCCTCAGTATGGAGGAATGCATGGATCGTGTTATCCCAAATAAAACCAAGACTCACTCCTCCAAAAACAGGAGACCGGTCTGGTGGACCCCGGCCATAAATAAGCTACACAACAGAAGGAGGAAGCTACTACATGACAGAGCAAAATCCCAAAAAGGGAAGGCATCTCTGATCAGTATTAGCAAGAAACTTCGATCCCTCATAAAATCATCAAAGGCCAGTTTCGAAAGAAAAATTGCCCTAGACACTAAAGATAATCACAAGGCCTTCTTTAGTTATGTCAGAAACATGGGCGGAAACTCCCAGATATGCTCTGGATTGTTGCATAACGGTACAAAATATACCGAACCTACAGACATAGCCAACATCCTGGCAGACAGATTCAGCGCAAACGTCTCCCCCCCTTCCCCCCCAAAGGAGTCAACGCCTATCCCAACTGAATGTAACCTCCCTGACATCACAGATGCACAGGTGAAAGCTGCCCTCTCCAAAGCAAAAAACACAGCATCTATGGGACCGGACGGTGTCCCAGGCTGTGTCTTACACGAGCTCCAAGAAGAACTGAACCCTCACATTAAGTCACTGTTCAAACTTAGCCTTACTACAGGATATGTACCCAAAGAATGGCGTACAGCTACAGTGGTCCCACTCCACAAAGGTGGTGCCACAACGGACCCCGGAAACTATCGCCCCATAAGCCTGACTAGTCTGGTCTGTAAAGCTATGGAGCGTATTATCATGGAACTCATAAACAAAGACATTAGGAGTCTCCAGACACTGGACCCTACCCAATTCGGCTTTGTTAAGGGCAGATCTTGCCTCTTAAACCTAGTTGATTTCTTTGAAACAGTTACCAAAGCCATAGATGAGGGCAAGGTAGTCCACACAGCCTACCTGGACCTCGCAAAAGTCTTCGACACAATACCCCACTCGGGCATCATAAATAAGCTTACCAGCTTAAATATTAACCCCTATATCACAAGATGGGTTGCAAACTGGCTCAGAGATAGAACCCACATGGTCAGAATCACAGGTGCCATGTCCGAATCCAAACCAGTTACAAGTGGCGTCCCACAGGGCTCAGTTCTGGGACCTCTCTTGTTCGGTATATACTTCTCTGAGGTTCAGGCTAACACGGGGAGATTATGGCTGACAAAGTTCGCAGATGACTGCAAACTGGGGGCCATAATCGAATCTCCAGCTGACACAAGCATCCTCCAAAAGGGTGTCACCGAGACAGATGCTTGGTGCCAGAGCCACGACCTCAAGCTAAATGCTAAAAAGTGCATAGTCATCCCCTTTGGGAAAAACAAGGTGCCCACAAATTACCACATAGGTGGTAATCCATTAATCTGGAAGAAGTAATTAGAGATTTGGGGACCAACGTAGATAGTAATCTCTCCTTTGATAATCACGTTGCCAAAGTGGTTAGAAAGACCTTCTATATAGCCCACCTTATCACGAAAGGGTTTGCATCTGGATCAAGAGAGGTCATTGTGCCCCTCTACTCGTCACTCATCAGGCCCATAATTGAATACAATGCCCCTTTTGGGATGTACCTTACCCGACACCTGCAGCAACTGGAGAGACCCCAAAAGTACCTCACCAAGAGGATCATGGGCTACAAACAGATGTCCTATGCAGCTCGACTAAAGAAACTCCAGCTCTACTCAGTTGCTTACCGCCTACTCAGAGGCGATCTATGCCTGACGTACAAAGCCATGTCAAACCCAGAATTAATGGACATGCTCCACCTCAAAAAATCCAAGTCCCTTAGAGCTACACGCTCCAGGGACCTAAACCTCAGCACAAAAATAAATAGGACATGCTGGAGGGACAGATTCATTTCCCAAAGGCTCCCCTCACTCTGGAATAGAATCCCAATTCATGTTAGGCATAGCCCCTCGCTGACCCTCTTCAAGCGAAATTTGGACGCGTGGATGGGAAATCGCAAATTCACCCCTGGGATCTCTCCTGTGTCCCTGCTAGACAGAGGCACAGTAAACTAATCTTAAAAGGGTACCTTCTGTGACCTACTTTACAGAGGCACAGTAGGCTAATCTAATAGGGAGGCGGAAGCCAAATACACTCTGGCTAGGCTTATAAATGCCCTAGGGCAGATAGCCTAGAATCTACCTATGAACCTATGAGAGAGGGGAGCTTTGAGAAGCCTATCTATCCCTGGAGGAGTGGTTTCAGCCCAGAAGTTAGTACTTTATTGACCATTTTGGGTTAATTTCCATCTCTTTCACTTCCCTGCTATAAAAACCGCATTTGCACAGTTTTTGTGCTTGTATTCCACTCAGCAAGTGCCTTCCAGGTGTTCTGCAGAGTCTACAGCAGCAGAGAGACAAAAGAGAGACTTTGGAGTGATTAAGTATCATTTTTCTGCTTTTCTTGCTGTCTTAACTAATTCCGCTTAAAACGCCAGTTTTTTTCATAGGTTCATAGGTTGATACTAGGCTATCGGCCCTAGGGCCTATACAAGCCTAGCCATAACAATTCCCTGGCTATTTCTTCCCACACTATTTACTACCCTGGACTCCTTATCTAGCAGGGTGACTGACGTGATCCCTGGGGTGAATTTCCTTTCTCCCATCCAATCATCAAGGTTCCTTTTGAAGAGGGCCAAAGAGGTGCTCTGCTTGACATGTATGGGCAAGTCTATTCCAGAGTCTGGGGAGTCTCTGGGTCATGAACCTATTCCTCCAGCATGTTTTGTTTATTGTGATGACAAGGTTTAGATCCCTGGAGCATGTGGCTCTGAGGGATTGGGATTTCTTTAAGTGTAGCATGTCCAACAGCTCTGGGTTTGACATGGCCTTGTATGTTAAGCAGAGATCGCCTCGCAGTAGACTATATGCGACAGACTATAGATGGAGTTTTTTAAGGCGGTCAGCATAGGGAATCTGCTTTAGGCCTGTGATTCTTTTAGTGAGGTATTTCTGCGGCCTTTCCAGTTGTTGCAGATGTCCTGACAGGTACATACCAAATGGGGCATTGTATTCTATAATGGGTCTAATGAGGGATGAGTACAGTGGGACAATGACCTCCTTTTTTCTGGATGAAAAGCCCTTAGTGATGAGGTGTGCCACATAGAAGGATTTCCTGACTGTTGTGGCGATATGGTTATTGAAGGTGAGACCACTGTCCACCTGTGTCCCTAAGTCTCTTATCACACTTTCAGTGTTTAGTGTACTGCCACCTATGTAGTAATTCATGGGTACATTTTTTTTCCCCAAAGGGGATAACTATACATTTCTTGGCATTGAGCTTGAGCCCATGGCTCTGGTACCAAGCATCTGTTTCTGTAAGGCCCTTTTGTAGAGTATCGACTTCATTTGGGGATTCAATAATGGCTCCCAGTTTGCAGTCATCTGCGAACTTTGTTAGTCAGAGTCCCTTAGTATTGGCCTGTACTTCAGAGAAGTAGATGCCAAACAAGAGAGGTCCCAGGACTGAATCCTGAGGTACTCCATTTGTCACTTGTCTGGATTTGGAGTCAGCTACTTTTACAGTGTGGGTTCTGTCAGTAAGCCAGTTGGCAACCCATCAAGTGACGTAGGGATTAATGCGCAGCTTAGTAAGTTTATCTACGATTCCAGAGTGGGGGATGGTGTCAAAGGCCTTGGTGAGGTCCAGCTTGGCGAGGTCCAGATAGGCTGCGTGGACTGCCTTACCCTCGTCCACGGCTCTGGATACTGATTCGAAGAAGTCAATCAGGTTCAGGAGACAAGATCGGCCCTTCACAAACCCAAACTGCGTGGGGTCCAGTGTTTTAAGGTTGCCAATGTCTTTGTTTATAAGTTCCATGATAATACGTTCCATGGCCTTGCAGACCAGGCTCATCAGACTGATGGGGCGGTAGTTCCCGGGATCCAAGGTGGATCCCCCCCTTGTGGAGTGGGATAACTGTAGCTGTGCACCACTCAGTGGGCATGAAGCCTGAGGTGAGGGTATGATTAAACATGACATTTAGGTGAGGTGCCAGTTCATTTTGTAGTTCATGTAGTACACAGCCCGGGATGTCATCTGGTCCCATGGATGCTGTATTCTTAGCTTTGGAGAGTGCGTTTTTTATCTGTGTGGCCTTTGTTACCGGAATTTGGCAATCTTCCGGTATTGAGATGGGCCATTTAGGAGGTGAGAGGGGGGTGAAGTTGGCACTGAATCAATCTGCCAGGATATTGGCAATATCCTTGGGATCAGTATATTTAATGCCATTCTGTTGTAGCTCAGAGCAGATCTGAGCATTGCCATTTAGATTCTTGACATAGTTATAGAATGCCTTGTGGTTGTCTTTGGAATCTTTGGCAATTTTATTTTCGTAACTAGCTTTGGAGGATTTTATGAGGGATCTCAGCTTCTTAATGAGGCTGTTAAGGGAGTTTATTTGCATCCTGGGATTTTTTAGCACTTCTGTGATTTAAAAAGTTTATTATTGCTACATATTGTATTTATTTGCTGCCTGCACTTGAAGTCATTTTTTGTGTTTAAATAATCTGTTTAACTGTTGTAGGCTACACACTAAAGTGTGATAGCCTTTTCTGTGCATTTAAAGTGTTGTTTTGATTGTATCTGCTCTATTTTCTGAAATAAAAAAAACCCAAAAAATATACTTAATGAGTAGAGGAAGACACACAAACGGCTGCTATATCCAGTTTAAAAACTTTTACTTCAGTGCACAAACAGTAACACAAGTGCTTTCACCAAATAGGCATCATCAGGTGTATCAAAAAAATATACTTGTTTCCCACCTTTCTGAACTAGTATAGTCCAGTTTTCAGGTTATTGCTGAATCCAAGGCTGTGTTACAAGTTTCTGTGTTGGCCATTACTTACTTGGATAGAAGAAAGTTTCTCTGTTCACCTGTGAGAGAGGGGAGATTTGAGCAGCCTATCTGTCCCTGGGGGAGTGGCTTCAGCCCAGAAGTTTTTAGTTTATCGGCCATTTTGAGCTAATTTCCTATCTCTTTCACTTCCCTGCTAAAAAAAACAAATTTGCGTGGTTTTGCGCACCGGGCAGCGTTGGTTAGCTAGAGTTAAACTATTTTTGGCTCCACGAAGTCTACTCTTCAATTTTTCCCTTGGAACTAGACAAACTTTCAACTTTAGCACTCAAACCATTCATTTCACAGTCAAGCACTTGCTTAAAACTCATAGTAAGCACTAATTAACCCTAGCACTAGACCCCCCTATAATGTCCAGAAGGACAAGGCTCTCTATTCATCCCCACCAGCCAATCAGAAAAACAGCTTACTCTACCTATTCAGACATGTCCAAAAGGCAGTTTCCGGTGTACTCTCCCAGTCCAACTGGTGAATCTGGGCATTTCATGGCAATGTTACAACTGCCTCATGTACACAGACAACCCTCTCCTCCTACCACCAAACACTAATATATGTGAGAGATGCAATTATACAGCCAAACTGGAGGCAAAGCTCTCAACCCAAGACTGGAACTGACAGTCATGAGGAGAAGAGTAATACTAGCAACACACCACCAGTCTCACATAGACCCAATAAACCAGCACCAGCAAATAACACACATGAATACATGAAAACATACTCAGAGGCTCTAAATACAAATCTGCAAAAGCAACAGAGACCTCCAAAGCAGACATCCAAGCAACCTCCACACCCCATCACCAACCAAGAAACACATAATTCACGTAATCAGTGTGCCACGCAATCACAGCCCTTAAGGCAAAATAACATACCCAACACACTAGTAATAGGTGACTCTATAGTCAGGCACACTGATGTCCCACTAACTAGGCTGGACAAGGAGAAGGTTACAATTAACTGCCTGTCGGGTGCCAGGATCCGCCATATAACAAGCACTCAGGTCCCACCAGAACAAGTACAAATACGACTCTGTCATTGTCTATGTTGGTGTGAATGACCTCAGACGTACCTCCCTGGACTACATGAAAAGAGACGTGGAAGAGCTCTCTGATCATGTAGCCCAGGCCGGTATGACCCTAACCCTGAGTAGCATCCTGCCCTCACCAAGAATGATGCCACATTATATATAAAAAAAAAAAAAGATCAATTTCAACAATTGGCTAAGTTTCTGGTGTCATTCAAAGGGGATCCAGTATCTGTCCGCCTGGGATGACATGCTCGACAAGCCACGTTGCTTCGCAAGAGATGGCTTGCGCCTGTCACCCTTAGGTTTTTGGAATACTAGCCAAGGCTCTTGCCTCCCCCATAGTGCTCTTTTTAGGCAAGGATCAAAAGACAAACCCACCACCATAAATAGCACAAGTAACCAAAAACTGAGGGTAATGCTACTCAACGCCAGAAGTCTAAACCTCAAAATGCACGCACTCGAGGCACTCCTCAGTATGGAGAACATAGACATCTGTTCAGAAACAGAAACCTGGTTTAAGGCTCCTGAAAGCACCCCAGCACTACTAGGCTACAATTCATACCATACCTTTCGGCCACAGAACCAGGACCGAAACACAAAAGGCGGGGGGGTGTCCATATTCATCAAGGATACCCACACTTCCAGGTTAGTGGAGCAGCACAATGCATCACAGATCATTCATGTTCAACTAACAGGCAAAACTGCAATCCAAATTGTAGCTTGCTACAGATCACCCACCATGACCCAGGACCCTCATTCCGCATTTCTGGAAACACTGGGAAATATGAAGGTCCTACCAAACACCCTAATACTGGGTGATTTCAATTACCCAAACATAAACTGGGAGAACTACTCAAGTACTAACTCCCTTGCCCAACGCTTCCTAGAATTTATAAACTTGAATGCCCTGGATCAACTGGTCAACACCCCCACCAGAGGGAACAACATATTGGACCTGGTCATCACCAACATGGGCGACCATTGTTCCACACCGGAGGTCAACCCCTCGCTGGTTAGATCAGACCACAGACTAATCACTCTGGATATCCACATTCCGTCCCCACCCCCAATCAAGGAAACCACCATGAAAAACGTTTCAAAAGCAAACTTCACGTTACTCAAGACTGAGGTGGAAAGGTTCACAGCCTCCATGCTACAGGACAATGCTGTCCAAGTTGCTGAAACCTTTACAAAGGCACTCAATGAGCATCCGCTGGAATGCATGGATCGTGCTATCCCAACTAAAACCAAGACTCACTCCTCCAAGAAAAGGAAACCAGTCTGGTGGACCCCTGCCATAAAGAAACTATACAACAGAAGGAGGAAACTAGTACAGAAAAAAGTAAAATCCCAAGAAGGAAAGACATCCCTGATCAGTATCAGCAAGAAACTACGATCCCCTCATTAAATCATTCAAGGCTAGTTTAGAAAGAAAAATTGCCAATGACTCTAAAGATAACCACAAAGCGTTCTTTAGCTATGTCAAGAACCTAAATGGAAACTCTCAGATCTGCTCTGAGTTAGTGCAGAATGGCACAAAATACACTGAACCAACTGATATTGCCAACATTCTGGCAGACAGGTTTAGTGCAAACTTCACCCCCCTCTCACCCCCTAAAGGGCCCATAACCATACCAGAAGAATGTAGGGCCCCGTCAATCACCGACACACAGGTTAAAACAGCCCTATCCAAAGCCAAAAGCACAGCTTCAATGGGACCGGATGGTGTCCCAGGCTGTAGCTTACAAGAGCTCCAAAATGAACTAACCCCTCACCTAAACACACTGTTCTAACTCAGCCTCTCTACAGGCTATGAGCCCACAGAGTGGCGCACAACAGTTATCCCACTCCACAAAGGTGGAGCCACAACGGACCCCGGGAACTATCGCCCTATAAGCCTGACTAGCCTGATCTGCAAGGCTATGGAGTGCATCATGGAACTCATTAACAGAGACATTGGGAACCTCCAAACCTTGGACCCTACCCAGTTTGGCTTTAAGGGCATATCCTGCCTCCTAAACCTGGTGGACTTCTTTGAGACAGTTACCAAGGCATTAGATGAGGGAAAGGAAGTCCACACAGCCTACCTAGACCTCTCAAAGGCTTTTGACACCATTCCACATGCTAGTATTATAGACAAGCTCACCAGCTTGAACATAAACCCCTACGTCATGAGATGGGTTGCCAACTGGCTCATGGATAGAACCCACATGGTGAGAGTTGCAGGCTCTATGTCCGACTCTAAAACGGTTACAAGTGCTGTCCCCCAGAGCTCAGTCCTAGGACCCCTCCTGTTCGGTATATACTTCTCAGAGGTACAGGCAAGTATAGGAGGACTATGGCTGACCAAGTTCGCAGACGACTGCAAACTAGGGGCCATAATTGATTCTCCGGCTGATACAGACACCCTCCAGAAGGGTCTCACTGAGATGGATACCTAGTGTCATAATTATGGCCTCAAGTTAAATGTCAAAATGTGCATAGTCATCCCCTTTGGAAAAAATAAAGTACCCGCGAACTACCACATAGGTGGTAGTCCCCTAAATACATGTAATAAGGGATCTGGGGACCCAAGTAGATAGTAATCTCTCCTTTGATAATCATATTGCCAAGATGGTTAGAAGATCCTTCTATGTGGCCCACCTAATCACAAAAGGGTTCACATCTATAACCAAAAAGGTTATTGTGCCTCTACTCATCACTCATTAGACTCATCATAGGATGCAATGCCCCATTTGGGATGTACCTTACAAGACACCTGCAACAGCTGGAAAGACCACAAAAATACTTCACCAAGAGGATTACTGGCCTCAAACAGATGCCCTATGCAGCCCGACTCAAGAAACTCCAGCTGTACTCAGTTGCATACTGCTTACTCAGAGGTGATCTCTGCCTAACATACAAGGCCATGTCCAACCCTGAACTGATGGACATGCTCCACCTAAAAAAAAAAAACAAATCCCGGAGAGCCACACGCTCGAGATATAAACCTCACCACAACGATAAATAGGACATGCTGGAGGGATAGATTCCTGTCCCAGAGACTCCCTATGCTTTGGAACCAGATTCCAATATACATCAGGCAGAGCCCCTCACTAACACTCTTCAAGAGAAACCTTGACTGGTGAATGGGAAACAGACAATTTACCCCGGGGATCACTGCAGTGGCTCTGCTGGACAGTGACGCAGGGAACTAATGGCTCTGCTGGACAGAGGCACAGGGAACTAATCTAAGGGGGTGGCGAAAGCCAACACATTCTGGCTAGGCTTATAAATTCCCTTGGGCAGATAGCCTAGTACTTACCTATGAACACTAACTGTAACACTCTCCAATATTGGTGGTTTATCTGTTAAACTGAAGGAACATTTCAATTTCTACCTATGTGCCTGCTGAAATGGGTTGTAACTATGTACATTTTGCATGGAATTCTTTGCATATCAGCTCATTCAAGAGCAGTTTCTCCATCATATGCACTGGTTTGCTTTACCTTTAACAATATTTCTGTGAGTGATTATGTCTGAGGCTCTACGCAGCTGTTGTCTTACTTTCAATACAATTATTCTTAGTTATAGCTCTCATCTCTTCATTGTTGAATTCCCTTTGCTTGTCCCTATACAACCTTTGTGGCAACCAATAACATATACCTACAAATAAATGAAATGCTTGTAAGTAATTTCAGGAAATTTCTCTGTATTAATGCTTGTTGCACTGAAACAACTAACATGCCATATATTTAACTTCAACTCTTGTCAGGTCCATGGCAACAGATTCACTGGATCACACAGCCAGGACTTTAGGACTCCTCCAGGGCCAGCATCTTATTTCTCCCTATCATTGGAGATTCCCATTCTGCAGAGGTGTCCTGGTTTGGCCCATTCCATGGAAAGGTCTCCTTTCTGGGGCAGTCCTGCACACAGGAGGCCTCCATTCCTTACAGGCAGGTTCTTGGGGTTCTTTCTGTTGCACAACCCCAAGTGGGATGGGGCCAGGTGAGAACCATAATTTTGCAGCTCACAGTGGCCTTTTTCCAATTAGGCCCTATGCCCTAATGATGTGTAGGGCTGAAGTCACCTAAGTGGGTGAGCAATCACACTTGCAAAGGACATTTCCTCACCTACATGGTAACAATGTATCTCAGTGCACCTGTCCACCTGCCATAGCACAGGTATTTGACATAGTCCCAGCATTATCATCAGGGTTTGTGCTCTTGACCAGTGGCTTCAGCATGTCTTGCACTCCCCAGCCCAAGCTAGAGGTGAGCAGACAAAGCATTGTCATTCTTCCTGCCTCCAAGCCAGCTCTAACTGTCCAAACCAGAATTCAGACTTGGGTCACCTGAGTCATAGTTAGGGCTTCATCCTTCCATGCCAGTGGTGCAACACATATCACTAAATATCCCCAGCAGCTAATTTTTCAATTTGATATTCTGACCAATTTTTACCTTATCCTTTACTTCTTTCTCTCTTGTAGACTATACAATTTCCTAAACCTGACTATTCATCAGCTTAGTTTGTGAGTACTGTCATGATTCAACATTCTGCACCAAATAAAATGAAGGAAAAAAGGATCACACCAGATGCTTAAAACAGTTCCAATTAGCGCTTTTGTTTACTAAAATGAGCAAACTTCTTCAGACAATTTTAAGACACACAAGTACACAAATACAATACTTATCATGACATAATTTCCTTTAGAAAACATCACTTCCTTTAGAAAAACATCATTTCCTTTGGAAAAACACAGCCTCATTTTAAAGTGCCAAACTCCTATAAAAAAAAAAACAACCATATATCAAAAACTGAATAAATGAATAATAAAAATCCTTACAAGTACTTCCAAAATTTCCTGTAACAATGCATTTGTATAATTTAATAAATATACAATAAAAAGCATTAAAAAATATATGTAAACATAAATCTAACGCTTTTAATTTCAAGATGCTCTTAATAGAAATAAAGTCATTAAACCTGGCGGAATTAAGGCATTTAATTTCAACTGCCAAATCAGTTCCTTCTCCTCTAATTTCAAATCCATTGGTCCACCCCTGAAATTATCCGAAATTTTTTCAATGACTAAGAACTTGAATTCATGTTTAGGACACAAATTAATATGCCTTGCAAGTACATTGTTCAAATTCTTTTTGTCAATGGCATACAAGTGCTCATAAATTCTATTCTTGAGGGGTCTTTCAGTTTTGCCCACATAGAAAACGGGGCAATTTTTACATGATCTCAAGTAAACCACTCCTCTGGTGTTACAACTGAATTTATCATTGATGTGATATTTTTTGCCATTTATTGTAAAAAAGGTTACCACATCTATATATTTGCACCAACGGCAGGCCTCACATTTAAACATCCCACAATGTGGGGGGATGACATTTTAAAGTACTATTTTCCAAAAGTGTTTTTAAATTCCTGCCTTTCCTAAATACTACAAAGGGAGCCTCTCCTACATGTTGTCTAGTCAAACTATCATTTAAGAAGGACCAATTTTTGAAAATAATTGATCTTAAAAAGGGAGCATCTATAGAAAATGTAGTTATAAAGCTCAACCTGGCTAAATCAACATCTGGGGACCCCTCAAGAATTGAATTTATGAGCACTTGTATGCCATTGACAAAAATAATTTGAACAATGCACTTGCAAGGCATATTAATTTGTGTTAGATAAATTTATGTTTACATATATTTTTTAATGCTTTTTATTGTATATTTATTAAATTATACAAATGCATTGTTACAGGAAATGTTGGAAGCACTTGTAAGGATTTTTATTATTCATTTATTCAATTTTTGATATATAGTTGTTTTTTTATACGAGTTTGGCACTTTAAAATGAGGCTGTGTTTTTCCAAAGGAAATGATGTTTTTCTAAAGGAAATGTTTTTCTAAAGGAAGTGATGTTTTTCTAAAGGAAATTATGTCATGATAAGTATTGTATTTAAGTGTACTTGTGAGTCTTAAAATTGTCTGAAGAAGTTTGCTCATTTTAGTAAACGAAAGTGCTAACTGGAATTGTTTTAAGCATCCGGTGTGGTCCTTTTTTCCTTCATTTTATTTGGTGCAGTTTGTTCATTTTTTCTAATCCCATGGATTCTTCATCTAACGACAATGGTGCTCTAGGCAAATTGACTGCCTTAGAACTACTGCCGCAACGTGTAGACTCTTTGGCCAGTCAGGTTGCGACTGTTTGGCCTCATGGATCTGGAAGTTTCGGTAACCCAGGCTCTCATGGTTTACCTAATTCTTCTTCGCCTGGGACATCGTTTGCCTTAGGATCGCAAGATTGAGGCAACCATTTTACAAGAGCTTCTGGTTCTTCTTTTGTGCCCTGTTCAGGCTTTCAGACCTCAAATGCACCTTCCAGCAGGACGAACAAGCATTTGGAGAACAACGGAGATTTGGGCAGTACAGTAAGTACGCCATCTATTATTCCGACTTTGGAGGACTGGTTTAAAGATCCAGCTTGTTTTGTCAATGGGTCCTTTTCAGCCTGACAGTATTAGAAACTCTGAAATTGGCGAGAATAACTTAATTAACAACTTAAAGGTTTATGACACCAAACTGTTCAAATTTAAAAAGTTGCAAATTGAGGTGCAGTATTTGTCTGAATGCATTAGGAGGCAACAAGTCCCAAAGGGACTGAAACAATGGTGGTTTCCTACTGGGTTAGTTTCAAACTCACCCTTTCACAAGGAACTTTTAAGTTTGCTTGATCGACAAGGGGTTGAGTTTATGGAACTTTTAATAAAAGACTATTGCTCACAGATGATAATTTGAAAAGTGAATTAGCGTTATTGAACTCTAGTATCCGATCTGACAATGACTTTTTGCACTACAAATTTGATTTTTTACATATTTTTACTAGTATTGATACCGCTTTGTTTAAAATTAAAGATAATAAAATAAAGAAACTTAATAGGGACTCTCTGGCTTATGAGAAGGGCCTAGCATACATTTTACCTCCTTCCAATGTAAATGTGAACTTAGTTCTAACAATGAACTAGGTGGTTCTGGTGATAACTTTATTGCTGTGGACGATAACAATCGGATACAAATGAATGATAGCTTGTTGGATGAAGAGTCCCCGGTCAGGAGGAGTGAGAGGCTTGCTAACAAGCATATCACTAAAAATATATCACTAATAATATAAATAATCAAAACAACACTAATACTAATGGCCCACATCAGAATCAGGGTTTTCAGGGACACAGGAAAACAAATACAGGGGGACAATCAAACCGTCCACAGCAACAACACCAGTGGAATAAGAAAACACAGAACAGGAGGAGGAGATAGTCCTTCCTCCCCGTCCTGTAGGACACACTAGTCCTATTAATATACAACAGTGACCAGTTCAGATTTTACTTAACAGAACAAGATTTCAGAATTTTCAATTATTCTACCTTTGTTCCTGCCCCTTTAGTAATAGAAGTCTTAGCCAAAGGTTCAACCTTTGTCCCTTCAATCAGAAGTGACTTAGCAAGAACACTTATTGACCTTAAAACATATACTAGGAAACTGAATTTAAACGTGGTATTTGGGAACAATTCCAGTCTCACTAAAGAGTTTAGAATTGCAAGTATCTTTAATCCACCCCTACACCCTTCCATTTTATTATTTGAAAGAATTTGTGAGAATGATTTTAGAACACTTTTGACTACTAGGGGAGCCCTTAATGAAAGATCACGTAATTTAACTCAACCCGAGAAGGATGCTTTGGATGATTTAAGATTTGCTGACATCCATATTATTACACCAGATAAGGGGGGTGGGTTGGTGTTTATGGACAACGAAGATTATATTTATAACATGAGTTCTCTGTTGACAATAAGGCCTATGTAAAGGTTTCCCTCAATGAAATGAATGGAGCATATCAAAAAATAAAAGGCTTTATTAATGATTTGTTTATCGAGGAGCGTATTGATGTTGATTTCTTGAACTTTCTCTTAATTCCATTCCCAATCACCCCTACCTTATTTGGCTTACCCAAAATCCACAAAAATTTGGAAAAACCTCCCTTCCGTCCCATCATTGATGGAAGGCAGTCTATAACCTATGGATGTGCTAAATTTGTGGATGTCAAACTTAAGGAAGCTTTAAGAAATGAAACCTAGATATGCAAGGATTCGTGGGCATTTTTAGGTGCCATGAATAACTTTCCTTTTTCTAGGAACTTGAATTTATTAACAATTGATGTCCGTGATTTGTACACTACCATTCCACAGGAGCTTGGTTGTGAATGGGTCAGGGATTTTTTGTTAGAACAACATTTGGATGGTGCTTCTATAGATTTAATTATTTATTTGTTGGAATTAGTTTTGAGCAACAATTATTTTTTGTTCAATAGAGAATTTTACTTACAGAAATCTGGTGTAACCATGGGGTCTCAATGTGGTGGTACCTTTGCCAATACAGTGATGGCCCACTAGGAAAAACAATTTCTATTTAGGGATCATATCTTTCAAGAAAAGGTTGCATGGTACACCCATTATTTAGATGATATTTTTATCCTTTGGAGAGGTAGTAGGAATTCTGCTGCAGCATTTGTTGAACATATTTCTAAATACACGAATTTCCTTGAATTTATTTGGGAATTCAATACTGAACGAATTTGCTTCCTTGATGTTGAATTGATTAAACGTCCTTCATTGGACGGTGTTATTTCTAAAATTTTTAGAAAATCAACATACTCAAACACATTCCTTCATTTTTCCAGTTGTCACCCTTTCCACCAGAAAAGGGGAGTCGTTAAGGGTCAACTGGTACGGGCTGCAAGAATGGTGACCTTAGAGAATTATTTTTTAGATGAATGCAGGTTATTGAAGGAAATGTTAAGTAAACGTGGTTACCCCATCAATTTAGAAGATGACCTCATAGATGAAGTCTCCTCTAAAAGAGTTTGTGGTATTTTTAAACCATTATTGAGTGTCAAGAATAGTAATACCTTTACTAATTTGGGCTCTTGTAGTCCGAATAATCCGTTGGACAATTTGAATGTTACTTGTAACACATCAGAAATTGATTGGGACTGTAGGGATCTTGTCCCTAAACAACCATCTGGGTCCCCAGATGTTGATTTAGCCAGGCTGAGCTTTATAACTACATTTTCTATAGATGCTCCCTTTTTAAGATCAATTATTTTCAAAAATTGGTCCTTCTTATTAGATGATAATTTGACTAGACAACATGCAGGAGAGGCTCCCTTTGTAGTATTTAGGAAAGGCAGGAATTTAAAAACACTTTTGGAAAATAGTACTTTAAAATGCCATCCCCCACATTGTGGGATGTTTAAATGTGAGGCCTGCCGTTGGTGCAAATATAAAGATGTAGTAACCTTTTTTACAATAAATGGCAAAAAAATATCACATCAATGACAAATTCAATTGTAACACCAGAGGAGTGGTTTACTTGAGCTCATGTAAAAATTGCCCCGTTTTCTACGTGGGCAAAACTGAAAGATCCCTCAAGAATAGAATTTATGAGCACTTGTATGCCATTGACAAAAAGAATTTGAACAATGCACTTGCAAGGCATATTAATTTGTGTCCTAAACATGAATTCAAGTTCTTAGTCATTGAAAACATTTCGGATAATTTCAGGGGTGGACCAATGGATTTGAAATTAGAGGAGAAGGAACTGATTTGGCAGTTGAAATTAAATGCCTTAGTTCCGCCAGGTTTAAATGACTATTTCTATTAAGAGCATCTTGAAATTAAAAGCGTTAGATTTATGTTTACATATATTTTTTAATGCTTTTTATTGTATATTTATTAAATTATACAAATGCATTGTTACATGAAATTTTGGTAGTACTTGTGAAGATTTTTATTATTCATGTATTCAATTTTTGATATATGGTTGTTTTTTTATAGGAGTTTGGCACTTTAAAATGAGGCTGTGTTTTTCCAAAGGAAATGATGTTTTTTCTAAAGGAAATGATGTCATGATAAGTATTGTATTTAAGTGTACTTGTGTGTCTTAAAATTGTCTGAAGAAGTTTGCTCATTTTAGTAAACAAAAGCGCTAATTGGAACTATTTTAAGCATCTGGTGTGGTCCTTTTTTCCTTCATTTTATTTGGTGCAGATTGTTCGTTTTTTTCTGAGATTATTCAACATCCTATTTTAGTTCACTAAGACAGATATTTATAGGTTCATAGGTAGATACTAGGCTATCTGCCCTAGGGCATTTATAAGCCTAGCCAGAGTGTATTTGGCTTCCGCCTCCCTATTAGATTAGCCTACTGTGCCTCTATAAAGTAGGTCACAGAAGGTACCCTTTTAAGATTAGTTTACTGTGCCTCTGTCTAGCAGGGACACAGGAGAGATCCCAGGGGTGAATTTGCGAATTCCCATCCACGCGTCCAAATTTCGCTTGAAGAGGGTCAGTGAGGGGCTATGTCTAACATGAATTGGGATTCTATTCCAGAGTGAGGGGAGCCTCTGGGAAATGAATCTGTCCCTCCAGCATGTCCTATTTATTTTTGTGCTGAGGGTTAGGTCCCTGGAGCGTGTAAGTAATTTTTCTTCACAGACTACACACTGGCATACAGTGCGAATGGCAGCAGACCTCGTGGAGTCAACAACATAAGTTATCTGCATCTGTGACACAATGTTTTAAAAACAGCATACTATTACAGTTCCACAGTTTCCTCTTCTAACTTCACTTATTCATTTCTGCATGGACAGTCTTTTGCCAGTGAAATGGTTCACACAAACAGCATGCTCAAAGGTTGAAGATGCAGTATACTTTTTTTTTTTTTTTGCTTAGAAAAGACATCATGTTCTACTTGAATGCCTTTTGCTGCTGTCAACTATGACCCCTATTTTCTAACCCTAAATACATTTTACATATAGCATTCAAAGTATGAAAAGCAGAAGCCGAAGAAACAGAGCTGTTTCTCCTTGACCTCCACACAGCGCTGTTCTGCAACTTAAAGGCCAATACTATATTATGGACGAGTGAAGTTAAGCCACTGCATGCTATATATCTGCTCAAACTCATCAATATTTTTTTGCATATGGAAAATACAGCCTCCTGTGTTACTGACAAACATATACACCCCTTAAGCTTGGTCCCGCTCTTCCCTTAGGAAAACTTAGTATTTCTGTCATTTTATCCATACTTGTGCCTAGGGTTCATTTCCCCTTCAAATGTTTCAAAGTTGTGTCCCTAACTCAGTCTGAAACTGAAAAGGTAAATGCTTATATTCTCTTTTCCAAATTGGTAATGTCTCCCCAAATTTCTTAACATATTCTTCCCAACTTCATAAAGCCTTCCCTCATCAAAGGTCGGTGGAACAACTACTATTCTCTGCTAACAGTTGTTACAGATCTTACATAGCAGAAAACAAATGTAAAACTACATGTAAGACCTTTACAATAAACTCCATACCATAAAAAACAGAAACTAATCCAAACCGCAGACAGATTCCAGGCCAGAGGTGCTGGAAGATGCTGGAGGGGGGAGCGGAAGTCTAGGGGGGCATGTAGTGACCCGAAAAGGACATTTTTATTTTCTCTTCTACTGTTAACTGTGAAAAAAAGGCTTTTACATGATGCGTTGAACAGCTGCAAATGCAGCCAACTGTGGTTGCAGTAAGACTAATTCCACATAAATTTCATATTAAAGTAATAAATGACACTACTCTCTTTCATCACTCCATTCCAAGTGTGATACACTTTCACTTGAATGCATGGCCTTTGAGTATATCATTCACAAAGACTGCCTATGTGCTAGAACCTGAATGAGTAAATGAAAGGAGGATGGATATTTTAACAAGCAACATTAAACTCTGGCATCTGTCTGGTATTTGGGCACTGCAAAACAAAGTACATATTGGTGAACAATAACTGTAATTGCTATATGGCAAAGACACTATGATTTGTTTGTTTCTGGAGAAAGACTAGACAGCCTAGTGTACACTTTATATTGTGAAAGTGGGTATGGTGAAGATAGGATGGCCATTTCCAAATTCAGTATAAAAAGTATACAGTAAGCACTATAGTCAGAAACAGACCAAAACCAGAGGCCATGCTTTCTCTTCCTCTGGTATGTCACAGCATGTTGGGGATAATAAATGCTGGTTTCTGAGTTTGATTAAAACGCGCATGCATATACAAACACAAACTTTGCTACTTAAATCTGCATTACGAATTTTTAGTCCAACTAGTACTTCAACTGTAGACAATAACATTGAAATAAAATGCAAAATGGCAAGTAAACATTTTGGGCTGTAGGAAAGTACAGTTGTGTAGGTGAACTTACTATAACAGTAGATGTTGAAATGATCCCTGCTTGTTATACCTTGTGTCGCTCGTCCAGTTAGGATAAAACAGACAAACAGTTGTGGGTTCAGTTCAAGCAGCTTTATTACACAAAAACACCAAGAATGAGGCTTAGTAACTTAAACTTACAGACTGACTACTACTACATTCATACATGTTAACATTCTGGTTGTTCTCTCAAAATGGCACTGCTGCCTGCATGTGCTCACTATTTATATTCACGTGCGTACATCTAGAAATGCTTCTTAAAGTTACACACATGCTCTGTTCTACATCCTCCCTCTTTGAGAAATAGATCATATACCAAATGACAGTATTCAATGACATGCAATTGCACAGAAATGATCTTCTGACATGCAATTATACAGAACTAATTCATACAAAATTAGACAAACATAAAACAATCATGTCCAGGTTGCTGTGTATTTCACACTAGATCTACAAATACGACCTGATCGTGTAACATAAAAGTCAGAATTTGATCTAGCAATGGGGACCCTCTTCAAGGAGTGTTCAACCTTGTGGACATCATCAGGAATGGGAATGGATACTGAGACATGTTCTTCGGTATGAACATTGTCAGGGTTGCTCTGAAATCTAGAGTCTGTATCACAGGTACAATGCTGCGATATAGTTTCTGACACAGGAAGAAGATGCCTGCGGTTTCTCCTGTACTCTATACCCTTAGATTCCACTAAGTAGGATCTCGGCTCGGCACATATGCCTCTCACTTAACCAATTAGATCAAAGCCTTTCGCCATTTAAATCTTCAGTCTTTCCTCCTTTCAACGGACGAAGAAATCTGCTCATTTTATCATAGCTGGACTTCTGAAAGGCATGTTTCTTAAAGAGTTGGGCTTTGACTGCTCTGTTATTTTTAGCATTAGGTACCAACAAACTAGAACTGATAGGCAAGGTTGTTCTGGTTTGCCTAGATAGAAGTTGCTGAGCAGGCGAGCCAAGTAGGTTGTCATGTTGTATAGGTTCATAGGTAGGTACTAGGCTATCTTCTTGAGGGCATTTATAAGCCTAGCCAGTGTGTGTCAGCTTTCGCCACCCCACTGATTAATTAACTGAGCCTCTGTCAAGAAGAGCCAATGAAGTGATCCCAGGGGTGAATTTTCTGTTACCCATCCACTCTTTAAGGTTTCTCTTGAAGAGTGTTAGTGAGGGGCTCTGCCTAATGTAGTTCGGAATTTTGTTCCAAAGCATGGGGAGTCTCTGTGACAGGCATCTATCCCTCCAGCATGTTCTATTTATTGTTGTGGCGAGGTTTAGCTCACTAGAGCGAGTGGCTCGCAGTGACTTGGATTTCTTTAGGTGGAACATGTCCATCAATTCTGAGTTGGACATTGCTTTGTAAGTCAGGCAATGATCACCTCTGAGTAGGCGATATGCCACTGAATACAGCTGGAGTTTTTCCAGTCGGGCTGCATAGGACATATGTTTGAGGCCAGTAATCCTCTTGGTGAAGTACTTTTGTGGTCTTTCCAGCTGTTGGAAGTGTCTTGTGAGGTACATCCCAAATGGGGCATTGTATTCTATGATGGTTCTGATGAGAGACGAGTAGAGGGGCACTATAACCTCTATTTCTAGAAGCGAACCCTTTAGTAATTAGATGGGCTACATAGAAGGATTTCCTAACTACTTTGGCAATATGATTGTCAAAGGAGAGATTACTATCTACTTCGGTCCCCAGATCTCTTATTACCTCTTCTGTATTAAGGGGGCTGCCACCTATGTGGTAATTCATGGGTGTTTTGTTTTTCCCAAACGGGATGACTATGCATTTTTTGGCATTTAGCTTGAGACCATGACTTTGACACCAGGTGTCCGTCTCAGTAAGACCCTTTTGGAGAATGTCCGTGTCATATGGAGAGTCAATTATGTCTCCCAGTTTGCAGTCATCGGCAAACTTGGTTTGCCATAGTCCTCCCGTGTTTGCCTGTACTTCTGAGAAGTATATGCCGAACAGTATGGGTCCCAGGACCGAGCCTTGTGGGACACCACTTGTGACTGGTTTAGAATTGGACCTGGAGCCTGCTATTCTTACAGAGTGAGTTCTGTCTGTAAGCCAGTTGGCAAACCATCTCGTGACATAGGGGTTTATGTTCAGGCTGGTGAGTTTTTCTATAATTCCCGAGTGGGGAATGGTGTCAAAAGCCTTGGCGAGGTCAAGGTAGGCTGTGTGAATTACCTTCCCCTCATCTATGGGCTTGGTGCCTGTCTTGAAGACGTCAACCAATTTTAGTAGGCATGATCTGCTCTTAACAAAGCCGAACTGGGTTGGGTCAAGTGTTTGGAGGTTCCCAATGTCTTTGTTAATGAGTTCCATGATGATGCGCTTCATAGCCTTGCAGACCAGGCTAGTCAGGCTTATGGGGCGATAGTTACCATGGTCAGTTGTGGCCCCTCCTTTGTGGAGCGGAATAACCATTGCTGTGCGCCATTCTATGGGCACATAGACTGTGGAGAGGCTGAGGTTGAACAGTGTGTTTAGGTGGGGGGTTAGTTTGTTCTGTAGTTCGTGCAAAACGCAGCCTGGGACACCATCTGGCCCCATTGACACTGTGCTTTTGGCTTTTGAAAGGGCTGTTTGCACCTGTGTGTCTGTGATTTCTGGGACACTACACTTTTCCGGTATTGTTGTGGGCACTTTTGGGGGTAAGAGGGGGGTGAAGTTTGCACTGAATCTATTTGCCAGAATGTTGGCAATATCAGTGGGTTCAGTATATTTTGTGCAATTTTGCACTAGCTCAGAGCATATCTGCGAGTTGCCACTTAGATTCTTAAGAAGGCTTTGTGGTTATCTTTCGAATCCTTGGCTATTTTTCTTTCAAAGTTAGCCTAGGAGGATTTTATGAGGGACCTTAGTTTCTTACCAATACTGATCAGGGATGTCTTTCCGTCTTGGGATTTGCTTTTCTTCTGAACTAGTTTCCTCCTTCTATTGTATAGGTTTATGGCAGGGGTCCACCAGACTGGTTTCCTTCTCTTAGGGGAGTGAGTCTTGGTTTTGCTAGGGATGGCACGATCCATGCATCCTTGTAGGTGCTCATAGAGTGCATTTGTAGAGGTTCCTGCATCTTGGACACTTGTTATCCTTTAGCGTGGGGGCTGTGAAACTTACCACCTCTGTCTTATGTAAGGTGAAGTTTGCTATAGAAAAGTTTTTCACTGTGGTTTCCTTGGTTGGAGGTAGTGGTGTGGTGTGGACATCCAAAGTGATTAGTTTATGGTCTGATCTAACCAGTGACGGCTTGACCTCTGGTGTGGAAAGTACAGTTGTATACACTTACCATAAATGTAGATGTAGAGTGTATTCACTGTTGCAGTCATTACAGTTGGGTTATCCTGCTGGCAGGCTACCCTCAGTCGGCCTGAATTCCAAAGTGTAGGTCCGGCGTCAGTTGCTGTCGCCTCTTCCCTGACGTCAGTGCGCCAGGGGTATAACAGATGCAGCCGACGCAATTTTCTTCAGTTTTTCTTGCCTCAGATGTCAGGTGCCCCCAAAAGGGTAGGCTAAAAATATGTCAATAAAACATGCATGCACCAAAGTATATATTTTGCCTTCCTCTACAAGCAAATACACCACATAGGTTGTATAGAATAGAGAAGTACAGATAAGTTCCAGCAAAGAAATGGGGGATGCCGGGTGGGTAACCTGGACTGCACAGTGAATACACTCAAATATCTACATTTATGGTAAGTGTACACAACTGTACTATGTTCTTCGTGTTTCACTGTTGCAGTCATTACACTTGGGTTGAATCCCAAAGTTAAGGTTGGGAGGCTGGAGCTAAATAGCATTAGGAGCAGCTATTAGGCCCTGCAGAACTGTAGTGGCAAAGCCTGCCCTGGATTTAGAGTAGAGTGGTAATTGATAGTGCTTTGTGAAGGTGTGCACTGAACTCCAAGTAGCAGCCTCTAAAATGTCTTTGGGTTGGTACTCCCCTGAGGAAGGCTGCTGCTCTGGTTGAATGTGGCCTAATGCCCTTAGGTACTGGCTTGCCATGTTGTGAACAGCAAAAACGAATGCAGTGGCCTATCCACTTTGAAATAGTCTGCTTTGAGATAGCCTTTCCTTGTGATCCTGCAGCATATGCCACTAGTAGTTGCTCTGTCTTTCTGAAAGCTTTGGTTCTGTTCAAATAGAAACTTAGCTGTCTGTGTATGTCCAAAGAATGCAGAATTCTCTCCCCCTTATTCTGTGGGTTTGGATAAAAGGTAGGCAGATGAATAGTTTGGTTAAGGGCCACACTGGACACTACCTTAGGCATAAATGTCGGGTTTGTCCTCAGAGAAACCCTGTCTGGATAAAAAATGATAAAAGGTTCCACAGCCATGAGTGCCTGTAGCTCTGAGACTCGTCCTGCAGAAGTTATTGCTAGGAGCAGAGCTGTTTTGCAAGATAAAAACTTTATATCAGCTGTAGCGGCTGGCTCAAAAGGAGGCAGGGTGAGTTTTTCCAAGACATAATTGAGGTCCCATGCAGGTATTGGTGATCTCCTTGGAGGCCTTAAATTGTTGGCCCCTCTGAGGTACTGCCTTAACAAAGGATGAGAAAAGATTGGTGGCTCTGTATTGTAATGAGCCGAAATGGCAGAGGCATGAATTTTTATAGATGAAAAAGATAGGTCTTTGTCCAGCATCTCAGTCAAGTATTGCAAAATCTGAGGAATATTTGGTACAGCTGTGTCAATTCATTGTGCCTGGTTCCAAGCACATAATCTCTTTCATTTTCCAGCATAGGATTTTCTAGTACTAGGCCTCCTGGCCTCCAAAATGACATCCATCACCGCTTTAGTGAGAGGTGTGTTTTGAATGACTACATTATCCGCCATGTTGCCAGATTTAAGGTCTTGAGTTGGCTGTGCAGGATCTGATTGTTCTGCTGGGACAGTAGATGAGGCACTTGAGGTAAGGTCCAGGCTGGGCATTGAGACAAGTTTCTTAGGATTGGATACCAGTACTAACGTGGCCAGTCTGGGGCAATCAGCATCATTTTTGGCTTCTCCTGTCTGACCTTTAGGAGTACCTTGGGGAGAGGAGAGGCAGAGGAGGAAAGGCATATACTGTTAAGTTTTTCCAGCTGAAAGATAGGGCATCCACTTTCCATGCTTGTCTGTGACAAGTCCTTGTGCAGAATCTCTTTAGTTTGCAGTTGTGAGGTGAGGCAAATAGATCTATGTCTGGGCATCCCCCATTTCCTTGTTACCATGCTGAAGACTTGTGGATCCAATTTCCACTCGGGGGGATCCATGAGGTTTCTGCTTAGTTCATCTGCCAGAGTATTTATCTTTCCTGTCGGGAATTGTGCCTGCAGATGTACTTGGTAAGTCAATGCTGTGTCCCACAAAGTCATGGCTAGTCTGCAAATGGGGTAAGAATGAGTGCCTCCCTGCTTATTTATATACCACATGACCGTGGTATTGTCTGTCTTTATCAGTAGTTGTCCCGGATGAAGTAGGTCCTTGAAGGCTGACAGGGCATTTTGAACAGCTAGCATCTCTTTTTGATTGATATGTAGATGCATTCGGTTTGCGGACCATGTGCCTTGAATACATCTTCCTGCCATGTGGGCTCCCCAGGCATAATCCGATGCATCCGTTGTTAATGTCTGTGTGGCTGGGGGTAGAGTGAATGGCTGTCCCTTGTTCTGGTGACAGGCCTTCGCCCACCATTGAAACTCCTGTTGCAGGCAGGGAATGAGAGTAACTATTATTTCCAGGCTGTGGCAATGTTGAGTCCAAACACATTTTAGGTACCATTAAAGTTTCCTCATATGCAGTCTTGCATATGGAATTAGTAGAATGCAGGATGCCATGAAGCCCAAAGCCTGCAGAATTTTTCTTGCAGATAACTGGGCCTTTGTTGCCAACAATTTGAAATAGGTAGTCAGTTGCCTTTGTTTGTCTGGCGTGAGATAAGCCATCTGGGCAGTTGTATTTAAGCTTGCACCCAGGAATATTATCTCTTGAGAGGGTACTAGTTTTGATTTTTGTTCATTGACTGTGTACCCTAGGCATGGTAGTAATCTGTTTACAAACGCCAGATGCTGTAGTAGAATGTCCTTGTTTTCTGCTTGAATGAGGCAGTCGTCCAAGTAAGGATATATTTGTAATTCCTCTGTCTGCAGGATGCAATTACTGGTGCCAGGCACTTTGTGAATACCCTGTGCCCAGTAGATGAGCCAAAGGGTACTGCAGATAATTGGTAGTGCATTGAGCCAGCTTTGAATCTGAGGTATCTTCTGCATGTGTGTCTGATTGGGACATGCAGGTATGCCTCTTTTAGATCTAAAGTCACAAGCCAAGCCTTCTTGCCCAACATGGGCAGAAGCTGCTGTAGAGTTAACGTTTTGAATTTTGGAATATCCAGACATGGGTTTAGAATAGATAGGTCCAGTATTGGTCTCCAGGTTTTGTCCTTTCTGGGTACCAAGAACAGTCTTGAATAGAATCCTTGTCCCTGCTCTTGCTCTGGCACTTGTTAAATGGCCCTCATGTCCATGAGGGATGAGACTTGTTTTTGTGCCTCTGCCCATTGATGTTTTGGCAGGTCTGGCCAACCGTTTGCTCTTGGCAGGGTATGGAAGTGAAACTTGTAGACTTTTGACACTATGTTTAAGACCCATTTGTCCTGGGTTGTGTGACAATTTTGAGAAAAAAGTGCTAGTTTTCCCCCTAAAGGTGCTGCCAGAAGATATGCGCTTGGTGCAGGCAGGGGGAAGTCATTGGGACTGTTTCCTGTATGGCTGTGATTTTTCCTCTCCAGTTTTGGCGGTAGAAGCACCCCATTGTTTAGACCTGTACGAACCTTGGGGCTGGGATATGCCTCTAGGACGTCTGTATCTGTCCCTTTGTGGCCTGTCTGACACTGGAAAGGACCAATTCTTTGTAGGCCAGTGTCTGCTAAATCTTGGTGGCTGTACCTGTAAGAAATCCTTAACTGTTTGCATAGATTTAGCTTTGTCCTCCATTTTCTTTAACACCTCTTCTGCTTTAACACCAAACAAAACCTCATGCTGTAATGGAGCATCTAATAATTTTGCTTTAACATGATCGGGTAGATTTTGTTCCTTTAACCAAACATGCCTCCTAATGACAGAACCTGTAACTGCAGCCCTGCAGGAGGCCTCCAGAGAATCAAAACCACATTGCAAAGTATGCTTTCCAACTTGTTCAGCTGCATGCAATAAATCCTGCATTTCTTTGTTTTCTGCACATTCAGAATTTATCAACATTTTCTGTTTAAGCAGTGACGTAATATATTGCTGATATTTAAGCATATGAAAATGACAATTTAAAGCCCTTATAGCCAAGGTAGCAGAAGTATAACTCTTTTTCCCCCATCTGTCCAGTGCCCTAGAATCCCTGTCAGAGGGAGTAGGGTTTTTTGCAGTGGAAGCCTTGACCCCTTTGGGACCCTGAGAGATAGTTTCTGGGTCAGCAGCAGGGTTTTTGGAAAGGAATTTATGAGAGTCAGGAACCCTGTAGTACCTGTCCGGCTTAACAGGAGCTGGAGGTAAGGAGTCAGGGGTCAGACTTGACTCTGAAAATACATCATTTACAATGTTTAACAGGTGGAATAGCTAGGGGCCTTGTGTTGTGGTAGTAAAAGGAAGTCTCTGACCCTTTTCTCAGATTCTGAATAATCTTGGCTCTCCCAGTGGAAATGCTCCCTCATGTTATGTAAAGTTTCCCCAAAAGAATAATCCTCAGGAGGAGAGGCTGCAGGGATTGATTCTTCAGCATCAGAATCCTCATAGGGAGGAAGAGAGTATTCCTGATGAGAAGAGGAATCAGATGAAATGGAATCCTGATCTGAAGATTCATATTCTGTCTCTTGCCTTGGCCTCTTATCAGGAGGGGGATGGGAACCCCTGATCAAAGTAATTAGGTCTTCGGCCATTTTGAGCATCTGTTTTTTAGGCATGGAGGCCTGTCCATGAGGCTGTTGTACTTGTTTCTTCGTCTTTAAAGGTGCTTTAGTTTTTGCCTTTGAAGCCAAAGTCGTTTTAACATATAATTGAGTAGGTCTGAAAACACCCTCAGAAGCCGATGCCTGCTCAGTGGCTCTGGACCCATCTGAGGGAATAGTTTCCGAAGGTCCAATACCTAGAGCTTCCAGCAGCCTGGTCGACTTCACGTGGGTGTCGGTAGCGGCCTGCATGTCTAAAGTAGCGGTCGTCAGGGGCTGCGAAGGGCGCCTCACTGAGAACTGGCGAATGGCTTAGAAGAAGCCTCGTCATCGGTTTTGAACCTCGATGCCTGTCCTTTTCTTTGCGTTTCTTGTGAATTCCGGTAGTCGGATGGCTATCCGACGACATTGTATAGTTAAATCTTCTGCCAAAATAGTGAAATGCAAAATCGTACCGACGCTTAATAGTGCGTTGTTTAAATCTAACACAAAACTGACAACTAGCAACGTTGTAGTCAGGGCCTAGGCAAGGAATACAGTAAGAATGCAAGTCTTTATGAGGTATTTGCTTCCCACAAGAAATACAATTCTTAACTTTTTCTGACATCGGTCTGGAGCAAGAAAAAAAGTTTCCCCAACGGGGTACTTAGCTTTTAGTGAAGACTTCGGATCTGAAATTCGAACACGAAAATCTCAGGAGTCGGCCGACCGGCACTTGCGAACTGCTTTTGCTTCGGGCACTACACGGCAAGAAAGACTGAAGAAAATGGCGTTGGCTGCATCTTTTATACCCCTGGCACACTGACGTCAGGGAAGAGGCGACAGCAACCAATGCCGGACCTAGACTTTGGAATTCAGGCCGACTGAGGGTAGCCTGCCAGCAGGATAACCCAATTCTAATGACTGCAACAGTGAAACACGAAGAACATCACCTGTCGCCCATGTTGGTGATGACCAGGTCCAATATGTTTTCACCTCTGGTAGGGGAGTTTACCAGCTGATCCAGGGCATTTGAGTTGATAAATTCCAGGAAGCGCTGGACCTGGGAGTTTGTACTTGAGTAGTTTTCCCAGTTAATGGTAGGGTAACTGAAATCGCCAAATATCAGGGTGTTCGTTAGGATCTTCATGTTTTCCAGGGTCTCCAGAAAGGCGGAGTGGTGGTCCTGGGTCATGGAGGGTGATCTGTAGCAGGCCACAATTTGCATTGCAGATTTACCTGATGTTAGTTGCACATGGATGACCTCGGAGGTATCATGCTGCGCCACTAACCTGGAGGTGTAGGTATTCTTGATGAATATGGATACACCCCCTCCTTTTGTGTTTCGGTCCATGTTCTGTGGCCGAAATGTGTGGTATGAGTTGTAGCCCGGTAGTGCTGGGGTGCTCTGTGGAGCCTTGAACCAGGTTTCAGTTACTGCACAGATGTTGACGTTCTCCATACTGAGGAGTGCTTCGAGCGAGTGCATTTTGAAATTTAAACTCCTGGCGTTGAGTAGCATAACCCTCATTTTTTTATTTGTGCTGTTTACGGAGGTGGGTTTGACTTTTGAGCCTTGCCTAAAAAAGGCACTACGGGGGCAGCAAGAGCCTTGGCCAGTATTCGAAAGCCTAGGGGTGACAGGTGCAAGTCGTCTCTTGCGAAGCAAGGAGGCTTGTCGAGCATGTCATCCCAGGCTGACAGACACTGGATCCCCTTTGAATGACACCAGAAGCTTAGCCAATTGTTGAAATTGATCATTTTTTTCTTTATACTGCGGTATCATTCTTGGTGAGGGCAGGATGCTACTCAAGGTCAGGGTCATACCCGCCTGGGCTACATGATCAGAGAGCTCTTCCAGGTCTCTTTTCATGTAGTCCAGGGAGGTACGTCTCAGGTCATTCACACCAACATGAACAAAGACAGAGTCATATTTGTCCTTGTTCTGGAGTGACCTGAGTGCTTGTGTTATGTGGCGGATTCTGGCTCCCGACAGGCAGCTAACAGTAACCTTCGCCTTGTCCAGCCTAGTGAGTATATTTCTGAGATTAAGTAAATTCAAGAAGATATCGGTATTGTCATGCCCTGACCTCTCTAGTAATTGCTTTGTGCACTGTACTGCACATTCAGCAAGGCTGTTTGACTGTGGGCATTCCAGACTATTAGTAACATGGATAAAGTCCCACTCTTTTGTAAATTTCTGAAACAATTGACTGGTATACGGGGTACCGTCGTCTGAAATAACCTTATGTGGACTACCATGGTCTGAGAAATGGCGTTTCATCTTAGTAATAACAGCACTGGATGCTAGGTTAGGTAGCAAATTGATTTCAAACCAGTTCAAATAAGTATCTACCAACACTAAGTAATGCTGATTATTTCACTCAAATATGTCAGTGGCTACTGTTGACCAAGGTAGTTCGGGAATCTGGCTTAGCTGAAGTGGCTCTTTTTGGAAATGCGGTTTAGTACTATTGCATACTGAACAAGAAGAAAGCACTTTATCAATGTCCTTTGATAGAGAAGGCCAAAATACTAGTCCTCTCACCCTTCTTTTGGTAGAATCGGAACCTGGGTGGCCACGATGCAAAATCTGAATGTATTCATGTTGTAAGGAAGTAGGAACAATAACTTTTGGACCTTTGAAAATGATACCATCTTCCATCAGCTTCTCATCTCTGTATGGAAAATAAGGATGTACTTCTGGAGGTACACAAGATTGCTTTGACTGCCATCCAACATTGATGATGTGGTTGAGCTTCTGCAAAACTGGATCAGTCTTTGTATGACCTCTTAGCGCATTAAGTCTCATGGTAGAAAAATGATGCACTTCCATGATGTCAAAGTTAGAATTCTTTGCATCAAGCTGTTCCGTAGTATTTCTGGGTGATCTGGATAAGGTATCAGCCAGATAAAGAAGTTTGCCTTTTGTATAGACCATTTTGAAATTATACTTTTGTAATCTGAGCATCATTCTTTGTAGTCAGTCTTGCTAGAGCAGTATGCATAGGCTTCTTTAAAATAGTGACTAGCGGCTGATGATTAGTTTTGACTTGGATAGCTCGCCCATAAACAATCATGGAACTATGAATATGCGAACACAACTGCCAAAAGTTCCTTCTCAATTTGAGTATATTACATTTCAGTTTGGGTAAAAATTCTAGATGCACAGACAACAGGTTTGCCCTCCTGAAGAATAACTGCACCAAGACTGAACTTTGAAGCATCACAGGAAAGAACTACTGGTTTCTGGACATCATAGTATCTCAATGTAGGTGGGTAGGCAATTTGCTGTTTGATGTTATCAAATGCTCTCTAGTGTTGTTCCAACCATGACCAGGCCAACAGTTTTTCGAGTCAGCTCTCTTAAAGATGATAACTCACTAACGTCAGGGATAAATTTGCCCAAATAGTTAACAATACCAAGGAAACGCTGTAGGGCTTGCACACTGTCTGGAGCCGGCATCTCAAGAATTACTACGCTGCAGGGCTTGGACACTGTCTGGAGCCGGCATCTCAAGAATTACTGCTTGTTTAGAAAGGTCTGGTCGTAAGCCTGTACTGGTAAATAACTGACCTACATAAGTAACTTCTGGTAGTCTGAATTTACATTTCAGAGGACTGAACTTCAAGTTAATTTCACGCGTTCTGTCCAGAACTTTCCTTAAGTTTCTGTCATGCTCTGCGTTTCCAGTAAATCATCAACTATTATAACACACAGACAGCCTGAAAAAAATTTACTCCATTGCACGTTGAAAGACTTCACTGATAGAATTTATTTCAAAAGGCATCCTGAGGAATCTGTACCTCCCAAATGGTGTGCTGAATGTAGTCAGTAGTGAAGATTTGCGATCAAGCATTACTTGCCAAAATTAACTCTTTGCATCCAAGACAGAAAAAAACTGGCATTTTGGCATGAGGGTGGCAACCTCCTTGTCTGTACGCATAGGATAACGAGGTCTCTTTAATGTCCTGTTCAAATCTCTTGGGTCAATGCATATTTTGATTTCATCTGAACTTTTCTTATGAGCAGCTACCACAGAAGACATCCACTCAGTTGTTTCTGTGACTAGACAAATCATACCTTGCTGCACCATTTTGTCTAACTGGACCGTGACCCCCTGCATAGCTATTGGGACTCTCCTCGCTGGTCTGACCACTGGACTGACCTCAAGGTCTACTTTTGAGTACACAACTGGAAGTTTGCCTAGCTTGTCATCAAAAACATCATCATACTCTGAGAAAATAGCATCACTGAAGCTGGAACTGGGACATGTGCTTACATGATGGACTTCTTTGGTAAAAGAAAGCAGTTTCATTCTTAAACTGTCTCTGAGACCTAATAATGATTGCACAGGTCTTCCTTCTGACTACATAAAAATTGCAAACTGTAACTGTTACCAGCCAAACAGCATGAAAGCACTACTGAGCCTTCAGTTTGAATCTCTTCACCTCCACAAGCAACAGGCTTCGCACAATTAGCTAAATTAAGTTGCTCACCAGCTCTCACTCTAGCAAATGTTTCTGCTAACATTACATTACACTTTGAACCAGTGTCTACTTTGAGCTCTGTCAGTTTACCATTGATCAGGACAGTACAAAATACCTCATTTTTTGCAAAGAAATCAACTGCATTAACCTTTTCACTGACTACTGATACTCCATCTATATAGAAAGTAGGGTTGCAGCTTTCCACATGATCAGCTTGCTCTTTTGAGTGACCTTTCTTAATAATTAAATGAGGTTTACAAAACTTTTGAAAGTGGTTCCATTTTTCACACTTGTGGCATTGCTGACCAAATGCTAAGCACTTCTCTATTTTAGACTCATGACTGGCACCACAATGATGACAGTTAACAATAAGGCTTGACTTGGGTTTTGTTGACTCACCCTTATACTGCACTGAGCATGTCCGTTTTGTTGAGCTAGTCTTAGAACTTGCTGGAAAGTTACTGGACCTCCCTGGGAATCCCGCAGGGATTGCAGTTGCCATGTGCTTAGGCCTGCTTGTGCTTGTCATGTGCTGCATGCTGTCTATGCTTGCTCTAGAGGCTGCTGAAACTAAGCTCTTATCAGTTGCAAGCATACCTGTGTGCCTTTCTGTGAGCTCATGGAGTTGACAAATCTCTATGGCTTTGCTCACCATTAAGTCACTGCCATGCCATGCCACCCTAGCCCAAAAGTTCCTGGAATTCATAAACTCAAATGCCATGGAACAACTAGTCACCATCCCCACAAGAGGAGAAAACATACTTGATCTCATCATCATGAACATGGGAGCACAATGTTCAACACCGGAAGTATACCCCTCACTGGTGAGATCAGATCACAAACTAATCTCGCTGGAGGTCCTCATCCCACCCCCACCTGAAATAAAAAAGACCACAGTAAAGAACTTCTCGAAAGCCGACTTCACACTTCTAAAGACTAGTGTGGTCTCCTTTAAGGCCCCCGAGCCGGCGGAAAACAGTACCCAAGCCGCTGAATCACTTACAAATGCCTTCTACCAGCACCTACAGGACTGCATGGATAAGGCAATCCCAAGCAAAACAAAGACTCTTTGTACCAAAGGCAAGCGTCCAGTCTGGTGGATCCCAGCCATAAACAAACTCTACAACAAAAGGAGGAAGCTACTACAAGATAGAGCAAAATCCTTAAATGGTAAGACACCTTTGATCACTAAAAGTAAAAAACTAAGAGCTCTCATAAAATCATCCAAAGCAAACTTTGAGAGAAAAATAGCTAAAGACTCAAAAGACAATCATAAGGCCTTCTTTAGCTATGTTAGAAACCTGGGAGGAAACTCCCAGATATGCTCAGAACTAGTTCAAAATGATGTGAAGATTACTGATCCTACAGACATTGCCAACATACTGGCTGACAGGTTCAGTGCAAACTTCTCCCCTCCCCAAAAGGAGAGATATCTATACCAAAGCATTGCAGCCCCCAAACATCTCTAACGCCCAAGTGAGAACTGCTCTCTCCAAAGCAAAAACACAGCATCCATGGGACCTGATGGTGTCCCCGGCTGTGTGCTCCACTTAACTCAACGAGGAATTAAACCCACAGCTAGGACAGCTGTTTAATCATAGTCTCACCTCTGGATATGTACCCAGGGAGTGGCGCACTGCGACAGTAGTCCCACTTCATAAAGGCGGTGCCTCCACCGACCCTGGAAATTACTGGCCCATTAGCTTGACAAGCCTTATCTGCAAAGCCATGGAAAGGATCATAATGGATCTCATAAATAAAGACATAGGGAATTTGCAGACTTTGGATCCAACCCAGTTTGGCTTTGTCAAAGGCAGATCATGCCTTTTAAACTTGGTTGACTTTTTCGAAACAGTCACCAAAGCCATTGATGAGGGAAAGGCAATCCATACAGCCTACCTCGATCTGGCGAAGGCCTTCGATACAATACCCCACTCGGGTATCATTGAAAAACTCATCAGCTTAAATGTTAACCCATACATCACAAGATGGGTTGCAAACTGGCTGAGTGACAGAACCCACAGGGTCAGAGTTGCTGGCGCCATGTCAGACTCAAAGCCTGTCACAAGTGGTGTCCCACAGGGCTCAGTCCTGGGCCCACTCTTGTTTGGCATCTACTTTTCCGAAGTACAAGAAAACACAGGAGGGTTATGGCTGACAAAGTTTGCAGATGACTGCAAACTGGGCGCCGTAGTCGAAAACACATCTGACATAGATATCCTTCAGAAGGGTCTCACAGAAACGGATAACTGGTGCCAGAGCCATGGCCTAAAGTTAAATGCCAAAAAATGCATAGTCATACCCTTCGGGAAAAACAAGGTTACCCCTAGCTACCATATAGGTGGCAATCCACTGAGCACAGAAGAAGTTATTAGGGACCTGGGGACCCAGGTTGACTGTAGCCTGTCATTCGACACCCATGTAGCTAAAGTAGTTAGGAAGACCTTCTACATTGCCCACCTTATCATGAAGGGATTCACATCTAGATCAAGGGAGGTCATAGTTTCCTATACTCATCACTCATCAGACCAATGATTGAGTACAATGCCCCATTCAGAATGTATCTGACCCGACATTTGCAGCAGCTGGAGAGGCCACAAAAGTTCCTCACCAAAAGGATAAAGGGTCTCAAAAATCTGTCCTATGCTGCCCGACTGAAAGAACTTCAGCTCTATTCAGTCGCCACGCTTGCTCAGAGGTGACCTGTGCCTGACATACAAGGCCATGTCAAACCCAGATTTGATGAATATGCTTCACCTCAAAAATCTAGATCCGTCAGAGCCACAAGGGCGGAGACTTAAACCTCGACACGGCTATTAATAGGACGTGCTGGAGGGATAGATTCATCACCCAAAGACTCCCTATGCTGTGGAACAAAATCCCGGTATATGTGAGGCAGAGCACCTCGCTGGCCTTGTTCAAGAGAAATCTTGACCAATGGATGGGAGATCGCAGATATACCCCAGGGATTACCTCAGTGTCACTGCTCGACAGAGGCACAGCAAAATAATGGGTATAGTTCCCCATACTAAAGGGGTGGCGTAAGCCACAAAACTATGGGCTAGGCTTGTAAATGCCCTCGGGCAGATAGCCTAGTATAAACCTATGAACCTATGAACCTATGAAGCAAAATCTTTCTCACTGCAGCATTATTAACACTACACACAAGCCTGTCCTTTACTAACTCATCTTTCAAATCACCAAATCTGCTTAGTTTAGCCCTCTTTCTCAAGTCAGTGATATAAGCTGCAAAAGTTTCACCTGGCGTTTGGTTTCTTGTATAAAATAGGTGCCTCTCTAAGGTAACATTTGTCTGGGGGTTGCACATTTCTCTAAAATTACGTTTCAAGCACTCAGGGTCCTCTCTTGATTCAGCTGGTGCAACAATATGGTGGTTTTCCCCCTCTCCTGCATATACTGCTGGTGCATACACAAATGAATGTTATCTTTCAATGGCCTCTGACCCAACTAAGGTAAGCAAAATTAATGCCCTTATACGTGCAAAAACCTGCTTGTATGAAAGTATCTTACTCCTGCTCAACTACTCTCCAATTATCTGCAATATTATGATCAAACACAAGCAGACTGGGTCTGCGAAATGCCTCTGCCATATCAACACACAGTAGTGAAGGTTCTTGGAATTATGTACAAACATACACACACATACACATGCCAGAATTTGTAATTATGCCCAATAGCACAACAGACTATTTGAAATAATTGCACTTTGTCAAATAAGTCTCTGTAGTACAAGAACACTTCAAAATCACTGTACTTTGTAAAATCACTCCTGATCAGTGTAAGAAACACTTTCAAATGACTGTACTTTGCAAATGAACTGTACAGAGCAGAAGAAGCTCAGAGTAAGAAACACTTCAAAATGAATGCACTTTGCAAATACACTGTATACAGCACGAGAACCTTTCAAAATGGGTGTACTTTGCAAAATAACTCTGTACAGTGTAAGAAACACTTTGAAATTGTGGCACTCTGCAAATAAATGCACACAGCACAAAAAACTTTTCAAAATGGCCATACTTTGACTGCACTTAACTGTACTTTGCACACAGCAAACTGAAATAATTGCACCATAATAAAGCACACACTCTGCAAACACTTTGCACATTCTGAGATACTTTGAACAACTGTAGTTATGCTTTGGTCAGTGTGAAATAGTAGTTTATACCCAAACATGGTCTTTTACTAAAAACATGCAGCTGCCTTGCTCTTTAAGCTTACTTTGCCATTTTGTTGTACTTGTTATGCCCTTTTAACCTCTTATCATGCTCATTATACTTTTCTTGTGCTCGTTTTACTTTAAACATGCTCGTTATGCAAACGAGAGGTAATTCTGAGCCCCATATAAATATTTCTGATAGTTTTATCAAACGTTGTGGTTTCGAACACTTTGTTTAATTAATAATGCATTTTGTGCCTTTCGTTTGATTAATAATACGTTTTGTGCTTTACGAATGCTCAGTTTTATTTTCTTTGCAAAATAAATCATTTGTGCAAGTTTTGGTTACCTTAAGTTTGTTTCTGGCCCTTTTTTGATCATTTGAGTACTGTTAACACCCAACCTGTGTTCAGTACACCTTCACCGTTAACTCTGTATCTCATGGCTTGAAGAAGTTGCACTCTCAATCCCAGTTCTAACACCATGTCGCTCGTCCAGTCAGGATAAAACAGACAAACAGTTGTGGGTTCAGTTCACGCAGCTTTATTACAAACAAACATCAGAAATGAGGCCTAGTAACTTAAACTTAAATAAACTTACAAACAGATTGACTACTACACTCATACATGTTAACATTCTGGCTGTTCTCTCAAAATGGCACTGCTGCCAGCACATGCTCACTATTTATATGCAGGTGCCTACATCTGGAAACGCTTCTTAAAGTTACACACACACGCTCTGTTCTACACCCTGCAAATCTCCAGGGCACCTTCCATGCATTCTTGAGCTGAGCTGGCTAAAAAGACAGGTTTGGGTGCCAAGACCTTCAGAGGTTTCATGCCAATTGAGAGAGGGAGGCTGAGCCCTGAGAAGATGTTGCCAGGAATAACAAAATAAATGCCCACACACTGGCATAAAAAAACACACCAAAAAATAGGGGGGGGGGGTGGAAGGTGGGAGGGAGTGGCTACAGCAGCAGTGATAATTCTAACATCTGCTGCTATGGTAAATTTATTTACAAATCTGTACTATGCATTTCACATTGATCATTTCTGCAGTAACATAAACTGTACGGGTAGATTACCGAAGCTTAGAACAATCGGGAGGTGGAAGGCGAAGGGACTTGTACCTCCCAACTGTACAGATTTTCGCAGAACATCCAGATTTTTGGTCCGTTTTTCATAAAATTGTGGCTTTCTGGCAAATTAGTGACAAATCATTAAAGACTGAAGTTAGAAAATAATGACAGACATTTGAGTTTTAGACTTCATAACCTTCAGAAAAATCATGCTAATGCAAAACCTGTTATTCTATCAACTTTCTAAGTTAGTAAGAGCAATATTTAAAAATTGTCCTTGTTTGTACCACTTTTTTCATGGCTTTGTCCAAATTTCTTATTCTAAGAGGTTGAGTGGTATGGAAAGGGTCCAGAAGTCTCTGGAGAATGGACCCAAGACCTGGAGAAGGAATCTTGCTTGTAGTGCTTTTTAAAAGTATGTAGAGAGAACCAAGTTACTGCTCCTAGAATATTTCTCGAGTTCAATCCTTTTGAAAAAGCCATAGATGAAGCCAAGGCCCTGACAGAATATGGGTTGACCCTGCCTGAAATAGTTTTTTTTGTGGTGGAAATAAAATGTAATAGCCAGAAATATCCATACAGAAAAAGTCTGCTTTGACACAGGTTGTCCCTTCTCCCTACCCTCACAAGAAATAAACAACTGATCAGAAGTTCTGAATTTTTTTCTAATGTCAAGATATTTGAACTCTCTGTGGACATCCAAGGTATAAAGTATCTTTTCTCCCTAATTTTGCGGTTCAGGGAAGAACACAAGGAGACGGATAGCTTTGCTTTAAGTAAATTTGGATAGCACTTTAAGAAATAAAGAAAGATTAGTTCTCAAGGAAACCCTGTATTGTGGAAAATTAAATAAGGTTGACCCATCATAAGAGTTTACAACTCTGATCCTCTGCTTGCATAGGTCAAAGCAAGCAGTAAATCTGCTTTCAATGTTAAGAACTTAAATCAGCCAAACGAGCCAGTTCAAATGGAACAAGTGTTAACTTCTGTAAAACACAATGTCACGTGGAGGAGCCACTGTTTTTCTTGGAGGCCTCTTCTTCAAACCCCCCTTCAGAAATATTTTAACATGGGAATGCCTTGAAAGAGGGGCTTCATAGGCAGACATGTTGAAATGGCAAACAAATAAACCTTGATAGAGTAAGACAGGAGTTAGGAGAAAACTCACACAAATACTGTAAAACAAGAGATCACCACTATGAATGAGTTCTGGTTATGTTTTTGGTACCAACTAGAAAACACTTTCCATTTGCTAACATATGATTTTTCTAGTAGAGAGCTTTCTTGCCCATAAACAGATAAAAAGGCATTAAGACCCTATCATCCAGGGAGTCCATTCAAGTTGTTTGGGGTTGGGATGCATAAAATGTCCCTGTTTTTTTTTTTTTTTTTTTTTTTTTTTTTTTTTTAACAGGAAACATCTTTATTAAATCATTTATGACACAGGCAATCATACAGTTACATAAATGAAAACAAACCATACTGACGCATTCTCAGTTGCACACATTACACATCACTTATAACCTACCCAGTCACTGTCAGTCAAACATTACAAAGCTCATTCAATTCCTGCCTTCCCTTAAACCTCATTCCTCCGCCAAAACATTATTCTTCATGTACTGTTCCCACAGTTCCCATTTTTTTCCATGTACTTTGCTCCTACCCTTTCTAAAGGTCCCACTTCCAGTTGTTGTATCTCTGTTAATACGGTCACGAGTTCTAGTACTGCTGGTTTAGACTTTGATTTCCATTTTCTAATAATCACTTTTTTGGCAGCCATCAAAATTAAACTCAGGAATGCCTTACTACGTCTAGGCAACTAAAATTCTGTATCACAGCTCAAAAAATAATTTCCTTAGTTATACCAATTTACCCACCCAGTATTTCTGATAGAGTAGTCTGCAGGGAATTTTTTAAAGCCTGCCAACTCATTATACTACCAAAAATGATGTTTCCAATTACCTCTTCTGTTCCTGTTCTTGTGTGACTATATCCAGTCTGTGAAGAAATTTGCGGTAATTGCTCCTGACCAATGCCAAAAGAAGGGAGAACCAGGTCTTACCCCCTATACAGACTAGCCATGTTATCACCGGATACAGCTTTACATCAGAATCTCATTCTAATTCCTACATTCTATCAGAGCAAAACTGTGTAGCAGACAAGCTGGGCAGGACAAAGACAGACCCTCATGAATGGAAACTGGATCAGGGGGTCTTCCATGATCTGTTCCATCTGTGGGGAATTCCTGAAGGGGTCTATATTATATGAACAAAAGTTCATATAATCGAACGCTCAATGAGCGAAAATTCCAGACATCGAAAACAATATTGTGTGTGTGTGTGTGGGGGGGGGGTGCCCCCCACACCCCCCGGTAAATATATATTCCAACTCAGAGATTGCACTACAGTGAGGAAAGGGCAAAAACTTCAATCTTCACTGTACTGTGATCCCACAACACGCACCTCCATGTCTGGGAGTTTTGCTCATTAGAGCGTTCGCTTATATGAACTTTCGTTCATATAACATAGACCCTTCCTGAAGTCAGCCTTTTTTGCTTTCTCGAAGAACCAGATCTTCGTGCAATAATATCTCGAAGATGGGATCTCTTTTCCTTTCCTTGGACAAGAATATTCCTGTATGTTTTTCCACCTGATATTCTGAATAATTCTGAAAATTCAAAAAAAATCCTCCAGGATCACTGTGGTGAATCCCTTTTGACCCAGACAACAGTGTTTCTCAGACCTGGTTCTCCACTGCTTATGCACCACATCACTGTGGTATTGTCCACAAGAACTTGAAGAGGTCCTGTGGACCAAAGGTGATTTAGGGAGTTGAGTGTCTTGATAAGGGCAATCATCTCTTTTACATTTATGTGTTTGTGTCTCCCTTTGTTGTCCTAGACACTTTGCACTTTTATTCCCCTTAACAATGATGCCCAAACAAAGTACAAGGTGTCTGTGGTAACTGACTGTTTTGAAGCAAGAGGGGAGAGACCTGGATTCAGGGTATTTGATGTCTCCACCAAGTGATTTCTCTTCTCACACATCCCAGAACTGGAAACTGAAAAGATAATGGATGTTGGTGCTGCGACCAAAGAGTCCATGCCTCAACTGTCCACATTTTCACAAAATGTCTAGATTTTTTTCTGTTTCTCAAAATTGTGGTTTTCTGGCAAACCACTGACAATCATTGAGGACTGAAATCAGAAATTAATAATAGACATTTGAGCTTCAGACTTCATACCCTTCAGAACAATTCAGGAAGATGCAAAACCTGTTATTCTATCAACTTTCTAAGTTTGCAGGAGCACAATTTAACAAAACTGTTCCTATTTGGGGACCTTTGCGCCCACCCATTATTTATGGCTTTGTCCAGATTTCTTGCTGTAAGAGGTTGAGAGGTATGAAATAGACTTCAGAGACTATTGTATCTTTCTCACGTGAAGTCTTGTCAGAGGTATTGTGAGAATCATAGATGCCATGAGACTCAGAAACCTGAGGTATTCCCCTCCCTTGTCCAGAAAGGGGAATCCAACCACAGAAAACATTACTAACTCCTGGTCCATAGTGGCTGTATGTGCAACATCCACAGAGATCTGGGGAAAAACAGATCTAAATATAGATCTATTTTTCACTGTGGAAGAAAAGCTCTTTCCACAGAGGTTCTCTTGAAATCCCAGCCTACACATGATCTCTCTCATCAAAGAGAAAGATTCCTGACAGTTTGAATAAAAGGAGTCTGCATATACAAGTAACTCATCTAAATATGAACAAAAGTGGATACCCTGTAGCCTGCAATTTACTATAACTGGAGTTTGACACTTTGTGAACACTGTTGGGCAGTGGATGGCCCAAAGGGTAAGACAGACAATGGATAATGTGATCCAGACACATAAAACCTTAAGAAATATCTGAAGCCTTAATAGATGGGAATGTGATAAGCATAATTTTAAAATCTGTTTCTGTCTGGTCCAAGGGCATCCCCTCAGTAGTGTGCATAACTTCCCTTAAACACATTCAAACGTCCAAAAAAACCCAAAAAACAAAAAAAACTGAAGCAACTACCTGCATACAAGAACACGGAGAGCGGAACCCCATACAAACCAGCAAAAGCCACTGCAAGTTCTACTTTTATCAGCAGACTGTGAGCAGTGTAGGTCTATTATAATCTTCTCTCTGTGATACTCCTACTGATTCTTCTGCTGTGCACACTACTGCCCTCCCCTTTTCTTCCATTTACTGCAACAAATATACACATTTTCCAAAGCTTTGCATTTATTTTATATTCTTTAATTTCTCTTGTATATCACATTTCTTTTATATTCTTATACTTTATTCTCCTATTTACTGTAACAAATTTATACAGTTTCCCAAAGCTTTACATTTATTTTATATTCTACTTCCCTGATACTCTACTAAATCTGCTTTTGAATTCACACAGATAAACAGACACCTTTAGGTACTGGCAAGCAGTTTTATAGCAAAGTACCCTATCCACACGTCTACCCATTACTCTAGGAGTCCCCCAAGGCTCCATACTAGGACCACTACTCTTCTCAGTCTTTATCAATGACCTACCCACCATCACTCCCAATGCCACCTGCATCCAATACGTGGATGACTCTACTTTAATATGTACCGCCTCCTTCTCAACTGAGCTTATAACCCAAACCCAGAATACTTTCAATGATGTAGAAAAATGGTTTGCAAACAGTCAGCTTCTATTAAACCCCAACAAAACTAAACTGCTCATCTTTTCCCCAACCTGCAAATCCTCCTAACCATTCTTTACTATAAGTTCCAACAATGGCGCAATCATATCCCCAGATACTCGCACAAAACTCCTGGGCGTCACAGTCGATAATGCCCTAAAATAGGATATCCATATCAATCAAGCCATCAAATCTGTCAACATAAAACTGGGCTCCCTATACAGGATCAAACCCTTCCTCACTCCTTTTGCAAGAACCACTATAGCTCGGTCCCACCTACTATCTACCCTTCTCTATGCCTCCCCCCTCTTCACTAACCTGAACCAAGCCACCCTTACCAAACTCGCTAGTTGTTACAACCATATTGCTAGATTTGCTACAGGTGCTACCTCTAGGACCCACCATTGTATCAACCTAACACAACTAGGATGGCTAGAGTGGCCCAGTCTTGTCCGATACAACCAACTTATAATAACCCACAAAATACTATATCAACCCGAAAAAACACCAGCACTAAATAAGATCATCAAACCATACAGCAACCTGCGGACACTACACTCTGCTGACAAACTGCTGGTACAAACAACTAAGAGCATAAATGTGGCTGGGGACTCGCTATTTGCCAACTCAGTAGGCAAAACTTGGAATATCCTACCTGCCAAACTTACTTAACAATCCTCCTTAACCCAGTTCAAAAAAAGCCTCAAACTACACTTCCAACAGCATTGGCAGTGTCCCTGCTTAAACCCCGACTAATCACCACCCGCTGTTCCTGCAAACTCTCCCTAAGCATTTCAATCTTATACTCTAATAAGTGTACGAATTCTTGAAGGGACTTAGCCCATAACTCCGTTTATTATTGTCTGAAATTGAAGCCGCATGATTTTGATGTTGTCTATTATGTTTTATCCATGTTTGTCATTCTACTGAAAACTGCATATTATACTTAACTCTAAATGTTTCTATTGTTCCTAATGTATTTATACTCTGCTTTCCGGAGCTTTTCTCCCCGGGCCTCCGCTGAAAACGGACATATACCCAGTTGGACTTTCCCAGTAACCAAATGTAAAATAAAAATAAAATAAAATAAATACTGACCTGGGCTAGCTGGTTGACTGTTTTTCTCTTCTCACAGCTTTCTCCAAGTCCTGGTCCATAGCCTCCCCCCCCCTTTTTCTTGTTCTCGTAACATAATTCTAGTGCAAGTTTCCTAGCCCTGTCAAACGTGTTTCCTCACAGCTTTCTCCAAGCCCTGGCTCTTAGCCCCCCCTTCTCTCGGTCTCCTAACAATCTTACCGCAAGCTTCCCAGCCCCGGCAATCCTGTCTATTTCCTCCCTCTTCCTCTTGAGAGATTACTTATTTGTCCCCTGAGCTGCGGCACCATCTTTAAATACTAAAAACTTCTGCCTGATTATACTCCGTTTCCGTCTGCCCCACAGGCATCCCTCAGTCGTGTGCACAACTGTAATTACCATTTGTACTTATGATTGTACTTGCATACTGAATCAAAAAACCTGATGTAGAAAGGCACCATATTCTGACTTAGCTTTTCTGCCCTTGCTTCATAGGAATTCCCAGCAGTGTACTCGCTTATACCATATTCCATTCTTTTTTAATTAGTACTCTATTGAGTCATAATTTACTGCATGTCCCTTTCTAAACCCCCTGGCATAACTACATTATTTTCCTACTTCTCAGTGAACTGCAGCTCCCCACTGGTGCATAAATAATAAAAAAACAAACAAAGGTAACATTCAAACCAAAACGATAGGCTGCCCTATTTCTGTAGTTGCTAACCTTCTCACCGATTGTTTTCTGTGACTCCTCCCCACCAAACACCTCTCCAGTCACAATACACCTAAGCCAAACTCCACCCACCTGTAGAGCTACAGCACCCCAAACATCCACGCCTCCTACAATGCTCTACATAACATCTCTCCCTATAACCCCATTTGCCCTACTAATCTCTCTCTCTTCTCTTACCTATCTCACACTTTTTACCAACACTAGTCATAACTCTCCACTACATCTTACCATCAACCTCACTTCCCATCCTACTCATCCATCTCACATGAACTCTTTACCTCTAACCCAATCTATTTTTTTCAAACCAAAACTGTTCCCAACTCCCCCGTACTCCTCTCCTAAATGTGGTACCAGAAAATCACTACTCTCACACAACCCAAGCTACCCTTGCCCAACACATTGCCTCACTCTTCTACTCCACCACATCTGTCTCTCACTAGCCGGCGACATCCACACCAACCCCAGACTCATCCCTAACATCAATCTCACCAAACCCTCCACTCAACCCACAAACTCAAAATCCATTTGCCTTACAACACTTAATGCACAAAGCCTAAAAAACAAACTCCCTAACCTCCATGCCTGGCTCTGCTATAAAGTACAGTTTTGTACCTACCATAAATGTAGATGTCCGAACAGGATAGCATCTGCAGTCATAACAAATGGGTTGTCCTGTCGTCAGGCAGCCCTTCGGTCGGCCGGATTCCAAAGTCTGGGTCCGGCTTCGGCTGATGTCGCACTTCACCCGACGTCATCTCTGCTGGTCTTCGGGTATAAAGGCATCAGCCGACGCCATTTTCCTCAGTGTTTCTTGCCCAAGATGCCAGTTGCCCACTTGGAAAACTAAATTTTGGATAAATGCCAATGTTTCCAAAATAGTAGAAGGCAAACACAAAAAATAAGCATGTATGTACATATATACAAACAAATACACCATAAGAGACCGCCCCCCCAGCTAGCTATTAGGAGGGTAAATACCCTAGGAGTACCACAGAGGGGAAGGAGGGTGGGTAATCCTGACTGCAGATGCTATCCTGTTCGGACATCTACATTTATGGTAGGTACAAAACTGTACTATGTCCTTCAAGGATGCATCTGCAGTCATAACAAATGGGTAGAATACCATAGCCAAACTAGGGGAGGAGGAAGAAGAATTATGGTGTAGTTAGGATCCCTTGCAATACAGCAGTGGCAAACCCTGCTCGGGATCTAGAGTATAGAGGTAAATTATAATGCTTGGCAAATGTATGCACGGAGGTCCAAGTAGCCGCCTCAATAATGTCCTTGGTTGCTGTGGTAGTGGCTGTAGCCCTTGTAGAATGAGGTCTTATGTTCTGTGGAATTGGTTTTCCATGGTAGGAGTAACAGAATCTTATGCAATTTCCTATCCATTTGGAGATTGTCTGTTTGGAAATTGCTTTTCCTTCCCTTCCTGTTGCATAGGCTACTAAAAGCTGGTCAGTTTTTCTGTTACCTTTGGTTCTGTCCAGGTAGTAGCGTAACTGTCTATGTACATCCAAGGTATGCAGCAGTCTTTCCCCCGTTCTGTGGATTGGGAAAGAAGGTAGGTAGGTGGATTGCCTGGTTTAAAGACACTCTGGATACCACCTTAGGCATAAATGTAGGATTAGTTCTCATGGACACTCTATCTTGATGGAAGATTAGGAAGGGTTGTACTGCCATTAAGGCCTGTAGTTCCGAAACCCTCCTTGCTGAAGTAATTGCCAGTAGGAAAGCAGTTTTCCATGATAGGTGTTGAAGATCTGCTGTTGCTGCTGGTTCAAATGGAGGGAGTGTCAATTTTTCTAGCACAAAGTTCAAGTCCCATGCTGGTAATGGTGGTTTCCTAGGAGGTTTTACATTCTTGATCCCTCTGAGGAACTGCCTGAGAAGAGGATGCGAAAAGACAGGTGGATCGTAGCTGTATTCTGCTGAATTAGCTGATGCATGTATCTTGATGGAGGAGTAGGACAGGCCTGTATGTAGAAGCTCTGCCAAGTACTCCAGGATGTTAGCAATATCTATGTTCGACACATCTTTTCCTCTTTCAGTACTCCAAATGACAAACCTTTTCCATTTTCCTGCATAGTTCCTTCTTGTTGAAGGTCTGCGGGCTTCAAGGATAATGTCTTTAACCCTTTGGGATACGTCTGGGTTAGTTGCTGTTATGTGATGTTCCAGGCAGTCAGTTGCAAGGTTTTTAGGTTTGGGTGCATGATGTTGTAGTTGTTCTGAGTTAACATCAAAGGCATCAGAGGTATTGACCACATTCTCCCCTGAGACATGCTCCTCAGCAATGGATACCAGTGTTGTCTTGGCCAATTCGAGCTATCAGAATTATCCTTGGACGTTCCTCTTTGATTTTTAGTAGTACCTTGTGCATCAAAGGAAGAGGTGGAAATGCATATGCTGTCAGGCCTTTCCAACTGAAGGATAGAGAGTCCACCTTCCATGCAAGTGGGTGGTATGTCCTTGTGCAGAATTTTTTGAGCTGGTGATTGAGTGGGGATGCGAAAAAGGTCTATTTGTGGCATTCCCCAATTCTTTGTGATGGCCTTGAAGATGTCCGGGTGTAGCATCCATTCGTGAGCATCCGAGGTGGTTCTGCTTAACATGTCTGCTAGGGTGTTTTCTTTTCCTGGCACAAATATTGCCTGTAACTGGATGTTGTAGCTCAGAGCCATATTCCAAAGGTCCAGAGTCATCCTGCATAGGGGGTATGAATGAGTGCCTCCCTGTTTGTTGATGTACCACATGACTGTGGTGTTGTCTGTCCTTATCATTAAATGGCCTTCTTTGAGGAATGGTCTGAATTTCTGGATTGCTAGTTTTACTGCCAGCATTTCTTTTGGTTTATGTGCAGGTGCAGCTGGTCTGGAGTCCACAATCCTTGTATGCATTTGTCCAACATGTGCGCCCGCCAGCCTAGGTCTGAGGCGTCCGTTGTGATGGTTTGGCTTGCTTGAAAGTTATGGAAGGGCAAGCCTGGGTTTGACTGGCATGCTTGAGCCCACCATAGGAACTCTTGTTTCAGGCATGGGATTAGTGGAATTTCGGTTTCTAAGCTGTGCCTGTGTTGAGACCATAAATTCTTTAGGTACCACTGTAGCTTTCTCATATGCAGTCTGGCATGGGGGACCAGGATTATGCATGATGCCATGAAGCCCAAGGCCTGCAGTACTTTTCTTGCTGTTAGTTTGTTCTGTTTTGTTAATGCCAAGAAGTAAAGAGGAGTTGTTCTTGTTCTTCTGCAGTTAGGAATGCCATTTGTTTTACTGTGTCCAATTCCGCACCCAAGAATGTTCTTGTTTGGGATGGTATTAGTCTTGACTTTTTTAAATTGACTGTGTATCCCAGGGCTTGTAGTAAGCAAATGACTCTTTGTAAATCTGTTGTCAGCTTGCTTTTGCTGTCCGCTTGTAACAGGCAGTCGTCCAGGTATGGATAAATTTGGATTCCCTGTAGCCTGCAATGAGCGATTACTGATGCCAGGCATTTTGTGAATACTCTGGGCAGTAGATAAGCCAAAGGGCAATGCTGAGAATTGATAATGCTCTGATCCTGCAAGAAATCTGAGGTATCTTCTGCAATTTGGTCGTATGGGGACGTGCAGGTATGCCTCCTTGAGATCTAGAGTTACCAGCCAACACTCCTTGCCCAGCATGGGGAGAAGTTGCTGTAGGGTCAGCATTTTGAATTTTGGGACAATGATGTATGTGTTTAAGACGGACAGGTCGAGAATAGGTCTCCAACTTTTCTCTTTTCTTGGTACTAGGAAGAGTCTGGAGTAGAATCCTTTGCCCTGTTCTGTTATTGGTACTCTTTCCACAGCTCTCATCTTTGTTAATTGAGATATCTGCTTTAGAGCTTCTGTTTTTTGATTTGGAGGTAGGTTTGGCATTCCTCTTTACTGGTAAGGTGTGGAAGTGGAACCTGTAGCCTTGGTCTATGGTTTGCAAAATCCACTTGTCTTTTGTGATATAGTGCCAATTTTTCGAAAATAAGGTTAACTTTCCGCCTAAAGGTGCTGCTATTTGCTCCCTGGTAGGCGGTGTCAGAGCCAAGTCACTGAGATTGTCCTGTTGCAGTGGCAGTGGTTGTGTCTGTGCCTCGCTGGTTATTGCCTTGCCACTGGCGTCCTCTGTAGGCACCTCCTCTGGATTGATTTCTGCCTCTAGAGCATCTATTCCTGCCTCTTTGAGATTTTGAGGAGTCTGGAAAGGACCAATTTTTGGCAGGACAGTTTCTGCTAAACCTTGGGGGCTGAACCTGTAAGAAATCCTTAACTGTTTGTACAGATTTTGCCTTCTCTTCCATTTTCTTCATTACTTGCTGAGCAGGGGTACCAAATAGACTGGCCTTATCCATAGGAGCATCTAACAGCTTTGCTTTAACATGATCCGGCAAGACCTGTTCTTTCAACCATGCATGCCTTCTTATCACTGTGCCAGTCATGGCTGATGTAAATGAAGCCTCCAGTGCATCATAGCCACATTTTAAGGAATGGTTACTAACCTGCTGAATGTTATTCACCATTTCTAAAACATATTTCTTATCTAAGGAGTCATCAGAGGACAGCTTCTTAGTTAACTGATCAAGCATAAACTCTTGGTATTGGATCATATGAAACTGACAGTTTAAAGCTCTAGCAGAGAGAGTAGCAGAGGTGTAAACTTTTTTCCCCCATCTCTCAAAGGACCTGGATTCCCTTTCAGAAGGGAGAGGGTTTTTTGCTGAGGTCGAGGCTACTGCCTTAGGCCCCTGGGATATAGTCTCAGGATCTGCAAGAGGGGCCTTGAATAGGTGGTGATGAGTGTCTGGCACCCTGTAAAATCTATCTGGTTTGGCAGGGGCTGGAGGTAAAGTATCAGGAGCAGTGCAAACATCATTAAATGCATCATCCACAACAGGCAGAACTGGAGGCATAGCTAAAGGCCTATGTTGTGGTAAGTGCAGAAAGGTCCTAAGCCTTTTTCTTGAATCTGAGAAATCTTGTCCCTGCCATTGGAATTGTTCTCTCATGGCATGTAAGGTTTCCCCAAAGGAAAATTCCTCTGGTGGAGAGGCAGATGGAATGGATTCTTCAGCATCGGAATCTTCATAAGTAGAAAAAGGAGCCTCTGGCTGATCTGTAATGTCGGAGTCATCCAAAGAATCATCAGAGGACACTGGCTCGGGAGGCTCTGCTCTAGGTCTCTTTTCTGGAGGCTGAGAGGCCCTGTCTGGGTGAGATTGGGATCCCCTAATTAAGGATATTAAATCCTCTGCCAGAGTAAGCATTTGTGAACTAGAAATGGGCCTGTGTGAGGGGGGTTTAACAGGCACTGATTTAACACTTTTGGCTGCTTTAGCCCTGGCAAAGGCCTTAATAGACATGGCTGCAGGAGGCCTAGCAGCACCACGTGCTGGGGTAGAGACATCCAAAGGGATGGTGTCTGATAATTCACTAGGAACCACAGTAGTAGGCAAAACTTCAGAGGCCGATTCAACTAAGGTAGCAGGAGCCTCAGTAGTAGTCGTGGATTCGGCTGAAGAATGACCCGTTTTCTCGGTTTCGGCCGAAACCGAGACACTCGCAGCTTGCTTAACCGTGGTTTCGGCCGAAACCGCGGACCGCGAGTGTCGGTCTTTTTCTTTGCGTTTTTTAACAATTTGGGTAGTCGGAGGATCCGACGGCATAATATACGCAAAATCTGAGCCGAAAAACTGTTCAGCAAACTCCGACCGACGCCTAAGCGTTCGTCGGTTGAAGGAAGCACAGGCTAAACAGGCTGCTACGTTGTGGTCTGGGCCTAAGCAAGGTAGGCAGTAAGAGTGGAAATCTTTATGAGGTATTTGTTTCCCACAAGTTAAACAGTTATTTTACTTTTTCTGACATCGGCTGAGGCAAGAAAGAGTCCCCAACGGGGTACTTAGCTTTTTAGAAGTCTTCGAAGCAGTATTCGGTAGTAGTAATCTCTGGATCTGACCGACCGGCACTTGCGAACAGCTTCTGCTTCGGCCACGCGCAAGAAAGACTGGGGAAAATGGCGTCGGCTGATGCCTTTATACCCGAAGACCAGCAGAGATGACGTCGGGTGAAGTGCGACATCAGCCGAAGCCGGACCCAGACTTTGGAATCCAGCCGACCGAAGGGCTGCCTGATGACAGGACAACCCATTTGTTATGACTGCAGATGCATCCTTGAAGGACATCCACCCTGACATTACCGCAGGTTCTGAAACCTGGCTGAAAACCTATATAAAAGATAGCGAAATCCTACCACCAGGTTTCCAAATCATTCACAATGACAGAGCCCACAAAAAAGGAGGTGGAGTAGCAATAATCTACCCCACCTCCCATACCATAACCCCCTACTCCAATAAAATACCAGCTTTTGCCAACACTGAAATTATAACAAGTTTACTAAAAATAAACAACCACAAGTCCATATGTATCGCTGTCCTCTATAGTCCCCCTGGTGATAACATCAAAACTCTTGAAAACATTCTGTCCTGGTTCTCCTCCAATATAAAAAATGAAACCTGTATACTCGATGATACCAACATCAACTGGAATACTATTAACTCTGAAGCCCCGTCCCACACAATCAACCTGTACAACGTCTCCCAACTAATACAATCTCCTAACAGACCAAATAAAGATGGTACCTTTGGTACCATCATTGACTGGATCCTAACAAATCACTCAAACCTTACCACCAAAACCAGAACATTAGCTGATCCTCTCAGCAATCAGCTACCAGCCTTCGCTGACCGTCTCCCATCTCCACTGCATAAACACCACCACTACATCCAAACCCGCAACCTCTCCTCTTTCAACCTAACTTTCTCCGAATGCTTAAAGCATAGTGACTTGGTCCCCTCTAAAAACCCTTCCTATAGATGATGCTGTTTCCTACTTTAACCACTCATTCCTAACCCTTCCTCAATGAGCAACCCCCCCCCCCCCGAATCAAACGCATCAAAACCAATCCCTGCCCATGGTTATCAAAAGATACTAAACTAGCCTTGCACCAAAGGGACAAAAAATGGAAACAATATCAAAAACAAAAACCCTAACACCTTCCTCGGATATAAACAACTACGAAACTCCGCAAAAAAACTAATAAATTAAAGACCGCAAAGCCCACTACTCCAAACTCCAGTCCTTGCACTCAACAAATCCCAAACATATCTGGGACTCCCATGTCATCCATGCTGCATCCTGGCAACAAAGAAAACGCCTGCCCAGACCCCAACCTTTTCAACCTTGAAACAGCCAGCCAGTTCAACTTATTCTTTATAGACTGCATAGCTATACTACCAGCCTCCTTCCCACCCCCCTCCTCCACTACCAACCCCTCCTCCCCAACCAACACCCCAATCATCAACCTACCTCCACATCCTTCTGCCTCAAGCCCATCCCCACAAGCACTATAAAAAGACTTCTCCTCAAACTCAAACCCTGTTGCAATGCACCCGACAACCTTCCACCCACCTTCCTCAAACAATCTGCAGACAGCATTGCCTATCCCATCTCTATTCTTATAAATAGATCCGCACAAGAATCATACGTCCCTTCTGTCTGGCACCATGCTTAAATCATCCCCCTCCACAAAGGTGGCAAAAATACTGATACCACCAACTTCAGGCTTATTGCCATCCTTTCCCCTCTTTCTAAATACTAGAGAAAACAATACAAGCACAACTCATGGCACACCTAACACTAAACAATCTCCTCTTCCCTACCAAACATGGTTTCCGCCCTGTCCACAGCACCATGACTGCCCTTTTTTCCTTTCTTGAACCCATAAACCTCAAACACGACTCAGGCATGTTCGTATGCACACTATTCCTAGATCTGTCAAAGGCCTGTGACACCATCTCACACACCCTTACTTATACCCCAACTCTCCACCCTACACCTCTCTCCCACCACCACCACCTGGTTTTCCAGCTACTTGTCCAACCGCCAACAAGCTGTCCAATGGAAAACTTCAACCTCTCCCTTCCCACACCCACAGGTGTCCCACAAGGTTCTGTTCTTGGCAGTCTTCTCTTCAACCTATTCATTAACAACTTTCACCAATCCATCCCAGACTAATCTAACACCCAATATGCAGATGACTCAACAATCATCTGCTCAACCTTCTCGCCCTCCAAGCTCCTAGCAAAAACCCAACTAGCCTTCTCCAAAACAGAAACCTGGATGCAGTCTAACCATCTGGCACTAAATGCAAATAAAAACAAACTGTTTTTTTCCCCCTACCAAAAACTCCATTGACAAATCCACATTCACCATACAGAGCCAAAACAACACCCTCCTTGAAATCGTTCCCAACTCCAAGCTTCTTGGCATCATTATTGATGAAGTACAGTTGTGTACACTTACCATAAATGTAGATGTTAGAGTGTATTCACTGTTGCAGTCATTACATTTCGGTAATCTGCTGGCAAATTGCCATCAGTCGGCCTGATTAACAAAGTCTTGGGTCCTGCGTCGGTTGCTGTCCCTTCTTCCATGACGTCAGGTCGTCAGGGGTATAAAACATGCAGCTGACACCATTACATCACTTTTTCTTGCCCCAGATTTCAGGTGCCCCCCAAATGGGGAGCAAAATATATAAGTAATTAAAAACAGAAAAATATACCTCCAAACAAAAGCAAATACACCAAAAAGGCATTTAAGTATAGTAAAAGAAAGTGGGGGATGGAGGGAGGGTAACCAGGACTGCAACAGTGAATACACGCAAACATCTACATTTATGGTAAGTGTACACAACTGTACTATGTTCTTAGTATTTCACTGTTGCAGTCATTACATATGGGTAGATTCCCAAAGCTGTGGTTGGGAGGATGGATTTATATCGCATTAGGACCAGCTATAAGGCCCTGCAAAACAGCAGTGGCAAAGCCAGCTCTGGATTTAGAGAAAATTGGTAAGTGATGATGCTTGGTGAAAGTATGAACTGAACTCCATGTAACAGCTTCTAGAATATCCCTGGTAGGAACACCTCTGAGAAAGGCTGTAGAAGTAGATGCAGCCCTGGTGGAATGAGATCTGATCCCCTGGGGGATAGGTATTCCATGGTGCTTATAACAGACATGAATACAATGGCTTATCCATTTAGAAATGGTTTGTTTTGAAATAGCCTTCCCCTCTGCTCCTGCAGCAAATGCTACCAGCAGTTCAGATTTTCTTTGAGATTTAGTCCTGTTCAAGTAGAATCTAAGTTGTCTGTGTACATCCAATGAATGCAAAATCCGCTCCCCCTTGTTCTGTGGATTGGGAAAGAAAGTTGGCAAATGAATGGATTGATTAAGAGCCACACTGGATCCCACCTTGGGCATGAAGGATGGAGTGGTCCTGAGTGACACCCTGTCAGCATGAAAGATGATGAAAGACTCCACTGCCATAAGGGCCTGTAATTCAGATATCCTTCTAGCTGAAGTGATTGCTAAAAGGAAGGCTGTTTTCCAGGAAAGAAATTTTAAGTCTGCAGTAGCAGATGGCTCGAAAGGAGGTAGAGTTAGTTTCTCCAATACAAAGTTATGGTCCCAGGCAGGGGTTGGAGCTCTCCTGGGTGGTCTCAAGTTTTTGGCCCCTCTGAGATACTGCTTTAGCAGAGGATGAGAGAAGGGGGGGGGGGTTCTGTGTTGTAATGAGCTAAAATGGCTGAGGCATGGATTTTTATGGAGGAAAAAAAGACAGGCCCTTGTGAAGCATCTCAGTTAAGTATTGCAAAATTTGAGGTAAATTGGGTGCTGCTGTGCTCATCCCTTGAGATTGATTCCAGGCACAGAATCTTTTCCATTTGTCAGCATAAGATTTTCTAGTACTAGGTCTTCTCGTCTCCAAAATGACATCCATCACAGGTTTGCTGAGGGATGCTAAGGGGGGATTTAAATGATTAGCCAAGCTGCAAGATTCAATGTTTGGAGCTGAGGGTGCAGAATTTGGTTCTCCTGCTGAGACAGTAAGGAAGGTGTCTGAGGCAGGTGCCATGGAGAAATTTGTGACACACTGCGCAGGAGTGGGTACCAGTGTTGGTGAGGCCAGTCTGGAGCAATCAAAATCATTTTTGGTTTGTCCTGTTTGACTTTTAGTAGAACGTTGGAGAGCAGAGGCAGAGGGGGAAAGGCATAGACTGACAGGTTTTTCCAGCTAAAGGACACAGCATCCACTTTCTACACTTTTATGTGAGGAGTTCTTGTGCAAAATTTGTCCAACTGGTAGTTCTGGGGTGAGGCAAAAAGATCTATGTATGGGCTCCCCCATTTGCGTCTCAACATGTTACAAATGGAAACTGGAACCACAGATTTTCGTGGGTCCATGAGGTTTCTGCTTAGTTCATCTGCCAGAATATTCAGCTTTCCTGACAGGAATTGAGCTTGTAGTTGTACCTGGTAGCTCAAGGCCGTGTTCCACAATGCCATGGCTAGTCTGCAGAGGGGGTAGGAATGTGTACCCCCGTGCTTGTTTATGTACCACATAACCATGGTGTTGTCTGTCTTTACCATTAGTTGTCCTGGATGAAGGTAGTCCTTGAAGGCTGTCAGTGCATTCTGTACAGCTAGCATTTCTTTTTGATTGATATGAAGGTGCATTTGATTTGGGGTCCATTTACCCTGAATGCACTTCCCTGCCAGATGTGTCCCCCATGCATAGTCTGATGAGGCTGTAGTTAGGGTTTGGGCAGCAGGGGGTGGTGTGAATGGCAGTCCCTTGTTTTGGTGGCAGGCCTCTGCCCACCATAGGAACTCTAGGCGCAGGCAAGGTATGATAGGAATCATTGCTTACAGGCTGTGACAATGTTGACTCCATAAACTTTTTAAGTACCACTGAAGTTTCCTCATATGCAGTCTTGCATATGGAATTAGAAGAATGCAGGAGGCCATGAACCCCAAGGCTTGCAGTATTTGTCTTGCAGACAGCAGGGTTTTTGTGGCCACCTGTTTGAAGTAAGTCACCAAATGAATTTGCTTTTCTGGCGTAAGGAAAGCCATCTGGGTAGTTGTATTCTGGCTTGCACCCTGGAATGTAATGTTTTGAGAGGGTGCCAGTTATGATTTATTTTTGTTTAAGGTGTACCCTAGACTAGTTAGAACTCTTTTTAAAAACACCAGATGTTTTAGAAGAGTGGCCTGGTTTTCTGCCTGAATTAGACAATAGTCCAGGTATGGATATATTTGAATATTTCTTTGCCTGCAAAATGCAATTATTGGAGTCAGGCACTTTGTGAATACCCTGGGCACAGTAGACAAGCCAAAGGGAAGGGCAGTGCAGAGAACTGATAATGCAAGTAACCTGCTTTGAAGAGTAGGTATCTTCTGCAAGATTCCCTGATTGTGATATGCAGGTAAGCCTCTTAAATCTAGAGTTGCCAACCAGGCATCCTTACCTAGCATAGGAAGTAACTGGTGAAGAGTCAGCATCTTGAATTTTGGAATGTCCAGAAAGGTGTTTAGAGCAGACAGGTCCAGAATTGGACGCCATGATTTGTCTTTTCTGGGTACCAGGAAAAGTCTGGAATAGAAACCTTGTCCCTTTTCCTCTTCTGGTACTAGTTGAATAGCCCCCATGTTTAGGGGGGAATGTACTTGTTTCTGAGTCACTGCCCGCTGATTTGGGGGCAGGTCTGGCCACCTGTTTGGAGTTGGCAACGTGTGGAAATGAAATCTGTATCTCTGGGACACTACATTTAAAACCCATTTGTCCTGGGTTATAAGTTGCCAGTTTTTTGCATGAAGAGCCTGTTTTCTCCCCAAAGGGGAGGCTGAGAGGTAAGTGCTTGGTAATCTTAAAGGAAAGTCATTGAGACTGTTTACCATAAGGTGGTGTCTTGTTATTTCTAGATTTGGAAGTGGAAGCACCCCATTGCTTAGTTCTGAAAGTCCCTTGGGACTGAAACCTGGTGCTTTTGGAGTGCCTGGGTTTGGCTTGAGTGGCTCTGGAAGGAGCTGAAAGGACCAGTTCTTAGTAGGCCAGTGCCTACTAAATCTTGGAGGTTGAACTTGTAATAAAACTTTCACAGTTTGCATAGATTTAGCTTCATCTTCCATCTTTTTTAGAACTTCTTCAGCCTTACTGCCAAACAGATGGTCCTGCTGCAAAGGAGCATCCAGCAGTTTTGCTTTAACATGATCAGGCAGAGATTGCTCCTTAAGCCAAGCATGCCTTCTAAGCACAGACCCAGTAACAGCAACCCTGCAAAAGGCCCAAGAATCAAAACCACATTGCAAAGTATGTTTTCCAACTTGTTCAGCTGAATGCAATAAATCCTGTAAATCTTTATTTTCCACACAGTCAGAAATCAACAAAATTTTCTGTTTAAGCAGCCCCATGATATGCTGTTGATATTTTAGCGTATGGAATGGACAGTTTAAAGCCCTGATTGCCAAGGTTGCAGAAGTATAAACCTTTTTACCCCATCTAACCAGCGCCCTGGAGTCTCTATCAGAAGGGGTAGAATTTTTAGCAGTAGAAGCCTTAATGCCCTTGGGCCCCTGAGAAAATGGTTTCAGGGTCCGCAACAGGGTTTTTGAAAAGGAATTTGTGGGACTCAGGAACCCTGTAGTATCTGTCTGGTTTACTAGGGGCCGGTGACAGGGAATCAGGGGCCATGCTGGATTCCGACAACACATCATCAACAATGTCTAGTACAGGAGGTATAGCCAAAGGCCTATGCGGAGGAAGAAGGAAATCCCTAAGCCTCTTTTTGGATTCAGAAAAATGCTGACTTTCCCAGTGAAAATGCTCCCTTAAGGTATGTAAAGTGTCTCCAAAAGAAAAATCTTCAGAGGGAGAAGCAGAGGGAATGGAATCCTCTGCATCAGAGTCCTCATAAGTAGGTATGGACAAATCAAGGTCATTAGAAGAGTCAGAAGAAACAGAATCCTGTTCAGAAGGTTCATAGTCAAGTTCAGCCCTAGGCCACTTAGAAGGGGGGGGTTGACTACCCCTGATTAGAGTAATTAAATCTTCAGCCATTTTGATCACTTGTTTTTTAGGCATAGGGGCCTGAACATGTGGCCTGGGCGTCAGTTTTTTTAGACATAGATCGAGATTTAGGCCTTAGTACTGAAGGTGGGGTCGGTTTAATATGCAAATCTATAGGCCTGAATACACCCTCAGAAGCTGGTGCCTGCACAGCGGCTCTGGACCCATCCAAGGTAGACGTATCCGCAGGTTCCTTAGTTGAAGCATCTCGCGGCATTCCGGACTCCGAATGGGTCTCAGTAGAGGCCTGCGAATCAGAAGTAGCGGGTATCAGGGGCTGCGAAAGCACCTCACCGAGTACCGGCGAACTGGTGACTAGCTTAGAAGAAGTGTCATCGGCAGTTTTGGACCTCAATGGCCTGTCTCTGTCTTTTTCTTTGCATTTTTTCGGTATTCCGGTAGTCGGATGGCTAACTGACGTCATTTCTGGATAATTAAACCGAGAACTGAAATATTTAGAAGAAAAAATGTACCGACAGCGAATAGTGCACTGATTAAATAAAGCACAAAACTGACAGCAAGGTACATCGCGGTCAGGGCCTAGGCAAGGAATACAGTAGAAATGAAAATCCTTATGAGGTATTTGCTTCCCACAAGTAATATAATTATTAACTTTTACTGACATCGGTAAGGAGCAAGAAAAAGTAAAGGGTACTTAGCTTTTAGTTGAAGACTTCGGTTCTGAAACTCGAAAACGAAAATTTCAGGAGTCTGTATTCGGGCCGGCCGAGGGCTACCCTGGCAGGGATAACCCAAATGTGAAGACTGCAACAGTGAAACACGAAGAACATCTTGCAATTATAGTGGAGATTTTCTCCCCGGGCCTCCAATGAACACGGGCTCTTCTTGGCCCAGTGGACTTTCTCGGTCATCAAACTTAAATAAAAATAAAATTAAAATTAAAATCTAAGGTCACCAAAAAATCTCAAATGGGGAAGGAGGAGTAAGATATTGTGATGTTAAAGCATCTTGAACTTGGACACCATCACAAATCGGTTTAAGAAAAAAGATCCATAATTGATCTCCAGGCATTTTCGTTCTTTGGCATCAGAAACATTCTTGAATGAAAACGTCTGTCCCACTGGGAAAGAGAGGTTCTAGACATTCTGTGAAAATCTGTACAGTTGAGAGGTATGCTGTGAAGGTTATATTTTAGAATGATGAAAGTTATGTCGCTACATGCAATTTTTATGTACCTGTGCTGTAAAATCAATAGCAGTACAACTCCTCTGAACATACCTCTCTCAACTGTAAAGATTTTCCCAGAATGTCCTTATTTTTGTCTCATATTTTTGGTCTGCTCCCCATAAAATTTGTGGTTATCTGGCAATTCACTGAGGATTGAAGTCACTAAATAAAGACATACATTTGAGTTTCAGACTTCATACCGTTCATAAAATGCATGTTAACACAATTCTTATTATTCTACCAACTTTCTAAGTTTATAAGAACAACATTTAAAATCTCTTCCTATTTTTGGTCCTTTGTCTCCTCATTACTTTAGGTTTTGTCCAGATTTCTTGCTCTAAGAGGTTGAGAGGTATGCCTCTGAAATATGCTTTAAAGTTAAAACAAAATGTTGCTCCCTGGAGCAACCTCCCTTATGTGGGAATCTAAACCCGCTACACACTCATGCATGCACACATGTACTCCACACATGCATTCACACACACACTTGCATACAAGTATTCACGCACACTCACATATACACGCGCACACTTGCATGTACTCACTCGCAAATACTCACAGGCAAATGGTAACACACCTACCCACCCACCCACACATACACACACGTGCAGACACACTTTCTCTGATGAAAAGAGGCCGATGTCCCTTTTTTTGAATGGATAGACTCAGAATTACTTATTAAAAAACAAAATATTCTGAGCCAAGAACGGGGGCCATAGCTCATTATTTTATATAGTGTGTGTGTGTGTGTGTGTGTGTGTGGGGGGGGGGGGCTTGCCCTATGGTTGTCTCCAGCAAAAACTTTCTCTTACCCTCAGAGTCCCTTTCAGCTCACTCTCATTAATATTAAAAGCCCACTTATACTGACAAACAAACACCCAGAACATACTTACAGTTAAAATGATTCATTGTCAACGTAATTACAAAAATAATGCCATTTACTATATGCTTACTATGTATTCTGGTAAGGGATACTTTTTTTTTCTGGTAAGGGGTTACTTGAGCTAGAATCATGATGTGTGGGAACCCGAGTCGTTCTTTGTATGGGCAAGTGCATCTATTTGCCACCTGGCAGCACAAATTTAGAGCAGAACAAAATGAACAAAAAAGTGTTCACTTTAATTAGCTTTGATTAATTGCTTGGTAGCTGGAAGGACATACCTTTTAATAAACTAGCTATGGACAAAAAGTTGATTTTTGGTTGGTTACCATGGAAATGGGAGTGGGAGTGGGGGTGGGGTGGGACTGGAGCACTAAACTAAGAAGCACAGAATTCCTAAACTATTAAGGGTGGAGGGTACTGAAAGGTGTTTAAATTTGCACACAGAAATATGATGTTGCAAGTACAGCAGAAATGAAATGAAATTGTTCCTTTGACAGTTCTGCATAAGCGTGATGTGCAACCTCTTAATGAAATCTGGCAAAATCCATGTATTTCTAACAAATATGATATACACTGCATCACACACACTGAAATTATGTAATCCTAAAGAGAAAGGAAACAGTATACTTATTTATTGGATTTATCAGGGTAGCACTGATCCAAATTTTAGGCTCAGCCTGTGAAGCCATAAATGCCAAGCAAAAAAAAAAAAAAAAAAAAAAATCAGAGAGAGGATAAAACTATACATGTACAATGTGTGAAATGATCGAAGTAACACTAATAAACCAGCAACCATGAAAAAAATGACAATTCAACAAGGAAATTAACTATATGAGGAAAGTACACCTTGGCTAAAATATCCATAAAAGTACTGATAGAAAACTGAAGTGGATAGGCTCAGGTAGAACACAGTGCTGATGTTAGGAAGTAAGACTTGTTTTTATTGGGAGACTTCCAATTCCAAGAAAAAATTCTAATTAACTAGTAAAAACACTACTTGTCTCATATGATCAAAGCAATTTAACTTCTGTAGCTGGGCCTGTCTCCAACTTAATTTACTTATAAAAAAGGTAGCCACTTGACTCCTGATTCGGTACTGAGAAGTGAAGCTGAAGAAGTGGCAGTAACCAGCAGTACCACACTGCAGGCCTAATCTGTGATTCCCACTCCTTTTAAATCTTCAGTACGCTGAGAGAATGTGTATACCGTTTTATGAAATGATTTGGCCCTAAGCAGACTACAGGAAACGTACTTAAAAAGTATATAGTTTTATCACGTTTTTGTTTGGCATGCAGCCTAAGGGATCACAGCATGAGCTTGGCTCTGTCAATCCCCATTCGTAATACCCTTCACCTTGTGCTGAGGGAATGCACATACAATAGTGAACAGCACTGCAAGCTCTCACATTCTCAGTATTTACATCAGTGCACTACAGGTGGGGTTAGAACCACTAGATAACCCTAATGGCTGCATGGGTGACTGCTTCCTGTGAATGGCTCTCACCTCTAAGAAACAGATTACACAAATACTCTGCTTCTAATATTTATTAAGGGAAGATAATACAAAAACTGAAAAAAATGGAAGCTCTGTTTTATGGACATAGATAGCAAGAAACAAACCGTCAAAATGTTTTTAGTCCCCCTAGTTTTATATACAGATCAGGCATATTTTTATCAACCACAGGAGAAGCTGTGGATGATAGCTAATAAAGATTTGAAGGATTTTATCTGGGAGGTGAAAACAAAGAGTCAAGTGGGATAAGCCGAGTCTTCCAATAGAAAAAGCTGGCTTGGGACTACCTGATTTATAGTAGTATTTCAGACCTACACAGTTAAGGCTTCTATATATAGCACAACCAGAAAGCTATAATTCAAAGTGGAAAGGGATTATGATGAAACAAGGGGAAGCTCAATAAACAAGGATAGACTGGGATTTTGGATGCAGATCCTTAAGTAGAAAAACAATAACCATACAGAATAAGCTAACACGGGAATGGAGAAAGGTGATTCTGCAGATAGGGATAACTGCAATTAGGGAGACAGACAATAGGCAAGGGGGGCTGGAATTTACTGGAGAAAACCATCAAAGGAAATAAGATACGAGGAACAAATAATTGGAGATGGAAAGGTAGTAGAATGCAAAGAGGTCGAGAATTTATTTGGACTTCAGGCTAGAGATTGCCTTCCCTATCAAGGATTGATATCAGAGTACAGGCAAAAAGAAAAACGGGATCCTAAGCGAAATACCAGCACTTGTAGAGTTTTTAGTAGACTCCAGAACAGACGCTGCTGTCAAAAAATGGATAATTAGTACAGCATATAAAATATTGCATGATAACTATAAGAATCAATCAGAGGGTGTTAGGATTGGGAAGAAAGAAAGGATAAGCAATTCACAAAGAAACAATGGAGGGATATATGTAGGACTCCTAAATATGCAACAAAGTCTAGAAATTTTAGTATATTTGCTTGGAAGTATTTACATAAACATTTTTATGCCCCAAGTAGACTCCACAGAATTTTTCCTCAGGTAGACAGCAAATGCTGGAGATGTGAAGGGGAAGAAATAGGTAATTGGAACATATTTTTTAGGAGCATAATAAATTGCAGACTTTAAAAAGTCCATGCAGACTACTCCTTCAGTAATACTGAGTGAGCAAATTGGTACAACAGAGGAAATTATTATTTTTTTGAGCTATGATACAGAATCAGAATTGCCTAGACATAGTAAGGTCTTTCTGAGTCTAATTATTGTGGCTGCCAAAAAGGCAGTTACTAGAAAATCAAAATCAAAATCTAAACCAACTGCACTAGATATAGCAAATATAGTAACAGAGAGAAAAACTGGAAATGGGATCTTTAGAAAAGGGTAGGAGCAAATTACACAGAAAAAATGGGAATTATTGGAACAATACATGCAAAATAACGTTTTGGAGGATGAATAAGGTTTAAAAGGAGACCGGATTTGAATGAGCTATGTAATGTTTGACTGACAATGACTGGATAGATTATAAGTGATGTATAATGTTTGCAACTAAAAACATCTCAATATGGTTTGTTTTCATTTATATATTGTATGTGTGATTGTCTTACGTCATACGTGATAATTTAATAAAGATCTTTTTTGTTTAAAAAATATTTATTAGGAGATGGCAGCTATAATTAAATAAGAAAAATTCTCTGTAGGAGAAGATGACAAACATTGCTATTTTTTTCAAAGTATTTTCTCCCCCATGCCTCTCAACCACTGAGCTTCCCTTAACTGGACTTGAGGTCTTCTGTGGTGGGGGTCTTCCTTAACCACAGAGGCAAGAGTTATCAATGAGGCAGCCATGATGGCGACTTGCATCCTCACTGACATCCTGTCTATGACTGTGATGACCCTGGGGACAAATACACTCAAAATACCTTTCCCTATGTGGGTGCATGCTCTCACATGCCACTGAGAAGCCTACCCCCTATCAATGGTTTGGTGAACTTAACACCTACATCCAGGTAACATCTTTTGTATTCCAACCTGTCTTCTTAGGAGGGGACCAATGAGTTCCACAGCTGGTTCCTCTCTACCTCCCCCTTGATGGGTATACCCATTCTCACCAACCAGCTTTCTCAGTAGACTAAGCTGTTGACTCCAGGGCACCACTGCAGCTGGCTAGACAAAAAATGATACTTAAGCTACACATGCAGCATCTCAAATAACTCTTGGATACCACAAATGCTTCAAAACAAATGTAGAGAATAAAGTAAGACAAGGTTGTACAGGGAATGCATGCAGGAAAGTCATCTTTGACCACTACAAGTTTTCTACCACTATCCATGAGCTCCTGGGGGCAAAACTCATAAGATTACATTAAACATTTGCTAGTAAGATAAACTGACGATTGGCAAAAATTGTATTCAGTAAATAATCATCAATGTACTCCAGATCAAGGGAATCTCTTCTGTTGAATTCCTGTCACAAAAAGAACGATGACTGTTTTGGGCTGCTGAAGTCATGCGTCCACAATAACTCTTGTGGTTCTCTTTCACTAAATTCCAATGAATCATAACTAATGTATCAGAAATCCATCCTCAAAAACTCCTACTCATCCTTTTTTGCGGAAGGGGTATGTACCACTAATGTGGCATTTCACCTCCACACCTCTAATCTTAACACATACCAAGTCTTAGGTTGTTCTAACGTGGAGAAAAAAGTTGGTTTTAAGAAATTATTGTAAGAAATTTTTGCCCATGCCTGCTTTCAATATGAAAGTGCCCATTCATTCCTCCATTCCAAGGATTCCATCTGGAACTAAAGTGAGAGCTGTTGGAGTGGAGGAGGCATCATTCAGTCATCCACGAGTGTGCCTTGTGCTCCAAGCAACATCCACACAATGACAGCACTTGGATTGCCTAACCTCACACTCCTGTGTGGATGGCTATGATAACTGCATCACCGTTGTAGCCCACAATGCCCTCATTTTGCAAGTGTGCAGTTCCACATAAACATTTTAAAGGCTACCACCTATGGATGGCTTGGTGAGCCTAATTCCAGCCCTCAAGCTGACTCTGCTCCATGGGACAGTGGCACTGTATTCATTGGTGCCCCCCCCAGTTGGTCCCTTCCACCTTCTTTACGAGTACTGAATGCCTAGGCAGCTAGTCAGACTTGTTTCATCTGGGCTGTAATCAGACCTTTATGGCACTGGCTCAGGCTGTTGTAAAATAATTTACCTTTTGTCTCCAATCCGGGTGTCTGATCTGTCGGTATATACATGTCCACCTAGCATCTTACACAAAGCAGGAAACAATGAACTTCAGTTCGCATTATGACTAATCACTAAAACAGAAATGACTCATTCAGTCTTGACAAAATGAGATCCAATGAATCATCACACTGATGTAATCATGACCTTTCCCTTTGTTTGGGATTCTGCTGAGGATGGATTGTATCCTCACTTTCACTACATTTTTGGCTAAATGGCATTCCTTTTACTAAGTGTATTCCACCAGATTACTCAAGAAATTAATGTCCTGTTGTTTAAGCTTATCATTCTGAACTGAAAACTGCAGCCAAAACTCAAACATGGTAAAAGAGTTATAAATTATATTTCTAAACAGCTACTTGAGCACATACAATGTTCCAATCTTCTAGCAAAAGGTTACCATGGTTTCAGATCTGGAACACAGTACTATTACCCAAAAGTGCCCAACTTAAAAGCATTCCGACCAATACAAGTAAAAGTCAACTGACTCTGTATTTGTTAACCATTTAAAAGTCTTTCATACCATGGTCTCAGGGCAATTACTGAACAAGCTTCTTGGCCTATATCTTGATTTCCCAGCTATATGGAATACATAAGATTGTGGGACAATACATAGTGAAGTACCAAATCAGACACTGCAGTGATCAGAGAGAGGTCTTGAACATTTTGAACATTTTCCACTTTTATTAACAACCTCTTGTGTTCCAAGTTTTAATCCTAACCTACACAGAAATAATTTAATTTCATTGCTGCTGACACTGAACGGTTTGGTCCCAAGCTGAAGGTCATACTTTCTAACCTGCTGGTGTGTGGCTCTTATATTTTTTTGTCCTGATAGTTCAAGAATTCAAATAATTAAGGGTCTTGACTTAGGCCTAGAACCCAAATGCACATTTAACTTAATGCAGAGAAATACAATACAGCAAAACCTGATATATGATGGTCCTATAGCACAGAAGGGTAAACCTCTGACTATGACCTAGATGGACTGAGTCTGAACAGAGGCCTGAGTAATGTAGGAGGTGGCTTAGGAGGAGTGAGTGGACAATACAAGTGCACAAAATGCCAGGAATAAGCATTCATGAAGCACTGTGTTAATGCCCTGTAGCTACAGCGGGCAAATTCATGAAACATGTATGGGTCATTTGTTGGTAACGTGGAAATACTGCCTATCCGGGCTACTGTGGGCAGTAGGAATTAAGGCAAGGAAAGTAAAAACTCAGTATGGAGTCACAGACTAGCTAACCTGTGTCACTTCTCCATCTGCAGAAAATTAGGTACTGTCACTCTCTAGGAGTGGCTCCTGATCTGGGGTGAGATGGAGCGGATTGAATGGCACTCCAACCATCTGTCTAACAGTCACAGCCGCCTTGTGGACAAAAAAATGGGGCTTCCTCTGGACGGCTTCATACATTGAAAACCAACTTATTAACAATTTCACTACTCCCTCACAGATGACTAAGATTAACCCTAGCAAAAATGCAAACAGCACACAGCAAGACCGGTAGACTGTATGATAGGCACTTTCAGCAATCATCAGTGTAAACTGCTATACAAATTTGGGTGGAATATGCTGTGGGACAGCAGGGTAAGCTTTGTCCCATTTGATGCATAAATTCCTTTATGAATAAACCTGACATCTCCCTCCACTATGCAGATGACTAAATAAGGAACAGCATGTTCATGAGGTCAACTGTAGATAATATCTGTCTGCATAAGAAAAAAGGGCAAGCATGTCTACAAAACCATCTCATATGTATGCTGCATTCAAATGCAGAATGCCACCTCCCCACAGTGATGAAAATTCATTCCATTGCATCACTTAAAAATTAGTTAAAATAATACACAAGACAGGTATACATATAAAGATCTTGGGCGTTGCTAAGTAATATGATCACATGAAGAGATGGCATACTGACATATCTGTCTATAGAGAAAGGTATAAGGTAACTACATTTGCATTACATTCTGCACCAGTGGCATAGAGAAATAAAGCCCTGACTAAGGGCCAGGTGATCTGAATTTGATTAGCAGCTATGTCTTTTGATGGTGCAGGTAGTGGAGGTGTTCCCATTCGAAGTAGAAAGTCTTGCCATTTACTTACTAACCTCGGCAGATGAGGAAGTGGAAGAACACCAGCTGGGGACGACTCGCAGTTCACCAAGCCACTGATGGTGGTAATAGCATCTAGGTGAACATGCAAGAACAGACATGCATGACAGAAGGTATTGTGAACCACCATGGGATGTGATGAGCTTGATTCTCTGCCCAGTGTGTGGGGTTAGGCATACAAAAAGCATCTCAGAGTAAAAAATCCACAGGTAAAGTGGTATTAGAACCAATAACCGATAACTCAAACACTGCATTTCACCATGTGTCACAAAAATAAAAAAATGTTTAATAAAGTTGAGCACTTTTGTCTACGGTTATAAGACTTCATCAGAACTGACTATATTGTATTAAAAAATGTATTTTATATATACACATAATGATCACATAACCTCAATGCTCCAGTCATAATAACTTCCTTCTAATAAATATTAACATGTTTAAATATATTAACCATTTGATAATAACCCAACAATAAAATATTTAAAATAATTCACTAAAATTGGTAGGTTCTATATTTCAAAATACTCTTAATAGATATACTACCATTCAGGCCAGGAGGGTTGCCAGCCGCCAGTTTCAACTGTCAAAATAGCTCACGCATCTCTTGCTGTTCTTTCAGCAAAAAGGACTAAAAGAATAATTCACCATTACTAAAACTACAATATCATTCATTTGGGGATGGTTTACCTTTGAATTGTCGTCCGCCGTGTGTCCGACGTGCATAACTACGAAAGTACGGCTGCAAAAAATAACAATGCAGATTCACCATGTGTTTGAATGGCAAATACGTGAATGCTTTTTTGTCATTCAAACACATGAATCAAATGTCAGAAATGGCTTTCCAGCAAACCATTTTCGACATTTGATCCTTCAAAGTTCTCCGTATACAACAGGACGATCGCACATACCATGTACGACAAAACGAAGGTAAACCTTTGAGGACTTTGCTATATACAATTTTAGGGTACTTACGTATTATCGCAACCAGATTTCAGTACCTGTATAGATCCTTGTGTTTTTCAGAAAACAGGTTAGTCACTTTTCAAAGGGGTGTGTATGCAAGTAAGTAGTGATGTTTCCCCAAGGGTTTGAGGCAAGGAGATGAAAACCCTTCAGATTTCGTAGTCGAGGGAGGTATGTGTCATTATTTTGGTGAACTGCACTGTGCTAGTCACGCTGCATCGCAAATCCTGCTTTGCTGATTACAACCTCAGCAAAGGGACCCTGCGCAGGAATAATCTGTCTGACTGCAGAGGGTCAGTAACCATCCAAACCAAAGGTGCCTGCAAGAAATACTGAGTACAGGGACTGATGCCTTTCTCCCCAGCAGGAGTCCTCGGCCAGGGGTATTACATGGTTATCCTGTTTCAGACCATTACTCCTGTTCATGTGAGGTTGTGTAGCTGCAGTAGACAGTTACACAACTACCAACAGCTGCTGCACATGCTGCATGATTCACACACACACACACACACACACACACACACACACACACACACACATGTCCCAGATGTAGCACTAACCCCTGGCAGTGTGTCCACCTACACAGAACTGAAATGGGCAGGTTGCCTTTTGGTGAAGGTGCCGAGTTGCATGACTTCAATGAGGAATGACGACTGAGAAGCAACCATCCTTCTTACAAGGCTGAAAAGGCCGTTACCACGAAAGATGAATTCTCACCTTATTCCTCCTCCAAAGTAAAAAAACAATCGTATAGAATAGTTCTGAACACTTTATACACCCCTTCTTAGCTTAACAGACCTCATTTCACAGAAACATAGTGAGTTCTGTGAGTACTGAAACCCGGTTGCGGTAATACGCAAGTACCAATTTTAGTTTATTATCTCTAAATTATGAGCATTCTGATTGGAGAAAGGACAGACACATCCCTACTAGGCCTAACTATTGTGAATATACTGTTGAATTCAGATTGTACCTATGCAAATTGAATTTGTCGATATGGTTTGCTACTGATAGTGATGGTGGTAATTCTGAAATTAATAGTTTACATAGAAAAAGTGTTTTTAATCCTCCTAAACATCCCAGTTTGAGTTTGTCTGGCAACAAAAGTGAAAGTGTTTTAGGCGTAGTTTAAGCTGTAAAAATAAAAAGTTTAGTAACTACAATCTAAACATTACTGGAAAACTACTTTTAGAAAGCATTTATGATAAAAGTACAAGAATTGTGAAAACAGATAAAGGTGGTGGGCTTACTGGGGAAAAAGTGTGATCTGCTCCACAGTGATGAAATGAGATAAATACTTCCTATTCAATAACTGAAGTTTGTTTAATGAAGATGTAGACTCACAAGTGTATACATCTCAATACTTTCAAATATTTGAAGATGCATAAACCCAAAATCTCAAAGATCTTCGGTATTCTCAAGATACATAGCTGCCTGCATAATTCTCCCTTAAGACCAACTGTTTATTGGGGGGGGGGGTCGAAAACATATCTTATAGCAAAGTATATTGAATAAAACGTTAAGGGATATGTGGGCAATTCCTGCATTCTTTAAGGGATTCCTGGGAATTTTTTAAGTTGTACAGGTGAAGAACTATATATCGATAAGTTAATATTTGTTACTGTGGATGTAAAAGATCTATTCTCGGTAATCCCACATTTGATAGGTAATGAATGATTTCATGAGATCCTAGCATGTAGAAGTCAATTTAATAATGGTGAAAAACAGTTTATGCCAACTGTTGGAAGTACTCTTGGTAATTAATTAGATTTATTTTGAGGGGGAATATTTTAAGCAACAATCCGTTATGGCCATGGGAGCAGCCTATGCACTAGTATTTGCCAATATGGTGATGCTATATTGGGAGGAGAATTATGTGCCTAGTACTGAATTCAAGGAGAACTGGAATTTTTAGTGCAGATTCCTAGACTATATATGCATTTTCTGGACTGGAACAGAAGAAAAATTGTTTAAATTTTTTGAATATATAAACTCAATTACAGAATTTTTTTAAGTTCGACTTACACAATCTCCTACAATACACTAAGTTATTTCGACGTAAAAATTAAAAATGATGTGGACAAAGGAAGATTTAACTCCAATATATATCCAAACCCCACATATTTACATAGCTTTCTAAATTTTAGCAGTAATCATCCTTTTACTCAGAAAAAGGCCTTGGTGAAAAGCCAAATGGGCAGGTTGGCCAGGGACATATCTGCACAGGAGGATGTTTTAAAGGAGATGGAGAATTTATAACTAATGTTTAGGAGACAAGGCTATCCAAATGATTTATTGCAAAATATGCGCAATTAATTTTTTTAAAAAAATACCTTTATTAAATTATCACTTAAGACATAGGCAAACGCACATTAACCGAAAAGAAAGCAAACCATTTTAACATCTTTCCATTTAAATACACTATACATTACATATATTTTCTTTGCTACTATCATTAGTACATTACAAAAATTTACTGAATTCCCGTCTTCCCTAAAACCTCACTCATCTACCTCCTGAGCATTATTATGCATGTATTGTTCCTACAATTTTCATTTACCACTATGCAAATTGCTCCTTCCCTTTTCTAAAGGCCCCTCTTCCAGTTTTATCTCTTTTATAATATTAATACAGTTGTTGTACACTTTGACTTCCATCTTCTAATAATTACTTTTTCGGCAGCTGGCAGAATTAAACTTAAGGCCTCGCTATGTCTATGCAATTCAGATCCTGTATCCCAGCTCAAAAAATTATTTCCTTACTTACTGCCATTTGCTCACTCAATATTTCTGATACAGTACCTGTAAGGAATTTTTAAAATCTGCCAGTTCATTACACTCCCAAAACATATGTTCCAAGTTACCTCTTACTTCTCCATGACACCTCCAACATTTGCCATCAACCAGAGGAAAAATTCTTTCAGTCTGCCTGGGGTATAAAATACCTATGCAAACTCTTGCAAGCAAAGATCCTAAACCTTCTGGACTTGGATGCATACTTGGGAGCCATACATACGTCTTCCCCTTGTTTTCTTGTAAATTGCTTTTCCAGTCTCTGTTCCCAATCTTTTCTAACCTCCTCTGATTGATTCTTAGTCATGAAATATTTTATATGCTCTACTAATGATCCTCTTAACAGCTGCATCTGTTCTAGATGCAGCTAAAAACTCTACCAGAGTAGATCTATCACTTATGATTCCCCCATCCCTTTCTCTGTGCTTTGAGGTCAAGCCTTGTTACGGAAGGCAGTCTCTAGCCTGCAATCCAAATGTCTACTTGGCCTCATCCCACTGTGTTACCCTTCTTGCTTGAGGTATTTGCTCCCAATATCTTTGGTTCTTTGGCAGGTTTCTCCAATAAATTCCATCTCTCTTTGCTTATGTTCTGCACCCCTACCTGCAGTCATTCCTATTGGCAAAATCTCCTTTTTCCATTCTCATACTGGCTTAATTCTTAGAATACTTTTCAGCATATAATATTCTGTATAGTTATTATTCTCCTTAAGCATCTGTATTCAAAATCCCATGCTCTCTCTTTTTCATGAACTTCCCCCTTGCTTCATCATCATTATCATCCTTTTCTACTTTGAAGGAACAGGTAGAGATGCACAAGCTATATTGGCAGCTGAAATTGGTGACTGACAACCCCCTCTGGCCTGAATCATAATACATCTACTAACAGTCTTTTGAAATATAAAACCTAGCAATTTTAGTGTATTGTTTTAAATATTTTTATTGTTAAGATATTATCAAATGGTTTATTACATCATTTACAAAGATATTAATATTAGAAGGAAGTTCTTGTGAGTGAAGTGCTAAGGTCATTTGATCATTATGTATGTATACAAAATTAGTTTTTGTTAATTATGTTAAGTTCTGGTGAAGTCTTGTAACTTTAGATTTAAGTGCTCAACTTTATTAAACATTTTTTATTTTTGTAGCACATGGTGAAGTGTGATTTTTGAGTTGCACAAAAATATCTCTCAATGTTGGGATGATGGCAAGACAGTAGGGCAGCCACAGTGGTGCAGCAGTTAGCGTCGTCACCTCACAGCAAGAGGTTCTCCGGTTCAATCCTCGGCTGGGGTGCCTTCTGTGCGGAGTCTGCATGTCCTCCCTGTGGTCGCGTGGGTTTCCTCTGGGTGCTCCGGTTTCCTCCCACATCCCAAAGACATGCTGTAGATGGACTGGACACTCTAAATTGGCCCTAGGTGGGAGTGTGTGCGCCTTCCATGGAAGGCTGGGCACCGGGCTGGCAACTTGACACTGTAAAACTCTACTGCCAATCATGAGTGGATGGGTGATCCGCTGTGGCGCGACCCCTAACTGGGAAAAGCCGAAAGAAGAAGGAGAAGAAGTTGGGATGATGGCAAGACCATAGTTCCCTGATGTATGCTTGTGTGACAGTCCTTCTGGATAGCTCTTGACTTAACAGATCTGGAAGATTCCACACGTACAGACTCACCCCACCATCTAGGGAACAAACTAGCTCTATTACAGCTAGGGGAATCTTGATATTCAGCAGGCAGAGGGGAGAAAATGGCACAGAAAAAAATGTTTCCATTGTATGTTCATGGTGGAATGTATTTAATATACTCTATTTTGTAAAAATCCAGCCAATATGTTATGGAAAGGGCAGCAGCAGCATAAAGGGATTTACACTGGAGAAAAAGAGAAGCAGCACAATGTGAATGAGGAAAGCAATCTATGGCAGGTAATAACAATGATGAATCATGTGATGCAATGTACTAAGGGACAGGGAAAGCAAATCAAAGCTGAGGCAGTGACTTAGCACAGTAATTCTGTCAAGGCATTAACAGGACTTCACTCAGCGTTGCAAACAGTTATGGAGGACTGTCTAGGTAGGAAGACAGGTTTAGTTGACAGAGTTCAAGTAGGGTTAGTAAAATGATAAACAAACAAATTGCAGTTATGTACACTTATCATAAATGTAGATGTTTGAGTGTATTCACTGTTGCAGTCCTCACACTTGGGTTATCTGCCTGCAGGTAGCCCTCAGTCGGCCCGAATACCAGAGACTTAGTATTTCTGAGTCGGCTGCTGTCACTCCAGGACTGATGTCAGGTAATTAGGGGTATAAAAACAGGCAGCCGACGCCATTACATCAGTTTGTCTTGCCCCAAATGTCAGGAGCCCCCCAAATAGGGGGCTAAGTTATGGTGGGGAAAATGCCATCAGTAAAAAGTAAATACCAATACCCCTGAAGGGGTGAGTAATAGACATACAGAGAAGAGAGAGAGAGACAAGGGGGCTGGAGGGAGGGAAACCAGGACTGCAACAGTGAATACACTCGAACATCTACATTTATGGTAAGTGTACACAACTGTACTATGTTTTCATGTTTCACTGTTGCAGTCATCACACTTGGGTAGATTCCCAAAGCTGAAGAAGGGTGGAGGCAGTCAAGAAGAGTTGGGGCTGTCTAGTATGCCTTGCAGGACTGCTGTTGCAAAACCCGCCCTAGATTTGGAAAAGATAGGCAGGTGGTAATGTTTGGTGAAGGTGTGTACAGAACTCCAGGTAGCAGCTTCCAGGATGTCCCTGGTAGGGACTCCCCTGAGGAATGCTGTAGAGGTGGTAGTTGCCCTAGTGGAGTGTGTTCTGACCCCCTCCCTGAGGGGTTGGTTTCCCATGGTGCTTGTAGCAAAAATGGATGCAGTGTGCTATCCATTTGGAATTTTTTTGCTTTGAAATGGCCTTGCCATCTGCCCCTGTTGCAAAACTGACTAGTAACTGGTCAGATTTCCAGAAGGGCTTAGTCCTATCAAGATAGAATCTGAGCCGTCTGTGCACGTCCAAGGAGTGCAGAATCTTTTCCCCTTTATTTTGAGGATTAGTGAAGAAAGTTGGCAAATGGATGGACTGGTGGAGAGCCACACTGGACACCACTTTAGGCATAAAGTAAGGGTTAGTCCTGAGGGAAATCCTGTCAACGTGGAAAATAATGAAGGGTTCCACAGCCATAAGTGCTTGTAGCTCAGACACTCTTCTAGCTGAAGTGATGGCCAGAAGCAAGGCTGTTTTCCAAGAGAGGAATTTTAACTCTGCTAATGCTGTAGGCTCAAAGGGGGGGGGGGGTAGTGTGACCTTTTCCAGTACAAAGTTACGGTCCCAAGCAGGGGTGGGTGCTCTCCTGGGTGGCCTCAAGTTGCTTGCCCCTCTCAGGAACTGTTTGATGAGAGGGTGAGAGAAGAGAGGTGGCTCAGTGTTGCAATGAGCTGAAATGGCAGAGGCACAGATCTTAATGGAAGAGAAGGACAGGCCTCTGTAGAGTAGATCTGCTAAGTAATCCAGGATTAGAGGCAGGGAGGGCACAGTTGTGTCCTCTCCTTTAGACTGAATCCAGGAGCAGTACCTTTTCCACTTATCAGCATTGGATTTCCTTGTACTGGGTCTTCTGGCTTCAAGAATTATGTCCAGCACCTGCTTAGTTAGGCTGGTTACTGGGGGAGAGTTCAAGGAATAAGCCAGGCTGCAAGATTTAGGGTTTGCAATTGTGGATGCAAGATCTGTCCCCCCCTACTGAGAGAGCAGGGTCTGGTTCTGTTGTAGGTGCCAAGATGGCAACCGGTGACAGGCTGCGCAGCAGGGGGTACCAGTGCTGGCATGGCCAGTCTGGGGCAATCAGAATTCTCCTTGGTCTGTCCTGCTTTATCTTGAACAATACTCTTGACAGAAGGGGCAGGGGGAAGGCATAGATTGAGAGATTTAACCACTGGAAGGATAGAGCATCCACGTTCCAGGCCCTTCTGTGAGGTGTCCTGGTGCAGAACTTGCTGAGCTGGTGGTTGCAGAGGGAGGCAAAGAGATCCACCTCTGGGGTCTCCCATTTCTGAATCAATAGGTTGAAGGTGCTGGGCTCTATTTGCCACAAGTGTGGGTAAAGGAGAATTCTGCTTATATCGTTTGCCAGTGACGTTTGTTTGCCTGGCAGAAATTGAGCTTGTAGATGGACATATATGTCCAAGGCCATGTTCCACAGGGCCATGGCTAGCCTGCAGAGTGGGTTCCCCCCTGCTTGTTAATGCACCACATAATTGTGGTGTTGTCTATTTTTATTAGCAGGTGTCCTGATGAGAGTAGGGATGTGAAAGCTGTCAGAGCATGCTGCACAGCTAGCATCTCTTTTTGGTTGATGTGCAGATGAATTTGACTTGTGCTCTAGTGGCCCTGAATGCAGTTGCCATCCATGTGCCCCCCCCAGGCATAGTCTGGGTGGCGTGGGGTTGAGTAAAGGGCAGTCCCTTGTTGTGGTTGCATGCTGCTGCCCACCAACAAAACTCAGCCCTTAGACAGGGTATTATAGGAATGACGGTTTCCAAGTCATGAGAATGTTGGCACCAAAGACTTTTTAAGTTCCATTGAAGTTTCCTCATATGCAGTCTGGTATATGGAATGAGTAGGATGCATGAGGCTATGAACCCTAGGGCCTGCAGGATTTTCCTTATGGATAGCTGCGTTCTGGTGGCCATTTGAGTAAAATAGTCTGACAGGTTGAGTTGTTTTTCTGGAGTGAGGAATGCCATCTGGGATGATGTGTCCAAGCTTGCTCCCAGGAATACAAACTTCTGGCTGGGGACTAGTTTTGATTTGTTTTTGTTGATGGTGTACCCCAGGGAAGTTGGAAGGTTTGTTACAAATGTCAGGTGCTGCAACAGCATTTCCTGACTGTCTGCCTGAATCAGGCAGTTGTCCAAGTACGGGTAAATTTGAATATTTCTTTGTCTGCAGTAAGCAATGGCTGGAGCCAGGCATTTTGTGAATACTGGGGGAGCAGTGGATAAGACAAAGGGAAGTGCAGAGAACTGACAATGCATAGATCCTGCCCTGAAGCATAGATATTTCCTGCATGACTCCCTTACAGGGATGTGCAGATAGGCTTCTTTTAAGTCTAGGGTGACTAACCAGGCATCTTTGGCTAGCATAGGTAGAAGCTGCTGCAGGGTGAGCATTTTGAATTTTGGAACCACCAGGAAGGTGTTGAGAATCGAAAGATAGAGGATTGGGTGCCAAGTGCCCTCTTTTCTGGGTACCAGGAAAAGTCTGGAATAGAATCCTTGGCCTATCTGTTCCGCAGGAACAGGCTGAATTGCCCTTATAGAGAGCAGGGACTGAACTTGGTTTTGTGCCTCTGCCCACTGGGTTGGAGGAAAGTCTGGGAACTCTTTGGGGGTTGGTAGCGAGTGGAAGTAAAATCTGTACCCCTGGGATTCAATGTTGAGGACCCATTGGTCTTTGGTGATGGAAATACAGTTTTTTGCATGAAGGGCAAGTTTTCATCCTAGGGGCACAAGCAGTTGGGCAGAGGTGGGGAGTGGAGTTGAAAAGTCATTGGGAATGGTTTCCGTAAGGGGGTGGTTTAGCACTCCCTGCATTAGAAGTGGAGGCACTCCATTGCTTAGATCTCTGCATACCCTGAGACTGTAGTCTGGGGGGTTTGTTTCCCTGGGTCTAGTCTGAGATGGCCTTGAGGGGGCTGGAAAGGACCAATGCTTCGACGGGCAATGCCTACCGAATCTAGGAGGCTGTACTTGCAGGAATTCTTGGACTGTCTGCATAGATTTAGCTTTTTCTTCCACCTTTTTAAGAACCTCTTCTGCTTTGGTGCCAAACAGCTTGTCTTTGTTCAAAGGAGCGTCTAATAACTTTGATTTGACATGGTCTGGCAAGGTCTGTTCCTTAAGCCAAGCATGCCTTCTCAGAACAGAACCAGTGACTGCTGCCCTGCAAGATGCTTCTAGGACGCGTCAAAGCCACACTGCAATGTATGCTTGCTGACTTGGCTTGCAGAGTGCATAAGTTCATGCAATTCTTTATTTTCTGCACAGTCTGTAAAGGTAGCGATATTTTGTTTAATAAGTTCCATAATATGTTGTTGGTATTTCAGCATGTGAAACCAACAATTCAAAGCCCTAATGGCGAGAGTTGCAGAAGTATATACTTTCTTACCCCATCTGTCCAGAACTCTAGAATCCCTGTCCGAAGGGGTGGGATTCTTAGCTGTGGTTGCTTTGATACCTTTAGCCCCCTGGGAGATGACCTCTGGGTCAGCAGTAAGATTTTTGAAAAGGAATTTGTGAGTCAGGTACTCTGTAGTACCTGTCTGGTTTCCTAGGAGCAGGGGATAAAGTATCAGGAGTTAAACTGGAGTCCATAAAGACATCATCCACAATATCCAGGACTGGGGGTATTGCTAAAGTCCGATGTTGTGGCAAATATAGAAATTCTCGGAGTCTCTTTTTGGACTGAGGATAGTCTTGGCAGTCTCAGTGGAAATGCTTTCTTAAAGTATGCAAGGTTTCACCAAAAAAAAAATCCTCTGGAGGAGAAGCCGAGGGAATGGATTCCTCTGCATCTGAATCGTCATAAGCTAAGGGTAAGTCTTCATAATCAGATACCTTAGTCATCTGTCTCTTGGTCAGTTGAAGCTGCTGGGGACTGGTCTCTTTTTCTCTTAGCAGGGGAAGGCTGACTTCCCCTAATCAGCATAATAAGGTGGTCTGCCATTTTAAGCATTTGATGTTGTGGCAAGGGAGCAGGTGCATGCGCTTTGGTGGTCGTTTTTTTAGGCATAGCACGTACTCTTGGCTTTAGAAATTCGGTAGTTTTAGACAGAACTTTTTGGTTTGTGTCGAGCATCAGTAATGCAAAGAACTTCCTCAGAAGCCGGTGCCTGCTGAGCAGCTCCGGACCCATCCAAGGTAGAGACATCCGCAGGTTCCATAGTTGAAGAGTCTCGCAGCATACCGGACTCCGAACGGGTCTCGACAGAGGCCTGCGAATCCACTGAAGTGGGCATCAGGGGCTGCGAAAGCACCTCACTGAGTACCGGCAGACTGGCGACTAGCTTAATGGAAGCATCGTCGGCAGCTTTGGACCTGTGCAGTCTGTCTCTGTCTTTATTCTTATGTTTTTTCAGAAGATCGTTAGTCGGACGGCTTACCAAAGCCATTTTGGAATACGGAGATCGAGAACGAAAAGTATTTAGCAACAAAAATGGCCCAACAACGAATAGTTCGGGCATTGAACAAGGCACAAAACCAACAGCGAGGGACGCCGTGGTCTGGGCCAAAACAGGAGATGCAGTAAGAATGGAAATCTCGGTGCAGTATTTGCTTTCCACGGGCAAGACAACTGTTAAGTTTTTCTGACATCGGTTAGAGCAAGAAAAAAAGGTCCCCAACGGGGTACTTAGCTTTAGAAGACTTCAGGATAATTCAATTCGGAAACGAAAAAACTCAGATAGCGGCCAACTGGCACTCGTGCAAACTGCTTCTGCTTTGGGCACCTCAGCAATAAAGATTGATGGCGTCGGCTGCCTGTTTATATACCCCTTGATGACCTGACGTGAGTCCTGGAGCGACAGCAACCGACGCAGAAATTCTAAGTCTCTGGTATTCGGGCCGACTGAGGTCTACCTGCAGGCAGATAACCCAAGTTTGATGACTGCAACAGTGAAACACAAAGAACATCAGCTGAATACAAAATGACAACTGCATTATTGTAGTGAAGATCTCCAGTGTCAAAAAAGAACAGAGGTCTGCGGCAAGGACATTCTCAGCTGCAAAAGGGGTGGTAGGAAGAATTTACTAATCAAGACAGGAGTGACAAGAGGGTTCACTAATGTGTAACAATAGGATAAGAAACAAACTACCGTCTCCAGCAGGAGTCATTCATATACTTATATCTGCCATGGCCATTGGCTGCCCAACTGTCCGCACAGACACCATTATTCTATCAGCATTTACTGGTTCTGCAAAGTCACAAGTGGAAGACACAAGTATTTTATTACTGCATCACTGGACTGGCAAATATTTTTTTGCCTTTAAGACATATAATCAGTTAGGGTTGCCCACTTTTTAAATGCTTTCTCAGGAAAAATTATACTAAACCAGTGTAAAGACGTGAACTTCATTATTTTGCCAAAATAAAAGCTAGAATTTGAATAGTTTGTATTGTTTCACAAAATCACTCAATCTCTCACTGGCTTATTCTGATTAAGTTGCTAATGTGTTTTTCTTAATGTCCCTTATCTTAATTCTAGAACCTGCTCATATCAAATGAGTAACTATATAAGAACTACTGTATTTTCTCTAATTAAATATATAACTGTCTATGCTCTGCAGCTTTATTTGGTGAATAATTCTGTATCTCCCCAGTACTTTCAGTAAAACAACAATCTCATTCAAATTACTTGGTTAACAAACAAAATGAAATTAACTTAATTTTTAGCCACAAATATGATGGTAGGGCGCAAGATTCTTCAATGTGTGTACTACAAAATGACAGAAAGACAAGCAGAACAAGGGCCAGCCACTTGCTATATGTGCATATTACCTTACTTTAAACACAACAGCACACTGGTTTATTGGGTTCTATACCAGTACCCAGCTAGTAGGAACAGAATTCAGCACAGCCCTCTTTGGAATGGCTAGATCGGGCTTTATCTGCTCTTATGTGTCACTTGACAGTGGCTTGGGAGTAGCAACCTTTGGGAATAAAATTTTTCAGACAAGAAATACATTAGTGTCCAATACCTGCTCCCCACCCAAGAACAGCTGCACAGGTCACAGAGTTGCTTCATGAGACTTCAAAGTGGATACACACTATAATCTTTGTTACTATAAGAGAGGGGAAAAAAAAACTCTTCTGGCCCTTGGCTCAGAATGCTATCATGGTCGATTCATTCTGTGTTATGTATCCATGTTAATGCATGGGAAATGGGGAAGAGGCCTGAGAAGGAAAGTTGCTGTGTAAAGAAAAATAACTAGCTGATAACAGCTTTTTCCCATTTGGCACAAAGTTCAAAAGTGGTGTAAACACCTTCCTGTAGTCAGGAAACCAGAGGAATTTCTGCAGGTGCCCCTCTCCTTCTAAATCTACATGCAGAGGAGTTCCACCCTTTCTAATAGCTTGAATCACAGAGCTAACAGGTTTATGGAATGTAGCAAAGGGTTGTGCACAATGAAAACTCAAAGCAACAGCATCAATGCATAAGAAGATTCAAGGAGTTTTTACAGCAGAAAAAAATAAAACGCTCTCCCCGGTAACTGTGAGTCTAATTAAATAAGAAACAGGTTTCTACAAGGAATATATAAAGTTCTTTCAAGGATGGGCTTGTAAGAACACTATCAATAACTTACAGCTTCCTTTCCATGTCCTATTCTCACTACTTCTTTTCACAGACACTGAAATACTCAGGCCAGTAAAACAATGCAATACCAAGGACTGCAAATGCAGCACCCCCCCCCCCCTTTAGTTGGGGTTTGAACACTGAGTCAGCGGAGGATGGAATATAATTAAGCTTGGCAAGTCACACATCTTACTTGCCCCATCCCCCACTTTGCCTGCTTTTGTGATTTACAATGAAAGGCACTGTTCACCCAGTAACACTGCGTGTGTGTGTGTGTTTCTGTCTCTCTCATTCTGTACACCATTTTCCTTTCTTCGACAGATGCAATCCTCAGCAGAAGTATTTAAAGGCCTTAATTTATGCCTCCTCTTGTCATGTGATCTTACAATCTGCTAAAGTCGAATTCCTGGAAGCCAGTGAGATCATCTCCCTTGGGGTGTTATCTCCTTGACAAAATGTAGCAAATATTAAATCTCCTTTTCGTGTACACATTTAGAATTTGTTTTCTGATCACATAATAGCAGAACAGTAGCAGTTCCACAGACGCAGTTGTTAGCCATTGCTTACTGATTTGTTAAATGGTACAGTGGGCTGGTCCAAGAACCCTTTCCAGCCAAGACATGTGCTAAACTGGCAATTAGTGAAGCCACAGGCAACTACTTCAGCTATATTCATGTATGTGTGTGGCAAAAAAAGAAAAAACAACATATTCAAATAATGTTTAGGGATAATTTACCTTTACTACACACACACACACACACACACACACACACACACACACACACACACACACACACACACACACACACACACAGTTCTGAAAGCAGCTGCATCTTTGATTTCAAAATGTCTGCAGCCCAGATACACATCTGTGAGAACCCCATCATTCTTAGAATTCTCTGACTCTAGTTCAGGGTGCAGACAGATCTGTCTCGTTTCTGCTGCAAAAAACATTCTGGAACTGTTAGCAAAGTCTCCTTTTGATACTACTGATTTTAATGGAGCTTCATATTTGATGTATGCATGTCTGCAAGGCATCCAGAGAAGAGTAAAACTAACTTGCTGGCTCTTGCACATCAATTCTCAGAACAGGAGCAGGTTGTTCTTCATCCCTCAGATAAGGCATTTCTAACAGCTATGGCAGGAAACTACTGTTTCCCTGCAAAGCGTTGTTCTTCTCTTGGTCATAGCATACAATGTTTGAGGATACTGCCAAAATGAGCCACATATTTCTGTGACTTTATACTAAATCTGCATCTGACTTTAGGCATGAGTTTAAAATGTAAAAGGATGAAACCCAAACCGTGTACATGTGTTCTGGCCATTCAGATGAATGATCTTACCAAAAGTCGATGCCAGTGTGTGGATCTGCATCAGGACAAACTGCAAGAAGTATCATCATGTCTGATGTGGGAGGAATTAGGGGCAAAGTCTTGTGTCCTCCATGGAGGAAGACATGCATGCTGTTAAAGGACCTGAAACTTGTTAGGCAAATAACCTGCAAGTGTGTACATATGTGTGTGTGTGTGTGTGTGTGTGTGTGTGTGTGTGTGTGGTGAGGGAAGACTGAAAAAACAATAAGTATACGGACATCGAAGCAGAGGTCTCAGCCGTGATGAACTTAAATAAGCGCTATGAGTGTTCGTATTGGTTCTCTTCAAAACAATGCTTAGGAATGGAATCACAGTGTCTACATTATGACATCAGGCCAACTGGATGCCTAAACCCGATCTCAAAGTGGGTGAGAGCATGCGCTAGTCTATGCGCTTCCCTAGACAGCACTACACTACAGCTAACAAGGGCCCTATGACCATTACCTTAAGGCCTTTCCTTCACCTGTACTTTTCTCACAGTTATCAAGACAGCAAGATGAAGATCTAATAAATTAATCATATAGCAAACGTTTTATATAGGCAAGTACTAGGTAATCAGTCTGTAGACCATTTCAAGCCCAGCCAAAAGAAAACTATTCAGAATTTCCCACTAGCCTCAAGGTAGGGAAGACCAGATAGAGTAGGAGAGAATCTGAGACAGCCCATCCAATTATCCAGGTTTACCCTAAAGATGGCAAAGCTGCTACTCCAGATGTGAAGGATACAAATCAAACCAACATGTCTTAGTTATCTGCTGTTGAAGCTTTAGTTAATTTAACAAAGTATTTGCGGTATCACAGTGTTTGATATTTCATGGCAAGAAAGGCTGGACATAGACCTCCATGGAGGAGTCTGTAAGAGACTGAGAACAGAGAAACGGCTGCCAGTTTCTTCTATTAACGAAGACTTTTGAGGCCACTGATCTTTTTAGTTGTGAATTTCTGATGTCTCTCAAGTCAAAAATTGCATTTTATGAAACAATGGTTCTGACAAGATAAAGTAAAGAGGAATTAAGTCTTCTATGGATCTAGTGGAGACGCTTTTGGAAATCAGATGGGCCAGATAAAAGGCTTTCTGAACTACTGTGGAGAAATGATGGTTAAAATAATAAGGAATTATCAACATGAGTACCCCGATCCCTCACAACAGTGTCTGATTGGGGGTCGCATCTCCCATACAGTAAGTGAAACAGTTTTGTTTAAAGCTACATTTTTTTACATTTAATTTGAGACCATTGTCCTTGCACCAATTAACATGGTCTAAGTCATGCTGGAGCAATTGTGAGTCAGCTGAAGATAGAATAACAACACCCAATTTACAGTCATCTGCAAACTTAATTAACCATAACTCAGAACTGCTCGCCTGAAGGTCTGAGAAATATATGCCAAAGAGGAGAGGGCCCAAAACTGAGCCCTGTGGTACAATACTGGTAATTTTTTGATTTCAGAAGTGGCATCTGCTACTCTAACCACACAAGTTCTGTCGAACAACCAGTTAGCTATCCATCAAACAATATAATGACATATTTAGATTTACAAATCTCTCCATAATGCCTGCACGGGGAATAGTGTTAAAGGCCCTGACTAGGTCTAGACATGCCATATGCACTACATAACCATTATGCACTCCTTCAATTTTCAAAGAAATTAATGACTCTAAAGTAGCCAAAATGATGAGGGTCCAGGGTTATGAGATGAATGAAGTATGAAGACAATACTCTCCATAATGCACTCTTAACCACTTAAATTAAATCTACACATTTCTAGACAGCAGCATCACGTTTTACTCACCTAAATCATACTATCAACTACAGAAGTTGTGCTATCCTGATCATTTAATTCTAAATGCCACACATGGTCGAGCTGTGAAACCTTGAGTCTTTAGGTAGCTGCATATACATTTTTTGCTTATTGGTATAATTTGCTGTCTTAGGTCTACACCTAATTACACTACACATTTGCAGACAGCAGAAAGAGGCAATTAGCCTGTTTTTCATTAATATGCATTTGTTAACAGGAATAGTCTGACTGGGCCATGCAAGACCACTTTCTGGCAGAGGTCTAGGGAATGAAGTTCCACATTTACACTTTATATAACTGAATAGAGTACATTCATATACATCTTGAAGTGCTAACTGTAACCAAAGAAATACATCTTAAATCAGACATCATAACAGCTGAATATATGTTAGAAATTATTCAACAAAATAACACAGAAATTTTTTTTTACAAGATCTCCGTTGAACAGTACAATTTAATAATAAATATTTTCAAAAAAACATGACTTCATAATAATGGCAAAAATAATCACACAAGAAAGATGAGTATGCACAATTGCAGTAATAAACTGTGTGCACATGAATGTAAGAATGGTAATATTTATAGTGCATTATATGAGGCTTTTGATGTGAATGGGTCAGCTACTGGGAGAGTTGCAGAAGGCTGAATTTTCAAAAGAAGGCTTTAAGATTTTTCTTGAATTTTTGGAGACTGCTAATTTGTCTTAAGATGTCTGGGAGGGAGTTCCACATTTTCAGCTTCCATATTTTGGTACATAATGAGTAAAGAGCATCCCCATGTGCATTGTGTGATTTTAAACATGCTTGTCTTTAGAGAGCAGTGATTGGAGGAGGCCGTATCATCTGACTAAGAGAACTAAGGAACAGCATTTTTCTTTCTGATACATGTTTAGTTGACTGGAAAACTCCATCCAGTGACGCTTTTGAAGAGGTATGCAATACTTACAGGTTCACAAAAGCTTACTAGCCTAATGGCCCTAGAGCCCTTACAAGCTTAGCCATATATATCCCAAGTTGTCCCAATTGCCAGTAGTTAGGCGAAGTTTGCAGAGGTAAGAGTCTATGACAATTAATACCGACTGCCTCTGTCAATGAGGGACACGAGTGCCACCCCAAGAGTGAATATGTTGTCACCCATCCACTGATCTAGACTGTGTCTGAAAAGGGCCAGGGACGGGCTCTATTTCACGTGAATTGGAAGCTTGTTCCAGAGAAGTGTCAGTCTCTGGGAGAGTTAGCTATTTTTCCAGCATGATTTGTTCATGTCAGAGTCTAGGTTAAGATCTCTGAAGCGAGTAACCCTCATGCAGTTTGATTTACGAATATGTAAACGTAACAAAAACAAAGTGTTAAAATCGACTCTGGTACAAAACTTGACTTTTATTAACTTTTCCACACTTAATAAAAATGATAGAAAGTTACCACAAACATTAAAAAAATAACATCAGCGCTTTCGTCTCCTAAATAATGAATGGACTTTTTCAGATACTATGCACTTAAAAATAAGAATTAAAATACACTACAAACATAATTATAAAAATACACTACAAACATAATTTTTTGTAGCACCTGTTACAGTGATTTACGAATATGTAGCATTTCCATCAGGGATGAGTTAGAGACTGCCCTGTAAGCCAGGCAAAGATCACCCCCTTAGCAGCCTGTAGGACACAGAATACAGTTACGCAGCTTTCAGTGTTTCCACATACTACTGGGCAGATTGGTAGTAAATTTATTAACTTTATTACACCATTGTTCTAACCGACTTGGTAGAGTCATATTAAGGTTAGTTAGTGTTGTAGATGTATGGAGTGGTGCACCGGTTAGCAGTGTTACCTCACAGCAAGAGGTCCTCCATTTCGATTCTCATCTGGGTTGCCTTTTTTGCGGAGTCTGCATGTCCTCCCTGCAGTTGCGTGGGTGTCCTCTGGGTGCTCCGGTTTACTCACACATTCCAAAGACATGCAGTAGGTGGACTAGACACTCTAAATGGCTGTAAGTACGAGTGTGTGTGCAAGTGAGGGGTACAGATGAACTACCACGGCAAGGCTAGCCATCCGGTGGTGTAACCTTGGCTTGAGATGAATGTCACTGTTGAAGTGAAACCCCGACCCCATGTGCAAAATGGGAAATAAGGGGTTGAGGATGGATGGATGGAATGTTGTGGCTGTATAAAGAAGGTTTCAGAGCAGGAATGCAGAAGCAGTGGTTAGATGGGCTTTTTGGTTTAGGAATGGTTTGCACAATAAAGAAGACCTACCTTTTGATGAGGTTTATTAATAATGTAATGGATATGATTATCAAACTTTAGGTGCTCATCAACAGCTCCAAGGAGCTTAATCATTTCAACATGGATATTTAGCTATTAATTCATAACAAAGCCTTTTCTAAGAACAGTCAGTGACTTGGGGGCAGCTAATATGAACTTTTTTGTTTTTTTTAAGAGGAGGTGGTAGAAAATAGTTTTCAATGGATATACAAGATTTCTAAATTATAGTTTGGAGTCCTGCAGGCGAGTATGCAGAACAAGTGGCATTGGGGAGACTCAGGCTCAAGTAGCGTACTGGCTGACAGATGAGTTCTTCAAGACAGATGTCCATGGGCTGCTCGCCTTTCTTGGGAAAGCAAGGAAGTGCAGATCTGCATTGCCTGCCTGAAGGTCAGGGTACTGGGCAAAGAGATGCAAAAAAGGAATACAAAGGGCAGCATGGAGTCTCCTGGAGTACAACAACATACAGGAATATACACCACAGTATATGTGTGTGTATCAATGCAAATAGCTTCCCTAATGGACACTGGGGTAGAACAAAGAAAAATGCTTTATCACTTTACTTTGCATGGTCCATTTTTTTTCTCCTAGGCTAAAATCGTGTACAGCTCATAACAGAATGGGCTATATAGGAGATATAATGTACATAGAGATGGGCATGCATGTACACACACACACACACACACACACACACACACACACACACACGCGCGCGCATGTACATGCATCTACTTTACAACACTCAAGTTTCAGATGTTTCAGAACATCAAACGACATATGGTCGTCATCTTATGATCAACACTCTGAAATGTCAAAAAACACAGAAGACCAAAAAATGTGTTTTTGCAGGAGGCAATTCTAACCCCTTGTGACCCATACACTCCCTGCTAATTAAATATACCAACTCTGAGAAAGCACTACAGTGAGGAAAAGGGCAAATTCCCCGATCCCCATTTACCATGATCTCAGTACAGACAGCTTGACGTTTCGGAAGTTTGATCATATGGTATCAACAATATGCAGTTTGATGTTCTGAAATGTTGATAAACTGAAGAGCCCCCCCCCCCCCCACACACACACACACACAGAAAATGGACACCAAGGACTACAGAAGGTTATCTAGGTTACGGGTCCTATACAGCATACATCGGATACAAACATAGGAGTTCAGAACAAAACATTTTTTGTGTGTGGATGACATCAAAGTTGTCCGGAAGTAGCAGTAAATTGAGCAAGCAAAATCACCTTACAGCCTTAAATTTAACACTGGATAGAATGCATTTTTATACCCTGAAATTGTGTGGCGGTTAGAATTTTGCAGCAATGTGAATTCTAGGGCACTGGATTAATGGTGAGGAATGAGTAACTACCACCCCTAACCTCAATCATACAATACTATTTGGTAGGAGGGGATGAACAAACAACAGCAATTTAAAGTTAGCATTGTGGACAGACATGCAGCAGTTAAAACATAACATAAAAAATGCACTTAGGTACTCTGAATTAGTTGGGGGGGGGGTGTTGGAATTTTGATGCAAAGTGTATACTAGCAGTAGTAGAGGAATAGCAAGGATAAAAAAAAAACTTGTACGTGATCACCATCTTTAACTTCCATCACACAACACTGTGTGACTGGTTTGCACTGAAGGAATAAAAAATGAACCAAATGTCATTCTGTTCATTTGCACGGTAACTGGAAAAGCCATCCTCATAGCCGGCTTTAAGCAATAGCAAACCCTGCATTCGCTGGGGGCCCCCCAACCACTGCAATTCATCTTATCTTGAAATTTTTTAACATGTCTGTCAAAACAACAAAAGCTAGTACAGGAATTTTCCATATTTAATAAACCAGGTGGATAATAAGTCTTACTTGTATCTCCTTTAAAATTCAAAGATATCGCTGGTTATAGTAACAGTGTTTTATCAAGCAACAGCTTTCACAATTCCATTAAATATTTTATCACTAACATAGTGCCCCGGCTTAGTTAAACCCTGCTAGTGGACATTCTGTCCACTAAAACTAACAAGTCCAGCTTTAGGTACCTGCAATATCCATGGCTGCAAGGGGCCCCCCTAATCATCCTTGACTGTGTGGGGGCCCCACAAAAGCTCCTGCTGACTAGGAAAAATGAGGAAGAAAAAAATGTATTAATTTCCTGATTAGGCTGTTTAACATGAACAGGGCTGTGATATGACTCTGTTAGAATAAAGCTGGTAATGAAGATAGGCAAAGTAAGCACTAGAGAGATAGTCAGCCCAGCATGACTGATGTCAATGCATACCTTGGAGTTTAAGAACAGCTGATGCTTCTGATCTTCAGGGATGGTTTTCGCGTACAGTGAGTTTTATAAATACTGGCAAAAGAGCAGATACTATATAACTCCCAACTTCTTTGCTGAAGAGTTCAGAGCAATACCAATAATACCAGAATAAAGGCTCAAAATCAGGAACATGTTTTAAATATTACTCTAATTCAATTAAAAAGTTACTAGAACACATTTTGTAGCAACATGCATTTTTTTGCTCAATAAGTATAAAACCCTGATGTCTGGATTTATTGACTGTAGTCCTAAATGATTCACAAGCAAATAAAACTTTTTATGAAGGACAGAGCAAAATCATGAGCAAAATCAGGGAAGCTCTGTGAAATCAGGGCCAGTGACAGGTTTGTATTTATTTTCTGATCAAGATCTTTAATCTGAACAGGCTGTGATATGACCCTGTTGGGATAAAGCTGATATTGACATCTGCCCTCAACTGCAGCCATGCTAATACCAGCCCTGCTTGGATGTGTGTGTGTGTGTGTGTGTGTGTGTGTGTGTGTGTGTGTGTGTGTGTGGGGGGGGGGGTTGTGGTTATTACTTCTTTAATTTCCATCAAAGTCAAACCTTAGAGGTGTGCACATGAGGTTATTGTAGCTTGTGTTTGGACTCAGGACAGTGTGGTTATTATTTTCTTTTACTTTTTTCACACACCTCGGAGGTGTACAAAGAAGGTTACTATGGCATGTGGCAGGGTACTGTCTAGGAACAACAAAGTACAATATATTACTGCAGTCATTATTTGTTTCATTTTCCTCACAATCACACTTCAGGAATGCATACAGGTAGTTACCCTTGCCAGTTTGGGTTGTGGAGTGAGGAGGCATGCTATGTATATGTATGTTTGCAGTGACCTGAAATACACTACTGTGGCAGTTTGAACCTCTGCTTTCACCAGAGCGATGCTTAGGCAGTTTTTTTTTTTTTGGGGGGGGGCAGACAAGTTAGGACTTGTGTATCCAAACAACAACTAGCTTGTTAGTTTATTGTTGCTACAATTTATATTTGAACATTAATTCTTTGGTACACCGTATGTCTTTCTTGAAAGAAAAATAAACAACACTGAAGTTCTTTTCTTACTCATGTTTCACCACTGGATTAAAAGGCTGGGAAAATGCTCTAAAATACATCCCAGAACATCTAGAACCCCATGGTTTCTTGGGCCCTGGCTTATTTGAGTTATTTCCTAAATGGTTATTATTGTGCTGTCTTGGTCAGGAAACATGTGTTGAAAGGATGCAAGAAAAACTAAAGCTGTACAGCAACACAATTTCTTTCCTCAATCATAATTTCTGTTCAAGTCACCATTGGTTGAAAAGATTGGGTAAAACGAAAAAAAAAATCTTTGAAATGCACTTCAGAGCATATAGTGAGTTATGGCTTCTTGAAAAATCTGAACAGTAAAGCAAAATGAGAGAAAAGGAAGAAAAAAGTAGTGTGCATAATATGGGGAGTCCAAGACGAAGGAAAAACAGGGGAAGACTGGAGGGTATGTGTGTGTGTTTGTGTGTATGTGGGATCCTGAAACAGTAGGTCTAGGGCAGGGATCTGCAACCTGCGGCTCAGAAGCCGCATTGTGGCTCTTTCATCCCTCTGCAGTGGCTCCCTGTAACTTTGAAAAATAATGGCCACTCTTCCACACAACACACATGCACACACACGAGTGATCGAGCGATGGACTTTAAATCTTGCTCTTATAAACTTGCTACAATAACACAGTTTCTGTTGCCATGCATTCGACACACACTGAGAGTGATCAAGCAATCCCTTGGCAGCAACAGCATCTCCTGAAAGATTTCCATGCCTCTCAAACTCTTGCCACAAGAAATCTGGACAGAGCCACAAATAAAGGGGACAAAGAAACAAAAATTGGGACGGACTTTAAATATTGCTCTTATAAACTTAGAAACTTGCTAGAATAACATGGTTTCTGTTAACATGCATTTTCCACACACACACACACACACACACACACACACACACACACACACACACACACACACACACACACACACACACACACACACACACAGAGTTATCTCTCAACTGTGCAGATTTTCGCAAAATGCCCTGACTTTTGCCTCATATTTTTGGTCTGTTTCCCATAAAATTGTGGTTTTCTGGCAAATCATTGAGGGTTGAAGTCAGAAAAAATAGACAGAAATTTGAGTTTCAGACTTGACACCTTTCAGAAAATTCTTGCTAATGCAAAATCTGTTACATCTATCAACTTTCTAAGTTTGTATGAGCAATATTTAAAAAGTGTCCCTATTTTTGGACCTTTGTGCCCCATTATTTATGGCTTTGTCCAGATTTCTTGTTGTAAGAGGTTGAGCTCTTATGCAGAGAAACACACACCGAGAGTGATCGAGCAATCCCAACAAAGGAACAAAAATAGGGACAGATTTTAAATATTGCTCTTATAAACTTAGTTCTTTTATATTTAGTATAATAACTATATATAAAACTTTATATGCTGTTATCCTATTTTAGGGATCACATAGGTTGTGTGGCTCCCGATGAATTTTATTTGGTGGGAAAGGGGCCAAAATGGCTTTTTTGTTAGTGAAGGCTGCAGACCCCTTGTCTATGGTGCCATTTCACCCAAGTCCAGACCTGTACATAAACTTGCTGCAATGTAACATTGTTGCAACTAACTGACGGTAACTGTAAATGTCCCTTTGTGAAATGGTCCAACATAGTGTGGTACACAGGCCTGTTGTAATGTTAGAGTACTGTAGCTACAGATCACAATGTGTGCACTATTTCTAAAAGTTTGCAGTATGAGCTAAAATGTTGCTTAGGAGGGATGGCAGTGACAAGGTGATACGTAGATTTGAAGTGCCCAGGGGGGCCCCAACTTGACATCTGCTGGGGGTCCCCAACACCGGCCCTGGCTATCCTAGAGAATTACATGCAGTTCTGAAGGCCTGAAAGAGCAGATGCATCAATCTAGTAGTAACTGTAGAGGAGGGCTACTAAGACAAAAGGGGTACCTGATTAAGAAGAAAGGATGTGTGCATTAAACATTTATGTTTCAAATGGCACAAGGAATGGGTAATGGGATGAAGCCAAGTAAGATAAATGGTCTCACTGTACTGTCAGGGGATTAGTGCAGAAGGAAGAGGTGTGACAAAAGCACAAATGTGAAAAAGGTCTGACCCTGGTTTTGTCAAGTCTTTTTTTTTTTTTTTTTGAAAGTAAGGGTGGTGGAGTTTGCAAATGACCTACTAGAATACTAATGGCATGCAAGACAGCAGATTCAAGGAGGTTCAGAATGGGAGGAATATGAGCTACAGAGAGGCAGCAGTATGGGGTGACATACGACAAATGAGACAATGGGGGTACTAGTATTCCTCCACCACGTTATATGCACATCAAGTTTATTTTTTACTGTGACAAAATGCTGAAATTCAGTATGTGAATTTTTTTTTTTATGTAAAAGGGTAATTAAATATAAATATAGTAAATATGGAAGCAAATTAAAAAATGTGTGGTAATTACATTCGAATGAAGCTGACAGCATTACGCTCCGGGGGTATTTCATTCCTTTAACTCAAATGAAACAGCAAGATTTCAGAATACAGTGGGGTGGGGGTGACACTCTATCATCAGTCACATTTACTGACTACTTCCAGGATGGTTAGCATCTGCTTCACAGAAAAATGGTCAGTCAGCATAACAGTGTTGGGCCTCTTGTACACAAACTAAGATTCAAAACTCCCCTCCCCCAAACGCAATTAACGTGCAGTGTGTGTGTGTGTGACTGAGTGAGTAAGAGAGAGACTTAATTTCCTGCCTGTGTGTGAAACAGCAGGTGGACATTCATAAAGGAAAACAAAATCAATAGAAACTGAACAAGCAAAAAAAGAAAATCATGACCTTTCTGTGCAGGTTGCTGCAAGAGTGGCCAGCAAAACAAGCATTTTAATGTTGATACGTTAGCTAATAAAACATACCGGTTTATGAAGTGATAAAACCTACCACCCCCTTCTGCTGACAGACTCCCTGCAGAGTTCCTTCAAATAGCTGCCAAAGCTATAGTCTTATCCCATCTCTATAATCTTAAACAGATCTATTACAGAAGGAACTGTTCCCTCTGTCTGGAAAATATCTTATATTATTCCACTCCACAAAGGTGGGAACGCCAATGACTTCTCTAACTATCATCCTATAGCACTCCTATCCCCTCTTGCTAAAATATTGGAAAAATACATACATAAGGTTGGGAGGGTGGCCTAATGGTTAAGGTGTTTGCCTTGCAAACACAAGGTGCAGGGTTTGAATCTCACAAGGGATAATTGGCAAGGCTTAAAATGGCTCGCAAGGGCAGTTAGCCTAGTACTAACCTATGAACCTATAAACAACTACTTAACCACCTTCTCCAAAACAGCCTACTTGCTTCTTGTCAGCATGGATTTAGACCTTCCCATAGCACCACCACTGCATTGCTCTCCTTTACTAACTCCATCAACTTTAACCGCAATAAAAATATTCTATCATCTACAGTCTTCATTGACTTGTCTAAAGCTTTCGACATGGTTAACCACCAACTTCTTCTGCACATTCTTACTTCTCTCTCACTTGATGCTCCTTCCATTACTTGGTTCACATCATACTTAAATAACAGTCAACAGGCAATTCTCTGGAAAAACGTACTATCTGATCACCTTCCTATCTCTGTAGGGGCTCCTCAAGGCTCTATCCTAGGCCCCCTTCTATTTTCCATCTTTATCAATGACCTGCAAACAGCTATCCCTAACACCACCTGCATTCAATACGCAGATGACTCCACAATAATCTGTACAGCCACCTCTCAAACTGAACTCCAGTCTATTACCCAAAACGCCTTTAACACTGTAGAACAATAGTTCTCTGAATGGTGCCTGCTCCTTAACCCTAAGAAAACTAAACTACTACTCTTCTCACCTACCCGAAAGTCCATTCCTTTACACTTCACTCTCACTTCCAACAACGGTACAGTTATCTTGCCTGATCTTACCACTAAGCTACTAGGAATAACTATAGACAATAATCCCAACTTTGATTCCCACATTAACAATACTATAAAATCAGTTAACAAAAAAATAGGATTACTATATAGAATCAAACCCTTTCTCACTCCACTAGCAAGGACCACAATAGCTGGAACCCACCTAATTTCTACCCTACTCTATGCCTCACCAATATTCACCAATCTCTCTAAAAATAACCTCAATAAACTAGTAACATCCTATAACAACATTGCTAGATTTGCTACAGCATCTACTTTCAGGACCCATTCACTGCCTGAACCTAAAAGAACTAGGATGGCTCGAACTCCCCAATCTACTCAAACTCCAACAGCTTACAATAGTGCACAAGACCCTATACCAACCTAGCAAAACCCCATTACTTTCCAGTCTCATTACACCTTACACTAACCTGAGACACCTGCGCTCTTCTAACAAACCTCTGATCCATACTACTAAAACTAACAATTTAGCAGGTGATTGCTTGTTCTCCAGTGCTGTTGGAAAAATATGGAATAAGCTTCCATCTGAGATCTCATTTCTCACATCACTCCCTCTCTTTAAAAGGAATCTAAAACTTTATCTCAATAAACACTGGATTTGCTCCTGTACTAACCCAGACTAACCCTCTCCTCTCTTCTTTTTCTTATTTCTTTCTCACTTCTTCTCTATTCTTTTTCTTCCTCATATCTCTAATACCTTTCCCTTTTCACCTCAAAGCATTTTTTATCAATTTTTATGTTAAATTTCATTGTAATTAATAATATGTTTGTGTCACAATAATACTTGTTTTATAATTTTGTAATTAATATTGGAGATTTTCTCCCCGGGCCTCTACTGAAAATGGACATATATCCAGCTAGACTAGCCCGGGGTCAACAAATGTAAAATAAAAAATAAATAAATAATAAATCATATTTCAATGCAGTTTACTCTGCAGCTGATGTCCTTACTGGGAACTGAACTGCAGTAAGCTCTGTAGAAAAAAACTCCACCCTGAGAACTTAACAAGCTACAACATCTGACCGCAGTAAGAGTGACAGCTACTTTTCAGTTATTGCAGGAGAACAAAATATTCACTGGTCCTCCTCACACACAGCCATTTGTTCTCTTTCAGAATTGTATGGAAAGTTGTTGTTGTATCTTTCGGCTTTTCCCGGTTAGGGGTCGCCACAGCAGAACTCCGGCCCGCTAATGATTGGTAGTAGATTTTTACGTACCGAGTTGCCAGCCCTGATGTACAACCTTCAACGAAGGTACGCCCACTCACGCATGTCTCCACACAGAAGACACTTTAGCTGAGAATCGAACAGTACAGTACATCTTAAAGTACAGCTGTGTAAAATCTTACCATAACAGTAGAAGTAATTTCCATCACTGTTGCAGTATTCATTACTTGTGGGATTCCCTACTGTGCAAGCCAGGCATCGGCTAGTATATCGTACTGTTGCTTTAAGGTATGCTGAATGTCACCTGTAGTTTCCTCACGCTGCAAATGACATAAAGGTGACGTCTGGATGTAACACCCTCATTAAGTGATTGCCCCAGTAGGAAAACCAGTTTAAGGAAACCCAGGAGGTATCCAGTATATCCAGGAAGGAAAAAGAGAAGGGGAAGGAGGGAGGGAGTGAATACTGCAACAGTGAAGGAAAGAACATCTTCTGTTATGGTAAGATTTTATCCGAACACAAATGCCAAGAGGTCCAGCAAGACAAACAACGTTTTCAGTAGAAAAAACACTTTAATGTGAGGAGCAAAGCTTTCGGATAAAATCCTTTATCAATACTGAAAATACAAATGCAGAGTATATATAGGTCTAAAAAAGTCATATGACCGGCAGCCAAGAAGTCACATGACCCTATCATTAAAACAAAACATGTAGAAATAAATAAATATGCAAAGCTAAAAAATGCAACAGCATAATGCATACATGAAAACAAAAAACATTTAAAAAAGGAAGAATGTATATTTAAAAAAAAAAGCAAAGTTTTAACCTAAAAATCACATGTACAATCATATACATAAAGAGAAAATCTCATAATCTAGATCTACTCATTCTAACCAAAGTAGGTTTAAGGCTGACAGTACTATTCAAACCAGGGGGTGAGTCACCCATCAATCTAATTATCCAGTTAGACTGATGGGTGACTCACCCCCTGGTTTGAATAGTACTGGTTTGAATAGTACTGTCAGCCTTAAACCTATTTTGGTTAGAATGAGTTAGAATGAGTAGATCTAGATTATGAGATTTTCTCTTTATGTATATGATTGTACATGTGATTTTTAGGTTAAAACTTTGCTTTTTTTTTAAATATACATTCTTCCTTTTTTAAATGTTTTTTGTTTTCATGTATGCATTATGCTGTTGCATTTTTTAGCTTTGCATATTTATTTATTTCTATATGTTTTGTTTTAATGATTGGGTCATGTGACTTCTTGGCTGCCGGTCATATGACTTTTTTAGACCTATATATACTCTGCATTTGCATTTGTATTTTCAGTATTGATAAAGGATTTTATCCGAAAGCTTTGCTCCTCACATTAAAGTGGTTTTTCTACTGAGAACATGGTAAGATTTTACACAACTGTGCTATGTTCTTACATTTACTGTTGCAGTATTCCTTACAAGTGGGAGAGTACCAAAGCTCAAGAAGAAACTTGGGAGGAGGAAGGAGCAGTAGAGCCCTCTAAGATGCCATGAAGAATGGCTTTAGCAAAACTAGCTCTAGCTCTGGAGATACCACCCAACTTGTAGTGCTTGGTAAATGTATGCACAGTAGTTCAGGTAGCTATCTAAGCCCTTAAAAAAACACCAGAAGAAGCCACAGCTGTAGGAGAATGAACCTTAACAGAAGGAAGGCTCTTAGCATGAACTCTTAGCATGAAAAGTATAGCAAAAAGAAATAGCCTTTGAAATCCAAGAAGAAACAGTTTGTTTGGATACAGCTAATCCTAAGGAGCTATGATGAAGAAAAAAAAAAAAAAAACACCAGATCAGATTTTCAAATACCTTTAGTCTTATCCAAATAAAACCTGAATTGTCTAGGCACATCCAGTATGCAGCACCCTCTCACTGGCAGATTGCGGAGAGGGGAAAAAAGTAGGCAAATGAATAGAATGATTATGATTAAGAGACAACTCATTAACCACCTTAGGCATAAAAGAAGGATTAGTATTCCAAGGACACCCTGTCTTTACGAAATACCAAAAAGAAGAGGACAAACCATAAGGGCTTGTACCTCAGACAGCTATCTGGCAGAAGTAAGAGGCAACAAAAGAACAGTCTTCCAAGAACAATGCAAGGAAGCTGAAGCAGCAGTCTCAAAGGGAGCCTGAGTCAACTTCTTCAAAACAAAATTAAGATCCCAAGGGGGAGGAACAGGCTTCCTGGGAGGTCTCGTATGAAGGACACCTTTTAGAAATTGTTTAGCCTCAAATCAGAAAGCTAAAGGAGGAGATAAAAGCAGACAAGCAGAAACAGCTGATAAGTGGGCCTTAATAGAAGAATAGGCCCCAAACCAGCATTGAGCAACTCACACAAATAACAGGAAATCAAAGGAACATCTACAGTAAGTGGGTCCAGGTTACGAGGGAGAGACACCACACAGAAAACATCTTCCATTTGGATAAGTAGGATTTCCTAGTAGTGGGCTTCCTGGCCTCCTGCCAGACCCGCAGCACATCCTCAGAAAAAAAGGTGTCTAAGAGGAATCAAAATCTGTCATCCACAGTGTCAGTATAGGAGTGGACAGGGTGGGGATAGATATGAGAACCCTTGTCTTGTGTGACTAGATCCATCCTGTGAGTAAGTTGTGATGACTGCCCATGGCTAAATGCAGATGAAGAGGGTACCAATGCTGTTCTGGCCAAAAGGGAGTCATCAACATGATTTTGTGAGCATCCTTCTGAATCTTGAACAGGACTTTTGGAAAGAGATGAAGGTGAGGAAATGTATAAAGAAACACTCCCAAGAAAAAGAGAGAGCGTCCACCTTCCACACCAGAAGACCTGGGACTCTGTCACAAAACAGACGAAGTTGTCTGTTCAGAATGCAGGCAACTAGATCTACTTGGAGTACCTCACTGGTGGACAATGTCCAGAAATGCTTCCCTGTGAAGCATCCATTCGTGGGATTAAGGACCTGCACAGTGTCTACCACAATGTTCTGATCTAAAGGAATATAAACTGCCTGAAGAATCACTTGATACTTGACAGAAACATCCCATACCAGAAGTGCCAAGTGACAAAGATAAGATCTTGTTCCCGCTTGTTTGTTGATATACCACATAACTGTGGTATTGTCTTGTGAATACCTTGAGAGTCCTCAGAGAGAAAGATAAAAGGCCTGAAGAGCCAGCATAAAAGCTCTCATCTATTTGACTGATGTGCTCCTTCTGCGGAACAGGCAACCACGCCCCCCTGTACTGTTAGGGAGCCAAAAGCTGCTCCCCAACCCACGTCTGAAGCATCTGTGAACAATCCCTGACAGGGAAGAGGGAGATGAAAAGGGAGCACTGGATTTAGAGACAACTGCTGAATCCACTAGACAAGTTCAATCTTGAGACAAGGAAGAAGAGGAACTACAAAGTCTAGAGGATGAGCATGTTGAAGCAAAGCTGACATCAGAAACCACTGAAACTTTCTCATGTGAAGTTTGGCCAAAGGGAGCAAGGAATGCTGGATGCCATGAAACCCAGAGCTCTCAAACTCCCTGGCTGTAATGGAGGCCAAAGGAAGACGACTTTGAAAGAAAGAAATGAGTTCAGGCAGGGAAGCCAGCATAGGCATCATCTGAATCCTGCAACCCAGAAAGACATGATCCTGAGAAGGAGTCAGAGAAGACTTTTTGAAGTTTATTGTGAACCCTAGACTTTGAAAAAGGGAAATGGCAAAATGGGGGTTTTGTAAAAGCATCTCTGGAGAGGGTGCCTGAATTAGCAGATCGTCCAAGTAAGGAAATATCTGAATCCCTTGAAGCCTGCAAAAAGCAATCACAGGAGCTAGGCATTTGGTGAATACTCTTGGGGCACTAGAAAGGCCAAAGGACAAAGCAGAGAACTGAAAATGCCAGGAAGCAACAGAGAAATGGAAAAGCTTCCTGAAAAGAGGATGGATTGGAATATGAAGATAAGCATCCTTGAGATCAAGAGACACTATACAGGCCTGAGGGAGCAAGAGAGGAAACTGAGTCTGAAGTAAGTGTTTAGATGAGAGAGGTCTAGAAATGGTCTCCATGTACCCACTTTTCTGCGCAACAGAAACATTCTTGAGTAAAACCCCTTCCCCCTTTGGGACACAGGTACCTCTTGAATAGTACCCTGAGTTAAAAGACCTACAAGAACCTCTGGGAAAAAAGGAAGTTGTTTTCCCAAGGAAAAAATAAACTTTTTTCCCAAGGAGGCTGAGGAATGCCCATAAAAGGAGGATTGCATTTCCACACCATGACGTACCCCTAATGACTGACGGACAAAACCAAGAATCCTGAGTAATCTGAAGCCAAACAGGAACAGAAAGAGGAATGTGGCTGGGAAGAGATGGATAGTCATACAGCACCTGATTTATCAGGAAAGGAAGGCTTTTGAAACCCTGAAGTCTGAGTGGCCTTGCTTGCCACTCTTTTTACCTTTAGTAGGAGGGTGAGATTGCGTACAAACAAAGGCTGGCTTACTGGGGTAGTGTCTCTTAAATTTAGACACAGGAGAAACAAATATATGTTTAAGTTCCTGTAAGGCCTTCCCCCTTATCCTGAAGGGATTTAAACAAACCAGCAGCTGTTTCCCTAAACAAAAGTTTATTATCTAGAGGAGCATCCATCAATTCAACTCAACTATTCAATCTCAGCTAACACACTACAAGAGATTTAATCCACCCTCAGTTATACAGACAACACTTTCTGGAGAGCCTCTTGTGGGATGTTATCCTTGTGGACATTGTGGGGCTTGTCAACATATTAACAAAACTAAAGAATTCAGTAGTAAAAACACCCCTAAGGTTTATGATATTAATATCTTCGGCAATTGTAGTTCTGATTGGGTTATTTACTTAGCTTTTTGTCATTGTTCGGCATTTTATGTTGGACAGACCTCCCGACCCATCAGAATTAGAATTAGTGAACATCTAAGTGCCATTAGGAATAGACGAGTTACCAGTGCCTTATACAAACATAGCAAACAACATAAGGAAGCATGCTTTAGGTTTGTCATTATTGATAAAATTCAATCACCAAGGAAATTCAAAATGGGATGGCACACAAGATTGAATAACATGGAAAGCAAATGGATTACCAAACTGGGGGCATTTTTTAAACCTGGGTTAAATGAATATGAGGTACACGATGACACTTTTGGTCCATAGTTCTATAATGGTGTGTAAATAAATATACACACTATAGATATTATGCATATATCCAATAATAGGTATGAGGTATAAGTTTTATAAAACTAGATTAGCATATGGATTGACATGTACTGACAGTTTATTGTAAGTATACTTTTAAGTAATTAATATTTGTTTTTTTGATTTGTTTTTTGTGTGAACTCTTGGTGACATATGATCAGTCCATATGTGTGTTTTTTATTTATGTTGGATTGTGCCTTTAAAATTTAAATCAGGTTTGAGGGACTAATGGTTGTTAACCAATGGCTGGACGATACCAATTTAGAAATAGGTATATAAATGGTCTCAAAATGAGGAGTTGGTTGAAATTATTTATATAAAGCAAAGCAGTATTTACATTGATAAAGGCTTTTTATGCCGAAACCGGTCTGTATGTTACTGTTTGTACAGGTAGTTTTTTGGCTACCTAATAAAATGGTTATTTGAAAGCAATATTTCCTGCCTTGAGTGCTGGTTCGTTTGGTTTAATCCATCAACTCAGCCTTAATATCATCATCATAAGCCAAGAATACCTCATCACTGAACCAAAAGCAGTGACCCTAGAAGCATCTGTTGCATCACAACTACATTTGATAGAATGATGAACCACTTGAGAGGAAGTCTCTAGCAAGGAAACATAAGTTTTGCCCTCAGAGTCTGGAAGATCAGAAATAAACTGACAGACCCAAGAAAGGAGAGTCAACACACACCTAGACATATGGGTGTGATAATTAATAGCCCTAAAAACTAGTGTAGCAGAAGTGTAAACCTTCTTACCCAGCCTTTCCATGGTTCTGCTGTCCTTGTCAGAAGGCAGTAACTTGTGAGAAGAAAGCAATTGAGATGCCTTTCCAGAAGCTATAGACACCACACAGGGGTCAGCAGCAGGACATTGGTACAAACAGTACAATCCTCAGGCACCCTATAAAACCTATCAGACTTCTTGGGAGCATGGGGCAGAGAATCAGGTGCTTTAGAGGCACTGGAAAAAGAATCAGACAAAGCAGCCAAAACAGGTGGAATAGCAGCAGGTTTAGGAAATTCCATCTGCAGCGACTCATAGTCCCTCTCAAGTATATCGCAGTCCTGAGCACAATTCCATTTAAAAAAATTCCATCATCCTAGACAAAGTGTCCCCAAAGGAAATTTCTTCAAAAGGAGTATCAGGACTATTAGAGTCCTCTCCTCTGACCCACAGTCCAAAGGAGAAGAAATATGAGTAGAACAAGCCTAGGATTCCTCATCAGAATCCAACTCTTCCTCAGAAGAACCTATTTCTAGGGCTTTTAAGGGGAGCAGAGAACCAAGGAGAAGCAGGAACAGAAATCCCCCGAGGAGGTTTTAATGACATTAAAGTATTAAACAACTCCTGAGTAAAGGCTTGCCACTCACTTTGTAGATCCCTTGGAGCAGAAGAAACACGTTTAGTTTTTTGTTTCTTAAGGGACCGCCTGACCTATAAAACTTGGAAGGCTCTAACTCAGGATGGCATTTAATAACTGTGGTAGGAACTTCTTCCCCAACTAGAATCTGTGAAACATCACTAGGCCCTTTGGAACTAATCAACTGCATTTCCCCCTGAACATCTGAAATGGATGCCTGGAAAGCCTCATCGGACGTGCTGCCAGCCAGATCCTTGCTGGCCTCCAACCTGGTTATGGCAGAGCAATCCGACAACACAGCCGGGTGAGCCTCTGGATTCTCACCGACCTTGGGAGAAACACCCAGCACAGGCTGGACAGCGGAAAATTCCATACTTACCTTTTTCATCTTCTTTCCTAAAAGCTGACCCTTGGGGCAGGAAGTTCCTTCCATTGTATCTTTAGTTAGAAGATTAAGACGCTGGTTCTCAAGATACCAGGAAAGGGAAGAAAGCCTACTACAAACGGTTTTTGGAACAAAGGCTTGACAAACAGGATAGATTGTATGGTATGGGAGAAGCTCCTAGGTGAAAAAAGGCATTTATTGTGGCAGTCTTTATGGGGAATCTGTCTCCCACACTGGCATTTAGCCTTCCTGGATGACATTAAACCCCCCCCCCCCCAGGAGCAACAAAAAAGCTAAGAAACAAAAAAACCTCAACAGGGTACTTACCTGCAATGTCTCGGAACCAGCAGGAAGACATAGGCATTCAACCAGAGAGCAAAAACTGAGTTTAAATTGGTGGAAAATGACATAGGCATTCAGACAGACGATCTGGAGATGCGTTCGGACTGGTGTCAAAGAAGTTCCATGGATGGTACAGCTGAATGTCACCTTTATGCCCTACACAATTGTGAGGAGCTTACGGGTGACATTCAGGGTACCTTAACGCAACGGTAGGCTTTGGTATACTGGCCGACGTTGGGCTTCCACAACAGGGAATTATAGAAGTAATGAATACTGCAACAGTGAATGTAAAGTCGTCAAAAGGTACACAGCAGACCAAATTTCCATTTCCAACATCAAGCAAGAAAAAAGGACCTACTGAGTAAGGAAACAGTTGTTACCTCCACTTCTCAAAAAGACAAGGCACAATTTACATAGTGTTTTAAAAGTACACATGCGTGTTTGTGTGCATGAGTATCTGCACATTAGTGTGTGAATGTGGTGAAGGCAGCTCAAATTTTCCTGATTCTGTTTCAACATTTGGCTGTCACACAGAATAATGATAGGTCTAGAATAGTGGCAAATTGGTTATATGAGGAGAGAGAGCTGCAAGTTGTTTAGTTACCATCTCAGTTTTTTTTTCTTTTAATTGTGCATTGCAGTGTTACTACTGTTTTTTAACTGCCCTTATAAACAGGCAGACATATAAATAGGTTTATACAGATGGGACAGACCGACTGATTCTTTCCCCATGTGATCTAACATTATTTTTACCTAGCTAGACAACTATACAGCTAGAACAGATAAACTGACAGATAAATATTTAATTCCAATCCACAGCTAATATATTTTTAAAGACAAATACTTGAGGGGCTGAGGTGGTGCCAGCCCTTACCCCCTTTATCAAAAAAAGGGTAGGCAGGTGACAGCTCCTGTCACACTGACTGAATGCAACTATTGCCAGGAAGCTTCTGCTCACAGTCTCTGGAGCTGTTAGAATGGTGCAGCAGCTGTCACACAATGATGCCACTCTTAACGGTCTGCAGCTATGTAGGTATGTGGTGGGGTCCAATACTGACAATTACAGCCCAGTTTTGTTCTGCCCCTGATAAAAATAGTGACTTTTGGGTAAAAAAGTAACAATTACAGTTTTTAAATAATGCCATACTGAAAAGTACAGACGTCTTACTCTTAAGATAAAGCATGTTAATACAAACACTCTCATTGTATTAAGCTTCTAAGTGAATGGTAGCATTTTAAAAAGTGCCTCCTATCCTCAAGTGAATGACCTGATCAACTTAAAACAAATATGTGTCTATGTGTGCGCAGTGGTGGAAGGGGGTACAAACTGGCTCATACATGCAGTACTAGAGACACTAATTGAATGGTAATGCATGGCATTTGAAAAAAAAAAAAAAAAGCATAAAGTCAAAGTGTTAATGGGGCAACCAAGAAGGTGTCCCACTTCACTTTGAAATGGGTGCAAAAAATAAGGTTGGTATAGTTGGTTAAAACTTCTTTACATGGAAGACCTAGGAAGAAATGCTCCATTAACAAAATAATACAATCAGTGAAAGAAAATTAACAACTGAAATTATATCATGGCAAGGAAAACCAAAACTCACATTCAAGATAACCAGCAAATCATTGGATACCTAGAACAGGTACATGTATACAGCAATCTAACATATACTAGATTTGTGTATATAAAAACAAGAGAATTATTTGCCAAGTATACATGCAATACAGGTAATAGACAGGTAAAGCAGATAACAGTGAGGTAGTTAACAAGGTATAAGAAGGCTAGTAAACAGGCTTTATGCAAAAATATTGGAATGATACCTCTGGGCTTTGACCAATCACATTACAGCACTGACCGCTTTCCAAGTCCTAACATGCAATATGAATACCTAACACCTAGTTACAAATATCTTCAGTAGTGCATTTCCAGAATAATATTAATTTAAAAGAACATTTATTAGGAGCTGAACAGTACATACTACTTTTCAAAAGGACAATATTAGGAAAATTAGTTTGGTTTTGAACAATTTGTAGTGGATGCACTCTACGTTTACTCGAATTTCCAACCTCCAAATATCCCTTGTATATCTTCTCTCCCCTCACTACCATATACACAGTATAAGCATGCCATCTTTCTTTATTCTTCTCTCCCTACCATCTCCTTCCCTTTATTGACCTGAATGTACCCACAGATACTAAAAAAAGTAAAAAGTCATGTGCATTCAGAAGCCATGCAGCTGAAACACAGACATGCCCTTAAGGGTAATTTGCATACATCTCATGGGCCGCCATTATAAGAGCTTTAAGGTATTAACAGAGAAAAAAATCTAGCTTGTCAGGGCATTTTCTTCTGTTTTTACTTGAGACAGTAGTACAAATAATGTTGATGCAGGGCTTGACTAGTAAATCTGACTGCCTGCCAAAGGGACACCCGCTCAGTATGCATCTAGGCATCAAATTCAGAAACTATACAGAACAAACACTAAGCGACTGTTATGTAAACTTTGTAAGTGGCAAAAATTAAATGGAAGGGATTCTGGGGTTGCGTGTGCTTAAGCAGTTGAAGCGTGGCACCATGTGATCATCTGAAAAACTGCCAGGGACAAAGTGGTAGAAAAAATAAATGCAAGCAGAGGAACCATGCAAAAGGGTCCTAGACATTAAATTCATTTCTGAGAATCCATCCGGATGCAAGTATCTTGTGAATTTTATGACAAGCCAGCAAAATAACCAACAGTAACAATACAGATCTACAGGGCAGAAATATTGTGTACCCACACTTAACAGACTTTATATAGACAGTAAAGAGAGCAAACTGAAATACCAGTGGTGCAATACCTGTGCAATGCCAGTGACGGATATGGGGACACCGTGTCGTGTGTACACCTTCTCGCTCTTCACATTTAAAGTCAGTGTATTCAACGAGATTCTAAAAATGGAAAAAACATATTCACAGGTCACTGTTTGTGTTGCACCACAATTAGTAAAGAGTACCTGCAATAGTGAGTATTCAAATATTAAGGTGAAATTTTAACCATACATACCATAACAGAAACGGCACAATATCTCAAAAATTTACCCACATAAAAACAGTTTCTATCAGCTGTGTAATTACATTTGGCTGTTTTTAATGCCTCCACACCCCCTCTCAACACACCACTGAACATCTAGCTGACTTGTGTACTTACTCAACATTTCTTCCTCAATGGAGTAAAAATCACTTTAGAAGAAAAGTTAATACTTCACAAGTCTGCAAGTTCTTGGCTAGCTATCAAATTTCTCACTTCATGGAAGAAATAGTCATCTTATGTTTGAACACTGGTTGAATGAACTTATCCAACAATACATATGTTATTCAGGGAAGATACAGGACTCAGGCAAGAGTCAAAGTATATGTATATTACTTAGTGTTTTTAAAAAGTCAGTACTTTTGATAACATGAATTAGCAGTTTAAAGTGCTACCTACAAGACCAAGATGTCACACAGTAGTTAGTGGAGAAAATTAACAGGCAGAACATTCATTAGCAGGACAGGAATAAAGGCTGTTAGGAAGGAGGATTAATACTTTGAACTGTTAATGAGATGCTTCCTGTTTGTTAAGGCTACAGGGTTTGACTCCTTCCTCCTCCATATACCTACTGTGTGACTATTAGAAAGTCACTTAAGCAGACAGTGTTCCTAGCTCGCATTTAAAAAGAGACACCGATTCCAATGGGATTACCCAGTAAACAAAAGTTATGTACTTATTTATTTTACTTATTTAACATTTGTTTGCCAGGATAGTCCGGCTGGACAAGTGTCCGTTTTCAGCGGAGTCCTGGGGAGAAAAACTCCATAAGTTTACGGAGAGAAGTAAAATTTACAAAAAGAGACATTACATAGTAGCATACAGACTGTAGACTTTACAGCAGTTAGTATACAGTAAGAGGATATTATCCCTTTTGGTTGAAAATACAAGTGTACAAAACATACAATAAGAGTAGATAAGAACCTGGCAGAGCATTGCAAGATATTTCACAACTGAATAAGAGTATATAAGTGTTTAGGTTTCCATATATACATTCAAGCAAATATACATGTAAGACTCTATATATATATATATATATATATATATATATATATACACACACACACACACACACACACACACACACACACACACATGTAGATTATTGCTTACACATGGATAGGTATAGTTAAAGTGTGTTGTTTGTGTTGTCCAGGACAGATGGGGTGTAGAAATAGTGAGTGTATGAAGCTTTAGGGAGTTGATTACAGTTGCATAGATGGTTGGTGAAGAGGTATGTTTTAAGCAGCCCACACATTTAACAATCCCACCACTGCCTTTCCCTACAAGCCTGGTCAACAAATGTAAAATAAAGTAGGCTTTTGAAGGAGGATGTGGAGTTTTGTAGTCTGAGGTCAGGGGGAAGGCTGTTCCATATTTTTGCTATTTCATGGGCAAATAGTGATGCCCCAGAGTTGTTTTTGCATGTGATGGTTTCAATTAAGGTTTTATTGGAGGACTGAAGTTGTCTATTTTAAGTGTAGAAGTTGAGCATGTCAGTCAGGTCAGGGTTTTTCTTGGGATAGTACAGAATTAGATGAGCTAGGCCAAGTTGATGGTACCTTAACAGGTTGGGAAATTCAAGTCAGTGCAAGGCTTGTAGGGAAAGGCAGTGGTGGGATTGTGAATTGGCATTGGTAGCAAACCTAGTGATTTTGTTGTAACAGATGGAAAGTTTATTAAGGTCAGTTTTGTAAAGATTAGTTAGAATTGGGGATGCGGGCAGCCACGGTGGTGCAGTGGTTAGCGTTGCCGCCTCACAGCAAGAGGTTCTCCGGTTCGATTCTCGGCTGGGGTGCCTACTGTGCAGAGTCTGCATGCCCTCCCTGTGGTCGCGTGGGTTTCCTCCGGGTGCTCCGGATTCCTCCCACATCCCAAAGACATGTTGTAGGTGGATTGGACACACTAAAAAATGGCCCTAGGCATGAGTGTGTGCCTTCTGTGGAAGGTTGGGCGCCTGGCTGGCAACTCGACACTGTGAAACTCCACTGCCAATCATGAGCGGACAGGTGATCCGCTATGGCGACCCCATAACTGGGAAAAGCCAAAAGAAGAAGAGTTAGAATTGGGGATGGATAAAGTAGAGTAGATAGGAGATGGGTCCTGGGGATTGCAATTCGAGATTCGGTGGTTAGATAACTTTTACAGCGATAGAGGGAACCTAGCTTTTTGTGGATTTTAGTGATGGTTGTTGACATGTGCTTTGTGAATTTGAGTTGCTGGTCATAGTAACTCCTAGAAGTTTAGCCTCAGTGGCAGGGTGATTTGGATTTTGTTGGCAGAGAGTATACAGAAGGTAAGGTTGCTCGTTTTAGTAGAGTGGAATAGCATTAGTTGTGTTTTCTTGGGATTTAGTATGAGTTGTGAGTTGTTAAGCCAGTTTTTCAGAGTAGGCTTTATGGGCTTTTTGTTGGAGAAGTTGGATGCTGAGTGCAGAGCATATAAGAGTTGTGTCATCAGCGTATTGGACTATGTTGGCTTTAGAGGTAGCTGAGTGGAGTTGGTTTGTGAAGACATTAAAAAGAAGGGGTCCTAGGATTTATCCTTGCGGCACACCTAAGGAGGTTGGGAGTGGGGGGGGATACAGAGTTCTGCCATTTGACGGATTGCTGGTGGTTATCTAAGTAACTTTTAAACCAGAGTAGGGTGGGTTGTTAAGGTTGAGGTCAGAGAGACAAGAAAATAGTTTATTATGCGAGACTGTATCGAATGCCTTGGATAAATCTAGGAAGATAGCAGAGACTAATTTACCTAGACTCCTGTGTGTGTTGTTGGATTTTTGTCTGTTTCAATCATATGGGTTATTGGATCTGATCTCGTTGCTGATCCTGAAGCTTATCGGAACCAGAGTTCTGACTCCTCCCCTACCCATAATTCCTTAAGCTGTACCTCAAATGCTCAGATCGAGTTTCCCCTACTAGTCTGAAAAATTAAGAAAACTACCTAGTGGGAAAAACTTCCAAGACAAAAAGATATAATCTTGGTGATGTCAACTGGTTAATGAAAGGTACTTACACAATCCAGTGAGACTATGCACAGACAAGGAGCAACCACCCACTCAATTATCTCAAAGCCGTAGGTGACAATTTGGTAGTGGGGGGGTGTTTAAGTGGACCAAATTCATGCAACATGGATCTAACATTATGCTGGTACATAAATTTCGTATTCAGTGTAGTCAGTTTTCATCTATTCAAACCTATGGGACAGAATCCCAAGCGGTCAATCGGAGTGGTATCAAGGAATGACATTCCTGAACATGGTGGAGCCAAACGATGAGCATGATCTGGACTGGGTGTCCAAGTTATAGTGAGACACATAGGCGTGTACTGTTGACTAGGTGGCCGCAGCACAGATGTCATTAATCCTCTGCTGAAGTAGGGACTGCTCTGGTTGAATGTGCTCTTGGTTTATATGGTAAAGGTGAATGTTTGTTAGGATACACAAAAGAAATAAAATCTGAGAGCCATCTGGATAAAGTTACTTTGGAAATTCACTTTCCCAGCTTTTGTTTAGCAAAGGAAATGAACAATTGATCATCCTTTCAGAAATCTTTTGTCCTGTGGATATAGAATCTGAGCTGTCTATGATTATCTACCATATGTGGAGAGTATTCGCCATTGTTTGAGTACTTTGGAAAGAAAATAAGGTGTATAGATTGGTATAGATTAGTTTCAGATGCCACCTTAAGGATAAAGGATGCGTTAGTTCTGAGAGAAACTTTATCCTTGTGAAACAATAGAAAAGGGGGCTTTGAGGAGAGGGCTTGTAGTTCTGAGATCCATCTGGCTGACATTACTGCAACCAGGAAAATTGTTTTCCTGGTGAGGAATTTTAAGTCTGTAGTGGAAGTGGGCTCAAAAGGAGACTGGGTTAAAGCTTGTAACATAATGCTAATGTCCCATGGGTGTGCTGGGTCTCTAAAGGGGGGTCTCAGCAGAAAAGTACCTTTGAGTGAGGCTTTTGATTTTTAGACATGATATTGATTGTCGCCTCACAGCAAGAGATTTCTTGGTTCGATGCAGAGTCTGCATGTCCTCCCTGTGGTAGTGTGGGTTTCCTCCGGGTGCTCCTTTTTCCTCCCACATCCCAAAGACATGCTGTAGGTGGATTGGACACTCTAAATTGGCCCTAGGTGTGAGTGCATATGTGTGTCTGTGTGTGTCTGTGTGTGTCTGTGTGTGTCTGTGTGTGTCTGTGTGTGTCTGTGTGTGTCTGTGTGTGTCTGTGTGTGTCTGTGTGTGTCTGTGGAAGGGTGGGCACCGGGCTGGCACCTCGACACCGTCAAACTCCACTGCCAATCATGAGCGGACATGTGATCTGCTGTGGCAACCCCTAACCGGGAAAAGCCGAAAGAAGAAGAATAAGAATGGACATATCATTGCGTCCAATTTGAAAAGTGGAAATTGCAACTAAGTGTACCTTAACAGTTGTAAAGATGGAGCCTTTGTCAAACGAGATTAGACAAAAATTCAAGAATGGCAAGAACTGATGCTGAAAAGGGGTCCAGACCTTTGGAGTAGGCCCAAATTGAAAATCTCTCCTATTTACTGTGGTAAATTTTCCTAGTTGACTGCTTCTATGAGGTGGAAGGAATACTGACTACTACTGGGGGAAGCCTGGCATCTCTGGCTCTATTTAAAATTGAGGGAACCTTGTGGTTAATTTCATGCAATTTTGATCCGAAGGAGGCAACCTACATAGGTTAATTAATACAAATGGATATTGATCCAACATTCACTTCAGATTCAAAAAAGGCAATACAGATAGGCGAGTTAATAAGCCTAAATATTGATCCAACATCCATGCAGGATGTACTAGAAGAGGCCACAGGTAAGGAAAACACATCTATCTGGACCAAAACAGGGCAATGAGGATTACTCTGGCCTTGCACTGTCTTGCTTTCTGTATGAATTTATTCATTAGTGGCAGAGGGGAAATGGATACAGGAGACCCCGGGCCAATTGTAGACCACAGCATTCCTCACTTACTCTGCCTGTGGAATGATAAGGGCAAAATACCTGCTGCATTTGTTGCTTAGGTATGAGGCAAAGAGGTCACAGCAAGGTTGGCCCCAGTGACTGAAAATTGTTTGCATCACTGTAGGATTGAGGGACCACTTGTAAGGCATCAGCACTGTCCTGTTCAGATTGTCCTTAAGTACACTGGAGGACCCTGGGATGTGCTTTGCTATCAGAAATCATTATGAAGATATCATCCATTGCCAAACCCTAATGGCTTCTCGACAAAGGGAGAAATCCAGTCATACTTCCTATCTGCTGATGTACCATACCACAGTCATGTGGTTCATCTGTATGGATATCGCATTCTTGCGGAAGAAATCCTGAAATGCCTACAATGCTAGAAGGACTGCTCTCAGCTCTAAGACACTGATGTGAAAGTTGTCCTGTGTTGTCAACCATGAACCTTGGACCATCTTCCCTTTGAAGTGACCCCCCCCCCCCACTCACCCAACAAGGGATGCGCCCGTGGTCACCGCTGTGATAGGCACATCTGTCTGAAAAGAGCATCTTTCAATTACAGACGTGGATGTGATACACCAAGACGTTTTTTTTTTTTTTCCAGACCTGCGTAATCTGAATTTTTGACTGAAGAAGGTGTATGGATTGAAATCACTATACTTCTAAGGTCCATTGCAGCACTCTCATGAAATATCTTGCTAATGGTATAATTCGAATTGTGGATGCCATGAGACCCAAGAGATGTAGAATTAACCTCACTGGTGATATTGGATGGTGTAGTACTTGAAGAGTTTTTGGCTAAAGTGACTGGACCCTGGACTGGGGGAGCCTGACTATTTGAAGTCTGGTATTTAGGTGGCATCCTATGTAAACTATACTCTGAGATGGAGCCTGCTAACTTTTTGGCAGGTTTATGGAAATTCCTAGTTATAGAAGCTGCTAGAGTACATGATCCTTGCGTGTGATGAGGAGATGCTAGGTGGAGGCAGCAGTAAGAAGCCAATCATCGAGATACTGGAAGACTTGGATCCCCAGTAGGCCCAGGTACGCAGCTACTACTGTCATGATCTTGGTGGACACCCTAGGGGCCTGTGGTGATACCGAATGGCAACTCCCTAAATTTAAAATGACTGGCTCTCAGCTGGAAGCAAAGAAATCTCTTGGAGTGCTTCATTATTTTGATATGACAATAAGCATCCTGGAGATCTACAAAGCATATCCAATTGCCCTTCCTCAGAAGAGGCAAAATGGACAACCATGACCATCCAGAATTTTGTCGGTCTTACAAATTGATTTAGTTGGCTGAGATTCAAGATGAGTCTGAAATCTCTTGTCTTCTTTGCTACTGAAAAGAACCTGGAGTAGACACTGGACTCTTAACTGGTTAAGGGGGACCAGCTGGATTACTTCTTTTTCTAGCAGCTTTGAAATTTCTATGCTTGCTAAATCCCACCAACTGGGTGGAACATCAGGGACTTTCTCTACTTGTGGAGGGAAGAAAAAGGGAACTGAATAACCTCTGGATATAATTTTTAACACTCTTGAATCTGATGTTATCATGTGTGAGGCTTGAGAGTACAAAGAGAAGGACCCCCCCCCCCCCGAATTGCTTCCAGAGTGCAGCAGTCAGTCAACTGTTCAGGAGTGATGAAAAGTCTTTCTCAGAGAATTGGGCATGAAAGCTTTGATTCAGCGGTCTGCCTCTTGGGAGTCGTCCATTAAAATTGCTTCTCTCTTCTATGGGGAGGTCTGTCACCTTGAAAGTCATGGAAAGAACTCTGATTTGTGGAACACAGTCTTCCCCAATCTTTGATTCCTACAGAAAGTTCTTTGCAGGATAAAGAAGTGCACTTCTATTTCAGAGAGAGTCTTACCATCTTGTTGGTTCCTGGTGAGTATATCCTTGACTTTTGGTCCAAACAAGGTTGAAACATCACAGGAGACATTGATAAAGAACGACTTCTGCAAAGTTATAAAGTCGCATCCAGGTGTGATGACGAATGATTATGCCAGTGCCTGCTGCTCTGGATGTACAGTACAGTTGTGTCCACTTTCTATAAATGTAGATGTTCGAGTGTATTCACTGTTGCAGTCATCACCTGTGGGTTATCCCTGCTGTGGTAGCCCTCGGCCGGCCCGAATACCAGAGTCAGTGTTTTTCTGTGTCAGCTGCAGTCACCTGTAGACTGACATCAGGTCGTCAGTACTATACAGCATGGCAGCTGATGCCATTACATCAGTTTTTCCACGCCCTAACCAGTCAGAAGACCCCGGAAATATGGCCAAGTGGTCCTGGTGGTTAACAACCACCCCAAGAAGCTTACGTCTCCCTAATGAAAGAGGATATAAGGGGAAGGAGGGAGGAAAACCAGGACTGCAACAATGAATACACTCTAACATCTACATTTATGGTAAGTGTACACAACTGTACTATGTTCTTCATGTTTCACTGTTGCAGTCATCACCTGTGGGAGAATTCCCAAAGCTGAGGAGAGGGATAGAAGGATTAGAGACCTAGGCATGGGTAAGCACGCCCTGGAAAACTGCAGAGGCAAACCCTGCCCTAGCCTTAGAGAAGAGAGGAAGGGGGTAATGTTTTGTAAAGATGTGGACCGAGGTCCAGGTGGCAGCTTCCAAGATGTCCCTGGTGGGAACTCCTCTGAGGAATGGTGTGGAAGTAGAGGCTGCCCTAGTGGATTGGGTACGAGTAGACTTAGAGGGAGGTTTCCCATGAAATCTGTAGCAGAAATGGATACAGTATGATATCCATTTGGAAACAGTCTGTTGGAAATGGGCTTCCCCTCTGCCCCTTGGGCAAAACTGACAAGAAGTTGGTCTGTTTTTCTGAAGGGTTTAGTATGGTCCAGGTAGTATCTGAGCTGTCTGTGTACATCTAGAGAGTGCAGAATATGTTCCCCCTTGTTTTGAGGGTTAGGGAAGAAGGAGGGCAGATGAATGAGAGTCGCATTAGATACCACCTTGGGCATAAAGGAGGGGTTATTCCTAAGGGAAACCCTGTCTGCATGGAAAATGAGAAAGAGCCCAATGGCCATCAGTGCCTGAAGTTCAGAAAACCCTTCTGGCTGAGGTGATAGCTAGCAAAAAAGCAGTCTTCCAAAAGAGGTATTTCAGTTCTGCTGAAGCAGCAGGTTCGAAGGGTGGTAGTAGCTTTTCCAAAACATAATTTAGGTCCCAGGCTGGCGTGGGAGGCCTTTTGGGAGGTCTGATATTAGAAGTCCCTCTGAGGTATTGTTTAATCAAAGGATGAGAAAACAAGGGCTGGTCTGTATTAAAATGAGCTGAAATGGCTGAGGTGTGGATTTTAACATAAGAGAAGGAGAGGCCACTACTGAGTAATTCCGCTAGATAGTCCAGGATAAGAGGGACAGAAGGTTGTGAGGAAGTGGCCCCTCTGGACTGGTTCTAGGAGCAGAATCTTTTCCATTTCTCTGCGTAAGATTTTCTGGTGCTGGAACTTCTGGCCTCTGTGATAATATCTAGGACCTGCTTACTTAGCAGCAGCCCCTTGATTACCTTGGGAGTATCAGCCATGCTGATAGTTTGAGAGAATGCAAGTCTGGGTGCAGCATTTCCCCCCCCCCCCTGCTTGAATCAAGAGGTTTGGGATCTGGGGAAGCTGCCTGGGAGGCTGAGGTGTCAGGCTGCGCATCAAGGGGTACCAATGTTGTCTGGGCCAATCTGGAGCAATGAGGATGGCCTTGGGTCCCTCCTCCCTTATCTTGACGAGTACCTTGGGAATAAGAGGCAGAGGAGGGAATGCGTACACAAAGAGGGAGTTCAAGGGGAAGGTCAAGCATCCACCTTCCATGCTAGGTGGTGATACTACCTGGTACAGAATTTCTTAAGCTGGTGGTTGAGGAGCGAAGCAAAGAGATCCACCTCCGAATTTCCCCAAACTTGTGCGACTTGCAAAAAGATCGTTTTGTGTTGCTGCCATTCGTGGGGGTCCAGTAAGTGTCTGCTTAAGTGGTCTGCCAGGGTGTTGTTGCTCCCTAGTAGGTATTGGGCTATTAGGTGTAATCCCATGGAGGAGGCAGTCAGACAAAGGTTCATGGCTAGCCTGCACAGAGGGTAAGATTGTGTCCCTCCCTGCTTGCTGAGGTACCACATTACTGTGGTGTTGTCTGTTTTGATAAGGAGAATCTCTGGCCTGAGATGGGGTTGGAAGGATGTCAGAGCCTTTTGCACTGCCATCATTTCCTTCTGGTTGATATGCAAGACAAGGTGTTGGGCATTCCAAAGACTATGGGAGCACCTGCCTGCTAGGTGGGCACCCCAAGCAATGACTGAGGCATCGGAGGTGATGGTCTGCCTAGTAGGGCAGATTATGAAGCGAAGACCCTGGTTCTTGGCACAGGCCCTGCCAACTACAGAAACTCGGCTCTTACACAGGGGATCAGAAGGAGAGAGGTCTTTAGAGGCTGTGAGTGTTGACACCAAAGGTTCTTTAGATACCATTGAAGTTTCCTCATGTGAAGCCTAGTCAGAGGGATTAGAAGGATGCAAGATGCCATGAATCCCAAGGCTTGCAGGGACTTCCTCTTTGTGATGTGACCTTTGGATGCCAGCTGGGTAAAGTAGAGAGGCAGGAAGCCCTGCTTTTCTGGAGAGAGGAAGGCCATTTTGGATGCTGTGTCCAGCAGTGCTCCTAGGAAAATGATCCTCCTAGAGAGTGCTTTGATTTCTTCTCATTGATGGTGAACCCCAAGGAAGTTAGGAAGGTTTTGACAAAGTGGAGGTCCTGGAGCAGCATTTCTTTGCACTCTGCCTGAATGAGGTAGTTGTCCAGATAAGGGTAAATCTGTATTATTTCTCTATGGCTGGGGCCAAACATTTGTTGAAAACCCTGGGAGCAGTAGACAAGCTAAAGGGGAGAGCAGAGAACTGAAAGTGCTGTGAGCCTGCTCTGAAATGCAGGAATTTCCTGCAGGACTCCCTTATAGGGATGTGGAGGTAGGCATTTTTTAGGTCCAGGGTCACTAACCAGGCATTTTTTGTCAGCATAGGCAGTAGCTGGTGCAATGTTAGCATTTTCAATTTGGTGACCACAAGGGAGGTGTTCAGAATGGACAGATCCAGGATGGGGTGCCAAGTACCCTCCTTTCTGGGAACAAGGAATAGTTGGTAATAAAAGCCTTTGCCTGTTAGATTTGCGGGAACAGGTTCTACTGCCCCCTGGGATATGAGAGTTTGGACTTGTTTTAATGCCTTTGCCCACTGATTTGGAGGCAAGTCTGGGTACCCTCTGGGAACAGGGAGTCCATTGAAAGTGAATTTGTATCCCTGAAAAATGATCTTTAAGACTTAGTGGTCCTCTGTTACACACAGCTAATTTTCTTTGCAGAGGGACAGTCTTCCTCCGAGCTTTTGGTGGGAAAAAGGAGGGCAAAGGGGGGAGTGGGAGTCATTGAGAGTTTCTTCCATAGAGGGATGGCTTAGAGCTCCCTGCCTTAGAGGCATACCTGGTCCACTGTTTGGTTCTTTGTTGTCCCTGGGATAGGGACTTGGGTAGCCTGCCCCTGTCTGCTAGGGGCAGGAAAGGACCAGTGCTTAGAGGGAAAATTCCTGCTGAATCCAGGAGGTTGAACCTGAAAAATATTTTACTGTTTGCATAGATTTTGCTTTGTCTTCCATCTTTTTAAACACATCTCATAGGTTCACAGGTATGTATTAGGCTAATGCCCTTGGAGCCTTTACAAACCTAGCCCATAGGATTACCCTGGCATCGTGCCACCCAACCTTAGTTTCCAGTGCTTCTGTCAAGTAGAGCCACTGGAGTGATCCCCAGGGTGAATTTTCTATTTCCCATTCACTCATCAAGATTTCTCTTTAAGAGGGCCAGTGAGGTGCTCTGTTTGACATGTATGGCAAGTCTATTCCATAGCACGGGCAGTCTCTGGGTTATGAACCTGTCCCTCCAGCACGTTCTGTTTATTACGTTAATGAGGTTGAGGTCTCTTCTGCTTTTTCTCCAAACAAGCGGTCTTTATCCAAGGGTGCATCAATTAATTTGACTTGGCATAATCAGGCAGAGGTTGTTCCTTCAACCATGCATGTTTCCTAATGACAGATCCAGACATTGCTGCCCTTCTAGAGGCTTCAAATGCATCATATCCACAGTGTAAAGAGTGCTTTGCCACTTGACATGTAGAGTGCAATAAATCCGCTAACTCCTTGGAATTGGCACAGTCAGGAAAGGCAGAAATTTTTTGCTTTAATAGTTCCAAAGTGTGCTGTTGATATTTTAACATATGGAACTGACAGCTGAGAGTTCTGATAGCTAAGGTTGCAGAGGTGTAAACTTTTTTACGCCACCTGTCCAGAGCTCTGGCATACTTATCAGAAGGTGAAGGATTCTTTGCAGAACTAGCCCTGGCTCCTTTAGGTCCCTGTGTAATGACCTCCGGGTCTGCAGCAGGATTTCTGTACAGGTATTTGTGAGAGTCTGGTACTCTGTAATACCGGACTGGTTTACTGGGAGCAGGGCATCAGGGACTAAACTTGATTCATAGAAAACATCATCCACCACTTCTAAAATAGGGGGGGGGGGTGGCCATGGGTCTTTGCTGGGGCAGGTCTAGAAATTATCTTAGCCTTTTCTTAGACTGAGAGAAATCCTGAGATTCCCATTAGAAATGTTCCCTGAGGGTGTGGAGGGTTTCCCCAAAGGAAAGGTCTTCTGGTGGGGAGGCAGAAGGGATGGATTCCTCTGCATCGGAATCCTCAAACAGTCAGAGGTTGTTGTTCCTCTTCAAAATATGAATAATCAGATTCCTCAGGATCTTGCTCTGTCAATAGTTCAGGAGAAGGATGTCTTTTCCTTTTAGATGTTGTGGCTTGACTGCCCCTGATAAAGGAAATAAGATCCTCTACCACCTTAAGCATTTGGGCCTGGGGTGGAGAGGCGGGAGTAAGATGGTGGCTAGAGGTAGATTTTCTAGGGGTGGCTTGGCTTCTAGGCCTAACGGTATTCATCGGTCTGAGAGAAACGGTGGTCGGGTGTGAAAATGTTAGTTTCCAACTAGAATCGGTAGTGCGAAAGCCCTCCTCGGAAGCTGGTGCCTGCATCGCACCTCTGGACCCAAATGAGGCAGAAACCACCAAAGGCTCTGAAGACGAAGATTTCTGCGGTATACCGGACTCCGAACGGGTCTTGGTAGAGGCCTGTGTAGTTATCGCATCAGGGGCTACGAAAGTGCCTCACTGAATTCTGGAGAACTGATGACCTGCTTAGCGGAAGAGTCATTGGAAGGCTTAGCCTTGTGTGGTCTGTCTCTATCTTTATCCCTCATTTTTTCAGAGACTCTACAGGACTGTTGGCTGACAGACGCCATTTATGAAGACGGAGGACGAAAATACCTGTCAACAAAAAGAGCTCTACGGCGAATGGTTCTCACGTTAAAGAGGGCACAGAACCGGCAACGTCGTAGTATGAGACTAGACAAGTGACGTAGTATGAATGGAAGTCTTGGTGTGGGATCTGCTTTCCACAGGTGAGACAACTGTTAACTTCACGGCAAGAAAGACTGATGTAATGGCGTCAGTTGCCTTGCTTTATAGCACTGACGACCTGACATCAGTCTACAGGCGACTGCAACTGACGCAGAAAGACACTGACTCTGGTACTCGGGCCGGCCGCGGGCTACCACAGCAGGGATAACCCACAGGTGATGACTGCAACAGTGAAATATGAAGAACATCTTCTGCTGCATTAGAGAAAAGACGCATGGCCACAACAGAGGAGGTTTTAAGGGTGGAAAAGCTGGGAGTCCACTGTTTTTTGAACATCCATAGGCAACACCCCACAGAGTGAGTGACTTGGTGATCTCTTTAGTCAAGTCTGTCTTGTTAAATGGGCTAGGTAGTTCAGTGATCTAATGGCAAAAGTCGCTCATGCATAAGGCCACTTCCAAAACCTGTCCACAGCTCAAGATTCTCTGTTGGGGGGGGGGGGGTGAACATATGAGCTTTCTTCTGATAGCTCTTACTTTGTGGCCACTGCCACCACCACTAAATCTAAAGGCAGACTTTTACTCCAGTGCTTCCTTTCTGCTGGTGCAGATAAACATACTGTTGGCTTTCTTCAGT